>NC_135812.1:93921778-94568015 GCF_964213995.1 Mustelus asterias | reverse complement strand
AGAACCTGATTCCCTAACAGCTTGGAGAGGATTGGTCTGTAAATTATATTTGTATATTGCAGGGTTCGCAGTATAGTACATTAGGTGCACTGGAAGCTACATATATTGATACACAGGGCCCTGTTCTTTGCAAACTGAAAGAACATGTGCACACATTGCCCCTGTTCCAATTAAGGAAAGTAAGTGACAGCCATGTGTTGGTTCATTCCCCAGGGCAACGACTTGACCAATCAGAGTCAAGCTTCTTTATTTGAATTTCAAACACTGCTTGGCAGTTTACTGTCAGTAACCATCAACTGGTGCATTGTCCATGGCAAAGCCTCTGCAAATCAGAGTCCACATGCCAACCGAACAGCACTGTCTTCTTATACAGTGCAGGTATATTGTTTCTATTGGTATTTTCTTGTGATTTATCTTGAAGTGCAAGATAAATTGCTTCAACAAAAATTGTCACTTTCCTCAGCAACACACAAGTCCTGTACTGCCAAACGTCTGTCAATCTTGCCTGTCTTACGAGGAAAGGTTAAGCGGATTGGATCTATACCCATTAGAGTTCAGAAGAATGGGGATGTTTCCCCTTGTGGCGGAATCTAGATCGAGTGGGCACAGTTTCAAAGTAAGGGGTCTTCCGATGGAGATGGAGATGAGGAGGAATTCCATCTCTCAGAGGGTCATTGGTGTTTGGAGTTCTCTTCCCCAGTGAACAATGGAGGCAGGGTCACTGAATTTATTCAAAGCTGAGTTTGACAGATTTTTGACTGACGAGGGAGTCAAAGATAATGGGGGATAGACGGAAATGTGGGGCGGAAGTTTCCATTTTTCTTAACTAAGTTTTGCATTAGGCAGGAAAAGCAGTTAGGAACCTGCTGGTTCCACTGATGGCTTTTCCTGTCATAGTTTTCAAAACTTAGTTGAAAGAAATGCTGGCCCCACATGGCCAGCCCCACCAACAACCTTGGCCTTCAAGAGATCTTGGTGCCGTTTTTAAAGAGGACTTTGATCTAACAGAAATAAAAATGAAAACAAGTGACATGGAGACCAAGGGACAATGCCAGGGGGAAACTGGTGAGCAGTCCCTGCTGGGAGTGCACAGCTAAGTATAAGCCTGAGGGGGGAGAGGGTTATGCCTGGACAGTTCCCAGACACTGTCCCGGGCATTGCCCCCTGCCAACGTGACATCACATGACATGTGTGCGGAGAACCGGATTAGCTGAACTTAGACACCACTAGAGTTGGGGACATCAGCTTTTGAGAGGTTGATACTTGCTTGAAAACGTCTTGTTGAAGTATTTTCAAATATCCTTTTTATAATCGAACAAAATAAATCAAATGATGGGGCTTATGTGGTTGAAGGCAACTTCATCCACACTCAACAAGAGTTTCCAACCAAATACTGCACCTGAATACAACTAATCCCTCAATGAGTCCACCACCTAATGACTGCTGCCCACCCAATCTTAACTCAAGTCCTTCCCTCTCATGAGCATTCCTATCTTTTCTATCTTGGCTAATCTGTTGTCTCAAACTTACAGAACCCTGTTGAGGGACGTTCAGTGCTTTTGAAAATCAATGGGTGACTTTTACTGGTGACAAGCATGTCAGAATACCACCAAAGTAAATGATGTCTTATTTCAATGTGTCCCTATTTTTCACCTGTTAGCCTTTTCTGTTTGCAATCCTGTTTGCTTTTACTACAGGGTTCAGACAGAGTAAATATGGGCCGGAATTCTCTACCCGTTCATGCCGGCGGGATTCTCCAGTCCTGACGGTAGCTCACCCCTGCCCACAGGTTTCCCACCGGCATGGGGTGACGTTAATGGGAATTTCCATTGACAGCAGTGGCACCAAAGAATCCTGCCGCTAGCAAACAACAAACCACCTCCCACTGACGGGAAACACGCGGCTGGGAGATCAGAGAATCTCACCCATGAACTTCAAACTCTGCTATGTGTTTATAATAAAATGTCAACAGTGTTGCTGATGGCAGGTTATCTACAGAAAAACATCTGGGGCCAAATGGGAAGGTGAGTTTTGGTGTGCAAATGGCCATACTTGGGGTTTTGTTTGGAGGAAATCTGTTTTTCCTCCACGTTCCCAATCCTGTGGCATTTTCCACTCACCTTTTTTGTGGGTCAGGATTAAAAATCAACAGATTTTATCAAGTTTGGAAACTCGATAAAATCTCCCTCACATTCTGGTTTTGATAATTCAAAATTCTACACCTGAAAACATCTAACCACCTCCTTCCTTACACTGATTGACAGGCACTCTGCACTGCAATTGAAATGGCCACCTTCTGTTCTTGCCTTTTCAGAGATCAGTCTATTGTTTGGACAACTGTGGCCATTATCAATGCTTGGCTGAGTTCACAGGTTAATGGGGTTCAGCACAATAGGGATTCCCTTCGTTTGAGAATTAATGACAGCTTCAAGAAGTCATAATAATAGTTTGTCCCTTTGATGTGGTTTCTAATTTGTTGATACAAGCTAATTGGCATATAACTATTACAAGGTTTTTCCCATAGCCCAAATGCATTTTTTTTTACTGTATCAATGATAGAGAGACTTTTATTAAATGGTGAGGGATTTATTTTCCTCCCCAAGGAACGTAAAATACTTTCCATTGATATTCATGGAGTCTGAGGGCTCAACATAATGTGTACACATTTCCATTTGGTGGAGGGGTGATGGGTAGTAGTAATGCCACTGGACGAATAATTCAGAGACCCAGGCTAATGCTCTGGGGACACGGCTTCAACTCCCACCAGGACAGCTGGTGGAATTTGAATTCAGTTCATAAACCTGAAATATAAAGCTCGTCTGATTGCTACAAAACCCATCAGGTTAACTAATGCTCTTTGGGGAAGGAAACCTGCCATTTGCCTGGTCTGGCCTACATGAAACGCCAGACCCGCAGTCATGTGTTTGACTTTTAACTGTCCTTCCAAGTGGCCTAGCAAACCATTCAAGCTAAGAGCAATTAGGGATGGACAACAAATGTTGCCCTTGCCAGTGATAGAGTAGCCAAGGGTTGCTATGGAGGATACATGGGGGCATAAATGTGGCAAGGGGTAGCATGGGTGATCTAAGGATCATAGGCTGGAGGCAGACTGGAGGAGGGAGCATTGATGAGGGAGGTGAGGACTGAGGTTTAGGGGCTCTTTAAAAATTATTGGGAGCTGGGAACAAAGGCAGTGCCTTCTAACTAGCCTGCCGGAAAAACCTATCTGGTTCACTAATGTCCTTCAGGGAAGGAAATCTGCCATTCTTGCCTGGTCTGGCCTACATGTGACTCCAGAGCCACAGCAATGTAGTTTACTCTCAACTGCCCTCAGGCAATTAGGATGGGCAATAAATGTTGGCCAGCCAGCGACGCCCATGTCCCGCAAATTAATAAAAATACCGTGGCGGCACGGTAGCACAGTGGTTAGCACTGCTGCTTCACAGCTCCAGGGTCCCGGGTTCGATTCCTGGCTCGGGTCACTGTCTGTGTGGAGTTTGCACATTCTCCTCGTGTCTGCGTGGGTTTCCTCTGGGTGCTCCGGTTTCCTCCCACAGTCCAAAGATGTGCGGGTTAGGTTGATTGGCCAGGTTATAAATTGCCCCTTAGAGTCCTGGGAGGCGTAGGTTAGAGGGATTAGCGGGTAAATATGTGGGGGTAGGGCCTGGGTGGGATTGTGGTCGGTGCAGACTCGATGGGCCGAGTGGCCTCCTTCTGCACTGTAGGGTTTCTATGATTCTATGAAAAAAGAAAATATGGTCCAAATGGCAAAAATGGTTAGGCCCTTCCTAATTGCACTGAAACAAACTTGTTTCCAACTCAACAATTCCAAAGTCTTATTATTCTACATTTTTACTGTGAAACTTACTAGTTGGGAACTAAGATTTCCTAAATATTCCTCTACATTTAGGTAATGCAATTTCCACACATCATCACCTATATTCACATCTGATTCTATCCTTCCTTGGTAAACTGGATTAAGGAATAGACCTGCATACAGTCAAAATTAAAATGCTTGTCATTTTGACCCACAATCATTTGTTTCATTCTGATATTCCTTGGGATGGTCAAGATTCAGCTATTCTTACAACCCTTTTACTACTGCAACCTCTATAAAACTTAAATCATATGCATGATTTGTTTCGGTGATCCATCTCAGTACTCATCATTTTTAATAAATCCCACATTACTTGATAGAATTTTAGAGCACACTAAGAGGCCATTTAATCTGTCGCTCTTTAAAATCAACAAAGGGATGGCATGGCTCTTGGGAAGAGTGAGCAATGGGGTACAAAATGTTTTTGCTTTAAGAAATCAAAATCTGGGCAGACTTGAAGAGGGATTTTGCTTCCTTAATAAATTTTAACAATATTTATAACAAGTGTACTTCTCACCTGTGGGAAAAGAAATGAGCTCGAGCATCCACCTACACAATAGTTGAAACGATTACCTCCTTTGCCACCGTAAAACATCTGTACTTGACATAATTATGTTTGTTTTGTTGCTGAGTTTCTGCGTCACAAAAAGACAACTGAATTACCAAATGTTCTTTCTCTGCAGCACAGTGGCACACTGGTTAGCGCTGCTGCCTCACAGTGTCAGGGATCTGGGTTCAATTCCGGCCTTGGGTGACTGTGTGGAGTTTGCACGTTCTCCCCATATCTGCATGGGTTCCTCCAGGTGCTCCAGTTTCCTCCCAAAGTCCAAAAATGTGCGAGTTTAAAGTTTAATTATTAGTGTCACAAGTAGGCTTACATTAACACTGCAATGAAGTTACTGTGAAAATTCCCTAGCCATCACACTCCAGCACCTGTTCAGGTACACTGAGGGAGCATTTAGCATGGCTAATGCACCTAAGCAGCACATATTTTGGACTGTGGGAGGAGATTGGAGCAGCCAGAGGAAACGCATGCAGACAGGGGGAGAACATGCAGACTCCACACAAACAGTGACCCAAGCTGGGGATTGAACCTGGGTCCCTGATACTGTGAGGCAGCAGTGCTAACCACTGTGTCACTGTGGGTTAGGTTGATTGGCCATGCAAAATTGTCCCTTAGTGTCCAAGGGTGCATTGGTTAGGGGAATTAGCAAGGTAAATAATGTGGGGTTACAGGGAAAGGGCCTGGGTAAAATGCTCTGTTGGAAAGTCCGTGCAGATTTGATGGGCTGAAGAGTCTCCTTCTGCATTGTAGGGATTCTATGATTCATTGTACTCTTCCATTTTCCTTTTCTTAGCATAGCTTTCCTTATGGTCGTAAGCCATAAACGAGTGGCTGTCATATGGGAAAGATAGTTGTGATATTTCATTAAATGAAAAAAGAACCCTTAAGAAATAATGTCTAAGTATTTATCTGTAAAGCATCATCCTAGTGTTGGATTAAAAGCCGAAACATTTATTTATTACATTAACACTGTAATAAAGTTACTGTGAAAATCCCCTTGCTTTGTCACTGAAGTGTGTTCAGTCACTATTTTGATTGATTGAAGGCAGACATGTCCTTTTACATTTTTTATTTGATAGGGCCCCCATTTATTTTCTTTGTCATTATCCCTAAACTGCAGAAGCAATAATTATGTGGGGTCCCAAATTCACTCATGTAGGGGACAACGCTTCTTCTTTTGAGATTTTAAAATAGGATAGATGATCATTTGTGTTCATTTACTAGCAACTAAACAGGCACCGCACTGGGTAGAATATTTATATTTATTCAACTGTGAAATTGGTGTTTTGTGCAGTAATTGTGCATCTATCTAAATTAGTACTCATAGCCGAGGGGAAAATAACAATCCGGCGTCTGCGATAAGAATTGAAGAAACTGGAAGATGAGGAAAGGCTGCTCAGAATAGGTGCTCTGTGAGGATTGTCAATAACCTTTAAGAAATTATTCATTTTCATACATCTTCCTGATATTCTTGACTCAAATGGATTTTGACATTCTAATCAACCCCTTGCTTCAAAAGTACCAAAGTGCTTGAAAGAAAAAGCACCAGCTTGTACTCCAAATACCAGAGGCCCAGAAGGTTGAACTTGAAGTGATTGATCTCTGAACTTACAAATGTTGACTCATGGTCCAACAAGGCAACATCTGATTGGTCAAATTTCCGGACCAATTTCCAAGTGAGTGTGACAGTGGGATAAAAACATGTCATGGAGCACATTTTCTTTAAGTACCTTAATACTCACAGAGACTGAAATCCCTCAGAGAGACAGAGTGAATCCCGTGAAGTAGTTAAATCTTCTGAGATTGTTTACACTGATGTGAGAAGAAAATAAAGGGTGCCAGTCATAACGATTGTTGGGAGGTTTTTTAAATAAATTTGCTCTAAATCTATGGTAGGGATATCACTGCTTTAAACCGGCTTAATTGAGTTTTTCACATACTCTGTTAAACCAGATCATATTTATTTCATTAAGTGTGAAAAAAATCTACAGCATCCAATTAAAGGATCTTTCTGAAGTGCCAAACCTGCCATTTAATCCTTCAGATTTTACAATGTTTGTCACGGTTGCTCTCAGCATTTCTGGGGAAAACACTGTGTTCTTTGGCACTATCGAGGCAAATTCAGGACCCTAAAGAGTTTGGAAAACTGGATGACCTATGCCGAGATCCAGATTCATTTAACCAGGGTACATAGAACTGACATTGAGATTCCCAAATCGCCAAGCCGTGTACACTCAAATCTGCAAAATGTCTATCGGCAGCAGGACACAATGAAAATAACTTTCCCCATAAAGTTTTCCTTTGTAAACTTGGAGAACATTTATAATAAATGAACATCTTGCCTGTGGGGAAAGATATTAACCCTAGCATCCACCCACACAATTGAAATGTTTAGTTCCTTTGCCATAAATTGCTGCCACAGTAAAAATATTAATTTTGGCTGTCAGCATGTTTCTTTATATATCTGTATTACTTCTCTAAGTTTTCACGAAAGTATATTATGAGAATTAGGCAGGACCCAGGTGCTGCCTGTGTTTTTGGAAAGACTTTTGTTATTGATCCCAACCAGCAGTCTATAATACTTCTCTCTCAGACCAAGATTTTTGAATCAGTTCTGCCTTATTTAGTGACAAGTCTCATTAAAAACCACCCAAGATCAGAGTGGCAGAAAGATTTTTGGTATTTCTGGAATAAGAACCACATCGAGGCATTTCCTAAAGCAATTTTTCTTCACCGTTCATTGGGAGATATTGTTCTGTCATTGACTCTTGCCTTATGCAAATGCATTAGAGGCTTTGTACCTTAAAGTCACACCCACCTTTCTTCACACATTTGATATGTGGTACCATATCATCTTGCTACCATTAACTCTTCTATTGCAAAATAAATTCCCAAATAGGACAATACACCAAAGTGATGGCACCAAAGGATGGTTGCTGAACTGTACATTTTAGACCCATGGTACACCAGGACAGAGAAATGCCTTAGTCCACTGACAGGGAACACTTCAGCAGTCACGGGCAGTCAGCCTCTGATCTTCGGGTAAACGTTCTCCAAGGAGGCCTTCAAGATACACGACAACGCAGAATCGCTGAGCAGAAACTGATAGCCAAGTTCCACACACATGAGGACGGCCTCAACCAGGATCTTGGGTTCATGTCACACTATCTGTAACCCCCATGACTTGCCTGGGCTTGCAAAATCTCACTAACTGTCCTGGCTTGAGACAATTCACACCTCTTTAACTATCTCTCCACTTGCATTGTCTGCACTTGTAAAGACTTAATTACCTGTTAAGATTCGCATTCCAACCATTATCTTGTAATTGAGTTTGTGTCTATATATGCCCTGTTAGTGAAACAAATCCTACACTCACCTGATGAAGGTGCAGCGCTCCGAAAGCTCATGCTACCAAATAAACCTGTTGGACTTTAACCTGGTGTTGTGAGACTTCTTACTGTGCCCACCCCAGTCCAACGCCAGCATCTCCACATCAGGAAAACGAAGTGCCACACTCCACAATTATCACGCACAACTGTTTGATGATAAATTTCATTGCATTAAGTAACATCAGTGTAAAAATACCACCAATGAGCAAAATATGTAAATCATAGAATAATTCTCAAACACACAGGGTGGAATTTTCCCATCTCGCCCGCCGCAGGAATCGTAGCAGGCGGGACAGAAAATTCAGTGGATCATGCAAAGGTTTGTTGACCTCGGGCGGGAATTGTCAGCCTTGGGGTGAGCGGGGCCCAAGACTGAAAATTCTTGCCCATCCACAGCGTTATTCCTTTGGAACGACGCGCAGAAGCAGTTGCCATTTCAAAGCCATTGCAAAATATAATTGGTGGAAAATTTATAAAACTGATCCCACTCGCAAAATTCTGCTTCGTCGCTCTCCCAGTACAGATGTCCCAATATTCTGCAGCTTAAACCTCAATGTCAAAGTTCTCAGTCCAGCCATTTTGTTTCTCTTGACATGGTAGTGATTGAGTTCAGTTCCTTTCTATTTTAATGGGCAGAATGCTCCCATCTGAGATGAGGTTCCATGGGAAGGGGGTGGGGGGGGGGGGGGGGCAGGGGCGGGAATATAGAGTGTTTCACGCAGCGGCAGCCCATGAGAAAACACGCCAAATCTTCCGGCCCCCAACTGTTTAATTGTGCAACTGGGGGTTTTGCACCATTTTCCATGGTGAGGCGGGCCTGATGATGTGTCGTCCGCCATCCTATCCAGGCCACTTCTTGAAAAGACACGCAACATCACTGAACCACTACTGGAGAAAGAAGTTGGACTTCCGGAAAATGAAGCTGGATCTCAGGAAACATTCTGAGGCTGGAAGATGGACCTCCTCCAGGACAAGGAATCTGGAAGGTCCATCTGCAGATGCTCCCTTCCCCTACTGCTGTGGTGTTCCAAGGTGATACCACTAGCAGTACACATGTAGCATCTTCCTTACTGCTCCTTGCAGCCTTACATCAATATTCTCCATATTTCTCCCCCAAATTCTGATCATTTTCTGAACTTTCCTACATTTAGCACAAATTGAACACATTCTAACAAAAGTGCAAAAATGACATTTCTAACATATCATCTGTCCAACTGTGCTATCCTTGGAGTAGATCATGCAACATGCAAAACCATTTTAGATTTAAGGACAGTGAAAGAGTGCAGAAAAGATTTACGAGGGCACTACCGGGACTTGATGGTTTGAGTTATAAGGAGAGGCTGGAAAGACTGGGTATTTTTCCCTGGAGCGTAGAAGACTTAGGAGTGATCTTATAGAGGTCTATAAAATAATGATGGGCATAGATTAGCTTGATAGACAACACCTTTTCGCAAAGGTAGGAAAGTCTAAAACTAGAGGGAATAGGTTTAAGCTGAGAGGGGAGAGATACAAAAGGGTCCAGGGGGGCAATTTTTTCACAGAGGGTGGTGAGTGTCTGGAATAAGGTGCTAGAGTTGCAGTAGAGGTGGGTACAATTTTGTCTTTTAAAAAGCATTTAGACAGTTACATGGGCAAGATGGGTATAGAGGGACATGGGCCAAACATGGGCAATTGGGACTAGTTTAGAGGTTAAAAAAGAGGGCAGCATGGACAAATTGGGCCAAAGGGCCTGTTTCCATGCTGTAAACCTCTATGACAGCGAGGCAGCCAGTTTGAAGGGAACAATTTGAAAACGGTTTCAGAGCTTTTTCACTCATCTATAGGGGAACTCCAATGTAATTGACAATAAAATGCAAGAAGCTTTGAAGGTTCAGAGATTTTAGGCTATCAAATTTATTTGGATATCATGGTCTTCAGCAATGAACTGTGATACGTGGGGGATGGGCAAATTGGAGCTAGTTGACTAACTCAAATTTCTTCAAACTCACATTCAATCCTGCTAGGAATTTATCAAAACCCTTAATTACTCTCTCTCAAAGCTTTTGTACTGGAAGTGAAAACTGTTTGAATCCAAATGGGTAGATTAATTTAACGCCACCTTATTTCCAAGGCAGGAAAAGTTCTCATGAAGTAGATGGAGCACAAATCAAGGTCCAGTTTAAGAAAGTAAGTTCTGTGTTTAGCACTTCAGATCAACTTACTGAATATGCTTATCTTATGGCTCCGACCAACTTTGCACTTTTTATGGAACACATTGCCAGATTTTCTGGGTGTTCCCGCCAGCAGCGGAGGGTGCAGACAACAGGAAAGCCTATTGACAGCAGCGGGACTGGAAGATGCTGATGCCGGTTAAGGTTGGGCCTCCTCCACCAGGGCAAAACACTCCACGTTGGGGCGTAAATTTCCCATGTCATTCTTGGCAAAGTTAGGTTGACAACATCAATGCCAACAAACTGATCAACAAGCACATTTTGCAACTTTTTTGCATGCAATATTAACATTTAAATCTGATATAATAAGGACATTATAATGGGGAAAATGTTACAATTAAAAGAAAACTATCCTTAATGTTTCTGGTCTCACCAGTCGCTCACACACTCAACTCACATGGCATTTCCCTTTCAACATACGTTAAAAAAACATTGACTAATTGTCCAAAGATGCCCCAGGATCATGAGAATGCTCTTTTAAAGGACTTGTGTAATCTGCAATTTCTTAAACAAAGTGAAGGTCATAGAAACATAGAAACTAGAAGCAGGAGTAGGCCATTCGGCCCTTCGAGCCTGCTCCACCATTCACCTTGATCATGGCTGATCATCGAATTCAATATCCTGATCCCGCCTTACTCCCATATCCCTTGATCCCTTTAGCCCAAGAGCAATATCTAAATTCTTCTTGAAATCAGACTACGATTTGGCCTGAAGTACATTCGGTGGTAGTGAATTCCATACATTCACCACCATTTTTGAGGATAAAGGGTAAAATGTTTACCCTTTATCCTCAAACTATGACCCTTAGTTCAGGACTCACCCAGCATTAGGAACATTCTTTCTAAATCTACCCTGTCTAACCCTGTTAAAGTTTTATACGTTTCTATGAGATCCCCATTCACGCTTCTAAACTCCTGTGAATATAATCGTAACTGACTTAGTCTCTCCTCATATGACAGACCTGCCATCCCAAGAATCAGCCTGGTAAACCTTCGCTATACTTGCTCTATAGCAAGAACATCCTTCCTCAAATAAGGATACCAAAGCTGCACACAATACTCCAGAAGTGGCCTCACCAACGCCCTGTACAATTGCAGCAAAATATCTCAATCACTCTACCCAAAACCTCTGACCATGAAGGCCAAAATACCATTTGCCTTCTTTACTGCCTGCTGTACCTGTGCACCTACTTTCAGCGACTGATGCACAAGGACTCCAAGGTCTCACTGAATATGCACCTCTCTCAATTTACACCCATTCAAGTAATAATCTGTCTTCTCATTATTGCTATCAAAGTGGATAATCTCACATTTTTTCACATTATACTGCATCTGCCATGCATATGCCCACATAGCCTGTCCAAATCACGTTGAAGCATCTCTGCATCCTCCTCACAGCTCACCCTCCCAGCCAACTTTGTATCATCTACAAATTTGGAGATAATACATTCAGTTCCCTCTTCCAAGTCATTAATGTATGATGTGAACAGTTGGAGTCCTAGCACAGATCCATGCAGAACCCCATAGTTACTGACTGCCAATCAGAAAAAGACCCATTTATGCCAACTCTTTGCTTCCTATCTGCTAACCAACTTTCTATCCATCTCAAGACATTACCTGCAATTCCATATGCTTTAACTTTACATAGTAGTCTGTTATGTGAGACCTTGTTGAAAGCCTTCTGAAAGTCTAAATAAACCACATCCATTGGTTCTCCTCAGTCAACTCTACGAGTTACATCCTCAAAAAATTTCAGTAGATTCGTCAAACATGATTTCCCTTTTGTAAATCCATGGTGACTTTGTCTGACTATACCGTTCCCTTCCAAATGTCGAGTTATGAAATCCTTGATAATAGACTCTAGCAACTTCCCCAGTACCGACGTTAGACTCAGTGGCCTTTAGTTTCCTATTTTCTCTCTACTTCCCTTTTTGAATAGCAGGCTTACATTAGCTATCCTCCAGTCTGTAGGAACTATTCCAGAGTCCAAAGAATTTTGGAAAATAACCACCAATGGATCTACTATTTCGAGGGCCACTTCCTTAAGTACCCTGGGACGAAGATTATCAGGACCTGGAGATTTATCCACCTTCAATCCCATTAATTTCCCTAAAACCATTTCTCTACTAATAGTCATTTCCTTCAGCTCCTCACTAAAACATGTTTCTCTCAGCACTTCTGATACATTATTCATGTCTTCCTTTGTGAAGACTGAAGCAAAGTACAAATTTAATTCCTTAGCCATTTCTTTATTCCCCGGATTGAATTCTCCCATTTCTGACTGTAAGGGGCCTACATTCGTTTTTGTCAATCTTTTTCTCTTTACATACCGATAGAAACTTTTACAGTCAGTTTTTATGTTCCCTGCCAACTTACTTTCATACTTAATTTTTCCCTCCTTAATCAATCCCTTGGTTCTCCTTTGCTGAATTTTAAACTGGTCCCAATCCTCAGGCCTATTGCTTTTTCTTGCCAATTTGTATGCTTCTTCCTTGAATCTGATAGTATCTCTAATTTCCCTTGTAAGCCATGGTTTGGCCACAATTCCCTTACCACTTTTGCACCAAACAGAAATAAACACCTTCTGGAGTTCAACTATTCATTCTTTAAATGCCTGTCATTGCCTGTCCACTGTCTTTCCCTTCAGTAATGTTTCCCAGTCCACCATGGCCAATTCATGCCTCATACCATCATAGTCACCTTTATTGAGATTCAGGGCCCTGGTCTCAGAATCAACTACATCACTATCCACATTGACAAAGAATTCTGCCATATTATGGTCACTCATCCCCAAGGGTTCTCTCACAAATAGATTGCCTTTCTCATTGCACAACACGCAGTCCAAGATGGCCTGCTCCCTTGTTGGTTCCTCAACATATTGCTCCAGAAAACCACCCTGTATGCAATCCAGAAATTCCTCCTCGATTGTACTATGACTAATTTGACTCTCCCAATCTATATGCAGATTCAAGTGGCCCATAATCACAGATGTTTCTTAAACACATGCATCTCTCATTTCCTGTCTAATGCTTTTCCCAACATTACCACTACAGTTTGGTCGTCTGTATACCACCCCCACCAATGTTTTTTGCCCCTTGTCGTTTCTTAACTCGACCCATACAGATTCCACATCATCTATGTTAATATCTTTCCTCAATATCATCTTTAATCAACAATGCAACTCCACCACCTTTTCCTTTCTGTCTGTCCTTCCTAAACACTGAATAGCCCTCAACGTTTAGTCCCCATCCTTGCTCACCTTGGAGCCTCGTCTCCGTAATGCTAACTATATCATTCCCCTTTACATCTATCTGTGCAACTAATTCATCCATTTAGTTTCGAATGCTCCGAGCATTCCGATACAAAACTTTAAAGTGGACACTTTTAACATTTCTTTTACTTTTCCTATTATTTTTTACTGGGTCCTTATCTGACTCTGGCCCTTTGATTTCTCTGCTTATCATTTTCCTTATTCTCCTTACTGTCTTTTTCTCTTGTTCTTAATTCCCTCTGCTCTGAATCCTTGCAACGGTTCCCATTCCTCCATGCCATATTAGTTTAAACCCTCCCCAACCATTCTAGCAAGTACCTCCACAAGGACATCAGTCCCAATCCTGCCCAGGTGTAACCCATCCAGTTTGTACAGGACCCACCTGCCCCAGAACCAGTCCCAATGCACTAGGAATCTGAAACTCTCCCCCTTGCACCATCTTTTCAGCCATGTATTCATCTTATGTATCCTGCTGTTTCTACTCTGACTCGCACGTGGCACAGGTAGTGATCCTGACATCACTATCTTTGAGGTCTTACTTTTCAGCTTGTTTCCTAGCTCCCTATATTCTGCTTTTAGAACCTCATTCCTTTTTTTACCTATGTCACTTTCTCCAACGTGGACTATGATCACTTGCTGTTTGCCCTCTCCCTTCAGAATTTCCTGCAGCCGCTTCGAGACAACCTTAACCCTAGCACCAGGGAGGCAACATGTCCTGGAGTCTCATTTGTGGCCACAGAAACACCAATCTATTCCCCGTACAGTTTAATCCCCGATCACTATTGTACTGGCATGCTTTTTACCCCTTCCCAATGCAGCAAAACCAACCATGGTGCAGTGGTTTTGGCTGTTTCTGTTTTCCCCTGAAAGACCATTCCCTTCAACAGTATCCAAAACGGTATATCTGTTTTGCAAGGGAGTAGCCACAGGAGATTCCTGTACTGCCTGCCTAGCTCCCTTTCTCTGCCTGTTGGTCACCCATTCCCTTCCTGCCTGTGGAGTCTGAACCTGCAGTGTGACCACCTCTTTATACACGCTATCCACAATACTCTCCACCTCACAGATGCTCCACAGTGTCCCCAACCGCCACTCCAGGTCCAAAATGTGGGCTTCCAGAAGCTGCAGCTGGAGACACTTTCTGCACACATGCTGGTCCCGGGCACTAGAAACGTTCCCGGTCTCCCACATGGTTACAGCTTGGAGCTCTCCTATCATGCCTTACCCCTTTAAGTTAAATTTTTGAAAGATGTTTTGTTTCAGATTATATCCAATTCTCTGGGGCCCCATGTTTCCTGCTCCGCGTTACTACTGAATATAACCTTTACAAACAATAAACCACAGAAATTACTTCTGAGACTACAAGTGATAAAATTATTAAATACTTACTCGACCTTTCTACTTACCAATCAGCTCTTTCCCTTGTGTTCTCTACCACTGCAGCAGGGCAAGACCACACCTTGCTTTTCCAGTTACTGTGAAAATCCCCCAAACAACACACCCTGGTGCCTGTTCGGGTACACTGAGGGAGAATTTAGCATGGACAATGCACCTAACCAGCATGTCTTTCGGACTGTGGGAGGAAATCCATGCAAACATGGTGAGAACATGCAGACTCCAAACACACAGTGACCCAAGCCGGGAATTGAACTCATGTCCTTGGCACTGTGAGGCAGCAGTGCTAACCACTGTGCCACCGTGCCATCCATTACCATGCACTCAAATGGATTGGTAAATCCCCATATATGTTCTTTATTCATGAGGATTAACTAGCACTTGTACACTCTTGGAGAATTCTTGATAATATGTCTTATTTAGATCACTACACAATGCAGACTGCCAATCATGTGCTACCTTACATCTTTGTGTACCTGGTGACATTCATTGATCATAGCCTCCACCTACTTCATGATGTATCACAACATCTATTTTTATCTAACTCAAAATTATCTCTTATTAATAAACTGTCAACATCTATTTCAAATGCAATAAACTGTGATACAGTACAAATTTACAATTTTACAATGTTGTAAGCTTATGAGTCAATGACGTATAATGGTGATTTGCTGATACATCCTGATCAGGCCATTGTAAATCTAGTCTGAGATTGCAGAGATCATGATCTGTAGAAGTGTTGTTCTTGGAACTTGGCTTTGACCTCATTCTGTAGAACAAGGAAATAGAATTGCCGTTGCTATTAAAACATAAGATAAAGGAAATGTTTTTATCAAGCAATAAGCTGAGATATTCACCCTGTCTGCCTATCTGAAGAAGCCATGATGTGGAGATGCCTGGTGTTGTTAGACTTCTTACTGTATCTGAAGAAGCCACAGCATCTGGGTTTGAGGTCAAGTAAATGAGGTTGTTAATTGTATGCTAATATCATCTCACTGCCTAATACATACCAATAAATTTGAATTTGAAATACCTTACAAAACATGCCTCGGCTGGTTGCCACATACCTTTTGTGGAATCCTGGATGTGAACTTGTTGTCCCAACTGTAGACTTCTCAATTCTGCACCTGTATTTTATCATACACTTTGGTCATCTTCTCTTGTAGTTTAAAAAGGTTGCTCTCCAGTTTCTGGCACAGCAGAATGGATAGAGTAGGTACATTGGTATGCACTAGTCTGTCAAACATGAACTCTGCTGGTGATGGAATAGTGAACATTCTGATAATATCCCTTTGACCTTCCTTCTTCTATAGTACCTGGAATGAGTGTCACGCAGCCATCTTTTGCACACTTTTCCAAAGTTCTGCCCGTGAAGACAAATTGTGGTGGAACGTGCCACAAAGTAATGGCATCTTTTCTTTTTATTCAATTTATTGTTCAGCAACTGCCAAAACCACCCATAATAATTACAAACTTCTCTGCCCTGATTTGTGAAGGTTTTTGTTTTCATTTGACTCTCCTTGCTTCATACACCCTGCTCAATCGCCTTCTCTGACTGAGGTAACCCTGTGCAGATCCTCTCGATGCACTGTCCCACTTGCCGAACTGATGGGCTACGTGCTGCAATCTCACCACAAGGGATCTCTCTGCTTGCCAGCTCTTTACTTGAGCACTAGATCAGAGCTGTGTTATCGAAGCTTTTCTTCTCAGTAACAATGCTGTATTTTCAAATCTCTCCAACGCTGTGACTCTACTGTGGTCTAACCAAAAGGTCAAAGGTTGTCTCATGCAATGCAGCATGATCTAATGCTGTTCACCATGTCCATCCTGGAATTAATCATAGAATCTCAACAGTACAGAAAGAGGCCATTTGGCCCATCGGGGCTGCATCAATTCTCCAACAGAGCATTCCAACCAGGCTCCATCCCCATAATTCCATGTATTTATCCTGCTAATTCCCCTAACCTATCTTAGTTATCCCCTGAGGGGCAATTTAGCATGGCCAAGCCACCTAACCTGCACATCTTTGGACTGTGGGAGGAAACCAGAGCACCTGGAGGAAACCCACGCAGACACAGGGAGAACATGCAAACTCCACACAGAGAGTCACCCAGGGCTGGAATTGACCGAAGTCCCTGGAGTTGTGAGGCATCAGTGCTAACCACTGTGCCACCGTGCTGTCTCTTGCTGCCCTTGTCCGACCATTACTGACCACTATGCCATGCCCTTATAATGATACAACTCCTTGTGCTTATTTGTATAAAAGACACAAGGCACCAATCACTCATAAGGGATTGGGCAAACACATTATGGCTTCATTTATTAAGGCGAGGCACAAGAGAATAGTTATACAAAGCTATAAAGCCGGAAGACTTCAGAGATGTGTATGTGTGCTCTACTCAAAGAGAAGGTGAAACGAAGAGTGGTTCACTGACACATTTTCCTTCAAGTGCTAATATCCTTAAAAGACACATTACCACACTTTGAGTAAAGAGGTTCCTTAAGAATTCTGTATTCTAAGTATTAGTGAGTATCTTATATTTATGGCCCCTAGTGGAAATATCTTCTCTCTGTCTATCACAGAAATGGTTAGTGCATTGGTAAACCTATCAGAGAATCGTGTCACTGTCAACAGGGAAGCCCAGCTCCGACTTGGCACAAGACTTGTCTGATGAAGGGTCATCTAGATTCGAAACATTGGCTCTATTCTCTCCCTACAGATGCTGTCAGACCTGCTGAGATTTTCCAGTATTTTCTGTTTTCGTTTGGCACAGGATTTCATACAGAACATAGAAATAGCGACCAAATCCATGAGAACACCTGCTTGCCTAACCACGATGCACGGTGGTCAATGTCTCAGCCTCCATTTCAACACGGGTGGAAACCACCCAGTGTCTGAGAGCTGCTGTGGAAGCTCAGTGAGATCCTTACTTGCTGCCATGCAAGTTTAGCTCAACTCAGTGCAGGCTCAGACTGCTGCCATTGTGGGTGTGGACGTCACCGCCCAATGGAACATACGGGCTCTCTCAGCAGTTCAGCAATCAGTGTTCCTGCAATCACATGAGAATTCTGTCCTGGGAGGATTACAGTGCACTTGTCGTGCATAAACCTACTGTCCGATGCCAGAATGTTAGCATTCATGCTTCCAGCACGAGACTCCATCAGCATCCTTCCTTTCATTTATCAGCCACCAACCCAGACCTCTTCTGGCTCTGCCTCGGTGGCACAGCCCAAAACTAGGCACTCTCGGCAGCCCTGCTTCAGGGTATCCGGTAAAACCATCTCCCTGAGTGGAAGTCAGCAGCCTGCCACCAGCCACGCTACAGTCACTGCTATCGCACTATGTACGAGCAATAAGGCAGGAAAAGGCACCCACAAGACAACCTACAAACAAAAGCACAAAGATCAATAGCTTATTGTATGAATTATTGGAAATGTTGTTGGGTAAAGTTGGTGTGGAGTGGTGTGTTTTGTGATGTCTTTTGTTTCACAATTTTGGCTGAAAGGAAGCTGTGATGGTCTGTGGTAAAGGGATAGAAAAGTGCAGAATTATGGAGCCAATGTGCTGTGGGATGTTTTCAATGGATCCCAAGACTGAATCTTCACTCGTGATAGTCCGTTTGGAGCAATGATGTCTCAGGTGCTTGCTCCCTTCCTCCTCCTCCTCCTCGTGAGGTGGCTGCTAAAGCTCTGGTGGTAAGGGCTACAGCAAATCACTGGACATCTGGAAACATGCTCCATCAAGAGTTGAAGGACTCCTCCTGAGCGATATCGGCAGTGGAAATGTTTCAGAATGCCAATGGTTTGCTCCACAATATCACTGGTTGCAGCATGGCTGTCATTGCAGCAGTGCTGTTCATGTGTGATTGGGTGGGAGAGGGGAATCCTGAGCCACATGTTGAGATGGCAACCCTGGTTATCGAGCAGCCATGCTCTGGGTTGACATGATAGCGCGATGATGATTGGGCTGCAGCAGGATAAATGCATTGTCTCTGCTGCCAGAAGAGTGGCCATTCGCCAATCGGGAGTGGAATCCTTTGCAATTCCAGTACAACTCATCACAGATGTGGTGTCCACTGAGCCGCATGCATCCAATCAATGATTTTGAAACCATTGGAAAGCCTGGTACTCTACCAAAGCCACTTGCCCAATCCTCTGCTTCTCATTGCTCAGAGAGAAGCCAATGAGGTCCCCTTTTCCTGGTATTCAGGACCTCGGTGAGCTCCCTGAAGCAGTGATATATGGCAAACTGTGAGATGTTCTGTGATATGGCTGATTCTATCAGCTGGCATGGAAATGGGGAGTGATGGTGACCTTATTGAACATTGGTAGCACCATCCTTGCCTTGCCCTATGGCTGCCCATCTCATTAGGGGAGGTGGCACAGTTCAGTGACTGGCTCCTTGGTGAATTATATCTGCCTCCTGGCTGAAGGTGTCAGGTGGCCTCTTGTAGACAGCCCAGCTCCTCTCTCTCTCTGCACGCACAACGTTTTCCTTCCAGTTACCTCTGCTCCATTTCCCTGTCATTCTGCTGCCCAACAGGAACAACAAATATAGTCCCATGGTTGGTAATAGGTTCATTACTCAGAGTCCAACACCACTCCCTTCTGACCAAGCACTTGTGTCTACTCCTTCAACAACACAGCACACTGTACATCCACTACCTCTGCAGCAGCAAAGGACCTCCCTGAACGCTCTCCTGTGGATATTTCTAAGTAGCACTGGAGGGATTGAGGGGATGGGGGGTGAGTGGTTGGAGGTGGTGGTTACCTCATACGGCTAAGCACATGTTCGGCTATGCGTATCTGAGACAGGGGACTAACAGGACCTGAAAAGTCCAAATTGCCAAAGCAATGTTAGATGCTGACTGCTATCATGACCTGCCCATGCTGCATGCTTCTGGCACAAAGTACACCCAGACTATCACCCTTCCTAACTTGGCAATGGGCCTCTCCTTGCCAGAAGTGGAACCCCCTCCCCCACCATTTTAATCATCTCTGCGGCATTGAAATCAGCGGCATTACGAGGCCTAATTTTGCAGGGTATGTTTCTATAATGTTTTGAATTCAGAAATGCAACTATTCTAAGCACCCAAAGAAGGATACTATACTCACTAATCCAGATTAATGATGCTTTAAACCTTCTAATATATGTGGTTACACTGGATCTATTATTAAGTAATCCTGCCAACCCACAGGGGAGAAACTACAGGCGGAGGGAGAAGCAGGATGCATTTGCGTGCATTCTTTGCAGAATGGACTGGTGTGATCGCTCAAAACTGGCGCCAATTTGTATAATATACAGTGGCCCTTTAAACCACTAATAAGCATTTGGTTTCCTTCTTCAGTAACATGGGCGCACGAGGAGTGACATCAGTAATGAGGACCAGACTCTCCGACGTGTTTTCTGAAATCCTTCCAGAACCTGAACACTCTCCTGAAAGTAAGCACAGGGCACATTGAGAATACAACTGGAAAGGTTCCCGATATAATCTGTCACACACAAACCACCCCTAATAAGCTTGCTGAATATATTAAATCACCGTTATGTTTACATTTTAACCACTCGAAAACGCAGGTTACATCAGGCACCCCAGTAAGTTTCAGAATATCATGCTCATTTTTATCATCTTGTGTAGCGAGTTTGACTTATGTCAGTGCAGTTTAGCCATCGTTGCTGGAATTCTTCTGTTTTATTCGCAAGTAGGAAGATGTGTACTCAGTCTTCAGGAGATTGAAGAGCTTTTTGGCACTTGTTCATGCCAATTCTGTGGAATTTTGTCAGACTGTTGAGACAGAAATAACCTGACACAAAGCACTGAAATTAAACCATTGATTTGTAGTGAAGGGGCATCTTTTTAATACAGAAATGAACAGAATCGTAGCATTGTACAGCACAGAAGGATTGTACAACATAATTTGTCTGCCAAGTATTTGAAAGAACTATCCAATTAATCCCACATTCCCCTTATCTTTCCCCAGATTACAATTGGTTTTCTTTCTCAAAGATATATCTAGTGCCCTTGTGAAAAATGCCCAAACTTTGTCAGAAAATATCGGGCAGGATTTTCAGACCAGGCTCTCCACGAAACCGGAAAATCCCACCCAAGGTCAACAGACCTTTCCATGGTCCGCCCTTTGCCCGCTCCGATTCCCATGGTGGGCGGAACGGGAAAATTCCCATGGAAATTGTAATTAACTGCAACAGAAGTTAGTGTTCTTGTATTGCTGTATGCTGGGACTTTACGGTAAAAGACTCAATGGCTCTTTAGGTTTCATTGTGGTCCTAACAAAACTCAGTATGAGGAACAGATACCCGGGTAAGTTACCTAAAAAATGCCCTGGTATTGTGTTTACAGATGCCTCAATAAGGTACATATGGATGCCCAGGTAAGGTACTTACAGATTTTTGGTAAGGTACTTCCAGATGCCTGGGCAAGGTGCTTGAGGTCTCCCAGTGCCCATGGAATCAATCAGCATGAATCCAGTCTTCCAGGAAAGGAATGGGGGAAAAATAACATTAGATTTGAGGCTTTCAGTACAGTGTGTATGTTCGGACATCACCATGTAGATATCATCCGGTGATGTGGTTATGTAAAGATATTCCAGAAGAGCTGCAAAATGTTGTGAAGACTCAAGAACAACTTGCTATAGAAAATACTTTTAGCACATAGTACAATGCTCATAGGAATTCAATTCTTTAATGAAATCATGGTATATTGTTTTGGAGGCTCTATTACTCATAAAAACACCTTAGGTGGATCCGCCAGGCAAAATTGCCCCTTACTGTCTCAAGATGTGTAGGTTAGATGGATTAGCCATGGGAAATGTCTGGGCTTACGGGGTTAGGACAGGGAAGAGGACCTGGGTAAGATACTCTGTCGGGAAGTTGGTGCAGACTCAATGGGCCGAATGGCCTCTTCTGCAGTGTGGGATTCTATGATTCTTCTCTAATTCTATGAAGTGTTCACTTCAATGACAATACAGTATCACTGCAGTGAACCTGGCCTACCAATAAGCCTTCCAGGCTGTATTCTGAATATATTATCCACAAAATGGTATTTTAAGTTTTTAAGTTTAAGTTTATTTATTTGTGTCACAAGTAGGCTTACATTAACACTGCAATGGAGTTAATGTGAAAATTCCCCAGTTGCCACACTCCAGCGCCCATTCGGGTACACTGAAGGAGAATTTAGCATGGACAATCCACCTAACCAGCACGTCTTCCAGACAGTGGGAGGAAACTGGAGCGCCCGGAGGAAACCCATGCAGCCACGGGGAGAATGTGCAGACTCCGCACAGACGGTGACCCAAGCCAGGAATCAAATCCAGAGTCCCTGGCGCCATGAGGCAGCAGTGCTAACCACTGAGCCAGCGCGCCACCCCTAACTAAACACTGGCCTAATAAAATTCTCTGGTCCTCAAAGATTAAAATAAAAATCACTACCACATGCGCCCATGCAATTCTGCCGGCCCAAGTGGCAACAAGAACGCACAATGAGATCTGTACACCTGCTTGTTTTCAACCAGGAAAGAAAGTAGTGACATGAATCACCTCCGAGACCAAGGCAATTAAAGCAAAACTAAACTAAACCAAATCAAAACAGGCTAAAATAACACAGGATATATTATGAAAACAGCACTGGCTGCTGAGAGGCAGGTCTGCAGCCTTTGATGGACCATAGAAAGGCTTCACTGAACCGGGCCCTTGCATCCACAGAGTCGCCCTCGGTCACAAGAGTACACCTCCCCAGTAATACGCTACTGCTAATTCCCTAACAATGCATGAGATAAGAAGAAAACAATTACCGGCAAATTCTGAGGCTCATGACACAAATTACATTGGTTTGTGCCAGAGAAAGGGTTTTCCAATGTCTGTCTTATGCTAATTCAGTGAAACGTTTTTTTTAAGTCCATTTTTATTGGCCTCTCAAATATTCATAGAATCATAGAATCCTACAGTGCAGATGGAGGCCATTCGGCCCATTGAATCTGCACTGACAACAATCCCACCCAGACCCCATCCCCATAAACCCATGCATTTACCTGACTAATTCCCCTGACACCAAGGGGTAATTTAGCATCGCCAATCCAACAAAACTTTGCAACAAAGTTCCATCTCCCTGCCTTTCAAACTTATTCGAGTAAATTGCAGGAGTTCTTAGCTGGCTTTCCAGATGGATTTACCTCTGATTGGTTCAAATCCATTTTTGAACTGTTTCCACGGACAACAGGGATGATAACCAGAGGACACAACTTTAAGATCATTGGCCAAAGAAGCAGAGGGGAGATCAGGAGAATTTATTTCGCACAGTGAGTGGCTACAATCCGGAGTTCAACGCCTGGATAGATGGTGGAAACGGATTGCAAATAATTCTCGGAAGGAAACTAAAAGAAAACCTGGCAGGGCCATGGGCAGGGAAAGAGCAGGAGAGTGGGACTAATTGGCCAGGTCTTTCAAGAAGCCAGCATAGCCAAGATGGGCCAAATGGCTTCCTTTTGTGCTATAGGATTCTATAGCTATAAACATTGACTGTTATCTGATTGATCATCCAGTGAGAAACAATCATTCTACATTCTGATCAGGAGTAGGATGTGTAATGGAAAAGCATCAGGGCAAACAGAAATATTGACCCTGTTTATGTTACTGTTTTGCTTCAGGTGACTTCCAGCTTCTTATAGCCTAGGTCATAATCAAGCACTCCGAGATCCGCATCATCCATACAGGATGGAGTAAAGCTCCCTGTACTTTGTCAAAGCAATACATTTTGGACTCAGAACAAGAACCACATATTTCGCCATTGTGATTTCTCCAGTTCCATCCCAACATCATGTGTGACGTGATGGCTGAGAGATTAAGGCGGTTGACTGCTAATCCATTGTGCTTATCACATGTGGGTTCGAATCCCATCCATGTCGATTCTTTAGGGCGGTACAGTGGCACAGTGGTCAGCACTGCTGACTCACAGCTCCAGGGACTGGGTTCAATTCTGGTCTTGGGTGACTGTCTGTGTGGAGTTTGCATGTTCCCACTGTGTCTCCATGCATTTCCTCCAGGTGCTCCAGTTTCCTCCCACTGTCCAAAGATGTGAAAGTTAGGTGGATTGGCCATGCTAGATTGCCTTTTAGTATCCCAAGACAGGTAGGTTAGATGGATTAGACATGGGAAATGTGTGGGGTTACAGGGATAGGGTGGGGGAGAGGGCCTGGGTTAGATACTCTGTCAGAGAGTCAGTACAGACTCGATGGGCCGAATAGCCTCTTCTGCACTGTTGGGGTTCTATAATTCTAAGCCCTTCTGCCTCTTGGAGTGAGATTGTCAATGGAGTCTAATTTTGTAAGCAGGAATTAAATTATTAGGAACCAAGAGACCACTGCCTCAAACCCACCTCAGAGGAAGGAAGGGGCTTGCAGTACCTTGCATAGCCTCAGGACATCCCAGAGAGCTGGAGTATCTTTATGAAGTGTAATCACAGGAGTAATGTAAACAATACGGTTGCCAGGTTTGTGCACAGCAAGATCCCACAGACAGCAATGTGATAAAAGCAAATTACTCCGGATGCTGGAATCTGAAACAAAAACAGAAAATGCTGGAAAATCTCAGCAGGTCTGACAGCATCTGTGGAGAGAGAAACAGAGGTAACATTTCAATTCTGGATGACTCCTGATCAATGTGATACTGGCCAGATAATTTGGTTTACAAACGTTGGTTAAGGGGTGTGGTGAACCATAGATGGTTACCACTATGGGTACTTGTACATATGTTACTCTTGTTACTGTCGGGGTGAGGGTTTGGGTGTTTCACCTGTTATTATTGTTTATGTGATACACCCCGTTCGGCTCCGCCTTCTTACAGGAGTATAAAGGTCACTGCTACTTCCTAGTAGCCCTTAGTCTGGGATAGTATTGTTAAGTAGTGTGCTCCAATCTTGTTGTGAATAAAAGCCTTTATTCCCGCGTACGTCCTAGCCTCCCGTGTGAATCCATCGCGCATCAAGGGGTAAATATTGGCTCGGACACTGAGCAGAATTTCCCTGGCTCGTCTCCAAAATAATGCAGTAGGATTTTATACCCTTCTGCGTTAGCAGGCAAGGGCTTTGAGTTAACTTGTCACTGGCAAGTCAACACTTCTGACAGTGCAACACTCCCTCAGCGCTGTGCTGTTGTGTCAACCTAGTCTTTGAGTTCAAGCCCCAGGAGCAGGACTTGAATGCAAAACCTCTGCCTGAGAGGAGAGAATGCTGCTGATGAGCCAAGGCTGACATCTTAAAAGTAAATTACTGCGGATGCTGAAATCTGAAACCAAAAGAGAAAATGCTGGAAAATCTCAGCAGGTCTGGCAGCATCTGTAAGGAGAGAAAAGAAGCTTTGACAAAGGGTCATCTGGACTCGAAACATCAGCTCTTTTCTCTCCTTACAGATGCTGCCAGACCTGCTGAGATTTTCTGACATCTTAAAAGCTTCCCAGTCTTTGCAAGAGGAGATTTTAATCCCACCACTCAGACAATGTTCCAATGGCCAATTCCCAAAGTACACCTTTCTTATTAGTCCTTGAAGAAACCTCAAACTTCCCATTTCTTTCAATTTCATAGCAATGCCAAACAAAGTCAGCAGATAGATTAAGTGACAGAGAAAACCAAGAGCTGATTTTTTTTTCTCTCTCTCCACAGGAATGATGCAACTTTTGGACAATTTTCACATTCCCCAAAGTCAGACAACTGTTGTCCTTTTGTACGGTTGTGTCTCATCTGCGCCTCGGCATACACTTGACTCAGAATCCGAAATAGCTGGAATTTTTAGACTGTCTTGAGGCACTGTGTGCATAGCCGGCACAGTGGGATGAAAGTAATAACCTGACCTGGCGAGCGGCAAATGGAGCGGGCTGCCCTATCCCTGATCCTAGACCCACGGTCGGCGTTCCCACCTCACTTCAAATGAAACAGAGCAGATCAACACGCAGCCACAGGCTGTATCCATCAGACAGCGGGAGCACTGCCCAGATTGTTAGCACCATCCTCTCGCCCCCCAACGCCCCTGACGCCAGGATTGCAAGTTATGCAAACAGTGAAAAATAAATGTGTTCCACTTACACAGAAAACTGCCTTCCAGGATCAAGCCTCTGGAAATATATACAGCCTCCCCCCCAAAGGAATAGCGAGAAATGATCCACAGATAAGTGAAGCGTTGTGTTACTACGATAATATTCCAAACCCATATACCACTAGTATTTCTTACAGAATTCTCAGTGATCCTGTCACAGCAAGGCACTATTTTAACACGTGCGCAGACAAAATAAAACCCGGACCTGCAAATATTTAACTGTTTTCATTTGCACATGTCATAAATCACAGAAATTCTTCTAATGCAGGGCTTGAATTTGTTTATTTTGACCAGCAGTAACACACTAACCTCTTTTGGGGGATCACCTAAAACCAAAAGTGGTTTTGCTTGGAGGTGAATATTAAGATTGAGCAGCCGTCTATACATCGCGTTATGAATTGGGACCTTGTAATGATGATATTTGTTACTCTAGGTATGAATTCTAACACATCATTTTCATAAACTGGGCTCCAACCTGAATTTGGGGAGGGGGCACACTAAGGTTTTTATACCTATTCCCAGCAGTGAGCTTTAAACTGTTACGCCTAATTTATATGAGGTTTCTACTTTTTAAAAAAAAGTCAACTTTCACTGAATTAGAAGCTAAGGTCAAAGGACTGAAATAGTAGAATCTAAGTCGCAATGTAGCAATGACTGAAGATCTCAGGCCTTTCGAATTTTTTTAAGTGATGCTTTTCATTCATTTAGCCAACTGTCTTGCGAAAATGTGCACTGATCGATTTTAAGATGTACTTTAATTTGAACCCCACCCCCATGCTTGCAATGAGCTCCCTCAACTTATTTTAAAATGACTATTGGCTGGGGTTAAAGTAACATATTAATCACCACAGGGTGGCTGTACAAGACAGTGCTACCATAATATATCAATGCTGAATGTGGTCGATATTGTTCCATACTTTTAATTAGATGCATATATATTTAACCCAGTCGTAGATTCATATTTCTACTTCTACAGTGCCCCCCTTGGGCTAAAGACAGTGGAATACTTTGACTGGTGAAGCATCTCTGAAAGCATCATAATCCATGTTACATGCAAACCCTGCCAACTCTCTCCAAGATGAGGCTCCTTGACCGCTGAATGGGCTCTAACTCACGCCTAGTTAAGGATTTGGGGTGGTATGGTGAGATAGTGGTCAGCACTGCTGCCAGGGACGCGGGTTTAATGCCTGGTTTGGGTCACTGTCTGTATGGAATTTGCACATTTTCCCTGTGTTTGCGCGGGTTTCTTCCGGGTGCTCTGGTTTCTTCCCACAGTAAGAAGTTCTGTTCACATTCACCTAAAGAAGAGGCTTAAGGCTCCGAAAGCTTATGTGGCTTTTGCTACCAAGTAAACCTGTTGGACTTTAACCTGGTGTTGTTAAACTTCTTACTGTGTTTACCCCAGTCCAACGCCGGCATCTCCACATCATTCCTCCCACAGTGCAAAGATCTGTGGGTTAGGTGAATTGGCCATGCTTAAAAAAAAATGTCCCTTATTGTCAGGGGGATTAGTTAGGATAAGTGCATGGGGATAGGGCCTGGGTGTGATTGTGGTTGGTGCCGACCTGATGGGCCGAATGGCCTTCTTATGCACTTTAGGATTCTATGACTCATTGACATTCTCCAATGCAACTAATCAGTTCTAAGTGTAGCAACACAAGAACTGAGGATAGGATCTACAGCTTGACTGGAGATTGGCTCTTCATGTTCTTGGTATCCTACATCTGAGTGAGGAGGTTAAAAATGGGCCGGAATTTTCCGGCCATTCACACCAGCAGAATTCTCTGGTCCCGCTGCAGTGAACGGCGATTTGGCAGGGCACCAAATTCTCTGTCCTCACCTGCAGCAGCGGTGGGACGTGAACGGTCGGAAAATTCCAGCCATGGTTTGATGCCATTAAAGGCAATTGCATGGTATCATGAAACAAATAGCTTTACTTGGTAGTTTAATCCAACTTTTCCCATCAAATGGAGCCAATTCAATCAAGGCATCAATTGTCATTGAAGGCTAACTGTTTGAGCTCTCAGCCCCACCTGTTCAATGGTCCACTTTGGCTTGGATCACAGAGTTGAATCTTTTCCGCAAACCCGAGCCAGGAAATAATGCCCGGGAAGTCAGCATTTTTGTTCCCGGTGACGGTTTCTCTGCCACCCCCAGTACATGCCAGGTGCGGACATGGACTAGGTGGAAGAACTGCCTCTGTGTTCTGGCACTGTGTCAAAGATTTTAAACAAAGCAAGACAAAATAAAACAACCCTCCAGCCCTCACCCACACATACTCCCCAAGTCCTATCCATGATATCTCATGTCCTCCACCCACACCCATAACTCCATGTACCCTCCATACCAACCTATACTCTTCCACCTACCTGCATGGCTCTTTACACCTCCTATGCCAACTCAGTGACAACTCATTCCAACCCATGTCCCCATCTATCCCCACTTGCCCTTACACCTACATGCCAACGCATCTAGTATCCACCCTGGGCAGAATGCAGGACCCATGCTGAGATTAAATAAAATAGAGGGAGGCGATTCTCTGACCTTGCCACGCCTGGCGCTGATAACGATGATCCCGCAGATAAGTATGTGAAATCATTCATGCATCAATAATCCAGTAATGATAACCTTCAGGCATTTGTCAACAGACAGAGTGAAATAGCAAGCAAAGATTTTATTTAAATAGATTTAAAAGACAGGAGTCTTAAATGTCTTGAACGCTTAACCATTGCTATTGACAGTTCATTTTGACACTTCCAATGAGCTTGACAGTTAATGAGATTGAACACTTTTAACTCACATTCACTACTTATAATAATCCCAAGGGGCACCTTACTTACTTCAAGGGGCACTTGACCACCCCCAATGGGATCATACCCAAAGGGGTACCTAACCTATCCATAAGGTATCCCACCAAAAGTACTTCACAAAGTTCAGACTTGCTCCTGTTTCATGCATCCGGTTTCCCCAAAATCACATGAGTGGAGGCAGCTGCTAATTTAAATGGGCAAGTGTAAATCCCAACCCCATGAGAATGGTGGGTGCCGTATTCAGGGAAGAGGCTGCCAGATATGAGCCTCTTCCATCAATTTTCGCCACAACAGTGAAGCTCTCCGTCGTTGAAAAAAGTCCTGGCCTTTGTTTGAGTAGGTAGTTCAAAGATTTGGGAACTTGCTGAAACATTATCACTGGTAACCTCTGCCCCTTCTAACTTTTAGCTGAAGGAGAAAGCACATTTGTGGGAGAGGAATGATAATAAATTATTTTCCAAGCTCAGTAAACTGAAAAACCTGGTGGTCTCCCAAAATTAAGTCAAAGAAATCTGTTTCAAACTGAGCTGAACAAAGCAAACTCATTACACGTACTATCTACAATAAAGTGGAAAGGAATGATGAGAGGATACTCAATTTGATCTGTGTTGAAGAAGCAATGGAACAATAGATCTGTGAATCGACATACACATTCAGAAATGAAAGACCCCAATTGGGCTTCTATTTAAATATTTCACATCCCTGAAACATTCCAAAGCTCTTCAGAACCCATGGGTTAATGGTGGGACGGTGCCTCACCTGCACCAAGGACCCAGGTTTGATTCCCGGCTTGGGTCACTGTCTGTGCGGAGTCTGCACGTTCTCCCCGTGTCTGCGTGGGTTTCCTCCGGGTGCTCCGGTTTCCTCCCACAGTCTGAAAGACGTACTGGTTCGGTGCGTTGGCAATGCTAAATTCTCCCTCAGTGTGCCCGAACAGGCACTGGGTAGTGGCGACTCAGGGATTCACAGAGTAACTTCATTGCAGTGTTAATGTAAGCTCACTTGTGACCAATAAATAAAATTTTTTAAAAATTGTAGTCAGGATTGTTAAGTTGACAAAGTCTGCAACTAAATTGCATGCAGCAAGATCCAACAAACAGCAAGTGAATAAATATCTGGTGTTGGCAGACTGATGACAAGAAATTATTATGTCTACAAAGACATGCGGATTAAGTTGATTGGCCATGCTAGGTTGCCACTTAGTGTCAGGGGAATTAGCAGGCTGGATGCGGGGAGTTGCGGGGATAGGGCCTTGGTGGGAATAAAGTTGGTGCAGGCTCAATGGGCTGAATGGCCTCCTTCTGCACGTTAGGGATTCTATGATTCTACGATTCAACATGGGGGAAATGGTGTTGTGAATTCTTTTGGATGGCACGGTGGCACAGTGGTTAGTACTACTGCTTCACAGCGCCAGGGGCCCGAGTTCAATTCCGGCCTCGGATCACTGTCTGTGCGGAGTCTGCATGTTCTCCCTGTGCCTGCATGGGTTTCCTCCGGGTGCACCAGTTTTCTCCTACAGTCCGAAAGATGTGCTGGTTAGGTGCATTGGTCAATCCTAAATTCTCCCTCAGTGTACCCGAACGAGCGCTGGAGTGTTTTCACAGTAACTTCATTGCAGTGTTAACATAAGCCTTGCTTGTGACACTAATAAATAACTTTTAAAACTTTAAACTTTTGTCACAGGTGGAGAGTGCCTCATCTTAAATATATCATCTCTGACATTGCAGCACTCCATCCATGTTGCACCTCAGTAACAGCCTGGATTATGGACTCAAATGCTGGAGAGGGTTTTAATCACACAGCCTTATGATAAAGAGGCAAGAAGCCAGCTAGGCTGATGAGAAATCAAGTACAGTTCTTTAGTTGTCCATAAATCTTCAAATGACAGATTTGAATTTTCTGGTGCTTTATGTCTTCCAGTTAAAAATCAGGAGGATTGTTGATCAGTGTGTTGAGGTTTGACAATACTCTGCATAACATAGAAGAAATTATGAATATCTTGGATTACATGGCATTTCTCTTTTCCAGATGTGCACATTTAGCTAAATTGTACCTCAACGGATTACTTGTGTATGTTTCTAACACTGGGTAGTTTAAAGTGGCGAATATAAAACTGCGCCAATATTTGGGGGCAATGCTTTTCTTGAAGTATTATTTGGAAACTCTGGCAAATAACACTTTTTCTGTCCTACATTATGGCTTATGCAGCATTAAAAATGTTATTGTGACCAAGTTCCAAAGAGTAGCAGAATATGGGTGTTGTCCTATGACTGTCCATACTGTGTGATTCCTGCCTTTGGGTAAACTTTCAGAGGGATGTAGAGGAAATGAGAAGATGATTCACACTTTGCAACCATCTGACAATCATTCCATGAGCAGCATTGCCAGTACTTTGCCTGTTTAAATGGGAAATAGTGTACGTTTTACACAAAGGCTTGTGAAATATGTTGGCAGGAGGAGCCACTGTTCCAGAGAGTATCAATGGATTCAACAGGCAATTTGCTGGGTTTGAGGAGAGAGAAGGGATTGAGTGTTGAGAGAAGAATGAGGGGAAATCTTATAGAAACATATGAGATTACGAAGGGAATAGATAAGATAGAAGCAGGGAGGTTGTTTCCACTAGCAGGTGAAACTAGAACTAGGGGGCATGGCCTCAAAATAAGGGGAAACAGATTTAGGACTGAGTTGAGGAGGAACTTCTTCACCCAAAGGGTCGAGAATTTGTGGAATTCCCTGCCCAGTGAAGCAGCTGAGGCCACTTCATTGAACGTTTTTAAGGCAAGGATAGATGAATTTTTGAACAGTAAAGGAATTAAGGGTTATGGTGAGCGGGCAGATAAGTGGAGCCGAGTCCACGAAAAGATCAGCCATGATCTTATTGAATGGCGGAGCAGGCTTGAGGGGCCAGATGGCCTACTCCTGCTCCTAGTTCTTATGTTCTTATGTTATTGTGAAGGGGTTGGGTAGGTGAGGTTGAGATCAATTAGAAAGGACAAGCATTTTGGATCTTTTGGATAATAAAGGCAAAATACTGCGGATGCTGGAATCTGAAACAAAAACAGAAAATGCTGGAAAATCATAGCAGATCTGACAGCATTTGGGGAGAGAGAACAGAGCCTTTCCTTTCCAGTTTAATTTTAAGGGAGATTGCTGGAAGCAAGCATAACTTCCATTTTTAACTCTTGAAGGAATCCAATAGCATTATCCACTGGTGAAATACGATTAGCTTTCGCCTCATTATAACAAAAATGAAACATCCTATGATTTTCCACACATCCGTAATGGTATATTTTTTATTCATTTGTGGGACATGGACGTCGCTGGCTGGCCAGTATTTATTGCCCATCCCTAGTTGCCCTTGGAGGGCAGTCGAGAGTCAACCACATTGCTGTGGGTCTGGAGTCACGTGTAGGCCAGACCAGGTAAGGACGGCAGATTTCCTTCCCTAAAGGACATCAGTGAACCAGATGGGTTTTTCTGACAATCGACAATGGTTTCATGGTCATTAGTAAATTCTTAATTCCAGATATTTTTTATTGAATTCGAATTCCACCATCTGCCATGGCAGGATTCGAACATGGGTCCCCAGAACATTAGCTGAGTTTCTGGATTAATAGTCAAGCGATAATACCATTAGGCCATTGCCTCCCCTGATAGGTAGATTTGATAGATTCTGCTGCAGAATATACAGAATATAAGTTACAGAGTGTGACTAATAGAACTTGCATTTACTGAACAAAAGCACAAAGTCATTTGATTTTCAAAGGGTTAAATTACTTGGTAACATTCTCTGACAGTACTACACTGCAAATAACTTCTGCAGAGGTAACATGATAGAAATTGTGCGTATTTTGAAAGCTGCAAAGGAAATTCTGTGCTCAAAAGATTAAATAACATGAATGTTATGTCAAAACTGATTAAATAAGAACACGCATTGCGCAAGTTTAATTTTTACTCCATTTCCAATGGTCATGCCAATAATGTTTATTTGCTGTGGGTTCAATATATGGATTGGGGGAGGCATCAGTTATCAATGCTGTGCTTCATTTTGTTATGATATATGCTATGCCGTGGTTCTTTTTTTATTTCAACAGTCTTATGACTAAAAGGTGCACTCTGATCAGCATTAGAGAATGGTTCAATTCTATATCGCGAATACCAATTCAGTCAGTGACCATTCGCTTTTTTTTAGGTTTATCTCATCAAATACTAAAATTTGAAACTGGGCCACCATGAGCAAAGGACCCACAGGAGATACAATTTCAGTCAAGCCCACCTGCCTAGTAGGCCCAAGCATTCACACTCTTCCATAAGGTAACAATTATAGAACGACCCAGTCCTGGCACATGCAGTTATACGTGAATTCTGCTTAAAGCCAATAATTCCAAGGAAGCAAATCCATTCCCCACTCTCTCCAATAGCATAAAATCTCCGATTAAGTTAATGCAAGTATATGTAACTGTTACAATTTTGCATCCACTCTAATCACTGGATCCTGGATTATTTTAGCTCTTGTATCCCACATCACACATATGAGTAATTCACAATCGCTCCGTCCTTCAAGTGTGCCCATCCCTCCCTTGAGATCTCAGTAAGCTTTCAACAATGTGCTTGGGAAAATAAATAGCAAACCCTGTCAGATAGTTGTTTGATGTACATCATGACTCCAGCAATTCTCACTCCAGTCGTCAAAAGCAGTAAAACACCACATCCAAGTTTAAAATATTCTGTTAATTTATTAAAGATGAAAGATAAATAGCCGTATAAGAAACAGCCATACAATATAGTTATATACTTACAGATATTTCCTCCTAACGTCTTAAGGACTGAATTAATCCTTTGTAAATATTGTTTGAAGAGTAGGGTCTTTCCCTTGGATTTTTAATCACAATGTAAAATTAATTTTTAAATGTCTTGCACTAGGAAGCAGAAATTATAAAGCTATGCCCCAATCGCTGGAATTCTACCATCTCAACCTTCCCCTCAGAATCGGCACGGACAAGGGTCTGACAACAGAAATCTCCATTGACCTCAGGCGGGTATTTTCGGTCTCGCTTGAGGGAGACTGTAAAATCCCGCCCAATAAATCTAGAGTTATTTTCTTTATATATTCAATATTATAGCAATAGTCTTGATCGTTGGGAACTGTATGTTAGGCAATCTTAAACTCTGTCTAACATTGCAAACCGTTTGAAAAACCAGGGCTGAAATTCTCCAGTCTCATACACCCACGACCGCTGTCAGCGAGAATGGAGAATTTGGTGCTCAGTCAAATCTCTATTCACAGCAGCGGGACCGGAGAATCCCAGGCACGGACAAGGTCGGAGAATTCCAGCCCCGATCTCACCACTCCAATTTACAAAGGATCTATCATTCACAAACAGATTGTACAACATTTGCTGCATTAGTTCAACTGGAATTATTTTTCCTTTTTATTGGTGATCGATGAAAAGCTGTATCGATGTAGACATGCTACAAGGATATATGCTTTGCTTGTGTTTTTTTTTAAATCCAGCATATGTGTTCTGACTGAATTCAAAGGATAGTTATGAAATCAAGTAAAGATTTTGGCAAAAGAATCAGCAAAAGAAAAATATTAAGCAATGAGTGATTATTATTTGGATGTGATATGGGACTCAATACAAATTTAATAGTAGCCTTCAGAAGGCAATTGAATCAATGAAAGAGCAATTGCAATGGTATAGGGAATGAATCAGGGAATGGGGATAACTAGAATACTCTTTGAAAGTGCTGGTACATAACTGATAGCCCAATTGGTTTTCTTCTGTGATATCTATTCTATGATTGTATAAAGCCATCCCATACTGCTAAATGATATTTAATATCTATTCAAAAACAACTTGTGACCAAATGAAATGAACTGAGGTACTAAATATAGTTAATGGACTTTAGCAATTCATAGAAGTGCTAGCATTCAATTTAAAAAGTCAATGAATTAATCAAAATTCAATTATAAAAACATTCTTTAATACCCATCAATGCATGTGCATGCATACTCTGTTTAAATACTTTCGCATTGCATTAGTAAGACCTCTTTGTATCCCTATAGCTCTGCTCACTGACTGGAATTACACAGGTGAGATCAGAGTAAGAATAGTCTGGCAGTTATATATTTCTTTATATCCATCATTAAAAATGATTTATTCTAATGAAAGTATAGAGTTTGTTTTTAATGGTAGACAGGAAGGTTGAGCTGTCAACAGAAGGGGGATGGGGCAGCTCCAATTAGGCATCTATCCATCTCGGGAGACAATGGACCAAGTCCAGCGTGTACGTCATTTCTAGCTGCCAACTTGTAAAACCTGTCACTTCCCAAAACGAAGACAGCTTACCTTGGGCTGGCCAATACATCAATCAACTGAAACCACCGAGAGAGAATTCATTCTTCTTTAAAGTACGTCATCAGATGGTTCAATATTTTCTTCACATGAATCTGGGCATAGACCAAGAAGCTGACCTTGCTCATATAAAAGGGGGAAAAAAAGATTGTGATATAGACTTTAGAGACCAGAGCTCGTAGAGAACTTGACATGGCAGGAATGTGTATTGGGACACCAGGCATTGAGGTCAGCATACCTCTCAGGATTCTACTGTAATCAATGGAAAGTCCTGTGGGGTCCACTAATCTCCAAGCTTGAATACCTGATACACACTCCCATCACATGAAACTTTGCACTCGGTACTTGAAATTATAAAGGTATGCCCAATAAATCTGTAGTTATTTTCTTCATACATTCAATATTATAGAAATAGTCTTGATTGTTGGTAGCTGTATGTTAGACAATCCTAAACTATGTCTAGCATTGCATATTTTGGGCTGAATTCTCCAATCACTGTTATTTTAATAGCAACATGAATCCACATTTAAACTAAATTAACCAAATTGGCCAACATCAGTACGAAAAGCATGCTGATTGGAAAATCTAAACTTGACTCTAATGCGGTTTCTAAATATGTATTTAATTCCTGTAAAAAACTTTATCTCAGTTTCATCCTTGTATGTTTGTAGTATGTGAGATTTGTAAAGCTCTTGCTGGCATCTTATTCTCCATGCTGCTGTTGTTTAGTGACTGAAATGAGGATGTCTACCTGCATGCCAGAGTTGACAGAAAGCTGGTCAACTTGGCAAAACAACGCGCCAAGTCCCAGTGCGTGATATCCTAACAGTACGGTAGCACAGTGGTTAGCACTGCTGCTTTACAACTCTAGGGACCTGGGTTCGATTCCTGGCTTGGGTCACTGTCTGTGTGGAGTTTGCACATTCTCCTCGTGTCTGCGTGGGTTTCCTCCGGGTGCTCCGGTTTCCTTCCACAGTCCAAAGATGTGTGGGTTAGGTTGATTGGCCATGCTAAAAATTGCCCTTAGTGTCCTGGGATGTGTAGGTTAGAGGGATTAGTGGGTAAATATATAGGGATATGGGGGTAGGGCCTGAGTGGGATTGTGGTCGGTGCAGACTCGATGGGCCGAATGGCCTCTTTCTGTACTGTAGGGTTTCTATGATTTCTATGATTTCTATGAATTGGTGATTTGCTGTTTGCTGATTATACTGTGCTGGCAACTCACGCTGGAGCTCACTTGGAACAGCCTGTAGATCAGTTCTGGCAGGCCTGCAAGGCATTTGGACTGACAATCAGGGTTAGGAGGCAAAATGTTGAGGGCCAGGGCATAAAAACTCCACCTTCCATCAACATTGACAACCTCACTCTAAAGATCTTCAACAGCTTCACAAACATCGGATCAACAATTATCAGTCCCTTGTTGCCAAAATTAGCATTGGGATTTCCAAAGCTTCAGCTGTCATTCCAAAGTTGAGAAATTGAGGATGGACCAATAGCAAACTATCAAAAATACAATAAGACCATAAGACATTGGAGCAGAATTAGGCCATTCAGCCCAGCGAGTCTGCTCCGTCATGGCTGATATTTTTCTCATCCCCATTCTCCTGCCTTTTCCCCATAACTTTATGAAAGTAATCATAACCTCTGATCCCCTTATTAATCAAGAGCTTATCTATCTCTGTCTTAAAGACATTCAATGACCCGGCCTCCACAGCCTTCTGCGACAAAGAGTTCCAAAGATTCACCAATCTCTGCTGAAGAAATTCTTCCTCATCTCTGTTTTAAAGGATTGTCCCTTTAGCCTGAGGTTGTGCCCTTTGGTTCTAGTTTTTCCTACTAGTGGAAACATCCTCTCCACGTCCACTCTATCCAGGCCTCGCAGTATCCTGTAAATTTCAATAAGCTCTGTATGCACCAGGCATGTGTCTCCAGCACCTTCATTTACTGTAGCAAGGTGTGAACAACTAATGCCGGCCAAGAAAAGTGGCTGAACAACTTCCATCTCAGGTGAATATTTGACATCTTCTGGCAAGACAAAGTGCTGATTATGGAATTCAATCATCATGCAGGGATCCTCAGCATGTTCATCCTCTTGAGGCTGTGGTGACTCTATTTACTGGGTCATGTGAACTAAATGGACGATGCTGCATCCCCAAATATGCACTCAGTAGTGAGCTTGCTTTCAGCATGCGGCCAACAGGTCATCCATGTCTGCGATTCAAGGATGTCTGCAATAAGACTTCAGGTTAACTGGGATTAGAGTTGATGCAAGGGAAATTCTTTGCTACTAACAAGCAAACAGCAAAATAAACGATCAGTGGGAAAGGGAGCCCACCAGAGGGGGAAAAAAAACCAGCAGTCGACCTCGGGTCAACTGTATTCATCTGTGCCAACTGCAGAAGGAAAAGTCACTCACGAATCAGCCTCTACAGGTCCGGACAATGTTCAATATAGAAATGACATACAGTCTGGAGTTGGTCCATTGTTTCCCTAGATGGGTAGATGTCTAACTGGAGCTGCCCCACCCCCACCCCTTCTGTTAACAGCTCAACCTTCCAGTCTACCATTAAAAACAAACTCTATACTTTTATTGGAATAAATAATTTTTAATGATGGATATAAAGAGATTGGTACACCCATATTGAATCCTGAGAAGCTAGGGTAGCTGTCTCTCAAATGCTTGTTGGGAACATGGAAAACTATGAGCAACATTCAGATGTCAGTTGCTATCAGTGACAGTTTCCACAGAGCAGTTCCACAGTACAAGTTTTCCCCACTCTAAGTGGAATTACGAATCTACTGATGACCGTGAAACCATTGTTGATTGTCGCAAAAACCCATCTGGTTTACTCATGTCCTTTTGGGGAGGAAATCTGTCATTCTTACCTGGCCTGGCCTACAAGTGACGCCAAAGCCGCAGCAATGTGGTTGACTCTCAATTGCCCTCGGGCGACTAGGGATGGGCAATAAATGCAGGCCCAGCCAGCGACGCCCAGGTCCTATGAATGAATAGAAAAAAAATGCTTCACATGTTGTAGCTATCTCACAGTTCTAACAAATATACGGTTTAAAATATTTGTTGCATTCTCGAGTTACCTTAGTGTCAACCACGGGGGATTGTTTTCTGATGGTCATAGGTATCTACAAGCTGGTACATAAATAATCTTTGAAATGAAATGGCCAATTTTAATTTTCACAACGAGAAGAACTTCAGTTTTTGGAACAATCGGTTACCTTGCGCAACCTAGGATTAAGCCACATTTACCATCATATCATATAACAAACTATATACTTCAAACAGAGCACCCACATTATTAAGGCCAGATCTTTTAACAACTGTCTTCTTTACACCCATATAACCTGGCAGTTTGATTATCATCTTCCAGTTGTGGATACATCATACACCAGAAAAGCGTTTTAAAAAGCATTCGGTTGTCTAATTTAGTTTGAGACAGTTAGTCACTCAGACTGGCACCCAGGGAGGAAATCTGTTTACAAAAGAAGAATGCATGCCATGGCATTAAAACTATGCAGTGTTCAGGGAAACCCACATCTCTGGTCCTGAAAAATTCTCCTTCCCCCTTGCTCCCGTCCCAGTGAAAATTGCAGCCAAAGTTTCAGTCTTTCTCACAGTCCAAGGATCAAAGCTACTCTTCGCACAATAACCTATAAGAGAAATAAGAAACTGAATGGGGTGAAAGAGGAAAAAGATCATTAAAAGCAAAACTGCAGAGCAGCCAAACAATTACAAATGCTAAGAAAGCATTGATATTTGGTTCCAAATGTATAGAATTCAAAATTATACAATTCTAACAGGGTTAGACAGAAAGAATGTTCCCAATGGTGTGGGTTGTCCAGAAATAGGGGTCATAGTTTGAGAATAAGGGGTAAACCTTTTAGAACTGAGGTGAGGAGACATTTCTTCACCCAGAATTCACTACCACAGAAAGTAGTTGAGGCCAAAACTCTGATTTCAAGAAGAAATTAGATATAGCTCTTGAGGCTAAAGGGATCAAGGGATATGGGGGGGAAGGGGGATCAGGAAATTGAATTCGATGATCACCCATGATCAAAATGAATGGCGGAGCAGGCTTGAAGGGCCGAATGGCCTACTTCTGCTTCTAATTTCTGTGTAAAAGGAATAAAAACATGTTAAAATTCTGATCCTGGTTAGGCAGAACATGGATTACTGTGTAGTTTCAGTTTTCATAAAGCATCTTGGAGCAGTAGGGAAAGTGGAAAAATGATTAACAAAGGATTAACCAGGAATGAGGTATTACAGCGACCTGGAAAGTTTGGAGAAGAAATAGTGGTGATCTAAATGAATTCTGTAAGTAAAAATAGATTGGATGTTAGACAGAGTAGAGGTGCAGGGAAGGTTTACATTTGTGGGAGAATCCAAAACTAGGGCACATAAATACAAAATAGTTACAGAACCATAGAATCCTACAGTGCAGAAGGAGGCCATTCGGCCCACTGAGTCTGCACCAACCACAATCCCACCCAAGCCCTATTCCCATAATCCCAAGCATTTAGCTAGTCCCCTTCACACAAAGGGGCAATTTAGCATGGCCAATCCACCAAACCCGCACATCTTTGGACTGTGGGAGGAAACTGGAGCACCCGGGGGAAACCTACACAGACATGGGGAGAACATGCACAGACAGTCACCCAAGCCGGGAACTGAACCCGGGGCACTGGCGCTGTGAGGCAGCAGTGCTAACCACTGTGCTACCATGCCGCCCCACTAATTAGTTATTATTAGTTGCCGAAATTCTTCCGCCTCGCCTACTGTGAGAATTGCACAGGACAGACAGAACATTTGGCGGACCATTTAAGCTTAGGCAGGAATTTCTGGTCTTGTGGCATGTGTGGCCAAAGAATCTCGCCCAATAAGCCTGAAAGCGAACCAGGGAGAAATTTCTTTACTCAGAGCATGTTAAAATATGGAACTTACTATTGCCAAAAATGGTGTGGCAAATGGTTTAACAAGGAAAATAGATGAAAGAAATGGAATTAGGAAGTTATGTTGAAAGGCTGAGATGAGGTAGATTGAATAGGAGCAGACTCACATTGGAACATCGGAATTAGGAACAGAAGTAGGCAAATTCAGCCCTTCGAGCCTGCCCCATCATTCAATCAGATCATGGCTGATCTTTCCCTGGTCTCAAATCCACCTCCCCACCTGTTCCCCATATAAAGAACAAAGAAAATTACAGCACAGGAATAAGCCCTTTGGCCCTCCAAGCCTGCACCGACCATGCTGCCTGACTTAACTAAAACCCCCTTCGCTTCCGGGGACCATATCCCTCTATTCTCATCTCATTCATGTACTTGTCAAGACGCCCCTTAAAAGTCACTACCATATTCGCTTCCACTGCCTCCCCCGGCAACGAGTTCCAGGCACCCACCACTCTCTGTGTAAAATATCTGCCTTGTACATCTCTTTTAAAACTTGTCCCTCGCACCTTAAACCTATGCCCCCTAATAATTGGCTCTTCCACCCTGGGAAAAAGCTTTTGTCCATGCCTCTCATAATCTTGTAAACTTCTATCAGGTCTCCCCTCAACCTCTGTCGCTCCCCTTAACACTTTTTTAATTAGAAATATATCCATCTCCTTCTTGAAACCATTCAACAATTCAGATTCCACTGCACTATGGGGCAGTGAGTTCCACAAATTCACCACTCTCTGCAAGAAGTAGTTCCTCCTCATCTCAGTTTTAAATCTACCGCCTCTCAACCTGTACCTATAGCCTTTTGTTCTCGATTGTCCCACAAGAGAAAACATTTAGCCTACATTTACTTTATCATTGCCTTTTAAAATTTTAGACTTGACTGTAGTATAAAAAGTAGCATATACAGATTGGGCCAAATGGTATGTTTCTGTGCTGTATAAGCTAAGTTTAAATTTAATTATTGTCACGAGTCGGCTTTCATTAACACTGCAATGAAGTTACTGTGAAATTCCCTGAGTCACCACACTCCAGCGCCTGTTCGGGTACACTGAGGGAGAATTTTTAGCATGGCCAATGCACCTAACCAGCACGTCTTTTGGACTGTGGGAGGAAACCAGAGCACCCGGAGGAAACCCACGCAGACAGCGGGGGGGACATGCAGACTCTACACAGACAATGACCTGAGCCAGGAATCGAACCAGGTTCTGGTGCTCTGAGGCAGCAGTGCGAACGACTGTGCCACTGTGCCACCTGTGCATATTCTATGCAATAAAACCGTATCATGGGGGTGATTCTCCCATCCCGACGCATACAATTTTTGGCGCATCGGGATGGGAGAATCGTGTGTCGGCCATTTCGCGGGATTTGCACATGCATTCCCGACGCATGCGCATCTCCCACAGTTTGGAGAACAGGCGCAGTCGGGAACGTGCTGGAAACTGGCAGGAAGACAGTTAAGTAATTTAAATCTTTTTAAGTGTATTTTAAATGTAGTTTAAATGTGATTATCGAGCCCGGCAGGGAATTCTCCAGGCCCGAGAGCATCTCCCACCCTGCCAGGAGTATTTCATTCCAGCGGGGTTTACACTAGCTCCCCACATCCGGGGAACTAGCGGGAGACCCCGCCGGAGTGAAGGGGGGCAATCAGGGCCCTCCAGAGGGTCGGGTGGCGGGGGGGGGGGGGGTGTGGTGCCCACTGGGCATGGGCACCCTGGCAGTGCCAGCCTGTGCCCCCGGCACTGCCCAAGGGGCAGAGTGCCCATGCCCAGGGGGCACCTGGGCACTGCCCACCAGGCATTGAGCAGTGCCAAGGGAGTGGATGGGTCGAAAGGGGGCAATTGGTGGGGGTGGGGGGTCCCACTGCCACTCTGTATTAGGATCATTCGGGGTTGGAGGGAGACCAGCGATCGGGGCAGGTTGGGACAAACAAAGAACAAAGAACAATACAGCACAGGAACAGGCCCTTCGGCCCTCCAAGCCCGCGCCGCTCCCCGGTCCAGGATTGAATCCTGAATCCAGGATCCCCGCCCAATTTTCCAGCCTATCTACATACTAATATCCTATCCCCGAGCTGTCCCTCACAGCTATGATGCTTTGTTCATCACAACCTATTAACTCACCCCTACCCCCCCATTCCAGACCATGTGATCTCCAGGGAGAGGCGAAAACCCAGAGTGAAAACCCCAGGGCCAATATGGGGAAAAGAAAATCTGGGAAATTCCTCTCCGACCCCCTGAGGCGATCGAAACGAGTCCAGGTGATCACACTGGCCCTGATCGGAAAATGCTTCCCAACCCTATTCATTTCCACTTCCACGAACACCATATGAATTCCCTGCCCCCGAGACAGGTTCCCAACTATCCGCAGTCTCGCTCTGTACTGGCACCAGCAAGATGATCATAGAATGAAGCCTGCTACGCTCCTTGCGGACGGAGGGTGGTCTACCTCCTGGGATGGGGGTGGGTCAGCCAGGAGGGGGGGGGGGGGTCTGTTGGGGTGGGAGAGGATGGGGGGACCGCCACTGCTGGGTGATGGGGGGCTGGACATCACTGCATTCCTGGAATGGGGGGGGGGTGGTTGGGGCTGGCCCGGGAATGCTTGTGGGGGCTGCTATTAGGCCATGGGTGGGGTGGGGTTGGAGGGGCAGCACTGCGGGGGTCCCGGGCTGGCCAATGATCGAGCTGGCCTGCAAACAGGAGACTGACAGATCGGAGCCACTGCGCCTGCGCAGAGTTCCAGAACCGTCAGGTTCTGGCGGGAATAGGCCCCGGCTCCCTCAGTTTAATGATATTCACGATTTTGACCTCTGCAGTGCACAGAGTGCGAAGATTCGAGTCTGAAGTTGGACTGAAAAAACAGTCGGGATTTAGACTAGTTTTCTCACCAATTCAGCACTTTTGGGAGAATCACGCCCCCATATATCTAAAAGGCTTTTGTTAGCAGGTAATTTTAAAAATATTTGACATTTAACCCATTGAACTGCTAAGCACTGTCAACATGGATTTGAGGATTTATATTTTTGATGAACATGGCTCACAGAGATTCACAAATAGACTGTAGGACATCATTTGTTGTATATTGTATCTGGACTGCACAGCAGACATTGGCACAATTTTCCATGGGGGTTTCAATTTCCAGCGGTGTTTTCTGGTGGTGGCCAAAGTTGGATCTTCCAGTCCTGCTGATGTCCACGGTGTTTTGCAGGGTTTGTACCCTCTGCCATGGATGGGGGTGTCACCAGCAATAAGTCCAGAAGATCTCACCAGCAGGAATGACTCGAAGATTTAGCCCGATATTATAACTTGCTTGCTAAATTGTTTGTTGTTTGTCTTGAATTTGAGGGAAAATTATTCAACAAAAGAGAAAAGGGTCAAGTATTAACAATCTTATTTTCAGAGAGAAATGAACTGGTTAACATTCAAGGTGCAGACTAAGATTTATAAGCAGTCTTCCAGCAATACATGCCCTGCTGTGTACCACTTCATGTCCAGGCTAACCCTTCAGAATCCAGGTAGTCCCAAAGTGCTTTTTAAAAATTATTCTTTCCTATCCAGAATAGCTAAAAAGTGTCTGTTACACAATTCTCCAAAACAGTCACAGATGGCCTCCACAAGTAAGGGTTTTATAGCCAATTACACAGCAATCTCTATGTCATTAGATATACTTCTTACCAAAAAACATATAATATTCAAGAGATTTGCTTACTTACAACTGGCAGTGATGCAAAACGACATTGAGCTCACTGTGTGTTCCGGGTTCCAGGGAAATCAAATTGGAAAAAAACATTTGACAGGGGAGAGCTGAGCTGTACATATTTTTCCCTCAATTTGCCTCTGCCACTCCCCAAATTTTTTTTTAATCTTAAGGGGTCCTTGGTTTTGTAAAGTTTCTTGCAGTAGAAAATAGCATTGATCAGGGAAGGATGGAATTCCCTTGGACTTTGATGCCAGCACTGTTTCATGGTCCCTTCTGAGTGAGATGGCTTCTGCCAGTTTCTGTTTTGAGCTTGTAGTGAATCTTTTCACTAGCAAAGGTCCTGCCACATCCGGTGGGGCTGCAAAACCGATTGGAATTGCAAGTAAACAATTGGGGTTCCTGCATCGGCAAGCCAAGAGAGCTTTGCTGCTATGAAGTGCATGGCAAATGGAGAATCCCAAACATTCTGTCATCGGGGCTTTGGTTCAATTTCAGTCAGTGGAACTGGCCCTTGGACTGACTGGGTCATGAGTCAAGATTATCAGTGTAACAAATCTTCCAGCCCATTTCCCACTGACTTCCATGCTAAGGAATGGCAGATGGAGGAAAAGACTGGGAAAAATGCATTCAATAAATAATATAACTTACACATGTACATTGTGTTGTTAGCTTCTCTTAAGAGTACCTCAAATACTCAACTTTAGTGTAATTACGAATAGATCATAAGTATATATCTATGTATACACATAACAGAGAGCACAGAGGGACATGCACTTAAGGTAAGAGGAGCAAAGTTCAAAGGAGATGTGAGGGGCAAGTTTTTTTTGCACAGAGAGTGGTAGGTGTCTGGAACATGCTGCCATGGGTGGTAGTGGAGGCAGATACAATAGGGGTGCTTAAGGAGCTTTTAGATAAGCATATGAATATGCAAGGAGCAAGGGATATGGACCAAGGTGCAATGACTTTAATCAGGCAATTGAGGTGGGCTTGTTAGAATATGAACTCCCTGATTAAGGGCCAAATTGATGGACCAATCAGGGAGCCTCTTGTTTTATACTTAACGAGGAGTGTCAGTTCCTCTGAGACTCCGAGTGTAGACTGCTGACTGAAAGCACTCTGTATGCTGTTGTCAGACTTGTAAATAAAGGGATTTTGGGGAAGAGACTTCTGCCACCGAGGACTTATTACACAAGGGCAGGCAGAAGGGATCAGTTCAATTTGGAGTCATGTTCAGCACAACATTGTGGGCCGAAGGGCCTGTTCTTGTGCTGTACTATTCCATGTTCTGTGTTCTAGAACTACAGTATGCAAGACAGCAACTCATGCTCGACTAGTGGAAACAGATTATCACAACTATCTCCACTCCGAACCAGATGGACAAGATTTGTAGGTGGACTGTAACTATAATTCAGTCTGTTGATCTTTTATTTTGGCAATAATTAATGATTGGCAGGTGTCATAAGCAGGTTTTGTAATTTTGTGCAAACTGCTACTGCAACATGTGATTTGACCTTCCATCATCCTGGGTTTGGATTTAACTGCACATTATCGGAAAAAGAGCATAATTGATGTACATCATCCGATCAGGATGAAGGGTGATTTCAACCAATCTGACTCCAGCGGCTTCAAATGTTGAATCCATTTAACTGTGCCACTAGTAAAACCATCATAAATGCCAAACCGTATCTATCTTGGCAACAGCCCCAATTGCAGCCATGATGCCAAATGGCATCAAAGTTTGAATGGAATTTTAAATATCTTCATTCTATGAACGATTAATGGTTGCTTGTTAACAGCTGCTGTTTGCAGGTAACAAGACTTCCAGCACTTTATCAGATAAAGGCTGAAAGATGTTGAAAGGTTCGCCTGTGAACCTTAAATAAAATGATAAGAATCACTGGCGATTTCATCAGAGGAAGCATATAAAAAGGCTTGTATTGATATTATCATGAAAGAAGGGGTTGGACACACAAAAAAAAAATCAGCTGAGGGATTGTTGGCCTGATAACTGTCCAGTGATAAGAGATGCATAAGGCCGAAGGAATGATGTGGAATATTTTGAAGGAAATACGCCATTTATTCCGTAGCCCAGTTTAATCAGAGGCATGTTTAAAACATGCGCTTTGTCTTTTTCTTAGAATCTTAGAAGCCCTACAGCACAGAAAGAGGCCATTCGGCCCATCGAGTCTGCACCGACCACAATCCCACCCAGGCCCTACCCCCATATCCCTACATATTTACCCACTAATCCCTCTAACCTACGCATCCCAGGACACTAAGGGCAATTTTAGCATGGCCAATCAACCTAACCTGCACATCTTTGGACTGTGGGAGGAAACCGGAGCACCCGGAGGAAACCCACGCAGACAAGGGGAGAAAGTGCAAACTCCACACAGACAGTGACCCAAGCCGGGAATCGAACCCAAGTCCCTGGAGCTGTGAAGCAGCAGTGCTAACCACTGTACTACCGTGCCGCCGTTGTGTTTCTGAAGTAAGCAACACATGCTGTACCATGCGGTGCATGAAGGGAATATCAGCTTAACTCAATTCTGCAATAAACAATTGGGGTGGTTAGCACTGCTGCCTCACCAGAGACCTGGGTTCGATTCCCGGCTTGGGTCACTGTCTGTTTGGAGTCTGCATGTTCTCCCTGTGCCTGCGTAGGTTTCCCCCGGGTGCTCCGGTTTCCTCCCACAGTCCGAAAGACGTGCTGGTGAGGTGCATTGGCCATGCTAAATTCTCCCTCAGTGTACCCGAACAGGCGCCGGAGTGTGGCAACTGGGGGATTTCCACAGTAACTTCATTGCAATGTTAACGTAAGCCTACTTGTGACACTAATAAATAAATAAACAATATATTCATGATTATCATCAGGAACTCCAATTTTACACTTTTTGCAATAATAATTATGACAAACTTCCAAATTCTCCCGATTTCTTTCCCTCAAAGATTGCTAATCGTTTTCACCTCCGCCTTTCATCTCTGAAAACTCCAGCTCACTCACCACATATACTCTTCAATGTCCAAGTCCTAATTTATCCAGATAATGAGCTCGCAAAATGGACCACCATCCCAGCTGGACTGCATTGAACTTGCCTGAAGCAATAGAATGCTTTGTGTGTCATACTGAGTTGCATGACAACACCAATACACCTGGATTCCTGAATGGCTTATTCAGTGATGAGCAACATGCTTCTCTTCAAATGACATCAAACGCCCGGCAGTTAAGTCGTAAAACTCGAGGAAGAATCAAGCACAAAAAGCAGGAGAATAGTTTTACTTTATTTATTAGCGTCACAAGTAGGCTTACATTAACACTGCAATGAAGTTACCGTGAAAATCCCCTCGTCACCACACTCCGGCGCCTGTTTGGGTACACTGAGGGAGAATTTAGCATGGCCAATGCACCTAACTAGCATGTCTTTGGGACTGCAGGAGGAAACCAGACAGTGACCCAAGCCAGGAATCAAACCCAGGTCCCTGGTGCTGTGAGGCAGCAGTGCTAACCACTATGCCATGAACCTCCTACTCTTGATTTAAAATCCAACAATGGAGCTGACTTTCTGTCACGCCACAGTTCCCTTTAGATATTTCACCCTTTCAAGCTGTTTTCACCCAACGTGATAGCATGATGTCGATGAATTTTTAATAGAAGTGCTATCAGTATGGACCATTGAAATAACAGCACCTGGATCAGAGCAAGATTGTATTCCATAATGAAAAACTAGTTGACATAGATTTCCATTATGTTATATGGAACTACTTCTTATGAAATTTGATGGAAACCTATAGAGTTCACTGCCTTTATAAATACCTCATATCCTTTTCCTCCACTGTGCCAAATACTGAAAATATATCTGGGTGGGAACTAATTGGACCCCAACCTCTTTTAGTGCTGGCAATCCTGATTTAAATCTGTTTGGTTTTGTGATATTCAAACAGAAAGTTTGCTGAATTTAATTTAAAGTGGCTGGCTCTTTATTTCTGTGTTGTTTGCACTCCAGTCTGTCAATCATAATAGCATTAAACTGCAGACAGGCAGAATTGAAATTCACATCGTGAATTTAAAAAGAACTGAGTCCAGGGTTTCAGATCTCTTCTGAGGAATATATCGGCAGAACTGAGTCACTGCTTAAAAAAATCTAATTTTAAAAAAAGAGCTCCTGCAATAAACATAGACTGATTTCTTAATGACTTTATCTAAGCTTGGGATCCAATTCTTTCTTTAATGTTTTATACTCATTTTAAGCAGTGGTGGTTAAGGGTCTTGTCTCTTTAACCTGTTTGTAGAATCAATGAACAAGATTAGATCTCGTTAATCAGTGGATTTTCCAAATCTTCCGACACACCCAAAATAAAACAAAAATCTTACTTTCAAGATCAACTTCAGAGTCATATAATGTGCAGATTTAAGGACATTTTCAATGACAGCAAAGCCAGCACTCAATTCTTTGGTCTGCATACCTTTCAATTGACTTTTTTATAAATCCAGCTTTCTATTCCTTTGTGTTCCAGCATATCACTCAAGGAATCACCATCAGAAATGGTTGTCCCTCAACCAAAGCAAAAGGCATCAAACCTGATGCAGATAGATTGCAGCTCCAAAAATGACAATTTTAAGATGTTGCACTGTTTAATAGCAATCTCCCGGGGCAACCCATGAGGTAACTCTGAGATTTAAGTAAGTGATAAAGAGAAACCTTTCCATTATTGCCTCCAAGATTACACCAGCAGTGTCGGTTGATTTGAAGGGTTTTAATGTTGAAAGCAGGTGCCAAAAACAAAGAAACACTTTTTTAATATATCAGGACCGACAACTCTGATTCTGCAGAATGCAGTAAAACAAATAAAAATGACTCCTCGGAAAGCTTATCATGACTCCTAGACACTCAGTCATACACGTGTGGAGTTCACATAAAATGAAGGCTATTGAGTTTTAACTGTTTAAATCCTGGAACATCTGACAGTTGAGAAACTCCACACATTTTTCCTCCTTTTTTGAAAAACAAAGCGCTGAATGCCATGGTAGTTGGACGAAATGTTGGAAATGTTAACTCATTTTGAAAATATTAAAATTCAATATTGCAAACATTGTGTTTAACTTCTGGCCACATGGATCAAAATGACATCTTCCAGTAAAGTACGTTCTCTTCTTCCTAAAGCCCTGCATTGCAAATGCCATCTCTCTCTGACCAGGCACGAAGTTAGCTGCTCTTCTCAATTGCAAATATCCACCAATGTTTCACTTCACATAGGGACAGACCTTGCCAGATGTGTAGACTGATATAATGCAATTAAAACACTTCAGAATATACATTTTATTGAGTTATAATTATAATATATGAGAAATAAAATTTGTCCGTCGACAAAGGTTCCTAAAAAGAAAATCCACAACGTAAGTTAGCAAAGAACCAGAAAACAAAGCTGAGTCCCACTGAACTTGATATTCATCCAGCAAGCAGTTCCAGTGCTAAAACACACTTAAAACTCCTTAGCCCTTGCACTAATCAGCAGGTCGGCACTTTGGATAAATAGTGTATCCTCTGTGGAAATGACGGCTATGCTGGGATTTCAGCCACACACTCCACATATACTTTGCCAAACATCTTTAATATTGTTACTGCTACTGAGTTCAAGAAAAGGACCCTCAAATTTTACAATATGGAAGTCTTTTTCTCATTTATTATTCTTAATATCTTTACACAGCATAGTCTGGCTTAAGTCATAAGCATGCAAAACAATTACATCAAACAGTGCCTCAGGGTTCAAATAGCTATAAACTGCTTGACCTTCAATCTCATGCTTAATGAAACCACCTAGGCCCCTCAAATACATTACAGCCTTGCAACACACACCCAGACATCAGACCTTCTGATGTGGCTATTTCCATTCTTTACGATTAAAGGTTGAAACAATACTTTTGCTTTTTGATATTAAGCCTCAGAGTTCGACTGATCCAACTTTTTAAAATAAGACTTCAATGCTCTGAGCACATATTGAGGCAGCTACTTGTAGAGATTGGACCAAAAGCCATTTGGTTGTGTGCCTTATACCAAGGTCACCAGTGTTCATCAAGATCCAATATCTCATGATGCAATATTTTCCAGAGTTAACATTTTATTGGGTTTTTTTTGTGTTCAGGTAAAAAGATTCTCTTGATGGTGCACACATCTCAGCCGAAATTCTCCGGTCTCGGATGCCCCGTTACTGCTGCCAGCGAGAATGGAGTATTTGGCGCTCGGCTAAATCTCCATTCACTGCAGCGGGACTGGAGAATCACAGCCGCAGATGAGATCGGAGAATCCCGGTCATAAAGTTCTGTTCAATGTAGGTAAAGTTTCTAATTATAATCATGTTTCTAACCTTTCACATATGCTTTCCTCGTACGTGGCTAATTTTCAGATCATGCTGTAATATATATCAGAATACTTAATATATGCTTCAAAGTAAAGAAAATTTTGGAATATTTTAGCTCATTATTTCAGAACTCAGCTTCAAAGTGCAATTATGCTCATTATAGAGGGACATAATAATTTAATTGCAAATGATGTTATGGTTGTCGCAATAAATTACTCACACTGCATTATTCATATTTGGAAAAGATAATTCAACCAAGAGAAAGAAAAGCAAGTAAGCAGGTAAGTGACCTACTCCTGCTTCTAGTTTCTATGCTTCTAAGTTATATTTCAATTTACAATCATGAAATGTATGGATATTTCCCTCAGGGCAACTCACAGGCAAAAGAAAACACCCACCTCAGGGAGTTGAAATGACACTTGCTGGATTATATCCTGCTTGATGCTGCATATAATGTACAAAACTGAGCTATAGGTAATGACTTATCAATACTGTCAAGTCTCCCCAAGCATTATTTGTTCAATCACTTGTATATGCACGTGCATTTCAAATGTCTGCATAAATCAGATAGAGGCATCCAGCGTGGTGAATATTATTTATTTTTCATGCTCCATGTGTAACAAATTCATTCTCTGCTAATGGACTTGTGATGTTTCAGTGTCAGTGTTATGCCCAGAATAAATAAGAAAAGTTTACACATATTTCAATTCCAGATGCACTTCAAGATATCAAATGGGGCAAATCTTTAGGCAGTGATGTATATCAAACTGAATTTAATACTGACATATTTCTTTGTGTGAAAAACAGAGTTCACATGTTTATTGTGAATATAGCTTGGGCACTAGCCATGTGGCCATTTTGAAAGAATGCCCGATTTATTAAAATGTAATCTAAATCTCCAAACTGGAAAGTCTTATTTCTCTGTGCATTGCTTGTTTCCTTATTTTTCTTTACCTCACAAGCAAACAAGGGCAGGTCTTACCGCGTGATCAGATAAAGCCCAGATGCAAAGGTAAGAAATGTAAGGAAGGGGTTAATGGACTGGCAACAAGTTCAGAGCAATGTTTGTTATGTGGAAACCAAATGGGTGCAATATCTGCTAATCACGTTATACTTTGATAATTGCAGTGATAGGCTGAATTTACATTGAAATAGAACAGTTAATTGCAACCAACTGACTGAAGCTAGACAAGTAATTAAAATGGGACAAGATGAAATTCTTATATTTTGATTTGATCTATTATCGCCACATATTTGGCGTACAATGAAAACTATTGTTTCTTGAGCGCTATGTGGACAAAGCATACTGTTTACAGAGTACATGGGGTGAAGGAAAGGAGAGGGTGCAAAATGTAATGTTACAGTTATTACTAAGGTGTAGAGAAAGATCAACTTAATATAAGGTAGGTCCATTCAAAAGTCTGACAGCAGCAGGGAAGAAGCTGCTCTTGAGTAGGTTGGTGCATGATCTCAGACTTTTGTATCTTTTCCTGATGGAAGAAGATGCAAGAAAGTATGTCTGGGGTGCGTGGGGATCTTGATTATGCTGGCTGCTTTTCCGAGGCAGCGAGAATGTAGACAGAGTCAATGGATGGGAGCCTGGTTTGCATGATGGAGTGGGCTACGTTCACAACTCTTTGTAGTTTCTTGCAGTCTTCATTGGAACAGGAGCCATACCAAGCTGTGATACAACCAGAAAGAATGCTTTCTATGGTGCATCTGTAAAAATTGGTGAGAGTCATAGCAGACATGCCGAATTTCCTTAGCCTCCTCAGAAAGTAGAGGTGTTGATGGGCTTTCTTAACTATAGCGTCGGTGTGGGGGGATCAGGTCAGGTAGTTGGTGATCTGGACATCTAGAAACATGAAGCTCTCAACCATTTCGACTTCATCCCCATTGATGTAGACAGGGGCATGTCCTCCACTATGCTTCCTGAAGTCAATGACTGTCTCCTTCGTTTTGTTGACATTGAGGTAGGGATTATTGTCACCAGATTTCACCAGATTCTCTATCTTTTTCCTCTACTTCATCTCATCATTGTTTGAGATCCGACCCACTACGGCAGTGTCATCAGCAAACTTGAAAACATAGTTGGATCAGAATTTGGCCACACAGTCATAAGTGTATAAGGAGTATCGTAAGAGGCTGAGGACACCACCTTGCGGTATGGCTAGACAACTTAGAAATATGTGAACGAAACAACAGCCGACCATGCACCCAACCCATCCACATCCAGAAGAGAATTGTGCACGAGTTCTTTTGAAAACATTATTGTGTGTGTGAAAACTTGAAAAAAACCCACACAAGAGCGCTCAAGAAAGAAGACGAAGAGATTTCCCAATTAGCAAAGCAGAATTAATGCCCACTTAGGAGGCTCAGCCCTCCAGCACTGGTGTCCACCCAGGGGTGGGCGGGGGACTCACCATGCGGGGAGCCTTTGAGAAGCACTGGCTTATCGCACTGAAAAGCAGTCTTTCTTCCCTAAATTTGATCATTTTTCTTTACAAGTGTTCAAATATTCTTTTTGACATTTGAACTTCTTGTGATCCTGTTTATCTTACTGGCTATAAAATATAGAAATAAAACTCACCCATTGAAACGTGCCAGGAATCTTTGAAATCATTCACATAATCAGATACGAAAGATGAACAGACGAGATATTTGAACCTCAATCACCATCACGATTGAGGTGATATCAACTCTTGATGTATGCGTGCAATTTACTCACCCTCATGTCACAGTGATTAATATATTACTGATTATTATTTTGACAAACTCTATACACACGTTAGAATCATAGAATCCATAGAATCCTACAGTGCAGAAGGAGGCCATTCGGCCCAACAAGTCTGCACTGACCACAATCCCAACTAGGTCCTATCCCCATAACCCCACATCTTTACCCTGCTAATCGCTTGACACGAGGGTCAATTGAGCATGGCCAATCCACCAAACCTGCACATCTTTGGACTTGTGGGAGGAAACTGGAGCACCCAGAGGAAACCCACACAGACACGGGGAGAATGTGCAAACTCCATGTGACCCGAGGCCGGAATTGAATCCGGGTCCCTGGTGCTGTGAGGCAGCAGTGCTAATCACTGTGCCACCCATGGGATGGAAGATGTCTTGGCAATCTCCAAGAACAGTACTTGATTGATAATTTTAGTCTGAGATTGCTAGATTTTTGCTAGACAGAATTGTGGAGCTAAGGCAGATGGTTGGACTTAAGATACAGATTGGCCATGATCTCATTGAATGGCAGAACAGGCCTGAGGGGCTGAATGGCCTGCACCTGTCTCCATGTTCCAACATCCAGAAGAAATAAACCGTTGATAACTTTGGTGAAGGCGGTATATTTCCAGTTGGCTCGTTACCACCTTAAGATTGCCATTGATGATCTGATCTCAAACCAGCACTTTTTATTTTTCAGAAATGTAGTTCCCCTGTGGGTTCTTGACAGGTTCTGTTTAGTGTTTTTTATTGCTTGTTCCTTCAGTGACTGAAGCATGGGAAATATCTGACTGTCGAGATTCTGTCAATAGGGTTTGAGGACTTGGTCTGAATAACAGGGATTTGAGAAGTTGCAGCTGAAACCTGCGTCACTTTAGCAGTTGTGGGAGCTTCCTGGCCTTGCATTATTGGTGTTATATTTGGATATTGTCATATCTTGTACAGACTGGCAACCGCCAAGTAAATTAACGCTTTATCAAAGTAAGTAACTGCTCACAGAGAGGGAGATTAAAGGCCTGATTTTACCATTTTGATTCTAAGTGCTGAATCTGGGAGTGTTTCAGGTCCATCTTTTAGACCCGTTCTCAGGTGCCCACATTATGCATTCTGCCTGAAAGAAAAGCAGCGATTCTGAATCGTGCTGCACAAGTCTGTGGGCAGGGCTTATCGTGCCCGAAACGCTGCTGCTCCAATCGGAGCCTTCAACTGCGCATGCGCAGTAAAAATAATTTTAAAACGCTCCCCTGCCACATCACTCCTGGGTCAGATAATGCCTTCCCCTGGCCCCCACAGACATTTCCCCGCCCCCACAAAATAACTGTCCCCCTTATCCCCCCACCCCCCCCGCTACCCAGACCGATCGCAGCCCCCTGCCCCCCCCCCCGCCCATCCCACCAATCGCACGCAGAGTGGCAGCGGACCCCCCCAGAGAGCGATCTGACCCACCTCCCTTCCACCCCTCCACCCCCCCCCCCCCCCCACCCCGGCCACACCGATCTGAGTCAGAGAGCCACCAGAAGCTCTGAGATTACCTCCTCCTCAGAAGCTGGAGCGCCCGAATCGGACCTTTGCGGGCCATGTCTGTTTCGCGCCAAATCTGGACGAGCGAACATGGTGGTAAAGGGGGAAGTGCTGTAAGTTTGGGCATCCAGCCTATTAAGTGAATTTAAATGCATGCAAATACATTTAAATTGACCTCGCGCCCACTTCGGGCACGGTGCCGACGGCGGCCATTTTAGGCCCTTGGTAAAGGAGGAACGAACTCGGAGGCAGTCACGGATTGCGCTATTCGTCTTACACCTGACTTTTACCAAATTTCCGCGCTAGAAAACGAGCGCAACGTGATGGTAAAATCGGGCCTAAAGGCTACTGTACTCCACGACTCCAGGCTCCTAACTGGCAAGAAAATCCAATGCTCAGCCCCAGGGTTCGTGCGCTTCAGCCCGATTGCCAAACGGTCACAAGAGCCCTCTGAGAGCTCACACCTTAAAGGTGCACGTGACCACAGATATGTTATATTTGTATATATTGGATCGAGCAGGAGGATGGAAACCGATAGATTGTCGTCCAGAGGGAGATTAGTCAGGGGCCATTACTGTGACCCACCTCAGTGTGCCCACCAATATGTGTGAAGGCAAGTTCAGTGATCCATGGTGATCATTGAAGTCCTTATTCATTTTTTAAAATTCATTCATGGGTCATGGCGTCACTGGCTGGCCAGCATTTATTGCCTATCCCTAGTTGCCCGAGGGCAGTTGAGATTCAACCGCATTGCTGTGGCTCTGGAATCACATGTCGGCCAGACCAGGTGAGATGGCAGATTTCCTTCTCTAAAGAACATTAATGAACCAGATGGGTTTTTCCAACAATCGACAATGGTCATCAGTAGATTCTTAATTCTAGATTTTTTTTAAAAATGGAATTCAAATTCCACCATCTGCCGTGGCAGGATTCGAACCCAGGTTCCCAAAACATGAGCTGAGCTTCTAGATTAATAGTCTAGTGATAGTACCACGAGGCCATTGCCTCCCCAAGCTTGTTACAATTCAATCTCCTCCTAGTCTGTCACAAGCAGGAGGAGACAGTGGACCCCCAAACTATGTGCGGCAACAGTGTGAACATTCAGGAGGGATGGTAGGGCACGAATGAGCCTGCCGCAGCTGGTTCCAGTGGATGTGACGTATGAACGTCTTGCAGCACTGGTCTGCAGTCCAGGGTGAGAATGTTGGAACTCATTGCCAATATATGGTTGACGAAGGAAGGGCCATGGATGTTGTCTATATGGACTTTAGTAAAGCGTTTGACAAAGACCCTCATGGTAGGCTAGTGAAAAAGGTTGGATCTCATGGGATAAAGGGGGAGGTGGCTAGATGGGTGGAGAACTGGCTTGGTCATAGAAGACAGAGGGTGGTAGTGGAAGGGTCTTTTTCCGGCTGGAGGCCTGTGACTAGTGGTGTTCCGCAGGGCTCTGTATTGGGACCTCTGCTGTTTGTGATTTATATAAATGATCTGGAAGAAGGAGTAACTGGGGTGATCAGTAAGTTTGCGGACGACACAAAACTGGCAGGACTTGCAGATAGTGAGGAACATTGTCAGAGGCTACAGAAGGATATAGATAGGCTGGAAATTTGGGCAAAGAAATGGCAGATGGAGTTCAATCCTGATAAATGCGAAGTGATGCATTTTGGTGGGAATAATGTAGGGAGGAGCTACACGATAAATGGAAGAACCATAAAGGGTGTAGAGATGCAGAGGGACCTGGGTGTGCAAGTCCACAGATCTTTGAAGGTGACGTCACAGGTGGAGAAGGTGGTGAAGAAGGCATATGGCATGCTTGCGTTTATAGGACGGGGCATAGAGTATAAAAGTTGGGGTCTGATGTTGCAGATGTATAGAACGTTGGTTCGGCCGCATTTGGAATACTGCGTCCAGTTCTGGTCGCCACACTACCAGAAGGACGTGGAGGCTTTGGAGAGAGTACAGAGGAGGTTGACCAGGATGTTGCCTGGTATGGAGGGGCTTGGTTATGAGGAGAGATTGGGGAAACTGGGGTTGTTCTCCTTGGAAAGACGGAGGATGAGGGGAGACTTAATAGAGGTGTATAAAATTATGAAAGGCATAGATAGGGTGAACGGTGGGAAGCTTTTCCCCGGGTCGGTGGTGACGTTCACGAGGGGTCATAGGTTCAAGGTGAAGGGGGGGAGGTTTAACACAGATATCAGAAGGACATATTTTACACAGAGGGTCGTGGGGGCCTGGAATGTGTTGCCGGGCAAGGTGGTGGAGGCGGACACACTGGGAACATTTAAGACTTATCTAGACAGCTATATGAACGGAGTGGGAATGGAGGAATACAAAAGAGTGGTTCTAGTTTGGACCAGGGAGCGGCGCGGGCTAATTGTTCTTTGTTTCTCGTTTCAAGGCTTCATTCTATGATCATCTTGCTGGTGCCAGTACAGAGCGAGACTGCGGATAGTTGGGAACCTGTCTCGGGGGCAGGGAATTCAGATGGTGTTCGTAAAGCAGAAGTGGAAATGAATAGGGTTGGGAAGCATTTTCTGATCAGGGCCAGTGTGATCTCCTGGACTCGTTTCGATCGCCTCAGGGGGTCGGAGAGGAATTTCCCAGATTTTTTTTTCCCCATATTGGCCCTGGGGTTTTCACTCTGGGTTTTCGCCTCTCCCTGGAGATCACATGGTCTGGAATGGGGGGGTGGGGTGAGTTAATAGGTTGTGATGAACAAAGCATCGTAGCTGTGAGGGACAGCTCGGTGGATAGGATATTAGGATGTAGATAGGCTGGAAAATTGGGCGGGGATCCTGGATTCAGGATTCAATCCTGGACCGGGGAGCGGCACGGGCTTGGAGGGCCGAAGGGCCTGTTCCTGTGCTGTATTGTTCTTTGTTCTTTGTTTGTTCTATATCCCTCCATGGGACATGTTCAACTTACTGACACCTGACCTCTCCTGAGCGAAGTTTTATCCAGGAGTGTCTGCAGGTCAGCAAACTGTATCATCTGCTGCTCTATGTCTGTGGGATAGCCTTGTGCCTCACTGGACTGGTTCTGCTGACTGATTCGGTGATAGACATTCATGAGCAGTGGCACGAAAAGAGTTCCCGGGTCAAGCAGTCAAACCAGCTAACAGCGGAGTGAGACAAGCACGATTCCACGCTTAACTGGTGCCGCTTCCAGTTTGCTGCTGTGATCTTCAGGCTTTTTAATAGGCTGCATTTGAATTTCCATGCATCACTGCGGGTCACATCAACTTAACACAGGTTTTAAGAAGATTGCTACTCCAACGCTTCTGCAAATGAGCTGGTCCCGAAGGTTCCGCTGCAACCACCTCTTCAAAGGACTGATATAGACACAGATCACTTCTGTAAAATGGTGCAAATCAAACAAATCTAACTCTCAATACACACGTCACTGATGGTGAAAGTTTGTCAGTTTGAAAATAGAAAAATTAAGATTTAAAAACTGCACACGAGTTTTCAAAAATTCTTCCAACAGCAGGAAACAGAATCCCTACAATGCAGAAGGAGGCCATTCAGCTCATCGAGTCTGCACTGATCACAATCCCACCTAGCCCTCTCCCCATAACCCCATGCATTTACCCTAGCTAGTCCCCCTGACACAAAGGGACAATTTAGCATAGCCACTCCACCTATCCTGCACATCTTTGGACTGTGGGAGGAAACTGGAGCACCCGGAGAAAACCCACGCAGACTCGAGGAGAATGTGCAAACTCCACACAGACAGTGACCCAAGCCGGGAATCAAACCCAGGTCCCTGGTGCTGTGAGGCAGCAGTGCTAACCACTGCGCCACCGTGCCACCCTTGTAAAGTGTAAATGTAACGTGGAACGATGCCATAGCGCTATTAATCCTTTTTTAGCTCTGTGTTGGTGGGCAATAACTAGTTAGTGCTTTGGACACCACTTTTGTCAGAAGAATTGGGCCGATACCGACAACTCCCCTGTCAAACACTCAAATTAGTGCTTCTTGATACGTTGCAGTTCAGCAATGAGACCTTTTGGACCAGTTCATTTTTCATTTTGACATAAGTGCTATCACTTCCAACACCTACATTCTGCTCTCGACAGCAATATTTTTATTGCAGATATATTGCTAAGAAAACCATCGCTGGGGATTGTTACCCCACCCACCATCTTCCTAGAGACGTGATCCAATGTGTTACTACATGATGCCATTTCTAACAGTAGGTGTTCAGAGTCATCACCAGGCTAATCTGTTCAGTATGACTCTCTGTCTAGTCATAACAATCGGGGAGGCCAGTATTTTCATTTGCTGGGCCCCCATGTTACCTGCTACTGTGTTCAGTTGTGCTCATAGTTGCAGGATCGGTTTTCCAGGCGCTTTGTAGATTGCAACAGAGCAACAATACTTTAATCCAGGTATTTGTAGCTGTATCCATTTTTCACTCTGTATTGAATCCTTTGTAATATTTAGAAGAATTCCTCCACTGATAGCCTCTCACTTTTCAACTGTATTCGGGAGTTTGCTTTATCTTAGACTGATGAAAGATGAATGGAATTTACTGAGGAAAGAATGTACTGCAGTTTAACTCTTTCCATGTCCGTCTTTTTAGCATCAATTTTCACCCTTAAAGCACAAATTCTATGTTCTTATGCGTTACTGTTCTGTCACTTTCTGGTGTCTGTACATGAATGGATCTTCAAAATGGTCTCGATGATGTGACTTTGCTTCCAAAGCATGGGTATCCTCCATCAGGCTGCGGAGAAACAATATCACACTCACACCTCATCTACCTACCCCAGCAACGATCATCTGACATGTGGAAATTCAGTGACAGAGTACAAAAGCGATATCTCAATAAACTGACACATTGGAGTTGGTGCAAAGTCACTTTTAACAATAACAATGTTAGCGCACACAGCACGTCACAATGCCGAGTCTGCTACTAATGTAATCTTCCAAAGGGAGCAGGCCAGTGTGCAAGAAACAATACTTTTCACCGTATACCAATACATGTGACAAGAATAAATCAAATCACATCAAAAATATAACACCACCTTACATTTTGTTTCATTTTAACCCTTTTAGTTGTCCGTATGTTACCTCCCATCTCCACCAATTGCCTCCCATAGGCCCCGGCCCCTCATTAGAACCCCCTCTGGCCCCTCTCCCTTGCCACAGCCCAATGCCCAGGGTGCAATGCCAAGGTGCCCCTTGGGCATTGTCAGTTTGCCCATTGGGCAGTGCCAGGGGGCCAGGCTGGCAGTGCCAGAATGGCAATGCCTAGCGGGCACCCCCTTACCCCTGACCTCCTGGGGGGGGGGGGCTCCATGGCTTCTGTTTCCTCCAGTGGGGTCGGCCGCCAGTTCCTCATTAGGGGGGAGCAGTTGTAAACCTCCCTGGCGGGTTGGGGGGAAGATGCTATCAGGCCCGGAACTTCAGACCCAGGCCCGCTAATGGGATGTAAACTCCGATTTAGGTATTGAAATCAACTCCACACCAATTTCCAGCACGGAATTGATTACTCTAAAAAACCTTGCCCCGGAGATGCGCGGAGGCCGTGGCGCCCAGCCAGGAACCCGCTAAATGGCCTCCGCTGATTTCCCCCAGCCCTCTGCGCTGCGAGAGCAGTGAAAACTGCCCCTGATGTGTTTTGCCAATCACTGCAGGAGTTCCATTATTTATGCTTTCAGATTGTAAGAAATGAGTTTTTCTTGGGGTAAGCAAAGAACAAGATAACAGAAACAGAAAATGCTGGAAATTCTCAGCAGGTCTGACAGCACCTATGGAGAAAGAATAGAGCTAACGCTTTGATTCTAGATGACCCTTCATCAGCGCTTTTTCAAAGAACAAGATAAGTTCATTAAAAACTATTTCCTGAATTGAAAACTAAACCAGGTAAATCGCAAATGCCATTTATACATAGTGCACATTTGTCTGGGCCGGCACACACACACACACACACACACACAACTACAGATGGCAGAGTAAGAGGACAGGCTTATAGGAGTTTTACAGTTCATATAAAATAAAACACGAGTTTGTGGTTTGTTGTTCCTTGATTGGTCTCGATGTGGTAATTCCACATTGCGTTCATTTTATTCAGTTGTCTGCCTGGATGTAGTTATGGGGCAGATCGCCATGTTTTATTCCAAAAAGTGCATTGTTTACTGCAGATTTCTCTTCTCAGGATGGTTACATTGCAAAATTGGATATCACAATTCTGATGGGAACAGACAGTGAGGACACACAACTTCAACAGCCTGTGTTCAGCACAGCAATGACCCTGTCTCCTTCCCTTACTTGATAAGGATTCCTTGAAAGTACCTTGCTGGCTGTATATTCCAGTGAAGTGTTATTAGTTCACACCTACTGTAGTTATTGTTTAATGCAATTGGTAAATGCATTTTGATGTCTTATCTCAAAAGCATTTGAAAAGTCTCAGGATAGTATGAAGACAATAGGAGATGGGATCTTTCATGTTTCCCAGAGAATTAAGTGTCTGGTTTTATAATCCCATTTGGTGGAATGCAAGAGAATTTTCCTGCTTTTCACACTGATGGCACACCCCACCATGGATTTCTCAGTGGCATGCGGTGCAGTCAATGGAAAGTCCCATTGTCACAAGTAGGCTTACATTAACAATGCAATGAAGTTACTGTGAAAATCCCCTAGTCGCCACACTCCGACACCTGTTCGGGTACACTGAGGGAGAATTTAGCACGGCCAATGCACCTAACCAGCATGTCTTTTGGACTGTGGGAGGAAACCGGACCACTCGGAGGAAACCCACCCAGATACAGGTAGAATGTGTAGACTCCGCACAGACAGTGACCCAAGCTAGGAATTGAACCCGGGTCCCTGGCGCCGTGATGCAGCAGTGCTAACCACTGTGCCACCGTGCCACCCATAAGATCCCAGCGAATGACGCTCCATCTCCTGCCATGAGAAACATGCTACAAGGAGGCCAGAAAATCCCCCCCCACTTGTGTATTGCAGCCATTTGAGCAGTTTCATCATTTTCGTTTAGAGCGTTCACAGTTATTGTTTAAATCCAGCAGGAAAGAAGAATTAGAAATTGTATCTTTAAAAAACACATCCTCACACACATGCAATAGGAATTAAAATTAGATACAAGTTTGGTAGAATGAAGCGGATTCATAGTTTAGTTTCAGAACATTTGATTTGTTGTTGTTGCATATTTTAGATGTTAAAATTACTTCAGAGCAATGCAGAGATGACACTTGTTTTTAAGCGTGTAGAATTTTTTTTTACAGAACTTTGTACATTGCTTTAAAATGTCGATTCCTATGCTTCAGCTTTAGCTTCTAGCAGTTTCTGTTTTCTTATCTTTTCTGTTTTCTTATCTGAGTCCACACCCAAGCTTAACCAATCAAGCACACTGAGCATAAGTCAGTTACCAGACTCACAATCAAATATGGAACAATTGGACACTACAGTCACATCACTACCTTTTAAGCATTCATACTCTATAGTCACTAATCCAATATTCAATTTACTTTAATTTTCCCTGTGATTTATGTATTAATTGAAATCTTAATCTAGACTGACTTGAATCTGAGCAAGAAATAATATCTTATGTTTGTGTTAATAAGCTGACAGATATTGAAGAATCGAGAGGAAATGATGGCACATAGCTAAGTCTGACAGTTACCAAACTCTATGCTGATGACATCAAACTTTACCTTGTAGCCTGTTCACTGAATTAAAAGGTTATTCCCCCCATAGCAGCAAACTGCATGCATGATATCAGGATTTGAATGATCAAAATTATCATGCAACTGAAGGTCGGTAAAAGTAATGGGATAGGTCTTGTCTTTGTGCGAAGGTAAAATGGGTGAGTGAGTCAGCAGCCAGTTTTACATCTTTCCTGAATTCTATTTCCATTGACCTCAGTGGCAATATATAAATGCCAAGTTCTTTCTTTGCTCCGTGAAGAAATGCAAACATTTATTCTCTCCACTCTCACGAGGGTAGTAAGGTGGCACAGTGGTTAGCATTGCTGCCTCACATCTCCAGGGACCCGGGTTCAATTCCAGCCTTGGGTGACTGTCTGTGTGGAGTTTGCACATTCTCCCCATGTCTGTGTGGGTTTCCATTGGGTACTCCGGTTTCCTCTCACACGCCAAAGATGTGCACGTTAGGTTGATTGGCCATGCTAAGTTGCCTCTTAGTGTGAAGGGGTCTAGCTAGGGTAAATGCATGGGGTTATGGGAATAGGGCTTGGGTGGGATTGGTGTTAGTACAAGCTCAATGGGTCCAATGGCCTCTTTGTGCACTGTAGGGATTCTAATATCTTGGAGAAGCTTTTGTGTTTCAATTTTCTCTGAAGAAACAAGGAACTCCCAAAAACCTGGATTAATGTCTGAAACTTTGTGAAGTGTCATGGTACCCAAATCTTGAAGGTGTAAAGGTTTGTCAACTGGTATTCAGTCGCTGTAGGTTATGATAGAAAATGAGATTGTGCATAAAAACTTATTGTAAATCATCTATGTTGCTTGCAGTGAAATCTCAGGTGGGAAAGTTTTCACCTATCTGTTGTTTCTACATGGCTCCAGCAGCCATGAAAGCATTATCATCTCATGATGGTGAGCAAAGAAATAGAAGTTGACCTTTTAATTGGGCTACCATTCCTGGACATATTCTCTGCAATAACCATGTCACAAGTTAAGCCATGAGGACATGAAGCTTTATATAAACGAAACCAGAATATTAGATTGGGAATTGTAACTCCCAGGATTGATTTTATGGCAAGTGGCCATGTAGCAGCTTGCCAAGGAACTACTATATGGCTTCCTTATGCAGTTCACCACCAAGGCAACAGCTTGTTCCTAGACTATTGTTGGCCAAGAAAAAGGTGCAAATATATGCTGAGGATCAAGCAGTAGCCCAAATCATTAAGGAGGAGGACAGAATGTTACAGCTTGTCATGGAACTGTAGAAGTTTAATAAGCAGTTCCTCATGAATAACGTCTTATTCAAAGCATGTTGTTACAGAATAGAAAACAATAGCTAATTCTACCTTTTATTTCTAGTGGCGTTGCTTCAGAGCACTTTCAGCAGATCTGAAGTGCACAGAGATACTCCAGACCCTGAGAGAAATCAGGAAGAGATGCTTCCAGCAGTCAACTTCTAGGGCTGAGGTCAAAATTGAATTGAAAAGTCAAAGCAACCTGAATCATAGAATCCCTACAGCGCAGAAGGAGACCATTCAGCCTATCGAGCCTGCACTGAAAACAATCCCACCCAGACACATCCCCGTAACCCCACATATTTACCCTACTAATCCCTCTGACACTGAGGGGCAATTTAGCACGGCCAATGATCCTAACCTACACATCTTTGGAATGGGGTCATTTTTGATTAAATCACAGATAACAAAACTTCCACCAGATAAGTTGATACGATGCGTCAAAAGTAGGTAGCACAAGAGATTTGACCGGAACTTTCCAGCTGGTTTCGCTGGCAGGATCTTCTGCTCCAGCTGACGGTGCGCCCCCGCCATGAGCTTCACAGCTGCGAGAGGTGCATTCAATGGGAAACCCCATTGGCAATGGCGGGAGTAGAAGATTCCTACCACCAGCCAATGGCGGGCCACCTCCCACGGCAGGAAAGATGCAGCGGGCTGCATAGTAAATCCCCACCCGAGAACATTCCCTCCAAAAAGTATCCATCATCAGGAGGGGCAGAGACATGTATATAGTGATGGTGAACCCCTCTGCCAAAACTCTGCCCTGATATAGAATAACATACATGATTTCAGTTACATGACTCCGCTGTGATGCTGATCTGGAAACACACTCCGACATACTTGAAGAATTCAGAATAAACAATCCTTTCTCCACTTGCATATTTTGAAGAAAACCTGCGCAAATGCGCCTCGAGATTTCTCAGTTCACTCATCTTGGACCACATCTTCTAAACCTGCAACATTTACTGCTAAATGATCAAGGGCAGATGACACACATGAATGTGTTATATATGTATAGATAAAGTATGTTGGGGTTCAGACTGCCCCTTTAAGAGTATGGGTCAGGTAACCTCTAGGCTATTAGCTCCGCCCAGTGTGGGGCCCCGTTGGGCAGCCTTGGACCTAACTGTGAATTAGTGCACACCTTCAATCAACACCTCATGATTTTTAATGCCCCACAGGGACACACATAACAGGGAACACCATCGCCTGCAATCTCCCCTCCAAATCATACAGCATATGGACTGAGAGATATATCACTGTTCAGCATCACTGGGTCAAAATCCAAGAATTCCCCACATTACAGCACTGATGTGACAACAATAATCTCTCCCTCAATGTCAGCAAAATGAAGGAGCATAGTGGAGGACACGCCCCTGTCTTCATTAACGGGGATGAAGTGGAAATGGTCGAGGGCTTCAGGTTTTTAGCTGTCCAGATCACCAACAACCCGTCCTGGTCCCTCCACAGTGACGCAATAGTTAAGAAAGCCCACCAACGCCGCTACTTCCTCAGGGGGCTAAGGAAATTTGGCATGTCCGCTACAATTCTCACCAACGTTTACAGATGCACCATTGAAAGCATTCTTTCTGGGTGTATCACAGCTAGGTATGGCTCCTGCTCTGTCCAAGACCACACGAAACAAAGGCCGTGAATAAAGCCCAGTGAATCACTCAAACCAGCCTCCCATCCACTGACTCTGTCTAGACTTCCCGCTGTCTTGGAAAAGCAGCCAGCATAATCAAAGACCCATGCACTCTGGACATACTCTCTTCCACCTTCTTCCGTCGGGAAAAAGGTACAAAAGTCTGAGATCGCGTACCAACCAACTCAAAAACAGCTTCTTCTCTGCTGCCATCAGACTTTTGAATGGACCTACCTCGCACTAAGTTGATCTTTCTCTACACCCTAGCTATGACTGTAACATTCTGCACTCTCTCCCATCCTTCTCTATGAATGGTATGCATTGTCTGTATAGTGCAGAAGAAACAATACTTTCCACTGTATGCTAATACAATGTGACATCAATAAATCAAATTCTAATTCTAATCATTATTGAACAGAGATGCTAATCCAGCAGTTTTTCTCAGTGATTTCAGGACCGGAATTTTACCGCCGCACCCGCCAGAGCGGGCGAGGGGCGGACCGTGGAAAGGTCCATCGCCCTTGGGTGGGATTTTATGGTTTCGGAATGAGCGAGGCCATAAAATCCCACCTGAGGTGTCAGAAAAGAAACCACATTGTTGCAACATAATATGACCAGTGCTATAAGCATTTAAGGAGTCGTCAAATGAATCCCCTCTTTTTGCCTTTCCTCATTTGACCACAAGCTAGTTTTTTTGTTTGAAAGGATATACTTGCCAACTGGCACACGGAAACACCACCACCTGCAAGCTCCCCTCAGAATCACACAGCATATGGACTGAGAAACATATCAAAGTTCATCATCACTGGGTCAAAATCCAAGAAGTCCCTACATTTCAGCACTATGGTTATACCTATACAATGAAGACTACAGTGAGTACTTAACTCTTTACATGCGTCTTTTTAAAATTTTGTTCATGGGATGTGGGTGTCACTGGCTGGGTCAGCATTTATTGCCCATCGCTCAGGGCACTTGAGAACCACCCACATTGCTGTGGATCTGGAATCACATGTAGGTTAGATCATAGACTGTAGAATCATAGGTCATATAATCCTACAGTGCAGAAGGAGGCCATTCAGCCCATCAAGCCTGCACCAACAACAATCCCACCCAGGCCCTATCTCCGTAACCCCACGTATTTACCCTGCTAGTCCCCCCTGACACTAATGGGTAATTTAGCATGGCCAATCAGCCTAATCCGCACATCTTTAAAGTGTGGGAGGAAACCCGAAACACCCAGAGGAAACCCACGCAGAGATGGGGAGAACATGCAAACTCCACACAGACAGTGACCCAAGTCTGGAATTGAACCTGGGTCCCTGGCACTATGAGGCAGCAGTGCTAACCACTGTGCCCCCTTATTGTCCGTGTTAGACCAGGTAAGGATGGCAGATTGCCCTCCCTAAAAGGAACATTAGCAAACCAGATGGGTTTTTACGACAATCGAGAGTGGTTTCTTGACCAACGTTAGACTTTTAATTCCAGATTTTGTTTTACTGAATTCAAATTTCACCATCTGCCATGGTGGGATTTGAACCCAGGTCCCCAGAGCATTATCCTGGGTCTCTGGATCACTAGTCCAGTGATCATAAAAGAACCAGTCAGGTTTTCTTGAGTTTAACAAGGAAAGAGGTTAGCTTTATAATACTTAAACTCACCTAAGTAAAATAATAAAATATATACAAACTTTCGTGCACACACAGACACACACACAAAGTTCACACACACTGAGAAATGCAGATTTCAGAGTGGGGAAGGATAGGTTGGCCAAGTTAGAGTCCATAAAAGTTAAAAGGAATGCACTGTCTGGAGTTTTATGTCTCAGCTAACTTCAGGCAGAATCCGGTGCTCCTCCTGTTTCCACTCGGTGGTCGTCAGCTTTCAGCATCAAGGCAGTTGAAGACTGCGGATGGATGAACTGTGGAGTTGAGTTCTTTCTTTAAAATGCTACGCATGGAAAGAGAATCAAAGAATAGCCAACAGGGCCCAAATCTCAGATGGCGGGCAGGGAAAGAGAGAGAAGACAGAACATCCTCAGCTTCTTACCTGCTTGTCCTCAATTCTGCCCAGGCCCTCAGACAAGTCTCATTATGTATTCTGACTGAGAGCCAAGACATCCATTAGTCTGTTGAAACTGCTCCATCCAAGGGAAAGCACTGCTTGATTGGCAACTCTTTCTCTGATATATTCTCTCTAATACACAATGTTTTTTGCAAAAGTGAAAGGGATGTCAAGTGCTTGTAGTTTCCGCTACTAGCTGATTGACACTTTTATGTTATCAGCTTTTTGGAAAAGAGTAGAAATTTATGAATGAATGATTTGTGTTTAAATCCTTCCTGCTCTTGCTATTGTTATTATCGGGCTGACTTGTTTTTTTTACAAAGTGTACATTGGGTGAATGGGCATAGAAGTGCCATAGGTTGACATGGAAGGTATGAGGGGAAATGGGGTTGGATACAGGGCCATAGGTTGGCATCCGTCTATACTTCCCACTGCCTTGGAAAAGCAGCCAGCATAATCAAGGTCCCCACACACCCCGGACACACTCTCTTCTACCTTCTTCCATCGGGAAAAAGATACAAAAGTCTGAGATCACGCGCCAACCAACTTAACAGCTTCTTCAAAACAGCTTTTGAATGGACCTACCTTATATTGAGTTGATCTTTCTCTACACCCTAGCTGTAACTGTAACACTACATTCTGCACGTCTCCTTTCCTTCTCCCCTATGTACTCTATGAATGATATGCTTTCTATAGCGGTCAAGAAACAATACTTTTCACTGCATACCAATACCTGTGACAATAATAAATCAAAACAAATCAAAGAAGGTGGGGGGGTGGGGGGGAAATCAAAGAAGGTGGAGGGGGGGGGTGGGGGGGGTGGGGGGGTGGCATGTGTTAGCATGAATTGTTACACTGTTTGTCAGGTGAGAAACAAGGGCTGTATTTTTTCTCTTCATAATATCTAGCCTATCTTGGCACCCAGCAGCCTTCCAGTTATCACTCGCAACCACCAACCATCCCCCCCAAACCCCTATCACCCACTCCATGAAAATCCCATCTCGACAGGCACTTTTCCCGAGGTGGGTGTGCCAAGCTGGGAAATTTGCCAACTCTCGCCACCTGCCTCAGTCTACAAGTCTATTGACTTTCAACTTTGGGTAAATTACAAACAAAAGCAGGTGTAAATTCCACATCTGGGTATCTCCATTCAAGAGGGAGGCCCCCACTCATCGATTCAATCTGGAACTTTCCAGAGGCTTGGGGGAGAAACTTCAAAAGTCCCCTGACCTTCAGCAATCTTGTTAGTGCCCACTTTTCAATAAGAGAGTGTTCCAGAGTATTATATACTGAATAAGGTCTGTATTTAGAGGCATGAATGGGACCTGTCTACGCTGGGCATGACCACATGCAATACTTTCACAGTACAGATATATCATATTTTAGTTAAGATGAGTGTCTATGATTGATAATCCATGTGAAAAGGGGTCATTCAAAGAAAAACATTTGCAAAGTACTGTTTTGAATCAACCACGCTCTTTCTCCCCGAACCTTTCTCCTTCTATTATTGAAGTATTAAAGATATTCAGTACTCTCCATGCAGATGATCAAAACATTTTGTATACTGATTCTCAGCTGAATAAATATTGTGGTATCATCACCCGCCTACTCTTCCCTCAGGGGAAAGTACTAGTTGCTTTCCCACGCTGGTAACATGACATAACCAGACACATCTATTCAAGCACAATACAATTAGCCTCTAAAACAGATAAATTATGTATGCGCGCATTTAGTGGTAAAGTATTTTAATGCAGCTTGGGAGACAAACATTTCATTGAGCCAACGTCTAATCTCTCTGAAGAAATGTGCACTCATTCATTTTGAATCCATTGGGATTCAGTAGTCGGAATATTCCAAGGCCACACCCCACATTCTGCCACCCACCCCCATAACTGCAACCATCAATAAAACCCTGCATACAGCAGGCGACATTTTGGAGAATTGTGGGTGCGTTGCCTGTAATTTATTTCATTCCTTGATGTCAATGTGCAGAAAGTCACGGACAGAACATTACAATTTTCCAACAATTACCTGCTACGTGTGAGGCCCGAGTGATGGCTGGAACCTGGGAAATTTCCAATAGGTTCAGTGAATGTATGTCTCAAACTTTTCAACATGCAGAACAAGTCCCATTTGGATTGTCGCAAGAAAAAAGTTCTTTTCTCATAATTGCTTTGCTTTAACCATACTGCAACGGCCTCCAAGGGTTAAATGAGACATTATTTGGCTTCCCCAATCGACACTGGTCAACTTTAAGCGAAGTCATTCTTGCAACATGCGAGGACTAAGCTAGGAAAATGATTTTGTATTATTTTTAAAATGCTTTTCTCTGCAAATCAAATACCTAATCTACGCCATTAGAATGAAAGGTATGTTTGGAGATATTTTAATACCAACATGGAAATCTCGGTTGAATATGCCATTTGAAAGGAGATTCCCCCCCCCGCCCCCACTCCCCCCCACCGGTCCAACAGAGTCTGACCCAGAACCAGGTTCAGTTAATTAAAACCTATTGCTTTATATTTGCATTAAAGCTTTGGAGAACTTCAGAACCCTGCTGCTTATTTTTAATAATTAGTTAAAGTATTTGACACTGCTTAGCCTTTACATTATAATCCAAACCCTGACACTGGTTCAAATGTCAACACTTTCCACATTTTTGTTTCATCCTCGTTACACTGTAAAATGTACTAGCAATGTACTAATTAAATACTGCTGATCTTAAGCGAAAAACATAGGAATTTGCTCAATGCCCCCCCCCCTCCCCCCGCCCCACCCCCAACCCCCCAAGAGACATGTTAAAGTCAGCGCTTGAGAGGGCAGGGAGTCTCAACTCAGTGAGATATAGATTGAACCAGTTGTGAGTGGCAGCATGCTACCATTGCTACTATCTAGGGGTGGCACGGTGGCACAATGGTTAGCACTGCTGCCTTCCTGTCAGGGAACATTTCAGCGGTCACGGACATTCAGCCTCTGATCTTCGGGTAAGCGTTCTCCAAGGCGGCCTTCACGAAACACGACAATGCAGAATTGCTGAGCAAAAACTGATAGCCAAGTTCCGCACACATGAGGGCGGCCTCAACCGGGATCTTGGGTTCATGTCACACGATCTGTAACCCCCATGACTTGCCTGGGCTTGCAAAATCTCACTAACTGTCCTGTCTGGAGACAATATACATCTCTTTAACCTGTGCTTAACCCTCTCTCCACTCACATTGTCTGTACCTGTAAAGACTTGATTACCTGTAAAGACTCGCATTCCAACCATTATCTTGTAAATTGAGTTTGTGTCTATGTATGCCCTGTTTGTGAACACACTCTTTACTCACCTGAAGAAGGAGCAAGACTCCGAAAGCTTGTGCTACCAAATAAACCTGTTGGACTTTAACCTGGTGTTGTGAGACTTCTTACTGTGCTTACCGCAGTCCAATGCCGGCATCTCCACATCATGGCCTCACAGTGCCAGGGACCTGCGTTTGATTCCCGGCTTGGGTCACTGTCTGTGTGGAGTTTGCACATTTTGCTCGTGTCTGCACGGGTTTCATCCAGCTTCTCCGGTTTCTTCCCACAGTCCAAAGATGTGCGGGTTAGGATGATTGGCCATACTAAATTCTCCCTCAGTGCACCCGAACAGGTACAGTGTGGCAACTAAGGGATTTTCACAGTAACTTCATTGCAGTGTGAATGTAAGCCTATTTGTGACTAATAAACTTTACTTTACTAAGCAGATGTGAGGGCGCACATAAAAACATTTTTTAAGAGAACATTGAGGAATTTTATGCATTTCCTTCTGTCAGATGTTTCCCATGGACAACCCAGCAAATTACAGAAAATACCCACCAGTATATACTTAGGGGCAGCACGGTGGCACAGTGATTAACAGTGCTGCCTCACAGCGCCAGGGACCCGGGTTTGATTCCTGGCTTGGGTCATTGTCTGTGTGGAGTTTGTACATTCTCCCCGTGTCTGCGGGGGTTTCCTCCGGATGCTCCAGTTTCCTCCCATAGTCCAAAGATGTGCGGATTGGTGGATTGGCCATACTAAATTGCCCCTTAGTGTCAGGGGGACTAGCTCGGGTAAATGCATGGTATTATGGGGTTAGGGTCTGGGTGGGATTGTGGTTGGTGCAGGCTCGAATGGCTGAATGGCCTCCTTCTGCACTGTCGGATTCTATGATTCTATATCAAAGAACAACGAACAGTACAGCACAGGAACAGGCCCTTCGGCCCACCAAGCCTGTGCCGACACATGACGCCTTTTTAAACTAAAGACCTTTTGCCTCTACATGGTCCATATCCCTCTATTCCCAAACCATAGGGGTCAAACTATTCTCCAGGCTTGTTCTTAGCGAATTCACTGAGATACTAACATTTCCTCATGATCGGACTTCAATTTGTTTCCACAAAATGTCAGTTGTACAGGCCCAAAATTAATAAAAATGAAAAAATCTCAATTAACAATGTGATGGTTACAGACCTACAGCAGAGATTTTCCACAGTTTGTGAGATGATGGGGATGACTGGCTAAAAGTGGAGGGAGAATAATTCACACAGAGACAATAGAGGGGTAATTTACTCAAGCTGAAGTAGAGCAGGTAACAAGTAAGCCGTAAGTTGTATCTAGCAATTCTATCCTTGGATGTTCAAGGTTCACGGCAGGGGCTGAAAGGAGAATGATGTTTTCTTGCCCATTATTAATTACCATACTTAATGGAGCCAAAAATCAAGAAAATGCGTAAAAGACATCAAAATCATTTTTTTGCATGTTGTGCATCATCAGGTAATTCTGATCCATGCTTTTGTTACCTCCAGGCTTGACTGTTCCAATGTACTCCAGGCTGGTGTCCCACAATCTACCCTCTGTGAATTTGAGGTCATCCAAAAACGCTGCCCATGTCTTAATTTACAGCAACTTGCATTCCCTGATCACCCCTGTGTTCATTGATCTATACTGCCTCCCAGTCAAGCATCATCTTGATTTGTTTCGAAATCCCACTGTAGCCTTGTTCTTATCTCTAATCTTTTCCAGTCCTACGAACCTCAGGTACCTGCACTCCTCTAATTCTGGCCTCTTTGAGTATCACACAATCCCTACAGTGCAGAAGAGGCCATTCGGCCCATTGAGTCTGCACCGACCCTTTGACAGAGTATCTTACCCTGGCCCTCTCCACCGTCCTATCCTCATACCCCACACATTTACCATGGCCATTTCACCTAACCTACACATCTTGGGACATTAAGGGGCACCTAACCTGCACTGTGGGAGGCAACCGGAGCACCCAGAGGAAACACACGCAGACATGGGGAGAACATGCAAACTCCACACAGACAGCCACCCGAGGCTGGAATTGAACCTGGGTCCCTGGAGCTGTGAGGCAGCAGTGCTAACCACTGTGCCACCGTACCGTACAATTTAAAGCAAATGCCAAATGCGACGTATTGGGATGTCAATCACACTGAGGACTTCGAAGGGCTTGCAAAGAGTTGATTTGATCTTTTCACCTCTATCAAGTGGCACATTGTAGAAAGGACACCTGATTCAAAGAAATTTGAGAATGTTAAAGGTTTTTCATGAAACCTATCCCAGTGAAAGCCAGCTAATGTTCAACAGAATGCAGTGTTCCTGCCCCCCAGGGAAAACCTGATAGCGTTTGATGGAATGTAAATCTGCCACCTGCACTGAGAATTTTCTTCAATTAAGTGGGATTTCCATTGTGTGCGGATGGTAACTCTAAGAGTTCACTGGGCTTCTCATAATAAAACCCTTTGAGATTATCCATATACTGTACTCACAGGGAGTGTACGATCAGATATAGACTCTGCTCAAATCCCTTGACTGCTTGCACATACACAATGCCAATAATCTTACCAAATCTCGTCAGGGTAAAAAGAAAAATATTTCTGCAAACAAAGTGATTGAGACAATGATAGGCAAAGTCAAGACTGGTAAATGGGAGAGAAGGTCATATTCAGTCAAAATGCTTTAATCTCCTTGTGGGGGGCAATTGGCCTTATGTTTGTTTCTATTTAAAGTAATACGCCCAACTGGAGGTTCAAGTAAACCAAAAAAGGACTCAACAGAAATGTTAATCGCGTCTGCCAAGTACCCTACAGATAGCTCCTTCTTTTCGGCTAAGGGAAATATTTTCCCAGCTACATCAAGAGTAGATTGCAGTGATAGTGATTCCCACCACTGAGGTGGCCTTTAATAAAATATCACTCAAAATGGATATCTGTACTCAATAGAATCCCGATAGTGCAGAAGGAGAGCATTTGGCCCATCCAGCCTGCGCCAAGAACAATCCAATCCCACGCTCTCCTCCTGTCCTATCCCTGTTATCCCATGCATTTACCACAGCTAATCCCCCTAACCTACATATCCTTGGACACTAAGGGGCAATTTAGTATGGCCAATCCACCCATCATGTGCATCTTTGGACAGTGGGAGTAAGCCGGAGCACCCGGAAGAAACCCACGCAGGCACGGGGAGAACATGCAAACTCCAAACAGTCACCCAAGGCTGGAATTGAACCTGGGTCCCTGGCGCTGTGAGGCAGCAATGCTTAACCACTGTGCCCCCATGCCGCATTGCTGTACCTTGAAGTAATCCAGTGCCATCCAAATTTACCATGGTCGTCCACTCTTCTACTGTCTCAGTCAAAGCAAGAAAGTAAGCACCAGAGGGAACATAAAGAATAGCATTATCAAAGATCAAACAGACTCCTTTGATCAATATCTGGGAAATATTCATGAAGCAAGGAAAAACTGTAGGCTTTGCAAGATAGTTGTGATAATTAATGATTTGGATTGAAACCTGTCAAAACTTTAAGTGCAGAGACCAAGACTGGACTACAGACTTTCAGTGCAGAGACCAAGACTGGAACTGTGGCTACCTTACTCTTGTGTCAGGTAACCGACATCCATAAGCTGGGCTGACTTCTACTACACTGTGGTTTCAACTGACAAACTCATCCAATTACTACAATGAATGTTCAGGAGATCTTTAGCACAGCCCACGAAGTGTCTTTGAGCAGTTCTTTAATCACTTGCATTATCGAAGAAAACTATTTTGCCTTTTGTTTCTTTATCGCTGTGCATCAAGTTGAATTGAAATAAAATCAAGATGTAAAATCAGGCTGTTATATCAATGCTCAGTGCCAGTTCTGTAAAACAACAGTTCCTTTCAAAACTAATCCCTTTCATTGAGCAATCAATTGATTTGTAACTGTATACTCCTGAGCACTGAATGGTATACTTGAGGGATTAGTTGTGTGATTCGATCTCAACTTGGTTTGAGGCTTTAGGGTATGACGATTGCATATGCATCATTCAGCATAATCTAAAAATAAGCAAAAGGGAAACTCCTTTGAATCCGCCATTGAACATCACAATGCGCTTACGTACACCACTCGAAAAGCTATTTGCCATTTGCGTTGCTTGCAGGTACTTGTTGTTCCAAAGGTCAGATGCTAAAGGGAATGTGACTACGTCTGTTCCCATACCTGTTACATAACAAGGAGTCCTGGCATCGGGAAAAGAATTGTTGACAGCAAGAGTACTCTCCATTGTCATTGCAGAAATTTTGTTTTCCAAACATAGTGGTTGGAATTCTCCGGCCGTTTATGACGGTGTGGGGTGACATTAATGGGAATTCCCATTGTCAGCAACGGGACCAGAGAATCCTGCTGCTAGCAAACAATGCTCCACCTCCCACCGGCAGGAAACACGCAGCTGGAAGGCTATAGAAACATAGAATCCCTATAGTGCAGAAGGAGGCCATTTAGCCCATTGAGTCTGCAGCGACCACAATCCTACCCAGGCCCTATCCCGTAACCGCATGTAATTACCCTGCTAATCCCCCCGGTACTAAGGGGCAATTTACCATGGCCAATCCACCTAACACACGCATCTTTGAAGTGTGGGAGAAAACTGGAGCACCCGGAGGAAACCCACGCAGACACGGGGAGAATGTGCAGACTCCGCACAGACAGTAACCCAAACCGGGAATCGAACCCGGGTCCCTGGCGCTGTGAGGCAGCAGTGCTAACCACTGAGCCACCGTGCCGCCAGGATTGTGCCCAATTTCTTGGCACGCTGCGATCTTACGAAAGCTGGATTTTTGGCGTGGTCAACCTCTCACCGGAAATGGGCTAGAGGCTGAATAAATTATTCAAATTGATCATAATGTTTATTTGTATCTCTGTTTACTGAGCCTGGCGCTGAACCATCCGGGTTCACTTGCCTTTATGGCCTTGCCAGGAAAGGTTCTCTCCGGCAGAGGAAAACACCTGCTACCCATGAACAGGAAACAGTCGTGTTGATCTCGCTGGGGGAACCGGAGACCATTGAGGCCCCTAGGAGGCCAAGGGCAATTGGTATAATACTGGTAGTTTGCCAGATGAGTCTAAATGACTCTGTACCATCAACTGTTTCTGCTCTGGGAAGAGTACTAAGAGACATGAAACAGAAAGTAGTCAATGAGCTGCATCAGAGGCTGACGTTGGATGCCATAACACCCAGAGTGGAGTTCACAGAACGGGTCTCAGCAACAGCAAATACAGTAAAGAAAGATGGCACAGTCAGGGTCTGTGTTGACCCAGTGCCCATCACTCTATGAAGACAGTGGGACAGGTGACAGCAGACATGATAAATGCTGAGCTTTTCAGCATCCTGGATGAGAAATGTGGGTTCTGGCACATTCCACGAGATGAAGAATCCTCAAAACCTTCCACATTCATGACTCCGGTAGGCAAACATCATTTCCTTTGTGTGCCCTATGGGCGAGGTTTTTCACCGGTGCATGGAGCAACTCATTGTCGGCCAACCCTGAGAAATCATCATCAATGATACTCTGGCTTGGGGTCATACAATGCAAGAACATGATGCATGTCTTTGCTTTGTCCCCAAGCAAAATCAGGACCGTATAGCTGAAGCTTATCCTTGCTAAATGCAGGATCAACCAGGTACATGGGACACTTACTCACAGCCGATGGTGTGAAGCCTGATCCAGACACGACAACAACTATATGGCAGATGGCCATCCCCATGGACAAGCGCGCTTAACAGTGCTTTCTTGATATGACAAATTATCTTTCTAAGTTCTCTCCATAAATACTGCACCCAACAATTTCCCAGATGCACCCTGGTTTGGAAATAGCCAGATACAATTTGATTTGATTTATTATTATCACATGTATTAGTATACAGTGAAAAGTATTGTTTCTTACGTGCTATACAGACAAAGCATACCGGTCATTGAGAAGGAAAGGAGAGAGTGCAGAATGTAGTGTTACAGTCATAGCCAAGGTGTAGAGAAAGATCAACTTAATGCAAGGTAGGTCCATTCAAAAGTCTGATGGCGGCAGGGAAGAAGCTGTTTTTGAGTCGGTTGGTTCGTGACCTCAGACTTTTGTATCATTTTCCTGCGGAAGAAGGTGAAAGAGAAGAAGGATTGAAGGCAGTAGGGGTTTGATGAATCAGCTTGGCTTCCAAGGCCAAGGAATCACTATACTGGCCCTCCATGTATGCCAACGCGAAGAGGGAAGTCTCCAGATATACACCATGCAGTGCACTCAAGCCACATCAAATAAAAGAATCACTGCACCTACACAAAGACCTGGACCTCTCATGGTCATTGACAGCAGTGGATATCTTTGAATAGAATAGTAAACAACGTTGCGGGGGAGGGGGGGGGGGGGGGGGGGGGATTTCTCTGGCCGTGGGGTGGCATCAATGGGGAATCCCATTGACAGCAGTGGAACCAGAAAATCAGCTGAACAACATGGAGGAGAAAGCCCCATTGGAGCCGACAGCTTCAACAGTGCTTTGCCTTCCCACTGTGACACTCTGCATATTTTAGGGGAAATTCCACCTTTGATATTTTGATATCTTTGATATTTTTAAGGCAGAGCTAGATTAGATTCTTGATTAACAAAGGGGTGAAAGGTTATCGGAGACAGGCAGGAATGTGGAGTTGAGGTTAACAACCAAATCAACCATGATTGTATCGAATTGCGGACCAGGCTCGGGGAGACCAAGTGGCCTATTCCTAATTTGTATGTTAGTCACTAAAGTAATAATTCAAAGACCTAGGCTGAATAATACTGAGGGCGGGTTCCACACAAAAGCCAGTGGCATTCAGACATCCGGGCACGCCATCGGAACAAAACTGATAATACACAAATTGCCTCTCATTAGAAGCAAGGGCAGGTTAGCGGCCGTCATCCTGCCTAATTAATGTTGGAGGGCTCCACCTTGGAGGTCATTGTCCATGATAAAGTCATGGTCAGTAGCTTCAAGGTCTTGCTGGTGCTGGACAATGTCAAATGCAATATAGGTTCAAATCTCGCAAGATAATTTGTCATTGAGCAGTTTGCAGGCTTCTCGGGTGAGTGCACTTTATTTTGAGTTCTGCTCTCTCCAAAGCTTGGCATTGATCAGAGGTGGCCATCTTTGCATGGAGGAGTGATCTAGTTCTTGCATGTTTTCCTCCAGAGAGGTGTGTGCCATTGAACTGAGGGAAATGGCAGGGGAGAAGTGACAAACCAGCCCCTAGATTCAGCGAGGATTCCCTTCTTGCAGTCTCTGACTGATGTGAGCAGCTGATACCTACCCCTGGGAAGTGGAGGAAGCCAGGCCGGACACATGCTGCCTGGGAGACGGTGGCCAAGGAGGTCAGCAGTGTTGCACTGGCCAGAAGGATATGACCCCAAAGCCAGAAAAGGCTCAATGACCCAATGAGGGGAGGATGGCCAGGATGAGTAAGGCCTCAGTATGTGCAATCTCGTGCCAGTGTATCACAAGGTGTGCTAGAGAATGCAGGAGGAAAATCCCCTTGGCTGGATCTCAAAGGCGGCCTGATTCAATAAGGACTTCACTGTTTTGGACAATGACATTGTGCATTGAAAGCATCGCTCCAGTTGTTGGGTGGGTGGTTGGCAGAATGAGCAAATGATGGATGGGTACAGCTTCCAGGCTGACACATTTAACTAATAAGGGGTTTGGAAGCATATTATTCAGCTCTAAATTCAGTGCAACATTTCCAAGGTCAAATTCCACTGTGGCATTTTGAGAATTTCAATTCAGTTTAAATCTGGAAATGAAAAAGCTATCAGGTATTAGCAAATGTGATCAAGAAGCAGTCAGACTATCATAAAAGCTCATGTGGTTCACCAATTGGCAAACTACACTCAAATGGATGACTGGAGTGCAAAATGGTGTACAAGATTGCAATGTTTTACTCCAACCCACGCTTCCTTTAAGTAAAGATAACAACACTGCAGCGCTGACTCATCAAACCCCTACTGCCTTCAAACACTCCCTCTAGCTGAGAGCATAGTGTTAGGGAACAGTTCAGAAGCTCCAAGGTATATTATGAAGTTAGACTAGACCTCAACTATTTTTGATTTTGGTATTAGTGTGAGCATAAGGTGTTTCACTCCAGGTCTGATTCTATTGACCCACTAGGAAGCTTTTATCAAAACAAACTTTATTTAACAACACAGTTTAACTATAACAAAAAAATTAGTGTAACTTTTACCGATTGAAACACTTAAACCTGACAAGATATAATTCTTAATGGCTAGCCTACCTCTATTAGTTCCAACTTAAGCAATATTCCTCATAGACACAAACTCCTCTTCAAAATCAGTTAGCAAACAACACAAGCTTACATGTTGATACACGGGATGCTAGTCCTCAAACCTCCAGAACACCTCTGGAGAGAGATACCTATTTTCTAGCAGGTCCTAACTACAGTCTGTAGAGAGAGAGAGAGAGAGGGAGATGGAGAGAGACCGAGAATAACATTTCTTGCTTGTCCCTCTGTAAAGCTTAGCTCCACCCATTCACAAGATTCTCTCTTGTCGACCAATCTAATTAAACCCTAAAAGGAGATGGAGACATTTCTAATTTAAAAAAAGGATAAGGGGATATGGGGAACAGCTGGGGAGGTGGATTTGAGACCAGGGAGAAATCAGCCATGATTGAATGGCGGAGCACGTTCGAAGGGCTGAATTTTTCTCCTCTGCTCTTAATTCCTATGTTCCTACTCTGAAACCCCATGGGAAAATCCAAATAAATAAGCAACACTGCATTAGCTCAGATTAAAACAAACACCCCAAAAACTAGGATCAAGTATTCATCTGTGTTCCCAGCATGTGGGCAACCTGGAGCAGACAAGTCGGCACCATAATCAGAGCTGAAGTTTAAAACATTCCCTTCACAAGGAACATGATATAAATACATTTCTTAAAGGCACGGTATTATCACAATAGGGGCAGAGAAGTTGCATTTAGATTCTCCCAAATCCACATCATAAAGACGGAACAGGAATTTGGCAATAAACTCTGAACAATAAAATGATGAATCATGCAATACAACCAAAGGTAGCGTTCAGAAAACAAATAGGCTGTGTGCCATGAAACGCTAAATAGAAGTGCCTTTCACCAACCATAGTCAGCTAGTGAATGGCTCTGAGATCACTCAGAGATTGGAATTTCTAATTTAGTTTAAATCTAAAAATGAAAAAAAGTACACATTCTAGAGTGTATATGTCCAGTTCAATGTAAAAAAAAACCCCACGTACACCAAATTAGCAAGATATATCCCTGTTCAATAGTTTTAGTTATTTATAACAGTGGGCAAGATTCAAGACATTGCATGACCAACAATTCCTGTCGACATGTCTGGTATCATTATAGAAATTTTACATTAAAGTGATTTATGAGTCATTTATAACATTCACACTTAATAGAGCTGCACATTTTATCAGTCAGGCTCTTATCTAAAGAGCAGCAATCCCTCACCAAACTTTTATAAAGAAACTGGTTCCTCGGATGGTGATGGCTAACATGAGGGGACATAGCTTTAAATTGAGGGGTGAGAGATATAGGACAGATGTTAGAGGTAGGTTCTTTACTCAGAGAGTAGTAAGGGCGTGGAATGCCCTGCCTGCAGCAGCAGTGGACTCGTCAACATTAAGAGCATTCAAATGGCTATTGGATAAACATATGGATGATATTGGAATAGTGTAGATTAGAGGGGCTTTAGATTGGTTTCACTGGTCGGCGCAACATCGAGGGCCGAAGGGCCTGTACTGCGCTGTGATGTTCTATGTTCTATATTTTTGTACAGATTGCGTTACGTTTGCCCGAGAAAAATCAGTCCCCTAAATGAGGAAGTGGGAGACTTTGGTAAAGTTTATTTGCGGTTCGCAACAAAACATGCAGATCAGAGTGAAGTGATTCTGGAAGGCTCCTTGAAAATGGTTGCAGAAGCCACCTCTTCGAAGGTTAACTGCTTCAATCCTAACACTCGAGGGAACCTGGTCTGTGAACAGCAGATAGCAGAATTTCAGGGACTTGCTGCCCAAGGATTGGAGCAAGCATTGTCGGAAGCAAGCCTCCACATTTCTAATCGGTGCCTGAAACGCAGGCTCAACCTGTTAACCAAGTCTCCTCTTGTTTGAGAGCTGGACAGAGGTATGCCGGTGACATTCCGATAGAACAAAACTAATGGGTGGGGAGAAGAGTTTCAGTGTTGACATGCCATCAGTATGAAGCAGTTCACATGGGTGATACTTGTCTCCAATGGTAGTCATCCCAGTTTTGGGCCAAATTAAACAGTGCTGGAGCTCATAAATAATCAGAAGGGTAGGGAGTCAAAATGCTGGGAGGATTTCCGTCTCTATTCTGGTTTGTCAGGTTCCTTTGCATTGCTGCAATGTCTATTTTTGTATTACAAATAAAAAAAAGCAATTGCATGCCAGGCCTTAAAGGCAAGTCATAAGTTTCTTGTTGATGCCAATAAATACCAGGATCTTGAATTGCAGGAGTTTATTTGCGTATAAAACATATTTTATGTACTGTGATGTTGCACACATGCTCAATCAGCCGCATTTTTGTCAAACCACAAGTAGAATTCAGCACAACGATAAAACACATCGGGTCCACACAAATCTCGAGCCGACTCAGAATATTTGCAAAGATCGCCCTCAGCAGAGAGCTCGGTGGAAGGAAAGTGTCTGGTCAAAAGTCAGCGGGGGAGTATCTGCCGCCTTTGATAATCATTGATGCGAACCATTATGAAACACGCCAATAACACACTCCACTGCATTCTGCACACAGGCCAACCCTCAACAACCAGGGTCAACCTGCAGCCAGATCGCTCCTACCTCCCGCTCCTGTATTACACACAAGGCTGTGTTTCTTTCCTCACTTTTTTTTTTAAACAATGGCAATGAGCAGACCTCAGACATATGGAAGTACTATACCTTTCACCTCTTCATGTGCAATTCACAGTTCACCAAACTTCCAATAGTCTTATCAAAACATTCTCTGCAGCCACAAACATGCTAACACTTATTACGTGTCAAACCCATTTATTATGCTGTACACTCCCCAATTTTCTTTAATTGTTAATAGAGCTCTGAATTGTGCTCGGAGAGAGGGTAACCCTTAGGCTGCCATAACAAAGTACTTCATTGTCTTAGGAGCGATCGGTACAAAGTGTGCCGCAGAATAAACCTACATGAAGGTGCAGAAGAAATGGCACCATACGAGAACCTTTGGCAGTGATACCTGCAAGAGGGCTGACCACCCATTCAAATCTCCCCAGGGTCTCCAGGAATTATAGACCAATCACCTGTACCCCACACCAGAGAGAAAGGAACCCTCAAGTATTAAAAAGAAGTTTGCATTTTTCATTTTCCTTGATTTGTCATTAAAATGTTGGAGAAATAGAGAAAGATTTGGGGTTGAATTTTACTGTCTTGCCCACCATGGGAAATGTAGCGGACGGAACACAGACCATGCAAAGGTCCATTGAACTTGGGTGGGATTTTCGAACCTTGGGCGAGTGCGGCCGGAAAATCCATCCCTCGAACCTGCCGAACATCTTTCACAAACTCAGGACATTCCAAGCTACATAACAGCCAATGGTGTGCTGCAGTATAATGAATATGTCACCGAATTAGCAAGGTCTGGACCAGTGAACTGTGATGGGATTGAATTTTACCGCTGGCTTCCGGACTCCGACATCAGCACCAAATGTTGATTCCAACCCTCGCATTAGCTGGTAGCAGGCATCAACTCAGCAACCTCCCTGGAGATGGCGCCCTAATTGGCTGCCTACAGGTCTGATGTCTCATTCAGGATGGCAGGCAGGGTGTCATTGCTGTCGACACAATCGGAGGGCCCTCAGCTCGAAAGCCTCAGCAGTCCCATCAGGAGAGTTCAGGGATGGAGAATGCGCCTCCATTTTGAAGAGCCTTCAGACAGATAAGTAAAAAATAAATTAGAGGAGCCAATCAGACAGGACTTTCTGGATGATCTACTGGGGCCACAGGTGCTGCCTTCCCTGCCCATGGCCGCCTCTTTCGGGTAGAAACTTCCATCGCCAATGACCATGTGGACAGCCAGAGGGAAGTCACCTTAGTGAAGCCAGAAGCCTCCCCAGGGAGCTGCTATGCCACGAGCAAAATGCCACCAACCCCCTTAAATGGCCATTGATATTGCCTTATTTAACTATTTAAATTTGCTGCCTGGCTCTATTTGGCAGGTAGCTGATCCACACCCTGTCCTGCCCATGGAAAATGTCCTCAGCAGTGGTACTATATCATGGGGAGCCATCCCAATGTGGCTTCCCACTATTCTCCTGCCCCTGCCCACCCCGATCCCTGCCCCTAGCTTTACAGCCAATCATCTCAGGGCCAGGAAGATCCTGCCCGTGTGATCAATTCCTAAGAGCTGGAATTCAATTCAGTTAATTCATTAAATAAATCTGGAAATAAAAAGCTTGTGCCATGAAACTCTCATAAGAACCCATCTGATTGGCCAATGTCTTTCAGGAAAGTAAATCTGCCATCCTTAGCTGGCCTGGTCTGTATTTGATATGGCTAAACTCTTCACTGCCCTCTGAAATTATTTAAAAATGATTCAGTTATATTCAATAAGATAGTTCGCCACCATCTTTACAAGCTTAATTAGGGGTGAGCAGTATATAGTCATGGAGTCATTTATGGCACAGTAGGATAGCATTTGGCCCAAATGAATTAATACATTTTTTTAAGTGCCACTATAGCAGCTGGTGAAATTTAAATTCAATTAATAAATCTGGAGTATAAAGTTAGATAGACTCAGTAAAGGTGACTATGATAACTATCGATTGTAAAAACCCATTTGGTTCACTAATGTTCTGTAGGGAAGGAAATCTGCCTCCTTATCAGGCCTGGCCCAATCTGGATCTGCAGAAATGTGGTTGACTCTTAGCTGCCTTCTGGAATGGCAAGCCACTCAATCCAAGGGTAATTAGAGTTGGGCAACAAAATGTTTTTGATTTGATTTAATTTATTATTGTCACATGTATTAGTATACAGTGAAAAGTATTGTTTCTTACGCGCTATACAGACAAAGCATACCGTACATAGGGAAGGAAAGGAGAGAGTGCAGAATGTCGTGTGACAGCCGTAGCTAGGATGTAGAGAAAGATCTTAACTTAATGCGCGCCAATTTAAAAAAGAACAGAAGAGCCAGAATAAGGAGGCTACACAATGCTACTCAAGAACAATGGCAAAGGGAAAGATAGAGGAAACTCAGTCACAGTTTGGATTTACACTGAACACAGGTCACTTATTGAAAAGTTGGTGTCAACAAAGGAATTCCACCAAATAACTAGTCTAGAGCTAAGCTGGGCTAGAAAGCAAACTGTCCATACACATACAACCTCCAGTAATCTGATGAGCCAATTGCAATATTAATAAAAGTTGCAGCTAGCTTGAAGACACATGAAGTGGAGAAACATCTTGGCATGAACCATGGTCAGGAATGAGGTATGTGAGGCAGAGTAACTGGTTAGCATATTCTCTATTCTTTGACCTCCAGCTTAGAAAGAGAGGCCAAGGCCCAAGTACAAATCTATGGTGGACGCTACAAGTCACATCCTGTCAGTTTGAGTAAGTGCACGTTATCCACAATCTCGGACTCTTACCTCCTAACTAATTCCTGACAGAGACGGTGATATATTTGCGCACTGCTTTGTGTTTGCAAATAGGGAAGACATCCACTGGCCAAATTCTCATGAAATCCATTTCCAAAGAAATATACCACCTGTGTAACTGGTTAGCATATCCTGGTGCCTCCCCAGGCAACTGGAATACATGAAGCAAACTTGTATTTTCATGTAAAGTTGTGTTCCTAGTGATATTGCTGTTTTAAATAGGATCAGCCTGAAGGATAGTAAGAAGTGGCTGAGAAATGTGATCACAAATGAAACCAGTTTTGCAGGGGCTGAGGTGCGACCCACCCTCGTTCATGTGATTACAGGGGCACAGTGAAATTGATGCAGGCAGCGCAATGTCATGACTCAGCATGTAACAGTAGCATAATGCTTATGTTGAGATACAGAAGCCTGAACTCATGCTCCAGAGAAATGAGCTCAAATCCCACTGTGGCAGCTGGGAATTTAATATTTTATTTTTACTAATTATAGTTCCATTAAATTAATCTGGAAAAAAGTGCTCGTCTCAGTAACGTAAGTAGCAAGGGCAGCACAGTGGTTAGCACTGCTGCCTCACAGCAAACTACCCAGCCTTCAGGAGAACAGTGACCATGACACCACAGCAACCTCTGCAAGACGTGCCAGATCATCGACACGGATGCCATCATCTCACGTGAGAACACCATCTACCAGGTACACGGTACATACTCTTGCAACTCGGCCAATGTTGTCTACCTGATACGCTGCAGGAAAGGATGTCCCGAGGCATGGTACATTGGGGAAACCATGCAGACGCTACGACAACGGATGAATGAACACCGCTCGACAATCACCAGGCAAGACTGTTCTCTTCCTGTGGGAGAGCACTTCAGCAGTCACGGGCATTCAGCCTTGGATCTTCAGGTAAGTGTTCTCCAAGGCGGCCTTCACGACACACGACAGTGCAGAGTCGCTGAGCGGAAACTGATAGCCACGTTCCGCACACATGAGGACGGCCTAAACCGGGATGTTGGATTTATGTCACATGATCAGTAACCCCCGCAGCTTGCCCCTGGTCTTGCATAATCTCACCAGCTGTTCTGTCTGGAGACAATACACATCTCTTTAACCTGTGTTTAATGTTCCCTCCAACCACATTATCTGTACCTTTTAAGACCTGGCTGGCTGTAGAGATTTGCATTCTAATTAGTATTCTGTAACTTGATTTCTGTGTCTGTGCACTGTTGGAGAACAGAGACCACTCCATCTGACGAAGGAGCAGCAAGCTCCGAAAGCTTATGGTATTTGCTACCAAATAAACCTGTTGGACTTTAACCTGGTGTTGTGAGACTTCTTACTGTGCCTCACAGTGCCAGGTACCTGCTTCGATTCCCAGATTGGGTCGCTGTCTGTGTGGAGTTTGCAAGTTCTCCTCATGTCTGCGTGGGTTTTCTCTGGGTGCTCTGGTTTCCTCCCACAGTCCAAAGATGTGCTGATTAGGTGCATTGGCCGTGCTAAATTCTCCCTCAGAGAAACAGCGTCTGTTTACCCAAACAAGTCTGCTTCATGTATTCCAGTTGCCTGGGTAGGCACAGGAGTGTGGCGACTACGGGATTTTCACAGTAACTTAATTGCAGTGTGAATGTAAGCCTACTTGTGACTAATAAATAAATAACATGAAACTACTAGATTGTTATAACAACTCACCTAGTTCACCATGTCCTTTTGGGAAGGAAATCTTCAGTCATTTAGCCTGTCTGAATTTATACGTGACTCCTGACACGCAGTAATGTGTTTGACTCTTTACTGCTCTCTGAAACAGCTTAGCAAGTTACTCAAACAGCTACAAACTATTTGAATAAATGGCAGAATCAAGAAAAAGTGCTTCCTGTCATCAGCTGTGAATGGTCTCGCACTCACTCTAAGTTATTAGAGCTTTATTCTGGACCAGCTCCATCACCCATGAAATAGTTTTTCTCTATCAACCCTCTTAACTTCTTTAATCAACTTAAAACAACCCAGTTAGATCATCCCTTAATTGTCCATATTCAAGGAAATACAAGTTGGGTCTTCACAACCTCTCCTTATAATTTAATTCATAGACTCATAGAATCCCTATAGTGCAGAAGCAGGCCATTTGGCCCATCAAGTCTGCACTGACCATAATCCCGCCCTATCCCATTAACCCCACTTTTTACCCTGCTCGCCTCCCTAACACCAAGGGTCAGTTTAACATGGCCAATCCGCCTAACCCGCACATCTTTGGACTGTGGGAGAGAACCAGAGCACTCAGAGGAAACCCACGCAGACACAGGGGGAATGTACAAACTCCACACAGACAGTCACACGAGGCTGAAATTGAACCCGGGTCCCTGGCGCTGTGAGGCAACAGTGCTAACTACTGTGGCACCATGCCTCTCCATTTGGAAAAATATTCTGATCTAAATGTCTTAGGTCCAAAGAAAATGAGCTCACAGTTTTACCCTATCACCTAACTCACCAATGTTCCTTTGCAACTTTCTGGCTCTTATCTGTGTACACCATTTACTGTGTCACCTAACTCACTGTCCCAACTTGTACATATGGTTTCCTATTCTTTGATCTCTAGCTTAGAAAGAGAGGCCAAGACCCAAGTACAAATCTGTGGTGGACTTTACAGGTCACACCCTGCCAATCTGAGTAACTGCACGTTATCCACAATCTCGGACGCTTACCTCCTTATTAGTTCCTGACTGAGACTGTGACATATTTGCGCACTGCTTTGCACTTGCAAATAGAGGAGACATCCACCTGCTGAATTCCAATGAAACCCATTTCCAAAGAAATAGACCACAAATGAAAAAAAAAACTCGTGGAAAAGAAAATAAACTTAATGGGGAGACTTTCTTGTGTTTGCATGCAAAAGGATTAGACCACTGGAGATCTAAGAGTTCAAAACATAATGTAATGATGGAAACTGTGGACAATATTGGCAATGCTTTTTGCTGGGGACATACTCCCACTATCCACAATGTAATAGCATGGCTCTTTAAGAGGGTGGGTGCGGGGGTGGAGTGGAGGGGGGTGTTTCCCGAGGGCTATGTGATTGGCAAGGACCCTATAGAACATCCCGGCAGGAAGCTGAGCCAATCGGCAGAAGGGCACATACCATGGGTTGAGGAGGGTCTCACAGTTGGAGCCAGGGAATTGAACAGAGCGATCACATTTGTAATCTAGTTTGACCTTGTTGTATATAAATATTTCTTCTGTTGGCAATAAAGCCTTTTATTGATAAAGTCACGTCACGTCGTCCTCAATCTATTGCATACAGTCACTTGGACAAAAATATCTTTCCAACTCATGTCTCGCCATAGAATGTTCTGACCTGAAGACTTGAAAAGTTGTTGCCATGAATGCCTGCTTATGTAACATAATTCTCATTTCCTTGATGTCAAAACCTGACTGAAAAACCATCAGATAAATCATGATCAACTTCATAAGAGAAATAGTAAAAGAAGTGTAATGCACATAAAATATTCAGCAGTCTATCCATGACATTCAACTGTGTCTTGTTCTTCAAAATAATTATTTTGTGACATATTAGCTCATTTTCTCAGGCCTTGGAATTAGGATAAACTGTGCCACAGCCATTGTGAGATCACTTATCAATGTAACAGTAAGAAGGCTCACGACACCTGGTTAAAGTCCAACAGGTACTCACCTGATGAAGGAGCAGTGCCTCCTTCCAATAATCCAATAAAGTCCAATAAACCTGTCAGACTTTAACTTGGTGTTGTGAGACTCCTTACTGTGCCCATCCCAGCCCAACGCCGGCATCTCCACATCATTATCAATGTAAGCAATGCAATGAAGGGAATGAGTATCATTGAGGTTTTACCTCCCTTATAAAATAATGGAATACATTTCAACTTATATTCTATCCGCTGTTTATCTGTGGCATAAGAGTAAAAATGGCACATGCAGGCATTTGTAGTTCTAACCTCTATTATATGACTGCTACTGGTCAAATCTGCAAGTGGTGTCAACTTTATTGAAAATAGTTGGCTGCGATAAGTGTTCTATATAATGTACTTCTAGTTCTAGTGTTCTTTGTCCCTGATGTGTGATTTTATATCAAGCAGAACCAGTCCATAAACAGTTCATTGCTCGAGAAACCATTGTCGCTGTTCTCCAGTGTGTTATTTATCACTATGACTACAGTTGTTGTCTTGCAGTCAATTGTTGCAGGTTTAAGCTTGGAATTAAAGGAGATGGCAGTCAATGAATGAGGATGGGCGTCGCACCTTTGTCTTCCAAGGTCATAATCTCCCAGTGAACTGATGAGAAATATAAATAGACCGGTGAGGATAGTTACTTTCAGAAAATATAGCACCGAACAATAGAAAGTGCAAAGCAAACTTTGCAGTTGAGCTTATAAATATTCCACAGTCCATTTCTGCCAACAGCACAGAAAAATAGAGCTATGTACTTAAAATAAACCTCTGATGTACCTAATGTCACAAGGGTAGGTTAACTGGAAAAAGTGATTCAGATTTTGCAACACCGAGTTTGTGTCAAGTAGTAGAATCCACAGTAAAGGCTATTTGGCACTCTTAATAGCCACTTTACAACTCAGGCATAATTCATAGCATGGAGTCATTCTCTTACACAGTGGTGGAATTATAAAAAAAAGATTCCACCAAGGTGCAGTAAAAATAAAACTCTGGAAAACTAAGAAATTCATGTCAAATTTGAAGAGAATGGGTTCAGGCCATTGATTATGATTCAAACAAGATGGCTGGAATTTTCTGGCCATTCACGCCCCATCGCCATGACTAGTGAGGACGGGGAATTTGGCGCTCAGTCAAATCTTCGTTCACTGCTGTGGGACTAGAAAATCCTGCTGGTGCGAATGGCCAGAAAATTCTGCCCAATTTTTCTGTTGTCATTTATAAAGCCATGAATTAATATGTTTCACATGCAAAGCAGAGCCCGGTTTTTCTGGATTTGAAGTTTGTACTATTTCCAACACCAGGTATAAAGTAAGTAACTGAAGAAGTGATGGCCAGTTCACCTCAGGTAAATTTTCCAGGCCTATAACCAGCCTTTTGCATCAATAAATCATAGTTTTGCCTGCATTCCATTTTCTATTGAAAATATTCAGATATTGCAGCTGCTTTTTGAGAATGTTGCACGTGGTATGTTTCAGTGATAGGCAACATAGAATCATAGAATCCCTACAGTGCAGAAGGAGACCATTCGGCCCATTGGGTCTGCACCGAGAACAATCCCATCCAGGCCCTATCCCCGTAACCCCACATATTCACCTCACTAACCTACACATCTTGGGACACTAAGGAGCAATGTAGCATGGCCAATCCACCGAACCTGCACATCCTTGGAGTGTGGGGGGAAACCGGAGCACCCAGAGGACACAGGGAGAATGTTCAATCTCCACACAGACAGTAGCCCGAGGCCAGAATTGAACCCAGGTCCCAGGAGCTGTGAAGCAGCAGTACTAACCACTGTGCCACCGTGCCGCCCCATCAAAAGTCACTGGGAAGATTAAGACTGTAAAATTGATCTTTGGCAGTGGCACAGATCCAGCAATAACTCATCAGCTGCTCGTGTAACGTCCATTCAAAGTCAATGAGAAAGGAAATTAGGCAGAATGTTAAATGGGCAGCAGATTAGTTAACGTTTGTTTGCACTACTTTACCTTCGAGATGTTTCACATTTTAACTAGACTTTGCCTTGTTTACAGCAAGAGTTTTTAACAAAACTGTCTTCTTCCTGCACCGTCTGCAATGTAAGGTAATCAATACAGCTTCTTTCATCGAACGAAACATGCCAAACCCTGACCTAAGAAACACAAAAGGGGCTGAAATATATTTCCATGCACATGCTTGTAACGTGTGCCTGATCACGCAGTCACAAAGTCATCCCAAAATTCCTGCCCCTCGTGAATTTAAGCAAAGCTGGACTGCCAGCACTATGTATCTTCTTCAAATGGATGCTTGTCAAATGGTGGGCAGTGGTTAGCACCGCTGCGTCACAGCACCAGGGACCTGGGTTCGATTCCCGGCTTGGGTTGCAAATTTACAAGAAATCACAGTGGCTAGCACTGCTGCCTCGCAACGCCTGGAACCCGGCTTTGATTCTTGGCTTGGGTCACTGTCTGTGTTGAGTTTGCACGTTCTCCCCGTTTCTGCGTGGGTTTCCTCCGGGTGGTTAGGTGCATTGGCCATGCTAAATTCTCCTTCAATGCACCCGAACAGGTGCTGGAGTGTGGCGACTAGGGGATTTTCACAGTAACTTCATTGTCATGTTGATGTAAGGTTATTTGTGACACTAATAAATAAGCTTAACACCCATCCAGGTAAAGAGAAAGAGATATTTAAGAACCTTCCCCACACGCACATGCACACAAACGCCCAAGCATGCAAAATTACAAGTTATACAGTAGAGGAGGTTAACTTTATGGCCACATTAAGATTCAATTATAAAAGGGTAAAAAATATCAGAGATCACTCGCAATAAAAACGAACTCCTTTGTGTTTAAACTTAAGAAAGTGAATTCTTTGCAATCAGCATGTAAATGGTTAAGTAGATGCTTTATTGATTCCTTCATCCTGATAAATTACAAAAAAAACCCTGTTAAGATCAATTGAGTGGAAAATAAAAGTCAATTCCTGACATGTGTCCTCACTGGTCGTAACAAAATTCTTTTTGGATTTCACATAGTTATGATAAATTGACGTCAAGACTAATTAAGAGGAATTATTCAACCAAATTCATTCATGCTGCAATCATACAATGCATATTTTAACATTGGCATTAAGTCAAAACTGCATCACATCAATAATAGACTTGGAATGTGAGTTGCACAAACTGATTCCAAAATGAAGTTGTAGAACCAGAGGGCACAACCTCAGGCCAAAGGGATGATCCTTTAAAACAGAGATGAGGAGGAATTTCTTCAGCCAGATAGTGGTGAATCTGTGGAACTCTTTCCCACAGAGGGCTCTGGAGGCCGGGTCATTGAGTGTCTTTAAGACAGAGATAGATAGGTTCTTGATTAATAAGGGGATCAGGGAAAAGGTAGGAGAATGGGGATGAGAAAAATATCAGCCATGATTGAATGGCGGAGTAGACTCGATGGGCCGAGTGGCCTAATTCCGCTCCTATGTTTATGGTCTAATGATACATTTTTGAAGACTTCATTGGGGAACAACAAAGGATTTATTGACAAGGATCTCCAAGAGCCGCAGCATGTCTGCTGTCGGTTCTGGAATGCCTCTGCCTCAGAGAACTTCACCCCTGGGTCAATTCCCCACTCTGAGTCCCGATTGGTCACCCAGACCAGGACATCCTTACTCTGCTGTAACAAAATCAGAAAATGCTGGAGAATCTCAGCAGGTCTGACAGCATCTGTGGAGTGAGAATAGAGCCAACATTTCGAGTCCGGATGAACCTTCGCCCTTAAAGGGACAATCACCACAGCAGTGGATAAAAGCAAATTACTGCGGATGCTAGGGTCTGAAAACTTTGACAAAGGGTCATCTGGACTCGAAACGTCAGCTCTTTTCTCTCCTTACAGATGCTGCCAGACCCGCTGAGATTTTCCAGCGTTTTCTCTTTGGCACTACAGAAGTGAAGTAAGACTATTTGCCCAAAGGATTCAGTCATGATGTAACTATAAAAGTGTCAAGGTAATGTAGAGTAAAGTAGCACAAGTGCTACTTTAGCAATAGCTACGGAGCGTGTCAGTGTGGATTTAATGTAATAACGGTGTCATACAGAAGAGAATGAGGAGAATCTGAGAGATGAGCAGTGGCTCTCTCCTGGCGCAATGTAATCCTGTACATAGTTACGGACCTAGGTTACTTTGAAAAAAGGATCTTTGCCTCAGGCCAGATCACTTGCTGAGAGTAAGACATCCACCATCTTTCAGGACAACCCAACAAAAGCTGAGGTAAAATACATACTGCATGGTTTCTCAGAGATTTTGGAATATAGTGCACGATGAGCAAGCTCACATTCCACAACTGAAACCGATTTCCAGCCTCTGCTCCTTTTGAATATGTTTCCTTGCTGCGAGTGCATTGTACTTAGCTTTACAACCCAAAACATATTGTTGCAGCCTGGTATCAGTCACTCGTGAAACCACAGGGGAAAATGTGTTGAGTTTTTGGACACCCACCTTAGACAGGCATATTTCTTCTCAGCTCAGAGGCTGTCTGGCTTCATCAAGAAAATAAAACTGTGCCAGGCCCATCTTTTGGTCAGACTAAAGTGCAAATACAGAGACACAGACTGTGCAAACAATAAGGGGAAGTCTTGCTGCTTTTCTACAAGTTCAACACACCTCCTTTTGTCGGCGCACCACATGCTACCAGACGAGACAGCTTTTGTTTGGCTCCTCTGATCAATCATGTAGCGTGTGTAATCATACAATTGGATTATGTGATATTGAGCCAATTTTAGTTTCTTCAGGGCACTTTACACTGCGCAGCTAATTTGCCAATGAATTCCATCCGGGGAGACCTTGCTTGATGGCAGGACATATTGGAAATTCAGGCACATAGACTCATGTTGAGCCCAAAAGCAACAATTCTGCATTTCTCCCATATCTTCAATATAGAACTGTCTTGCTGAATGAAGAGACATATTGCCAAAGTTTTGTCTTGCACTTATTAGGACAAATACAAGAATGCCAAATTTCAAACGATCGTTACAATTTATACTACAAGAGAAAAGGGTGCTGATTGGTTGCCAAGTTGGATCTGATTGGCCAAGTCATTGCCAAGGAAAGAACAATGGAAACTTCCGGCTACCTCTGCTCCAGGGTGATTTAACAAAGGTGCAAGGTTTGAACATATTTGTAATAACTTGAAGCGACTCGATGTGGCAAATAACTAACTAAAGGATTTATTGATAAGGAGAACTATGTACAGCTAAGGATTTAACAGCACAACAGCACAGGTTTACTCCTAACAATGCCCTCACTCCAAATGAAGCCCTCCAGCCCTGCGAATGCTCGCTCTCACTCCCAATTGGCCCAGGTCCATGTGCTTGCACTCCATTGGCTCTAGCTCATGAAGGCTAGCCCCTTAAAGGGGCCATGCTACCACTATTTTTTTTGCAGAGAATGGGATAACTGTGTATGTCATTTCCAGCGAGCATAAATGAGCCACATTATAAGCTTGACTGATCACTTTAAATTGGTTGTTACTGTAACTAATAGCACATACAGGACTGTTCAGCAAGTACTGCCCAATCATGGAATAGTAGACATTTCTGTTGTGCAATGTGGACTGATTGAGTACAGTCTGTACTCTGCCTATTATGAACAACCAAAGGAACATCCTGTTGGATTCAATCAGAACATCACTGGAACGTATGGCTAACATACTCAGCATCATAGCAGCACTGAAATTCAGACACAACATTGTTCAATTGCAGGATCAGCTGCAACATCCGGGTGGCGGAAAACTACATACGTTTGCTGACTGCGTAGCAGTAGCAATGTGAAACAGATTGCCTGAACCGTTATTCAGATTTTGAGATATTTTGCAATTCCACAGGAATCTGAGATAGACTGGGTACTTTTCAGGACCTGAAGTCCATTTGTGAGTTTGCTCGTTGCACAGCGAGCAATAATCTGATCATGATAGCCAATGTCCCACACTATAGAGAAACATCCCAAAGAAATCCACACAGACACATATAAAAATTGAATGTCAAGCCACAGAAGAAAAGCTTCTGAATTCTGAATCTTCCTAATATCCAGGTAGAGAAAGGTTGCGGCTCAATCAAGAATTTGTGTCACGGAGAAGCAAAAAGGATCAAGAGAGGTAAAGCAGGGTGGCAGGATGAACTTGTGGGAGCTGATGCTACCTCTGTGGATGAGTTTAGTACCCCTCCCCCCCAACCTGCATGCCAGTGAGGACTTTTCCAGCCCAAATTAATTTATGGTCCAATCCTCCGCATGTTTAGCTTTGGTGTGATGCCAAAACTGCTTCACATCATTACAGGACTTGGAGCAGAAGTTGAGAGTAGGGGCTCAAAAGGACTCCAAAATGAAGTGGAGTATTCACCAAAGAATTCATAGTCATAATGAAGCCATAAAATTGTCAAGGTAAAATATGCAATCCTTTGAGTGCTGATCTGAAAAAGAAAGTGATCTTATTTAAATCTATCTTTCATGAAAGATAACACGGCTTTTTTTCCCTTTTAAGTGAGTTTGCAATCCAGGTTCATGGACAACAGGAGAGCCATGTCCGAGTTATATTTGAAACTGGAACACCCCACAGATATGGAATGCAAGAAAAAAAATGTTTTTTTAATGTACATCATTTTGAAGTCTGCTATGGATGTCACATGGGTGCATGAACAAACACCAGTCCTGTCATCGGAGACGGCCCATACACAAACTATTGTGCAATAGAAATTGCATCCCTGCTTGAGTAAGTTAGAAATGCAATCTCAAGCTTCATGTAAAACAGTTTGGCAAAATCCATAAAATCATAATAAAATTCCCACACACGCCGTTCACTCCTGTAAAAGATTCCTGTTCTCTCCAGCGCGTCGTTGCTGCATTTCCCATTAGAGATGGACAACATAAAAATCTCCTCAGTAAAGATTTAATAGCCATTCCTTGCAGACCTCAAGGCACCGCTTCCCTGTCAACAGTTTGATGAAACTCAATCACTTTCTGCTGAGCTCTTGTGCAGACAATGTGAAATTTTATACCATATTAATCCACTCATCAATGCAGTAATTAGCTTATTCAAGTGGTCTTTGGCTGGTTTAAGTCAATAACCCCCACTGGCAAGACTGGTTGTGGTCAGGCCGGGTTGCTCAGTTGATAGGCAATTTGTTGCACATCTTGACAGATGCTTCACTAACTAGGGTCACAAGAGAGTCCAGTGTGTCAAGGTTCTGCATCTGTGTTCCACTTGCAGCTATAAAGCAGCGAAAGCCTTTCAAGTTGAAGTCATATTTTATGTGCACTTCATTCTGTACATTGACCATAGCTTTCAACCCCTGGCCCAACAAATGTGGCAAACCATTCTGTAAAGAAGTTAAGCAAATAAATAAACGTAGAAGTCTGTGCAGGAGGGGGAGGTAACATGCCATTCGTGTGATCTATGCTGTATCTCTACATCAGATGTAAGCAATACAGAAAGAATGGTTCTGTAGTTTGTTTAAGGAAACATAATGCTCCAGCTTTATAAAAGTGACTATGACGATAAAAATGAATTATTTTTAAATTAACACTTCAAATTCAAGATTAATTGGGGGTAAGAACAACGTTAAGGAGCAAAAGTGACATGACAAAAATGACTTCAGAACTTCTCGGGCACATAACCAGTTAAACAGGAATTTGTTTCAATTTAGAATTAGAGTGTGGGGCAAACATTTTTTAAAAACATTGAGAATCAGGGTCAAGACATTGTAGGGTACCAATGAACCCCACACTATTGAAAAGTGCTCTCTCCACAATCAAATATTTCAGAAGTATCATCTAGGATACACAAAGGTTTACAGAAAGTGAATCTCCCTTTTCACAGGTATTTGACATTGTTGTATTATCTGTAAAGAGCTAGGAACTAATTAGCTAGGAACTAATTCTTGGGTGGGATTTTACTGCCTCGCTCATCCCGAAACCGTGAATTCCTTCCCGAGGTCAACAGACCTTTCCATGCTCTGCCCCTCGCCTGCTCCGATTCCAGTAGCGGGTGGGACGGTGAAATTCCGGCCCTTATGTTCAAGTATTAAACACAAAGAGTTCTCAACTTTCCAATCTTAAAGTGTGAAGGTTACTAATGTCAGGGAACCAAAAGATATCAAGAACACACATCAATAGGACATCAGGTTGGCCGTTAATGCTCTAAAGTTCACGATCCTTGTTGCTGCTTAAGCTATTGCCAATCCTATGTTGGTTCTCTGCTGTTAGTTGCTATTCGATGACGCCTCAGTTACACCAATTTTGTAAGGAGGCCAACCTCTTTGCATGATCTGCACCTGTATAAACACTGAAAGGGTACAGATCACTACTGTAAACAGAAGTCATTCCACTATAATTGTCATGTCCGATGGATCATTGTTTTGCCAGCAGAGCTTCTCACTTCAGTATTATCTACATTCTGCACTCTCATTTCCTTCTCTATGAGGTATGACCTTTCTGTATAGCACGCAAGAAATAATACTTTTCACTGTATGCTAATACATGTGACAATAATAAATCAAATCAAATATCACCGAAAGAGACATTCCTCCTAATGTGCATAACTAATGATTGCTTAAGTCACAGAGTGATTGCTCAACTCAAGGCAGCAGGGAGACAAGAACATTGAAAAACAAAAGCAATCTTGTTTGCAAATTTCAAAATTTGAGCTTTATTGAGTGACCCAGAAGTTTCAGGAAGAAATCTCTTGCTTCTCAGGTAAGACACAAGTTTACTAAACGCTTTGGAAATGGGCCATTAAATTATTCCTCACATACAGTGAACTAAGATCTCAATATCTTTTGACCCCCTTGATCCTGACTCTTTTTAGCAGCAAATGCCATTGGCTTTCCCGCTCCGAAAGCTAATGGCATTTGCTACCAAATAAACCTGTTGGACTTTAACCTGGTGTTGTTAAAACTCTTACTGTGTTTACCCCAGTCCAACGCCGGCATCTCCACATCTTTTTAGCAGCCCATTGAGCGCACTGTATAGCGCGCAAGAAACATGTTAAGTTGTTCCTGCGTGAAACACTTTGAGCTGCATTTCTATGATCATATGGCCTTTAAATCATTTTTAATCATAAAGCCAACACTCTGTGTTGATCCTTTTCAATGTTCTCAGATAGCCTTGAACAGCCAATGTAATGCCAAAAAGGGCAATTATGATTTAAAATTAACTAGTGATAATGCCCTAATAATTACAATACAATGAATACCATCAATGCTCTTTGTTCTATAGGAGGCATAAACATATTTTTAAATGAAAGAGTCTTATCATAACAAACAGAAGTGAAATGCTGCAGCTACTGGAAATTTGAATCAGTAACCGAAAATGCTGGAAACTCTCAACAGATTTTGTAGTATCAGTAGAGAGACTAACAAATTTGAGGTTAATGATCTTTTATTATACTGTGCCTGTTCAGCCATAATTATCATTATACTCATGATGTCCAACTTGATTAGATACAAGGAGGGTTGTGCATTTGATGTTGCTTATAAGCATTTTAACAAGGCATTCGAAACAAGGCTTTTGACAAGGCCCCGCATGACAGACTGGTTAGAAAATGAAAAGCTCATGAGATCCAAAGGAAGGTATCAGGTTAGATCTGAAACTGGCTCACTGGTAGGGGGAAAATTGTCTTGTCGATGGACATTTTTGTGGCAGCAGGATTCCCAAGTGGTCAGAAGTAGGTATCTTGCTCATAGAATCCCTACAGTAAAGAAGAGACAATTTGGCCCATCGAGTCTGTACCAACTCTCTGACAGTGTATCTCACTCATGCCCTCTCTACTGCCCTGTCCCCATAAGTCCACACATTTCCCATGGCTAATGGGACACTAAGGGGCAATTTAGCATGGCCAATCCACCTAATGAGCCACAGATTAGGCAATATCATCCAGTGGTGGTCTTGGCACATTCCATGCCCACAGGCACTCACAAAGCTGGAAATCACACATAATGAATACTAAAGGCCTTATTTCCTTATGAGAGATAACACTATCAATCAGATCTTTGGGGAAAGAGGTCCAGGTCATGTCTTTTTTGACTCTCTTTTGCCATATCTTTGCTTTCTTCCAACTTTGGCCTCATACGCACCTCTGATTTTCATTGCTCCATCGTTGGGTGGCACGGTGGCACAGTGGTTAGCACTGTTGTCTCACAGTGGCCCGGGTTCAATTCCCGGCCTATGTCACTATCTTTGTGGAGCTTGCAAATTGTCCCCGTGTCTGCATGAGTTTCCTCCCACAGTCCAAAGATGTGCGTGTGGGTTAGGTTGATTGGCTATGCTAAATTGCCCCTTAGTGTCGGGGGACTAAATTAGGGTAAATGCATGGGGTTATGGGGATAGGGCCTGGGTGGGAATGTGGTCGGTGTCAAGTCATAGTGTCATAGAGATTTACAGCATGGAAACAGGCCCTTCGGCCCAACTTGTCCATGCCATGCTTTTTTTAAAAAATCCCTAAGCTAATCCCAATTGCCCGCATTTGGCCCATATCCCTCTATACCCATCTTACCCATGTAACTGTCTAACTGCTTTTTAAAAGACAAAATTGTACCCAGCTCTACGACTACCTCTGGCAGTTTGTTCCAGACACTCACCACCCTCTGTGTGAAAAAATTGCCCCTCTGAACACTTTTGTATCTCTCCCATCTCACCTTAAACCTATGCCCTCTAGTTTTAGACTCCCCTACCTTTGGGAAAAGATATTGACTATCTAACTGATCTGTGCCTGGTACAGCACGGTAGCACAGTGGTTAGCACTGCTGCTTCACAGCTCCAGGGACCTGGGTTCGATTCCCGGCTTGGGTCACTGTCTGCGTGGAGTTTGCACATTCTCCTCGTGTCTGTTTGGGTTTCCTCCGGGTGCTCCAGTTTCCTCCCACAGTCCAAAGGTGTGTGGGTTAGGTTGATTGGCCATGCTAAAATTGCTCCTTAGTGTCCTGAGATGCGTAGGTTAGAGGGATTAGTGTGTAAATGTGTAGGGATATGGGGGTAGGGCCTGGGTGGGATTGTGGTCGGTGCAAACTCGATGGGCCAGATGGCCTCTTTCTGCACTGTAGAGTTTCTATGATTCTACGGGCCCCTCATTATTTTATAGACCTCTATAAAATCACCCCTCAGCCTTCTACACTCCAGAGAAAAAAGTCCCAGTCTATCCAGCCTCTCCTTACAACTCAAACCAAGAAGCCCCAGTAGCATCCTGGTAAGTCTTTTCTGCACTCATTCTAGTTTAATAATATCCTTTCTATAATAGGGTGATCAGAACTGTATACAGTATTCCAAGTGTGGCCTTACCAATGTCTTGTACAACTTCAACAAGACATCCCAACTCCTGTATTCAATGTTCTGACCAATGAAACCAAGCATGCTGAATGCCTTCTTCATCACTCTGTCCACCTCTGACTCCACTTTCAAGGAGCTATGAACATGTATCCCTAGATCTCTTTGTTCTGTAACTCTCCCCAACGCCCTACCATTAGTTAAGTAAGTCCTTCCCTGGTTCAAGTTACCAAAATGCATCACCTCGCATTTATCTAAATTAAACTCCATCTGCCATTCGTCAGCCCACTGGCCCAATTGATCAAGATCCCATTGCAATCGAAGATAAGTTTCTTCACTATCCACTATGCCACCAATCTTGGTGTCATCTGCAAACTTACTAACCATGCCTCCTATATTCTCACCCAAATCATTAATATAAATGACAAATAACAGTGGACCCAGCTTTGATCCCTGAGACACACCACTGGTCACAGGTCTCCAGTTTGAAAAACAACCCTCTACAACCACCTTTTATTGACCTTGCTTGTTAAGTTCATTGAGACATTCCACTACATATAAATGTGCTGTGAAAATTATTACTGTGATTGGAATTCCGACTGCTTTAGGAGAGTTTCACATTCCAAACATTCTCAAAGTTAAGGATGGGATTTTCCTGCCCCTCCCACTGGCAGGATCTTTCGGTCCCACCAAAGTCAACAGGGATTTAAATTGATTCCCACATCTGCTGTTTTTATTATTCATTCATGGGACATGGGTGTCGCTGGATGGCCAGCATTTATTGTCCATCCCCGATTGCCTGAAAGCAGTTGAGAGTCCATCACATTTTTGCAGATAAACCCATGATGACAGGGCTAGAAGGTCTTGGTGAAAAACTTTTTCCCCACAACACACAGGGAGACTTTTATCTTTGTGACCAAGGCATTGATCAAGGGGTGGCACAGTGGCAAGCACTGTTGCCTCACAGCGCCAGGGACCTGGGTTCAATTCTGGCCTCAGGTGTGTGTGTGGAGTTTGCACGCTCTCCCCAAGAGTGCATGGGCTCCCTCTCCCTGCTCCAGTTTCCTCCCACAGTCCAAAGATGTGCAGATTAGACTGATTGGCCATGATGAATTGACCCTTGGTGTCAGGAGGATTAGCAGGAAAAATATGTGATGTCACAGGGATAGGTAGGATTGCTGTTGGTGCAGGCTCAATGGCCTCTTTAAGAACATAAGAAATAGGAGCAGGAGTAGGCCACCTAGCCCCTCGAGCCTGCCCCGCCATTCAATAAGATCATGGCTGATCTGATAGTGATTTAGTTTCACTTACCCGCCCGCACCCCATAACCCTTAATTCCTTTATTGATCAGAAATCTATCTACCTGTGACTTAAACATATTTAACGAGGTAGCCTCCACTGCTTCAATGGGCAGAGAATTCCAGAGATTCACTACCCTCTGAGAGAAGAAGTTCCTCCTCAACTCTGTCCTAAACTGACTCCCCCTTATTTTGAGGCTGTGTCCTCTAGTTCTTGTTCCCTTTCTAACACTGTAGGGATTCTATGATTAAAGAATGATTCCCAATATAAAAAATTAAATATAACCTATCCAATGTATATCACGGTTTGAGGGTTTATCAGGTCATCGGTCATTCTACTTCCATAAAATTAGGTGGGTTGGCTGAACAAACAAGGAAGTTAAATCTCCTGTCTGTATATTTCACAAAAGGAATCTGATTAACATGTCTTGCAATCACTGTTATAGAACAAGTAATCACATTTTTGGTCTTTCATTTGACACACTTCAGCTTAGTAGAAACCAACTGGAAATAAGGCTATTTTGAGTTTCCCAGTGCATTTTGAGTGTATCTGCCTGGTCAGCAGTTCCCATCGTCTTGATAAAATTAGCTTTGATTAAAGTCCAGAGCTTTACAGTTTTAATGTCTTCCTTTCAAGAGTGACCATTGACTCCCACCCCTGCTCCTGGTGTGTAATTCCATGCAACATGTCAGGGAGGTCCTCAGTGCAATTTTTATAGGAACATTCCAGAAAGTGGTTAACTTACAATACCAGACATCAGGTGACTGGTGGTAGCCATTGTTGATCAGTGTCTATTTTTGTATTTTGTTTAAAAATAAAACAGGTCCTCTAAACATTCCAATGTGATGTTGGTTAGCTGGTGAAGCTATAGGTAGAGTTCACTGTGTCACCATTTCCAGTAGTCATGACAATACCGAGCAGCACATTGAGAAAAGTTTGCATCTAACCATGTTGTGTTGCATATTTTATATCTGCAGGGATGACACTGGTTTCTATGTGTTTAACAGGCTTTATTCACAGTGTTTTAATATATCTACTCCATGCTTCAGTCTGAGCTTTGAGCTCTTTTCACAGTTTGTTCACTTTTTTCTGAGTTCACACCCAGACTTAACTCATCAAGCACAGAGAGCATTGTTCAGTCAACAGATACAGCTGATCAAACACAGAACAATTGAACACTAAATGTTGCATGGATCAAAGGGATGAATGTGCTCTGATGGTTATAATGAACTACAGAGGCTTTCCTTTCAAAAATGAGATTAGGCTTGAATGGAGGTCAATAAATGCTAAAAGTTAGATGAGAAGAGAGGAGAGATAAGTGGAAGATTTAAAAACCAAAGCATATTGGTGCTACAAAGTATCATGTCAACACATCGATACACTGCCATTAAGACTTAGATCATAAAATGTGAGTCAGCTTAAAAAGCCATTTGAATAGTGAGAAATTTGAATGATTTTACCATTTGTCAGCTGAAGAAATTACTTTGCCTTGATCCACCATTTTTCAATCATTTGTGATGAGATATGAATTATCCGAACATTTCTATGTTATCATGTATTAAGCTGCAGAATAGTTTCACAGCTGCCGGGAGTTTGCCCCGCCAGCTAAGTGGCTGATATGGAAAAATCATTTTTGTTTGGTCCCAAGAACTTAACTTTCATAAGTTTCTTTCTAATCCTTTTTCTCCCATCCACTGAAAACATAACCTTTTGACTTATCAAGTGTGACATTCAGAATGGGAGAGATTTTAGTTTAATTTCTTAGATTGGAAATCATTATTTAATTTCTTGGTCGAAAAGACAATGCCATTCACATTTCCCACCTAGGACGTTTCTAATCCTGGGTAAGCTTCAGGGACACTGGGAGAGCGGAGGGTGAAAAATGAGTTGGTGAACATCTATGAGCCTCTTGTGTCAGCTTATCTATCCTCGCCCTCACAAATAACATGCTGATATATTTAGGAGATGCAGTATATGGAACATTAAAAATGTAGAGACAAAAAAGTTAAATGTTAACTTGGCCAGACATGATTTTCCTAAATAATGCTGATGTGTTGACACTTACAGAGGTCTTGTGGTGCTATGGGCGGCCTCTGAGCCAGCAGCGCCGTGTTGAAGTCCATCCTAGGACTTGAAGGCCAAGGCATCACGGTGGCACAGTGGTTAGCACTGTGCCTCATAGCGCCAGAGATCCAGGTTCAATTCTGGCCTCAGCTCACTGTCTGTGTGGAGTTTGCACATTCTCCCTGTGTCTGCATGGGATTCCTCCGGGTGCTCCAGTTTCCTCCCACAGTCCAAAGATGTGTGGATTAGGTTGATTTGCTATGCTAAATTGATTCTCGTGTCGGGGGATTAGCAGGGTAAATATGTGGGGTTATGTGGTGAATAGGTCTTGGGTGGGATTGTGGTCAGTGAAGACCTGATGGGCCGAACGGCCTCCTTCTGCACTGTAGTGATTCTGTCGGGATTCTATGAAGTGGGGCATAATGGGACATCCTGCAAATCCTTCCAACACTCACTAATGAAAGGCGGTAAGAGTGGGAGAAATTCTTGCTCATCCAGGTGATGGAAAGAACATTGGAGCCTCGACAATCACTATCCTTATCTTGAGATTACCACGTGCCTGTAAAAGAGCATGTTGTCAAAGCAATTCAGACCCTGACTGAATTGTAACACATCACCACCACCAACTCTTACACAGTTCAGAAAAATTGGAAAACGTAGCAAGCATTACTAAAGCATTCGAGTGGAGCTTTTTACCACATCTAATTAGGCACACATGACTGAGCCTAGCTCAGAGATCTACAAGACATCTGAAGAATAACACAGCCACAGGCAAAAGCTGCATCCATTCAGATGTTTTGCAAAAGCTTCATGAACGGAAATAAGGTTCTCTAACTCCTTCCCATATACTGTAACTATGGGTGACCAGTAAAGTACAACTGAGGCTTCAAGATTGCAAATCAAATTTGGACATTTATAAAACATCTTGTGTGCAAAAAATGTTTCATCACCAAGAAGCTGATCAGGTGGCTTTGGAACACATCCAAAAGTTTGGCAATACCAACATAATTTGACAAACAAAGCTAATGTGACATTCTGAATGTCAGACTTGACAAGTCAGCAGTTTCTGTTGTTTCAATGGGTGGAAGAAAAAGGATTAGAAAAAACAAAGAGCAAAGAAAATTACAGCCCAGGAACAGGCCCTTCGGCCCTCCAAGCCTGCACTGAAATGCTGCCCGACTGAACTAAGTCTCCCTATCCTTCCAGGGACCATATCCCTCTATTCCCATCCTATTCATGTATTTGTCCAGACGCCCCTTAAAAGTTACTTTCATATCCGCTTCCACTACCTCCCCCGGCAGCAAGTTCCAGGCACCCACCACACCCTCTGTGTAAAAAACCTGCCTCATACATCTCCTTTAAACATTGCCCCTCACACCTTAAACCTATGTCCCCTAGTAATTGGCTCTTCCACCCTGGGAAAAAGCTTCTGACTGTCCACTCTGTCCATGCCCCTCATAATCTTGTAGACTTCTATCAGGTCGCCCCTCAACCTCCGTTGTTCCAGTGAGAACAAACCAAATTTCTCCAATAGCCAATGCCCTCCATACCAGGCAACATCCTGGTAAATCTTTTCTGTACCCTCTCCAAAGCCTCCACATCTTTCTGGTAGTGTGGCGACCAGAATTGAACATTATATTCCAAGTGCGGCCTCACTAAGGTTCTATGAAGCTGCAACACGACTTGCCAATTTTTAAACTCAATGCCCCGGCCGATGGAGGCAAGCATGCCATATGCCTTTTTGACTACCTTCTCCACCTGTGTTGCCACTTGCAGTGACCTGTGTACTTGTCCACCCAGATCCCTCTGCCTATCAGTACTCTTAAGGGTTCTGCCATTTACTGTATATTTCCTATCTCTATTAGACCTTCCAAAATGCATTACCTCACAACTCTCCAGATTAAATCCATCTGCCATCTCTCTGCCCAAGCCTCCAAATGATCTATATCCTGCTGTATCCTCTGATGGTTCCTCATCGCTCTCTGCAAATCCACCAACCTTTGTGTCGTCCGCAAACTTACTAATCACATATGGCATGCTTGCCTTCATTGGCCGGGGTATTGAGTTTAAAAATTGGCAAGTCATGTTGCAGCTTTATAGAACTTTAGTTAGGCCGCACTTGGAATATAGCATTCAATTCTGGTTGCCACACTACCAGAAGGATGTGGAGGCTTTGGAGAGGATACAGAAAAGATTTACCAGAATGTTGCCTGGTATGGAGGGCATTAGCTATGAGGAGAGGTTGGAGAAACTTGGTTTGTTCTCACTGGAGCGACGGAGGTTGAGGGGAGACCTGATAGAAGTCTACAAGATTATGAGAGGCATGGACAAAGTGGATAGTCAGAAGCTTTTTCCCAGGGTGGAAGAGTCAATTACTGGGGGGGGGGGGGGGCATAGGTTTAAGGTGCGAGGGGCAAGGTTTAAAGGAGATGTACGAGGCAGATTTTTTACACAGAGTAGTGGGCACCTGGAACTAGTTGCCGGGGGAGGTAGTGGAAGTAGATATGAAATTGACTTTTAAGGGGCGTCTTGACAAGTACATGAATAGGATGGGAATAGAGGGATATGGTCCCCGGAAGGGCAGGGGGTTTTAGTTAAGTCGGGCAGCATGATCGGTGCAGGCTTGGAGGGCCGAAGGGCCTGTTCCTGTGCTGTAATTTTCTTTGTTCTAATCCAGTTACATTTTCCTTCATATCATTTATATATATTACAAACAGAAAACGTCCCAGCACTGATCCCTGAGGAACGCCACTTGTCACAGCCCTCCATTCAGAAACGCACCCTTCCACTGCTACCCTCTGTCTTCTATGACAGAGTAAGAAGTCTCACATTGTGTTTACCCCAGTCCAATGCCAGCATCTCCACATCATGACTTCTATGACCGAGCCAGTTCTGTTTATGAAAGATAAGTCCTTGGAAACAGGTAAAAATATCAGCCACTTAGCTGGCGGGGCAAATACGGGGCAGCTGTGAAATTATTCTGCAGCTTAATATATGATAACATAGATATGTTCAGATAATTCTTACCTCATTATAAATAACTGAAAAATGGTGGATCAAGGCAAAGTCAATTCTTCAGCTGCGAAATGTTAAAATAATTCAAATTTCCCATTATTCAAATAGCTTTTTAAGCTGCCTCACATTTTATGTACTTAATTCTTAAACAACTGTAAGCTCTGGGTCAGCATGGTGGCAAGACCCACGTTCGATTCCCAGCTTGGCTCACTGTGCGGAGTCTGCACGTTCTCCCCGTATCTGCGTGGGTTTCCTCTGGGTGCTCCGGTTTCCTCCCACAAGGAAGAAAGTCCTTGGCAAACAGGATGAAGGAAAATCCTAAGGCATTTTATATGTATATAAAGAGCAAGAGGGTAGCCAGGGAAAGGGTTGGCCCACTCAAGGATAGAGAAGGGAATCTATGCATGGAACCAGACGAAATGGGCGAGATACCAAATGAGTAGTTTGCCTCAGTATTCACCAAACAGAGGGACTTGATGGATGAGGAGTCTAGGATAGGGTGCGTAGATATTCTGAGTCATGTCGATATCAAAAAGGAGGAGTTATTGGATGTTTTAAAAAGTTTTAAAGTAGATACGTCCCAAGGGCCTGATGGGATTTACCCCAGAATACCAAGGGAGGCAACGACGGAAATTGCTGGAGCCTTGACAGAAATCTTTGCATCCTCATTGGCTACAGGTGAAGTTTCAGAGGACTGGAGGATAGTCAAAGTTGTTCCATTGTTTAAGAAGGGCAGCAGGGATATTCCAGGAAATTATAGGCCAGTGAGTCTTAGGTCTTAGGGAGGGAAATTATTGGAAAAGATTCTTAGGGACAGGATTTACTCACATTTGGAAACAAATGGACTTATTAGTGATAGCATGGTTTTGTGAAACGGAGGTCGTGCCTCACTAATTTGATCGAGTCTTTCGAGGAAGTGATGAAGATGGTCGATGAGGGAAAGGCAGTGGATGTTGTATACATGGACTTCAGTAAAGCCTTTGACAAGGTACCTCATGGTAGAATGGTACAAAAGGTGAAGTCACACGGAATCAGAGGAGAGCTGGCAAGATGGATACAGAACTGGCTTGGCCATAGAAGACAGTGGGTAGCAGTAGAGGGGCGCTTTTCTGAATGGAAGGCTGTGACTAGTGGTGTTCCACGGGGATCGGTTCTGGGACCTTTGTTGTTCGTATTATATATAAATGATTTGGAGGAAAATGTAGCTGGTCTGATTAGTAAGTTCGCAGATGACAAAAATTGGTGGAGTTGCAGATAGTGAAGAGGATTGTCAGAGAAGAAGATATAGATCGGTTGGAGACTTGGGCGGAGAAATGGCAGATGGAGTTTATTCTGGACAAGTGTGAGATAATGCATTTTGGAAGGTCCAAGTTTTTTACAGAGGGTGGTGAATGTCTTGAACGTGCTGCCCGGGGGAGGTGGTGGGAGCAGGTCCAATTGCAGCATTTAAGAGGCAACTAGACGAATACATGAATAGGATTGGAATGGAAGGATATGGACTCCATAAGTGCATACAGTTTTAGTTTAGGCAGGCATCATGATCGGCACAGGCTTGGAGGACCGAAGGGCCTGTTCCCGTGCTGTACTTTTCTTTGTTCTTTGTTCTTGACAATCATTGCAAGGATCCTCCTCACTCTCAGCTTGAGAAACGCAAAAGAACAGTTTTTTAAAAAAATAAGTGTTCAGCTTGTTTTAGTTGCAGGACTCCTTCAAATACTTTTGCGTGGGCTTTCTGTTTGCAGGCAGCCTGACTGACAGGCCTCTTGCACATGAAGACTGCTTCACAAGGCCCAAGCCTATAAGAGCAGATAGCTGTAGTGAGGGAGTCAGATAGATTGTGGGAGGGGGCACCTACAAATTATGAGAAGGCTCTCAACTGTGGTCAGGGAGCAGACAGTTGCCGGGGCAGTGAGCCCAATGATGCTGAGAGGGGAACAGAGAGGTTGTGAGTTGTTGGTGGGAGGGTTGCAGTCTAGTTTCTTGGACCTGGAGGAATCACTCCTGCTTTTTTTGGCCCACAAGCAGTACTATAAAGGCACAGTGCTTAGCACTGCTGCCTCACAGTGTCAGGGACCTGGATTCAATTCCGGCCTTGGGTGACTATGCGAACTCCATACATTCTCTTGGTGTCCGCATGGGTTCCCCCCGGGTGCTCCAGTTTCCTCCCACAGTCCAAGGATGTGCAGGTTAGATAGATTGGCCATGCTAAATTGCCCCTTAGTGTCAAGGGGATTAGCAGGGTAAATGCGCGGGGTTACGGAGATAGGGTCTGTGTGGGATTATTGTCGGTGCAGGCTCGATGGGCTAAATGGCTTCTTTCTGCGCTGTAGGGATTCTATGATTCTTTGGATAACCTTGTGGTTTCAGCGCTTCTCACTTCCTTTACCATGCCAAGTTTCCCAAGGCCCAGACAGAATGGCTGTGAAAGTGAAAGCAGGCAGCTTCATTATAAATTTGAAATGATTAACCTGCTTTCCATGAATAACCTATAAGAGGCGAATCTCGTGGCAGGTTCCATTCTCTTTGCGGTGTTTTTGTATTGTAACCACTAGCACCACCTTAGCCCACCCAGTGCGAGGTAATGTGCAGCCCAATATTTTAGCAGGAACAAAAACATTTATCCAAAGACATTTATAGAATCTCTACAGTGTCGAAGAGGCCATTTGGCCCATCGAGTCTACACTGACAACAATCCCACACAGATTCTGACACTAGGGTCAATTTAGCATGGCCAGTCAGCCTAACCCGCACATCTTGACTTCAGACCGGAGGGATTCTCAGATGCTATTATAATAAAATAGCTTTCCAGAGACCTTGTACTTCAGCCTTCCAGGTTGTCAGTTGACAGAAGAAGCGGAATTCGAACAAATAATAACCTGATGCAGTTGGCTCTGCACTCTCAATTCTGGATCAGTAGACTGTCGGTTTAAGTCCCGTGTTTAAGCATTTACTCTTGATAATCCAATACACTGCCAATGATTCAGTTCATGGCTCTGTGAATCTGTTGTTGATTGCTGGGTTGACTTCCATAAACAACAGTCACTGCACTCTGAAGAAGTAATTCATTTACTGAAGTGTTGGAGTGGTAAGTTCCAAGTATTACTTTATCTCAAATGCTTACTACTCGCCACGTGCCCCCCCACCCCAACCCCCTACCTCTACCCCAGCCCGTGCAATCAGACATAACCCCGCCCTACCTCTTCTTGAATGGAGAAATATGGTAACCAATCTCTGTTCATCTCAGAGCCCTATTCCCATAGCAACCAAATGTTTACGCTAACAAACAACAAAAGTGTACTGGCAACAACTCATTACAGATTAGTATCCTGATAATCTAGTCGCAGAAACAGTTTACTGCAGTTTCACTCGTGATGATTAGATAAACTGGGTTTGGTATTGACTCTTAATTAAGAGATCGCTCTTCTTAAAATCCAACTCGGGACTGTGTGAACCGAGAACCCAATGATAATTCTTGCATCACAAGTACATGCAGCTTTCCCCACAAATACTCTTCCCAAGATAAAAGCAAAATACTGCGGATGCTGGAATCTGAAACAAAAACAGAAAATGCTGGAACATCTCAGCAGGTCTGACAGCATCTATGGAGAGAGAATAGAGCCAACGTTTTGAATCTGGAGGGCCCTTTGTCAGAGTTTCGTCAAATATTCTTCCTGCTGGGATTTTCTGTATGTCTCAGATGAATAGGAGAACAAGCTGGTGCCAAACTATGCTCCTATATAGTCTCCTCAAAAGGACATGAATATTAAAGCCTGGGCAGCTATTCCTTTATTTCATCAAAGTTTCTTCGACAATACTTCCCAAACCTGCAACCTCTACTACCTCAAAGGAAGCAATGGGCAATAGGGAACATCTCCACGTCTAAGTTTCCCTCCAACTCTCACACCGTCCTGACGTAGAAGTATCGTCCGCTACTTAAAAATAAATTGTGGGCACAATTTTACCACCTCATCGCGCCCGGCGAACAGTGCGGCAAACCGGGAAAGTAGCATGCAATGCCGAAAATCTGATTCACACCCAGCGCCAAACAGTTTCCGACCTTCCCAGTCTCTTCCAAGTGGCACTAAGCTGATCAGCATGAGATTGGTTGGATTTCAATAGCATTAGCGAGTTTGGCATTATAGTGATGCATTTTGGTGATATTTAGGGATTTCCTCCTTATCTCCATTGACTTCAATTTTACAAAGGTTCTTTGGTGCCACATGCAGACAAATGAGGCCTTGATGTCAAGGGCAGTCACTCTCATCTCATTTCTTGAATTCAGACTTCGAGAGGTTACATTATTCTGATCCAAGGTGACGCCCACTAACACACACTTGTCTTATTTTTAGAAAGCATATTTTCTCCACTCTTCAATATTATTGCACCTGAACTACAACCTTTTTAAAAAAATTTATTCCCAAGATGTCAGCTACACCATCTTAACTGCATTCATTTCTTGGCCTGAATTGCTCTGACATTATTCAAACTCACCATGAAATTTGGAAGCAAAGTCACATACAGACTGTGCCTGGCAGGGGTGACATCTTCCCTTCACTGAAGGACATTTGTGAACTGTTCCAAAAATTCCCAGCTTTTCGACTTTCACAACTTGTCAAATTTGAACTCATGACCTCTGGACTGAGAATCCAATGCCATAACCAATAAAACGCAATATTAGTGTCCAACGAATCACAGAGAACGGATAACAGGTAATAAACTCAAAGCCTGTAATCAAATCTCAGAAACCGATAGGAACAGCGCTGGATTTGATCCAATAGATTGCGTTCACACCCGAATCCTTCAAAACAATTAGGCATACCCTCCAGTTTATCCAATAGGATTTATTTACAGGGTGAGACAGTTTCCCAACCAATATGGTAGATTCAAATTCAAGAGGCAACTGATGAATACTTTGAAGAGAAAATGAGTAAGGAATTGAGAGCTGGAGTAATTTTTTGCTGTTTCATTTTATAGTCCATCTAACCAATTTGGTAGTCACGGAAAATTTGGCAAAGCCAAATTTATTAACCATCCCTAGTTGTGCAAAAAGTCAAACCATTTAGTACGGAGCTGGAATTACATATGGTTGGTGTTATCAGGTTTACATTAGTAAACCATTTGGGTTTATACATCAATCCAGCAGCAGCTTTCATGGTTTTTCTTTTCCTGGAACACCCAGCAATTACCAGATTTATTGAACACAATTCAAGTTCAACTCATACTGCAACGAGTTGTGAACTCATGACCTTCAGACTGTTATCTCAGTATCTTTGCTACTAAGCAACCATATCCGACATAACAACAGCCCCTATCCAGCATGGTTTATTTCTCTCTTCCCGAAGGAAGTGAGATGAGGAGAGAAAAATTCTGAAGTATTTGCTCGGATCCCAAAATTAGAGTCAAATATTGGGCACTGCTGCCTCACAACACAAGGGGCCAGGGTTCGGTTCCAGCCTCGGGTCACTGTCTGTGTGGAGTTTGCACATTTTCCCCATGTCTACATCGAATCCATTCAGTGTGGAAGGAGGTTATTCGGCCCATCGAGCCTGCGCCAACAACAATTCCACCCTGGCCCGCTCCCTGTAACTCCATGTATTCACCCTACTAATCCCCCTGATACTAATGGGTAACTTTGCTATGGCCAATCCACATAACCCGCATATCTTTGGAGTGTGGGAGGAAACAGGCACAGGGAGAACGTGCAGACTCCACACAGATAGTTACCTGAGGCCGGAATTGAACCCAGGTCCCTGGTGCTGTGAGGCATCAGTGCTAATCACGGTGCTCCGATTTCCTCTCACAGTCCAATGATGTGCAAGTTAGGTTGGTTGGCCATGCTACCTTGTCCCTTTGTGTCAGGGGGATTAGCAGGGTAAATATGTGGGGTTACGGGAATGGGGCCTGGATGGGACTGTCATCGGTGCAGGCTCAATGGGCAGAATGGCCTCCTTCTGCGCTGTTTGGATTCTATTCTATTTATCCAGACACCAACAACTCAAGTGTAATGGCCCCAATCAAGGGTGGTAGAAACAGCCGTGGGATGCCCTATAACAAGGCTGTCAAATGGACTATGGGCACAAGGCAATGAGTTTTTGACCTTGAGATTCAGAGGTGACTATTTTGATGAACTGAACTAAATGTTAAATGACAATATGACATGAAATTTCAGAGGCATATAATCTCAAGTCCATATCCCTGTCTGTTTACAATACTAATTACATACAAGTCATATGCAAAACTTTTAAAACATGCTGAGGTCAGAGAAACAAAATATGCCTTTTACTTAAGACGATGCTATAATTAATACATTTTCAACATAGTTGTGGTTACACTTGAAAACTGGAAAGAAAGTGCTTTCAACGGGACCCTCCAAGGTAAAGGGTGAACTTTTGAAATGTCAGCATTAGAAATACAATACTATAACCACATTTCAGTGCAAAGTTTCCTTACTTATATCCTTAAATCTTTTAGTCCAGTACGACATGCCTGAGAATGTGCCAGTCATTGAATTACTGATTGCACCCACGTTAAATATCTCCCACATTTGGTATTAATCATCATCTCTTTAATTAAAATTGCACTTGTAAACTTGTACATATGTAGCGACATATATGTGGTTGAGTGATGTAATCCTATAATGGGGATGAAAAACCCAAGATGTTTTTGGTGTAGTGGTATTGTCACTGGACAAGTAATCCAGAGACCCAGGAAAATGCTCTGGGTACCTGGGTTCAAATCCCACCATGGCATTTGGTGAAATTTGAATTCAATAAAAATCTGGAATTAAAAGTTTAATGATGACCATGCAACCATTGTCACTTGTTCAACACATTCATTTGGTTCATTAATGTCCTTTAGGGAAGGAAATCTGCCATCCTTACCTGGTCTGGCCTACATGTGACTCCAGACCCAGGGCAATGTGGTTGATTCTTAAATGTTCTCTGAAATGGTCTGGCAAACCACTTTAAGTTAGGTTTATTTATTAGTGTCTCAAGTAGGCTAACGTTAACACTGCAACGAAGTTACTGTGAAAATCCCCTAGTCGCCACACTCTGGCACCTTTTCGGGTACACTGAGGAGAATTTAGCATGTCCAATGCTCCTAACCAGCACGTGTTTCGGACTGTGGGAAGAAACCCGAGCACCCGTAGGAACCCCACGCAGACAGGTGAATAACGTGCAGACTCCGCACAGTGACCCAAGCCGAGAATCAAACCCGGATCCCTGGCGCTGTGAGGCAGCAGTGCTAACCACTGTGCCACCATGCCACCCGACTTAGTTGTATTAAACTGCTGCAAAGTCAATAAAAAGGAATGAAACTGGACAGTATTGATATTGGGACCAAACACAACAATGACAAACGCAGTCCTTATGACCCTGCAAAGTCCTCCTTACTAACATCTGGGATCTTATGCCAAAATTTGGAGAGCTGTCTCACAGGCTAGTCAAGCAACAGCCTGACACGGTCACACTCTCAGAATCAGACCTTACAGATAATGTCCTAGACACCACCAGCCCCATCATTGGTTATGTCCTGTTCCACCAGCAGGACTGACCCAGCATAACTGTTGGCACAGTAGTATACAGTAGGGATGGAGTTGCCCTCAGAGTCCTCAACATTAATTCTGGACCCCATAATGTCTCTTGGCATCAGGTCAAGCATGCGCCAGGAAACCTCCTGTTGATTTCCATGTACCATCCCCCTCTCAGCTGATGAATCAGTACTCCTTCATGTTGAACACAACAAGGAGGAAGCTCCGAGTGTGACAAAGGTGAAATAATGTACTTTGCCTGGGGGACTTCAATGTCTATCACCAAGAGTGGCTTGGTAGTACCACCACAGACCAAGCTGGCTGTGTTCTAAAGGCCATCACTGCTAGACTGGGTCTGTGGCAGATGGTGATGGAACAAACAAGAGGGAAAAACATACGTAATCTCATCTTCATCCAACTGCCTACCGCTAATTCATCTGTCCATGAAAGTCAAAGTGACCACTGTACAGTCCTTGTGGAGACAAAGTCCCGTCTTCACATTGAGAATAACCCATATCGTATTATGTGGTTCTATCTCTGTGTTAAATGGAATAAACTTCAAACAGATCTAGCAACTCAAGTCTGGGCATCTAGAGGTGCTGTAGACCATCAGCAGAATTGTATTCAACCACAATCTGAAACCTCAAGGTCCAACATATCCCCACTCTACCATTACCACCAAGCCAAGGGACCAAATCTGGTTCAATGAAGAGTGCAGGAGGACATGCCAGGATCAACATCAGGCATAGCTAAAATTGAGGTGTCAATCTGGTGAAGCTGCAACATAGAACTATTTGTGTGTCAAACAGTATAAGCAACAAGTAATAGACAGAAATAAGGGATTCCACAACCAACAGATCAGATCTAAGCTCTGTAGTCCTGCCACATCCAGTCGTGAATGCTGATGGACTATTGAACAACCCACTGAAGCCTAGTCTCTACAAACATCCCTATTGCAACAATCTTCGGCCAGAAGTGCTGAGTGGATGATCCACCTTGACCTTCTCCAGAGGTCTTCAGCATCACAGATGCCAGTCTTCAGCCAAATTGATTCACTCCACATGATATCAAGAAACGGCTGAAGGCACTGGATACTCCAAAGGTTATGGGCCCTGACAACATTCCGGCAATAATACTGAAGATTTATGCTCTAGAACTTGCCATGAGCCTAGTCAAGCTGACATTTACCAAGAAATCTGGAAAATTGCCCAGGTATACCCTGTACATAAGAAACAGGACAAACCCAACCTGGCCAATTATCTCGATCATCAGTAAAGTGATAGAAAGGATTATCAACAATCCTATTGAGTGGTGCCTACTCACTGACACTAAGGTCAGGGGTTTCCGGCTACGCTCGCCCCAATGCTAGAAAATCCCGCTCGAGGTCAATGGATCTTTGTGTGGTCCGTGTCCCGCCCGCTACGATTTCTGTGGCTGGCGGGACAGGAAAATTCCGCCCTAAGTTTCGGTTCCACCAGGATCACATAGCCCCTGATCTCATTACAGGCTTGGTTCAAACATGGACAAAAGAGCTGAATTCCAGAGGCGAGTTGAGAGTGACTGCCCTTGACATCAAAGCCGCATTTGACTGAGTGTGGCATCGAGGAGCCCGAGCAAAACTGGAATCAATGGGTATCGCGGGCAAACTCTCCGCTGGTTAGAGTCATACCTGGTACAAAGGATCATGGTTGTGGATGTTGGAAATCAATGATCTCAGTTCCATGACATCACTGCAGGAGTTCCTCAGGGCAATATCCTAGGCCAAATCATCTTCAGCTGCTTCACAAGTGACATTCTTTCCACCATAAGGTCAAAAGTGGGGATGTTCACTGATGATTACACAATGTTCAGCACCATTCATGAGTCATCAGATGCTGAAGCAGTCCATGTCTAAATACAGCAAGACCTGGACAAGATCCAGGTTTGGGCTGACAAGCAACAAGTAACGTTCATGCCACACAAGTGCCAGGCAATGACCAACTCCAACAAGAGAATCTAATCATCACCCCTTGATATTCAATGGCATTACCATTAATAAATCCCCCACTATCAACATCCTGGGGGTTAACATTGTTCAGAAACTAAACTGAACTAGCCACATAAATACCGTGGCTACTAAAGCAGGTCAAAGTCTAGGAATCCTGTGGGAAGTAACTCACTTCCTGACTCCCAAAGCTTGTCCATCAGCTACAAGGCACACGTCAGGAGTGTGATGAAATACTCTCCACTTGCCTGGATGAGTGCAGCTCCAACAACACTTGAAGCTCAACACCATCCAGGACAAGAAGCCTGCTTGATTGGCACCTCTTCCACAAAAATTCATTCCATCCACCACTGAAACTGTGGCAGCTGTGTGTACCATCTGTAAGATGCACTGCAAGAACTCACCAAAGTTCCTTATGCAGCACCTTCCAAAGCCATGACTGCTATCATCTAGAAGGACAAGGGCAGCAGTCACATCAGAACAGTGGGAAAGTTCCCCTCCAAGCCACACACCATCCTGACTTGGAAATATTTTGCCACTCCTTCACTGTCAAAATCCTGGAACTCCCTTCCTAACAACACTATAGGAGTACCTACATCGCGTGGACCGGTTCAAAAAGACAGCACACCATCACCTTCTCAGGGGCAATTGGGGATGGCCAATATATACTGACCTAGCCAGCAATGCCCACTTCCAGTTAAAATGAATTTTGAGAAACAAATAGGGAGACCGGAGTGTCGCTGGCAAGGCCAGCTTTTATTGTCCATTCCCAGTTACCTTGAACTGCCTTCTTGAACCACTACACTCCATGTAGTGTAGATATATCCACAGTGATTTTTTTCTGCAGCTGTTGATACAATGGAATGGCTTCCTATGCCCTTTCAGAGGACAATTATGCTTCAACTACATTGTTATGAATCTGGAGTCACATGTAGGCCAGGTTGGGTTAGGATGGCAGATCTCTTCCAGTGGTTTCTTGATCATTATTAGTGAGGCTAGTGCTTTACCCTAGCTACTGTACCCACGCTGGTCTAAAAGCCGGAAATTCCTGCCCAACGGTCAATGGGGTTTCACATTGACTGCAATCCGCCCGCTAAGCTTCCAGTGGCGGGCGAGATGGGAGAATTCCAGTCCATGTCTCTGGGTTACTTGTCCAGCAACGTCACACTCTGCTATCATCCCAGAATGAATGGAAGGATGCATCAAACCAAATAAAAACTAAATTTGTGTCATTAGCCACTTGCAACAACTGATAATCTGGTGACACAAGCTATCTCACCTTCCGGTCTTCAGTAAAACTCTCTCTTTTAACAATAAAGCTGTTTTGAATAATTTGATTATTAAAGGTTAAAAGGAAGTTGACTGCTAGGATTTAAATATATGCTTGGAAAACATTCCATTGAGTGAAAAAGGTTAAGCTTATAAAGCAAATGCCAATAAACACATCGTCAAGATGAGTGTTAAATCCATTCTAACACCGAGGTGTGAAAATGTCTGGGCAAGGGCTGATATTATAAAATTATAACACATCTCAGCATGTCCTCCCACTGACGAACAACAGAAGAGGCAAAAAGAACCCTCACCATCGTCCAGGCAGGATCGTACTCACGTTATGGTTGCATTGGAAAGAAAAGAGAAACAGTCAAACAACTTGTCAAAAATTAACACCTAAACAAACCAGGGGAATGTTTGCCTAAACGTACAGAACAAGCAAACATTTCAGGTTTTTTTTGCCTATACGAAATAAGTGTAACACAAACATTATTACTTCTCTATCTCCCAGAACAACTTTACCACATTGAAAAGCAGTGTGCACGTGAGTTGAATAATATAATTCAGAACTGTCCATTCACACCAATCTTAAAGTCCAAATTAAGTTTCAAGTTGATTTCTTTGTGCCACAAGTAGGCTTACATTAACACTGCAGCGAAGTTACTGTTGCCACTCTCCCGTGCCTGTTCGGGTACACTGAGGGAGAATTTAGCATGGCCAGTGCACCTAATCAGCACATCTTTTGGACTGTGGGAGGAAACCAGAGTACCCGGAGGAAACCCACACAGACACGAGGAGGATGTGCAGACTCCTCACAGACAGTGACCCAAGCCAGGAATTGAACCTGGCGCTGTGAGGCAGCAGTGCTAACCACTGTGTCACCTTTTCTTCAGGGTGGCAGCACGGTTCCCCTGGTCTGCAGGCATATTGATATTGAAACCAACGAAGCTATGAGCTGTGTATGCGCAATGTATTTTAATCTATTGTCATTAAACACGATTGTGAATACCCCCCAGCAAGCACTGTACAAGATCAGACAGAAAAAAAAGTTGATAAACTAACTGAAAGAATTAACCTGACAACTGTTCTGGACAGTCCTGGGAGTGACAAGGACAGCAGATAACCAAAGGGATTCTGTTTCAACTGAAGAATGGCCTGCTGAGAAGGGTCATTTTTATGTTGCAACTGTCAATGAAGGCAGCACTACAGAGGGGAGCAGGAATCTCTTCTCACTAACTATTCATATTAACCACAAACCAATATCTCTAATGAGCTAGTTATTCATAAATTAATGCATCTGTCAAAAGTTTACACTTCTCGGTATTGCTTCACTTACTTATAATAGTCATACTGTGCAGTCTGACACAGCAACATGAGTTTTAACACACTAAAGTCTCACATTGGCCATCCATTCCCATTATATATAGCACTACCCAAAGATCCCCAAAGAAAAAGATTTTGATCCGAATCAAATTACATCGTTATATCTTTAGAGGCATTCCTTAACATGCAGCTATATCTCTATGGCACTACTATTTCTAAGGTCATTATATATTAATTAGAGGTCAAATCCTGTGAATTACAATTACAAATATATTTAACCAAACCCGAAAATGCCTATCATCATCAAATCCATTTATTGCCTCTACAGTCTTGTTAATTTCCACATGCATGTAACGGTTCTCTATTGCATACTGAAGATCATGAATTACCTCAAGAAAGAAAGAAATGTGTTTATCTAGTGTTCTTCATGCCTTCAATATGTCCTAAAGTGTTTCATGGTTAATACTTCTGAAGTGCAGTTACAGTTGTAATGTAAGGAAATGCAGCAGTCAAGTTACATACATCCCGCAAACAGCCATGATCAGAAAATCTGTTTTAGATATTGATTGGGGGATAGCTGTTTGCCAGTTAAACAGGGGGACAGCTCCTCTGTTGTTCTTCGAATTGTGTCAAGGGATTGCTTACATTGATTTGAGGAGGAAAACACTTCTAAAAGTGGATAATCACCACCCAGTTCTGCATCCAAGAATCCAGTTTTCAGCAGAATTTGCTGGAAATTGAAGAAATAGCATTGACTCGCAAGGTGCACTCTCACTGAGTAGCCCCATTGTAACTTAGTCAGGAAGGGACATAGAAAGACAGAAGACAGGAGCAGGAGGAGGCCATTTGGCCCTTCGAGCCTGCTCCACCATTCATCACGATCATGGCTGATCGTCCAACTCAATAGCCTACTCCTACTTTCTCCCCATAACCGTTGATCCCATTCACCCCAAGTGCTATATCTAGCCGCCTCTTGAATACATTCAATGTTTTGGCATTAATTACTTCCTGTGGTAATGAATTCCACAGGCTCACTGCTCATTGGGTGAAGAAATGTCTCCTCATCTCCGTCCTAAATGGTCTATCCCAGTTCCTCAGACTATGACCCCTGGTTCTGGATTCCCCCACCATCGGGAACAACTTCTACCCATCCTACTGAACTGCTGCCAACATCAAGCAGACTTGAAGGTCAGTTTTATTTCAATCACTTGGGCAGGTTTCTGACTGGATGGATTCCTGCTCGAGTTAGGCAGCCTGTCTTTAAGAAGATGTTTGAAGAATCAATGTTGCAAACTCAGGTCATGGAGAAGAAGGTTGGAATACCTCCTTGGACACAACTGAAGCCATTAAAAGAAAAGGTACATTCTTGGGCGGAGGCAGTGCATTTGATCATTGATTGGACTGGACTCCTAGGGAGGGATAGGGTGCGGCCGGGGGGGGGGGGGGGGGGGGGGGGGGGATGCACGGTGAGGTTCCCCTTCACAGCATCTCTGCATGATGGGAATCACATGGAAATGCATTGCATTTCACCTTGTTAATGAGTCATAGACACATACAACCAACACCTGCCATCACATCCCACAGAAAACTCTAACAGGCAGCGGGTGAACAATATTCTGTGCAATTTTCATTGGTTGCTCCCTGGAGTAGTGCCAAGAAGGGGGGAGGGGGGGGGATCTCTTGTGGAAAGTTAGCCCTCTAGAGAGTTGCATTCTGCTCCAAAGCCAACAGCAAGCAGGCTTGCATTGGTGAGTAATCTGAACAGATGCACAATGGACCATGAGGAGATGCAACGTAATAAGAGGAAAAACTCTTCAGTCATGAGCAGATGTCCTTGTAAAAAAGAAAGAGAGAGCCAGGCTCAGACCATTAAATGAGGAGATGTACTTATACTGTAGAATTGAAATGTGCAGAGATGTGCCATCAGGGGTTAAAGTAACGTGTTTTGCTATCAAATCCACAAGAAGAAAATATACATGTGCGGAATGGTTTCAATAGGATTGAAGTAGTCAATGCTGGAGGAGCAAGCTCGAAGAGCGTAATCCTGCTTCGATTTTCTATGTTGTTTTTTTATTCATTCATGGGACCTGAGCATCGCTGGCTGGTCAGCATTTATTGTCCATCCCTAGTTACTCTTGGCGGACAGCTGAAAGTCAACCACATTGCTGCGGCTCTGGCGTCACACGTGCACCAGGCCCGAAAGAGTATTAGTGAACCAGATGGGTTTTTCCGACAATCAGCAATGGTTTCATGGTCATCAGTAGATTCTTAATTCCAGATTCATTTTTTATTGAATTCAAATTCCACCATTTGCCGTGCTGGGATTCGAACTTGGATTCCCAGACCATTAGCTGAGTTGCTGGATTAATAGTCGAGTGATAATAGCACTAGGCCATCGCCTCCTCTGGTCATGATCATTCTACTTTTTCATTTTTGTTTGCTGATTGGAGTAAACTGAGGTGTTACAATATAGCATTGCAATATTATCCTATGTTTTATATAATTCTAAGTTCATGTCCGAGGCATTATGAATTGGACCCGTGTGGTTCCCAACAAGGAAGTGTTCTTTATAGTCTGTCTTGGGCTGTGATAAAGTATCTGACACCTTCTGAAGGACCCTACACATTTTGTTTCCATATTCCATATCTGCCAATAAATTGAGGCTGACATCTCATTATAACTGAAACAGAATCCCTGCGTAAAATGATCATGGGATGCCGTGGCTGGTTCCAATAAACCGTTCTTTTACAAATTAATTTAACATGTTCGACTGCTCCATAAATAAGAACATTAATCTTTTAAGCAAACATTTGTTCTGCAGTTCGTTCAGTTGACTGTCAAACAAATGCGTATTAAAATAATTAGACAATTGGAAATGATGAAACGAACAGTTAACCTATTTTTAGACTGTCACACATACAAAGAACAAAAGGAAATTACAGCACAGGAGCAGGCCCTTCAGCCCTCCAAGCCTGCACCGACTGAACTAAAACCCCCTACCTTTCTGGGGACCAAAAGAAAAAAACATCTATGTTACTGCCCAGAAACAAAGATTTACATGAATTTCAAATGTCCATTGTTGAACTGTACATCAACAACAATGGCATTACAAAAACTCCTATTCCCATTGTGAATGTTCCTGGTGTAGTTACATTTGTACAGAAAACTTAAAGTTTTTAAACGTCTGCCACTGAAAAAATCTAAGTATGGATGTTTGAAACCACTGGGGAGCATGTGTTTAAGCCAATGTTTATTCATCTGAAATGCAGGAGTAGTAGAATTGTGGCAAAAATGACATACTTTTGACTCAGCAGATGTCCCTTTGAAAATGACTGCTGTTCATTCTGTTATGCCAAGTTTATTTCAATAGCACATTGCAACTTTGATTTCAGATTGGAGAAAGGGATGATTCCGACTTGAAGAATGCTGCATCATTAGCTCAGTACACATTTGTCTGGTAGCACCTTTCTAAGTGAGTGATTTGATATTCCAAATTTAAGAGCTCTGGTAATGATTTTCTGTGACATCAAGTCGTGCTTTGGTCTGATTTGTCGTGCGGGAAGGGTCAAATTTCTGTCCACCATCTCCGAGAAGGAAGCATCAGTTTGAAAGTCTGCGGGGAAGAAAATAAAATTGGTAACTTTTTTGTCTGCTGCCAACGAAGGGAGTTTGAACATAATATGTACCGGCTACTATAACATTAACACAAACATGCAACCTAATGCTCTTTCTTAGTCACACTGGTGAACAGCCGCACATTCAGGTTGGCTGTCGTCCATCTTTTTAAACTCAATAGAGGATACCTCTATTCAGCTGGGGAGCCAGGCAGCTGCCATACATTACATTGCACTGGAGCTGAATGTTAACTAAAACAAAAACTTTTTCTCTATGCCAAAGGAATCGGTTTTGTTTAATATTGGGAAGGCCTGATTGAATAACGATAATGCCACTCGCCTGCGGACTATAGTGGGAAATTGAAGAAGGCTTACAGGATTTATTCTTAGCCCACAGTCCTTTTTAAACCAACCACACTAAAATCCATTGTCTGGTACACTTAAAGCTTAGATCACCTGCACGCTCTCTCAACCAAGTTTTCTGCCTGGCTGAGGAGACACTGCAAGGGAGAAGGAGGATGAAAAAGATACCACCAACATAATGGCAGCAACTGGATTTCAACAGTGATTCATGAGTTGGTAAGCACTTAGCAATGCCCCGATGATGTGATAAGGCACAATATTAATGAAAGCATTTTCGTTCCTCGAGGTATCTTCTGACTCAAGGTATTATTTATTTGGCAGCAGTCACTGCACACAACTCCAAGTATAATTCATAGTGAGATCTTCTGACAATGTGATAAGGTATTTTGAGGACAAATGGTTATGTTCTTCATTATCATTCCTTCAGATCTGAAGTCATACCCTTGAAAACCTCCCACTTGACATTTGGCTATTTGTGGAACTTTTTTTACCTTTGCTCTGCTTTCTGTAGTGCCTATGTTTGGAAAGACGTTGCTGAAATATTTTCACATGTCATGAACTCAAAAACATTAGCCCATCCGAGTTTTGAAAAGAAGTGATAAATTTATTAACAAGTAGAAAGCAATGAAAGCTTTTTTAATAAAGCATAGTCCCATCATTTAAGTAGTAAATGTAAATTAAGGGATGCATTGCGCTCAGCTCAGGGTCTTTTGAGACAAAGAATTAGATCCATAGGGTGGAATTTTCCCATCCTGCCCACCTTGGGAATCATTAACCTCAGGTGGGATTTTCCAGTCTTGGGGTGAATGTAGCTGGAAAATGCAGCCTTATATAATGTTAGGGACCTTTCAACAAACCTAAAGCTCTATGTCAAGAATACATTCTGCATTTACTCAATGGGCTCAAAGATTTTACCAAATGCAAAATAATGGCACAGATTTTATGTTGATTATAAAGGCAAAGCTCCGCAATCACTGTTGTTAAATTAAACAGCAAATCCTGACATCCACGCTTGCTCACTTCAAATGTAGAAATCTGAAGTTGCTATTTGAGATACCTTACCTTGCCATAGGGGTGCACCAGAACAGTTCTCACTCATAGGGCTGGATTTAATGGAAGCACTGGGGCTTTCCCACTGGCGAGAGAACCAGCAAAACAAAGCTTTGCCTCGTGTAGGAAAGGCTTGCCATATTAGGTGCTACTCAGGCATTTGATAGGAGAGTGGCAGCCTCCCCCTTAAAGGTCAAGGACCTTGGGGTGGAACGGGGAGAGGGGGGGGCATCCCACCCACCAAGAGCTACCAGCCAATCAGAGGTCAGCAGCTCAATTGAATGGCAGTGCCGTAAAGGAGGTGGTGGCTATTTCCAGTATGAAACACACACACACACACACACACACACACACACAAGGTCAAGCATCATTGCTGTAGCCCAGGCCACAGGTGAGTAATAGCAGGAGGGAGATTTCAGTGTGGTCATGGGAATGGGGGAATAAGGGCTCTCAGTGGATGCTGGGCCCTCAATCAGGCATTGAGTGCTTTTGAACAAGGATACCCGAGCCCCCAGGAACCTGTAAGCAACCCCACATGTATTTTCTGGTCATGCTCTCTGCATTGTGAACCCCTCCACCTGCTGTGGGGTTAATAAAGCAGTGAGGGCATGAGGCCCTTGAGTGGGCATTAATTACCTACTAAAGGGCCTCAAGCCTCAATTGGTGGGCAGGATGGAAAGCTGTCCACAGGCTTTCCCACCACAGACTTATTCGGCAGGGGTCACCATCCTCTCCCTGATTAAATGCCTTCCCGCCACCAAACTCTCTATCTGATTGGTTGAATAGTCTAGCTGTTTCCTGTCCTGCAAACAGATGCTACAAATGCCCTGTAGAGGGTAATGTGAAATCATAGAATCCCTACAGTGCAGAAGGAGGCCATTCGGCCCATCGAGTTGCACTGACCACAATCCCACCCAGGCCCTTTTCCCATAACCCCACGAATTTACCCTGCTAGTCCCCCTGACACTAAGGGGGGGGACTAGCAGGGTAGTTTAACATTCAATTTAACATGGCCAATCAACCTAACCCGCATATCTTGGACTGTGGGAGGAAACTGGAGCACCCGGAGGAAATCCATGCAGACATGGGGAGAATGTAGAAGCTCCACACAGACAGTCGCCCAAGGCTAGAATTGAACCTGGGTCCTTGTCACTATGAGGCAGGGCTGGATTAGATGCCAAATAAGAGTGAATCTCCAATTTAATATTAGCCGTCAATGAATAGAACAATGAGCATTGTTACTGACTGCAAAATCCAAGCCAACCATATATTAATGAAAACACATTATGGAATTATATTCATTATTGCCTTTAGATTTGCAAGTGGAGAAACAGGTATTTTTCTTTGCCTTGTGGCATGGGAGGTGAAGGAACAAGCTGAACTTTTGCATTAAATTGTTTCCATTTTAGTAATGCAGACATAAACCTATTTACACTTTTTTTAAAAATGCACGCAAAGCAAATTGATGCTGTTTGAGAGCTAAAATACTTTGGTATGCAAGATAATATTGATGAATTAAGCTAATTTATACAAACAGAATCTGGTAAATTACAAGACAGACTTGCCCCCTCATTCAAAATTGTAATTACATTTATCACACTTGGATTCTACAGGTAATCAAGCTTCAGAAAATAGTTTATTCTTATATTTTTCAAAAGCTGATTGTTAGTGCTCAATAAATCCATTTTACCAAATTAAGAAACAAATTTCAAATATTGCTTTATGCACCACTGGGAGTTGTTTCAAATTCAGCCGAGATTGAAGGGATGAAAGACTCCCTTGTCTATTGACTATGAAGGTCCCCATTCAAATGAGTTTGAACAGTTTCAATCCAGCTCATACAGTAAGTTCAGGCCAACCGCAGAAAACTGTCCCTAATTTGCCTTCATTGACAATGAATCAGTAATCCCCTTCACATGACTGGTGGACAACATGCAATGTGCAATAGAGGGTGCTAGGACAAGTTATTTAGCCCTGTGTCAAATTCTGTGATAGCTAGGTGAACTGCCATCATTGAGTGTCCGAAATTTGATGTGGGGGGAGGAGCAGAGGTCATGTTTTGAGCACTACCGTCTCCCACCTAAATGGGAACAAACAATCCCAAAGTTCCAGCGCTGTTGTCCATACAATCCCACTGGTGCTTATTCTTCAAAAGATATCCAAACTACAGCACGTATATGGCCAATATTCCAACTTATTTAAATTACAGGTTAGTTCTGATTTAGCCCATTTGAAAGGATAATAACGTATTGCTAAATGAATCATTCGTCAATTAAATAATATGAAGCAGAGAAACTTAAAACCCTTTTGGCAAAATTACATTGCAGTTAATACACAATACCAAACTTTAATTGTTATTACTCAGTGATTGAAAAATTACAACATTAGCAGAAAATCATTTTAATTGTACCTTTTGACTTGTGGTGACTCTGAAAATTGTAGACTGCCCTGACACAAATCCCTGAAGATGCTTTTCAGACTTTACAACTTCTGAATAAATCTCTCAGGATGTAAAGATTCCAAGTTGAGTAAAGTACAGGCTTGTTGGCTCATTCTGAAAGAGCAACTTTTTGAGAAGTGCCTTATACTTGTCATTGGCAGTGAATTTGCTGAACATTGGGACCAGTACTAAAAATTCACTGTGACAGAAAGATTATTACTGCTGCAGTTATGTCCATTTTGAAGGTAATCTGTATCTGACAGGATGAAAGCATATTCAAAGTCTAGCTGTTCAGGGTTTAGACAAAACTCTTTCACTATTGCAGCCTGTCCCAACATGGGTAGAGTAGCATTGTGTCATGATATTGGACTGATGATCTGGAGACATAGGGGGCGATTTTCTGGCCCCATGCACAGATTGCACTGGGGCCAGAGAATCGTGGGGAGGGGGGATTAGCACTTTTAGCGCCAGTCAGAACCCTCACTTGGATTTTCCCAGCCCGGACACGATCTGGTTCCATCCAGCAAGGGCGGGAACCAGATTAGCATATTTAAATATCTTTGTCTGTTTCAAGCCAGATTCTCCTTGCTCCCGGGATTCTCCGACCCTTGGGCACAGTGGGAAACCAGCACAAATCACTTACTGGCCTCCACAAACAGAAACCAGGCATGATGGTTATGCAGGGGGGCTTGGCGGCCATTAAAGCCCTCAGGTGGTCAGGGATGTGGCTGGGCAGTGCTTTGACACTGCCCGTGCCAATCTAACACACCCCTTGGCATCCTTGCAATGCCAACCTGACACTGGCACCCTGGAAGAGTCAAGGTGGAGAGTCCTGAAGGGGAAGCCATTGGGAGGATTCTGATGCATCAATGTTCTGGGAGGGGGGAAGGTGCGGGATGAAGAAACATGTCATTGATGGGGCTGGGGGTTGGGGTGGGTGGGGGGGGGGGGGGGTGGTCCCAATGTCCGTGGGAATAAGGAGGGGGTCCAATCTCTGTGAAGCTGGGCTTGCTGGCATTCTTAGGCCCCATCTCTCTCCAAACCAGTACAAAAGTGCCCCCCTCCCAAGAACTGACTAATAGCAGGAAGATCACGAGCAGCTTCGCGCTGCACATGATGGCACGAATTGCACCAGTTTTCTTGTCCAAAATGACACTTCATTTGGAATTCTCCGACCTCGTGTGCAACTGGGATTCTCCAGCCTCATTGCAGTGAACGGAGATTTGTCTGAGCGCCAAATTCGTGATTTCTACACGACCGGAGAATTCTAGCCTTAGTCATTTTTTGGGAAAATTCCACCTATGAATTCCAATGCCACCTCAGAAGCTGGCAAACTCAATCAATAAAAATGATTTGAAATAAAAAGGTATTAGTTCCAGTGACCAATAAACCGTCAGATGGCAGCTGACTGTGCCCTTTAGAGAAGGAAATCTGCGATCTATGTCTGCTCTGGCCTATTTGTGAACCTGAACCCCACTGCAGTGTGACTTACTCTTAGCTACCCTTTTAAATGGACATGCAAGCCACTCCGTTGTTCTCAAGGACAATAAAGGTACACTTTGCTGGTGATGCCCACATTCCATAAACCAACACAAAAATGAACAAAAAGTCATTAACAGCCAATGAAGTACTTTGGAAGTATAGATACTGTTGCAATATGGATGGAACAATCTAAGTGGCTAGCAGTACCCTTTACCTTCACATTCAAAACCAATTTCACGAAAGTGAAATCTCTGCTTATCATCTCCCTTGTATTGAGCTACTCAGATTGACTCAGTTTCATTTTCACTAAGAATCAGTGATTGCCAAAATAAGAATCTTGCGAAAGACTCTGACATGGCACACGCATACTTAAGGAGATGGGATAGTTGAGTGTCTCAGTGAGGTGAGGAGAACGTCTTTTTCCCCCCCACAGTGAGCTATTACAATCTGCAATACACTGCCAGATAGGATGGTGAAGCTGATTCAATAAGGCAATACCCAAAGGAGAGTAGGTTTCAGGAATAGTAACCATTAAGCATTTACATTTGGGCATCACGGCGTCACAGTGGTTAGCACTGCTGCCTCACAGTGCCACGGGCCTGGGTTTAATTCCCGGCTTGGGTCACTGCCTATGCTAAGTCTGCACGTTCTCCCCGTGTCTGCGTGGGTTTCCTCTAGGTGCTCTGGCTTCCTGCCACAATCCAAAAGACGTGCTGGCTAATCGCATTGACCATGCTAAATTCTCCCTCAGTGTACCCGAACAGGCACCAGAGCATGTCGACGAGGGGATTTTCACAGTGACTTAATTGCGGTGTGAATATAAGCCTGCTTGTGACACTAAAAAATAAACTTTAAAACTTTAAACTTTACAGTCCAGTGTTAGGGACAGGGTCATAAAACATTATTTTTGTCGCATAGAATCAAAGAATAAGCAGCACAGGTAAAGGCCATTAGGCCTATACCATGTCCATACTGACATGGTATAGCCAATTGGCAAAAAAATCCGAGGCAACAAAAGAGAAAGGAAAACTTGCAGTGAGTTATTGTTCTCAGAGAATGATGGAAGCTGATGAACAAATTCCCATTTGAAAGGACAATCCAATTCCCTTGCTCATTCTCCATAACCTCTGCAATTCTTTTCAACTTTTAAGTATTTAAATAATACCTTTTCAAATGGGAATTTGTTCATCAGCTTCCATCATTCTCTGAGAACAATAACTTACTGCAAGTTTTCCTTTCTCTTTTGTTGCCTCGGATTTTTTTGCCAATTGGCTTCAATCTGTGTTCTTGGTGACTGAAACTTCTCCTTGTTTACCCTCTGTCACAACTCTATTTTTTCACATTTCTATCAAATTCTCCCTCCAACTGCCCTGAAACCTCTTTGCTCTAAGGAGAACAACCCCAGTTTCTCCAGTCTCTCTACGTTAACTGAAGTCTTTCATCTCTGGTGCTGATCCAATAAATCTCCTCTGCACCGCACTCCAAAGTCCTTGACATTTTCCCCCAAAATGTGGTGCCACAATTGGCCACAATATTCCACCTGGAGTGTAAACAGAATTTCGTAAATATTTTTGCATAACTTTCCTGCTTTTGTACTCAATATCACCTTTGACAAAGCCAAGCTTTCTTGACAACCTTTGCAATTTGTCCTTCAATCTTAAAGAGTTGTGAAGGTTTACCCAAAGCCTCTCTGCTCTCGCACCCTTTTCAAAATGGTATCATTTGTAAGTTTTAAGGTTTGTGAGTTACACATTACCCAATAGGGGCATTCAAGAGTGATTTTTAAATTGTTTATTGAGAAGTGACAGTTTGGATATAATGGCAGGAGAAAGGAAATGACCCATGACAGTTAAGAATGGGTTACTGATTCCAGAAGAAGATTGGATGGATGTCATGAACTGCGTTAACCTTTGCAATTTGAGGTATCAGTATTCTGCTCAGTAGCTGAAGTGTTAGGAAACTCTTCCCTTGCTCATCTCCATCTTCCCTGGTTTTCCCCCATCTAAAGAAGGCAACTACCTGACAAGAAATGTAGCTGGATAAAAGCAAATTACTGTGAATACTGGAATCTGAAACCAAAAGAGAAAATGCTGGAAAATCTCAGCAGGTTTGGCAGCATCTGTAGGGAGAGAGAAGAGCTGATGTTTTGATTCTAGGTGACCCTTTGTCAAAACGGAGAACTGTACCCCCCCCCCCACCTTCTCCTGTCCCTCCACACCTTCCTCTGCAACCCCCCTCCCTCCCAGCCTCCGAGCATCCATTAATATACTGCATTTCCAAGACATTTAACCAATGCCAATGACCTGTTCAAACATTTCTGATCAATTATACAGGACAGGTACTCAAGATGTCGGGGGTGGTGGGGGCGGGGAGGTCACCTAACCCCTTGTCCATCACATCTGCTTAACACCACCTTTTAGTTTAGATCATACTGAGAGTCATTTGCTAGGTCTTTTCGGACAATTGTATAGCTAAGTGGGTACAAAATGCCATCCTATCAACATAGGAATGGAAACATGGAAGCCTGAACCAAGAGACCTCAACATTTCGACAGACTCTTCAAAAAGAACAAGTGACATTCATGGCCGTCTTCACCATGTGACAAGCCCAAAGTCCTTCTTCAAAGTAAGATGGTGAATTGGGCTGAGATAGGTCCTGTGATGTAATCTTTCACACTAAGAGTTTTGAGACAGCCAGACTGTTTGTAATTGAACGAAGCATTCCATTTAAATTACCTTTCTGAATACATTTCAGAAAAGGGCATTGAGTTTTGATGTCTCAATGGCCTAGGGTGAAGTAGAAAGTTGAGTCAGCGAATGAGTTTGTGTTATTCTGTTGACGGTTTAGCCTTAAAGGGGCTTGTGAATTTCACAAGTGACCATGATTGTCCATTTATTTGTTCATGTTTCGGGTCTGTCTGGAGCTGTTGAAGGCGATTTTCAGCCTGTGTTCACCACCAGAGAGAACAGCGAAAATCCAGAAAGAATTGGGAAATGCAAAAAGTTGTAATATCTTCAAAAGTACTTTGACCTGCCCAAAAAAGTGTTTTTTTATTTTAATTCTTTCATGGGATGTGGGTGTCGTTGTTAAGGTCAGTATCTGTTACTCATCCCCAATTGCCCTTGAACCGAATGGTTTGCTCGGTCATTTCAGACGACAGTTAAGAGTCTACCACATTGGGGTTTGTGGGTCAGGAATCACATGGGGGCAAGGCCAGGTGAGGGTGACTGGTTTCCTTCCCTAAAGAACATTAGTGATCCAGATGGTTTCTTACAACTATTGATGATAGTTGTCATGGTTACCATGGCTGAGACTAGCTTTATTTATGAATTGAATTTAAATTCCATCAGCTGCCATGATGGGATTTGAACCCATGCCCTGAGACTATTAGCCTGGGCTTCTGAATTACTAGCCTAGTGACATTAACACAAAGAAAGTAGCCACTGTTGTAATGTGGCAAACATGTTAGTCAATTTGCACAATGTCCCAACAACAGCAAAGTGAGATTGACCATCCTCATGACATTGATTGAGGGGTAAATATTGGACAGGAGACTGAAATTTCAGTTATGGGGATAGAGTGGCAAAGCTGGAACTGCGCTCCTAAGAGAAAGTTGAGAGATCTGATCGAGGTGTTCAAAATCATGACTGGTCTGGACAGAGTAGATAGGGAGAAACTATTCCCATTGGACCAGAACTAAATATCACCAATTTGAGATGAATCTGGGTGAAACTAGAACTAGGGGGCATAGCCTCAAAATAAAGGGGAGCAGATTTAGGACTGAGTTGAAGAGGAACTTCTTCACACAAAGTGTTGTGAATCTGTGGAATTCCCTGCCCAGTGAAGCAGTTGAGGGGACCTCATTTAATGTTTTTAAGGCAAGGATAGATGAATTTTTGAACAGTAAAGGAATTAAGGGTTATGGTGAGCGAGCGGGTAAGTGGAGCGGAGTCCACGAAAAGATCAGCCATGATCTTATTGAATGGTGGAGCAGGCTCAAGGGACCAGATGTCCTACTCCTGCTCCTAGTTCTTACGTTCTTATGTTAAAAGAATCCAGAGGTAACATGTGGAAAAATATTTTTATGCAGTGAGTGCTTAGGATGAGAACCTGAGAGAGTGTGGAGGAGGCAGATTCAACCTGGGCTTTCAAAAGGAAATCAGATAATTATCTGAAGAGAAAAGAATTGCAGGGCTATGAGGAATAAGCAGGGGAGTGGGACGGGCTGGTATGGACATGACAGATCAAATAGCCTCACCGCTGCTGCAAATATGCTACGATTCTATACGATTTCTTGGCTTGTCAAGTGGCTGTGCTTTTCCAGCACAGTATGCTGCTAAATCTCCAACTCTCTAATCTGGATTAAATGCTTGTATTATATTTCCCCATTTTACATTCACTCTATTTACTACTTTCCTGGTCTGCTGAACTCTTGGCAATAGAGATTTTTCAAAAAAATATTTTCTGTTTTTAATCCCATGTAAATATTTCCAACTTGTCCTGGTGCCAAAAGAGAAAATAAAAGCAATAAACAAAAAAGAAATGGTGAAAAGTAATGGGCGGGATTCTCCGATCTCGTACGCGCCCACCACCATTGCCAGTGAGAATGGAGAATTTGACGCTCAGCCAAAACTCCATTCACTGCAGCGGGACTGGAGAATCCCAGCCACGGGCAAGGTAGGAGAATTCTAGCCAGTGTTAATCATTGAAAAATTGCAGCATAAAATGGCATTGATAAAAAAAATTCTTCAAAATGTCATTTTGCCTCTTTACTCATTGAGCATCCCCCTTTGGTCCAACTCCAAGATGGCAGGCTGAACTCCCAGCATCATCCCATCATGAACCAAAAATCACATATATGGTCTGCTGTCCAGCTATTTAGTCCTTTTTTAAAAAAAGTTTACTTATTAGTCACAAGTAAGGCTTACATTAACACTGCAATCAAGTTACTGTGAAATTCCCTTAGTCACCACACTTCGGCACCTGTTCGGATCAATGCACCTAACCAACACATCTTTCAGACTGTAGGAGGAAACCGGAGTACTCGGAGGAAACCCACGCAGACATGGGGACAACATGCAAACTCCACACAGACAGTGACCAAAACCAGGAATTGAACCTATTTTATTTAAATATTCTTGGCGACATTAACCCCAGCCTACATATAATAGCACACAATGGGATTCCAATAGAATTGGGATAGTATTCCACAACACTGAGTTTTCAGCCCCCCACCTGCCTGGATCATGACAGTAGGAATTACCAAAATCTTGCCTACTGTATGATGAATGGACTGGATGCTGGCACACAATTCTTCAAAGTGGGAGTCCCCTGTCTCAGCCAATCTCAAGCGATCAAGGTGCTGAACGCTATACTTTCACTTGTAATTTCCATAATTTATCTTGTTCATGGGAATAAATCAGGCCATAAATCAGGCAGCCTCTTCAAGCAGGATTCCAATGGGAAGCGCTGGGATAAAATACACCAGGGGTAGCAAAAATGCTGTAATCTGCTTAGAAATAGAAGTTGGCAATGCTACAGCTCCTGTCACATCATCCAACATACCTACAGATCACACAACAGTGGAATGGTAATGTTCTTTGTCATATGTCACATGACATTACTTTCAAATTTAACAACATCCGAAAATCCGCAAATCAAAGAAATGGATCTCAGTAGCACTAAAATATCTTTTATAAGAAAATATGAAAATACACAACCTGGCATAGATAATAACTAATAACAGATGTGGGGGAATTTACAGCAACATAAACTCAAGTGATCATATAATGAACATGCACTGCTTGAACTTCACTCTCATGGTTTATGTTCTTCCTGTAAATCCTTTGATTAAATTATTTCTTTACTACCAACTTCTAGGAATTCGTAACTATTCTTTGTATATTCCTGAGTGCTGTTTAATAATGGCTAGATTTTTCCTTGTGATCTCATTGTAACATCGCTGATCTCAAGTCAACTTTCAGAAACATATCTGAAGGAAATTTAATCACCTTCATAGTACATAATGGATGTCTACTTCCATAGATTCAGTCAGTAGTCTCACAACACCAGGTTAAAGTCCAACAGGTTTATTTGGTAGCGCAAGGTTTCGGAGCATTGCCCCTTCATCAGGTGTCGTGAGACTACTTACTGTGCCTACCCCAATCCAACGCCGGCAAGTCCATATCATGACTTCCATAGATTGCAATAAAATTAAGGGATGCATTATGTTGCAACTACAACATGTTCACTAGGCAATTTTCCCTCATATCATAAATGTAATATGTATTTTTCGACATGTTTGTCAATGGGGTTGAAACAAAAATAATTTACATTTATATAACTTCTTGCACAATCACAGGGACACCCCAAAGTAAGCAAGGCAGTGTCCTGAAGTGTAGTCACTGTTGTGGTGCAGAGAAATGTAGCAGCCAGTTTGTGAACAGAAAGGACTCATAGACAACAATGAAACAATGACAAGATAATGGCCGAAAATATCCAATCTTGCCCACCACGGGAGTCATAGTGGGTGAAACAGAAATTTTGACGGACCATTTAAAGGTCCATTGAGCTCGGGCAGGAATTTCCATTCTTGGAGCGCGCGTGGCCAGAAAAACCCCACCCAGATGTTTTAGTGATTCTGGTTGAGGGGGAAATATCGTCACTACAGTGGGATGAACTACTCTGCTCTTCAACAGGGAGTGACATGGAGTCAAAGAGTTACTACAGTGTCCCAATCATGAGGAAGGCCTTCATGACTACAGCGATGAATGTCATGTAGATTGTAGTGATTGTGGGATCTGTCATATTAAGACAGCACAGCAGAAGATGATCACCTGGCTTGAGTGACCAATCACACCAGAGGGTGGAGTCTTCTCTCATGCAGAATCATCAAACAGCCTAGGCTTGTAAGAATTGGGGCTCGTCCCCAAGGCATCCTTGGCTGATTTCTCTTTATCGATAAATTCCTTGTGCACCTAATGAAACCTGAAATGACTTGACTTCACCCTCGGGATGCCACAGTATTACATAGATTCAATCCGAATAGATGAACACAACTCATTTGCAATGGCCGCAACAGTGTGAAGGTTAAATGTAGATCCTGCTACAGAGTCGGTTGAATCTATGTTCATTTTATATCAGTGATGGATTTTATTTGGCCACTCTTTTGTTTTAAGATATTGAGCAACACTGTTATTGTTAGCACCTAATTTATAGCAGTGACTCTTGACTATTTTGTTAAATTAAAGAAAGAGCACTGAAAGAAAGACATGTGGTTTTCATGAATAACAAAGTCAGTCGACCAAAGTTCCAGTACGTAAGCAGTGACTCGTCCAAAAACCACAGATGCTGACAGAGATGCAGGTCTGCTGCCATTGTTCTATTAAAATATATCCTTTTATAGGAGGATTACACCCTAGAAACTGGACAGCGGAGGAGACCTTTGAAAATGATTATGGTGAACTTACATTTCCACCAACACCTTTGAGCTGCTCAGCTGTGTATTAAGGAATTTCCAGCTTACAAGCCAGCAATAGAAAGCACCTTTAAGTCATTACAGTGAGCAGGAGCTGTTCAGTATATATTTGTACGTTCTGTTTGAGGTGCTCCTGCTGGTTCCAATCAGTTGTCACTAAAACACACAAGCCACAATCCCTCTATTCGTACCGTCAAAAGAAAGATTTTCTTTTCTTAAAGCTGCATCGCTGGGGCAGCATGGCTGCTTCACCTGGGTTAGATTCACGGCTTGGGTCACTGTCTGCGCGGAGTTTGCATGTTCTCCTCATGTCTGCGTGGCTTTCCTCCGGGTGCTCCGGTTTCCTCCCATAGTCCAAAAGATGTGCATTGGCCATGCTAAATTCTCCCTCAGTGTACCCGAACAGGCGCCGGAGTGTGGCAAGTAGGGGATTTTCACAGTAACTTCACTGCAGTGTTAATGTAAGCCCACTTGTGACTGATAAAAACATTTTTTTTTAAGCTTTCATTTTAGTTTTATATTCTCCACCATCTTGGCGTTGTCCACCATTCGAGAGTTGACGGAGCTGCAAATGTCCCGTTGCTATTGGTGTACAAGAGCAGACTGAAGTCTGAATTTATTCCCACCTGTGAGCCAAACCTTAACCTAGTGTTTTCCAAACACACAGTTTGCCAAATGGGCCATTGCAGCCATAAACCGGTTAAGTCGAGAATCTAAAACCAACGCCCTTTGAAATCGGCAGCAACTCATTGAACAATCCACCGTGGAGATCTATAGAGTTGACCTTCCGTTTATTTCAGATTGCAGATGTGCTGGTTTTGATGCATCATCGGATGCCTGGTTCTCCAATGAGGAATACAAAATATATATTCCATACTTTAATAAAGGAGTTAGATCATTGCCCATCGCCATAATACATTTTAACATTTTCTCTTCTATTCCAGTCCAGCTGGAGTCTTGATTCTTCACCTTAGGCAACACACCTTCATGTTGTTTTCCGAAAAGAAAATACCACAATTATTGACCAGACTCTTCATGCCTGCAGGTCCTGCTGATGGTGCACCCCTACCTTGGGTTTCCCGGCAGCATGGGGTGGAATCAATAGGAAATCCCATTGACAGTGGTGGGACCAGAAGAATCTGCCACTGGCAAACAGCGGGCCACCTCCTGCCGTGAGAAACACATCGCGCAGAGACCAGAGAACTTCGCCGCGCATCTTACATAGGTTCTTGATTTCCAATGACACAATTTTTAAAAATATAGAATACATAAGTTTTGGAAGAGGAGAAGCAACGTTAACATGCTTCAAAACTGGAAGCTTCAGCCGACAAGCCACCCACTCACATCTGCCCCCTGCATCCCCTGCCAAAAACAGCCCAGGCGTGCTCAGATATCAGGCTGCCATTAGAGAAAGTACAATGGATACCATCTGGTACTCCACCAGTAGGGTCAAATAATGTTCTCACCATTTAATGTAATTAACTCCAACAGTCTGTCTGCAGTTAGTCAGAACTGAGCCAACACAAGCAAAATCCCTCCAAGTCGAATTTCTGGTCATTATTATACTCAATATAAGCACATGGCTGTCTGTACAAACACAGCAAGGAGAAAAACTGAAACCAATATACAAAGTATGAAATTTCAATAAATCTCGCTGAACTTCCAAACTATTATGATTATAAAATTGTTCTGGCCAACATCAGTCTAATACTTTGCAATATAGTGATTGCTCTTCTGGGCAACGAGTGCTGCAGTGTTCTTCCAGGGAGAGGTTAAAGTGCCACAGTGGTACAATATCTAAAGCTCTGCTTACGCTGCCTAATTGGCAATTGTGAATGGTGGTGGTATGGACACTTAAAATCAGGAGCAGAATGATACCAAATACATGATGCTTGATGCCTGCCAACTTTGAATGGAATAAGTTACAATAGTAAATATGGAGGATATTGCAACCAATCTAACTGCTAAATTTAACAATTCTAACTTGAATCATTCGAATAAAGCATCAGTACCTAATTCCACATCAAAAATGGGGGAACAAAACCATGGAGAGCAAAATATTTAAAAGTTTTGTTTTATTCATTTGTGGGACATGGGCATCGCTGGCTGGCCAGCATTTATTGCCCATCCCTAGTTGCCCAAGAACTAAGTGGCTTGCCAGGTCATTTCAGAGGGCACTTGCTGTGGCTCTGGAGACACCTGTAGACCAGACCAGGTAAGGACGGCAGATTTCCTTCCCTGAAGGACATTAGTGAACCAGATGGGTTTTTTCCGACAATCAACAATGGTTTCATGGTCATCAGTAGATTCTTAATTCCAGATTTTTAAAATTGAATTCAAATTCCATCTGCCGTGGTGGGATTTGCACCCAGGTCCCCAGAACATTAGCTGAGTTTCTGGATTAATAGTATACCACTAGGCTATCGCCTTCCCAGTCAGTTGCAGGATCAACTGTTTAAGCAGATACTAAGACTCTCCTGCTTAAATATCAAATCTTATCACTGGAGAGTTCACTATGATTGAGTGGAAACAAAATCTTCCACATCAGATATTCTGTTGTTGGGCTGTCATACACTAGAATCAGTTTATGAAATATCCCTCATGTCCTGGATCATTTATTATCTAAAATTTGCATACCATCTACTCAGATTGGAGAACACCCCTCAGTGAGAATTTTTTTTAAATTGCGTTTTTTGCTTGCCTTAGATCCAGAATTGAGATATATCAGAACTGTACTAAGCTGTGTGAACTTTAAAATCACAAGAGTTATAGAATCCTAGTGTGCAGAAGGAGGCCATTCAGCCCATCGAGTCTGCACTGACTACAATCGCACCCAAGCCCTATTCCCATAATCCCATGCATTTATCCTAACTAGTCCCCATGGCACTTAGGGACAATTTAGCATAGCCAATCCACCTAACCTGCACATCTTTGGACTGTGGGAGGAAACCGGGGCACCCGGAGGAAACCCACGCAGACACGAGGAGAATCACTAACAGCAATGACCCAAATCAGCTTTATTATAGAGGAAACTTATCATTTAATTTTGAGAGAAAGCAAAATGCTGCAGATGCTGAAAATATGAGATTAAAATGCTGGAAAAGCTCAGTAGGTCTGGCAGCATCTGTGACGAAACAGTTTTTAATGTTTCAGATCAGTGATCTTTCAGTAAAACTGTATTTCCAGCATTTTCAGTTTGTACTTACTACTCAGCTATTTATGAAACCAGTCCTTTTTATTATTCCATGGGATGAGCGCATTGCTGGCTGGGCCAGCATTTGTTGCCCATCCCCAATTGCCCTTGAACTGAACGGTTTGCACAACCAGTTCAGAGGGCAGTTAAGAGTCAACCACCAGACCAGATAAGGATGGCAGATTTCCTTCCCTACAGGACATTAGTGAACCAGTTGGGCTATGTCTGATAATCAATGATAGTTTCATGGGCCGGAATGTTTTGGCCATTCATACCACGCTGCCAGCAAGAATGGAGAATTTGGCACTCAGCCAAATTGCTGTTCGCTACAGCGGGACCAGTTTCATAAATACCCGAATGGTTTGCTCTCCTCTTTAACCTTTGTATTGTCCCCCCATCTACTTCCTTCATTCTTGGTTTTGATCTCGCATTCTGTTTTGGAGTATTTATTTTATTTTATTAAGTCCCTTGGTTCTTTCTCTGTTGCCTCTTCTTGCCTCAACTTTTACTGTTGCTTTGGCCCTCTCTCCCTTCTTTAGGTTATGGCTGGCAATACACAACACAGCCATCAAAATCTCAAGAGATTTTCGGATGATCTTTACAATCAGTTTGCAAATCTCCAGGATAAACCAGCAAATCAAAGGCTTATTGTTTGGCAGTGGTTTCATTGCTGTTCAGGCTGCATCTGGAGAGACATGGGAGTTCCTTTCGAATGTAGATAGGAGGAATGCTTCCATATCCCAGAAGTGTTTAAACTATTCAACAGATGTACTGGTCCTGCCAACCATCAACTTCTCTCTATAAGTCGACATGAGATTGATAGAAGGATTAATTGTCACAGTATCAATAAGATTTGATAATACTACATTTCACAAATCCTGATGGAGAGCACCTTCAGGACACAGGGTTAGCTTTGTACACCTGGCCATATGCAGGACATTACTAACATCGTTTCAGAAATAAGTTACAATATTGACAACATTAAATTCTGGTGTTGGATAGAAGCAAGGTGAATTAAAATAAAATGGCATCTTGAAGATTTAAAATGTGAAATCAGATAAAAACCTTTAGGCTCTTTTGTAAAGCAACTGACTGTGCTCACTCCAAAGTGGCAGAACAAGAATCCTTCAGCACAGTACTATAAAACACTCTTAAATATCATCCACACTCTAGGGAATACAGAGCTACACTACACTATTTTATGACAGCCATGAATAATCTTGCATTATTGTAATTAGTATTAGGTGTTCAGTTCAATGGAAAAAAATACCTTCACATTTTTCCTGAATAAAAAAATGGCAGTCCAAATAAAGCAGAATATTTAAAACAAAACAAGCTTGTTTTCTTTTAAAGAAATTTCATACAAAAATGTCTGGTATATTCTGGGCAGAAATATAATGTACATGACGTGTTCAGAGCCAATACTATTAAGCATTTAAATTCTCCAAAGGTTACTTCTTGTTCCAAAAATCTATACGGTAGAGATCTTACAGGACCTGAAATGGATAACTTGGACAGTGTATTATTTCAGTAAGGGAAGATCAATAAATCCTGTGGTATCACCTTACTGCATTTCAATATATTCTCTTCTACCTTTGGGCCTAACAATTTTATGCTTAATGATGATTGACAATGCCTGGGTTATTGCTGTATGAAAACAATATCCAGTATTTACTGAAATCTATTACTGTGATGTTATAACCACTAAGATGCTGAAATACCAGGGATGGGTTTTCCTGGAATTCCTCAGTCCAATATGTTAAAACAGACTAGTCCCTCCTCAAAGATGGGTGAAAGTGGAGAAAACATTCATGCACTACCAACATGCAGATCACAGTGTCTGTTTCTGAGTTGGTATGGTGATTTAAAAAATTACATTCTTCCATTATGTTGCCCTCAAAAATTATCATCCCCGCTCCTGCCACACACCATTTTTCTTGGCAATTTGCACAGAGTACCATCAATCCATGAGGAAATGTGTTCCAGTGGGGTGTTTGGGAAGATCGTATACCCTTTCACAATGATGAAGCTCGTGCTTGCAATTGCTGGGGCACAATGTCGGTGGTCCCCATTGTCAATTGTCTGCCACACAGCAACTGTCAGAGAGAGACATCGAGTGGAGGGTATCAAAATGAACAGGATTTGAAATCCATTACCAATCCTGGTAACGTGTGCACCCGAATGAAGATGTCATGGGCAGAAACAGGCAATGGGAGCGCGCTGATCCTTTCCCATAAATGGACGATGATATAGGCCATGGAGAAGCTAAAAGGGTGGGGTCAGGATTTTACAGATGGATTATATTTTTCTTGCGATCCTATGATGTTGAATCCTGCTTCTGCCAACATGAAAAGATGTCAAGTACTTTAAAAGCCTGACTGTGTTGGGCAGGTGCTATTACTACCCATATGTAGCTTGTAAAGGGATATAGGGAACAGGTGGGGAGGTGGATTTGAGACCAGGGAGAGAGCAGCCATGATCTGATTGAATGGCGGAGCAGGCTCGAAGGTCTGAATTTGCCTACTTCTGTTCCTAATTCCTATGTTCCTATGTTCGCCTATGCAACACTACCATTTGTACAGTTTCTTCGTTTTTAGTTATCCCCATAGTGATTTTCAGAAATGGTCAATAAAAGTTCTAGTGTTTAATAGCAGTTTAACAACAAAAAATTGCATTCACATAGTGCCTTTACCATAACAAAGTATGCCACAATAACATTATAAAGCAAAATATGACACCGATCCAGATATTAGGGCAGACAACCAAAGGTTTGGCCAAAGGAGGTAGGTTTTAAATTGTGTCTGAAGGGAAGAGAAACCCAAGGTGATTTTGGGATGGAATTCCAGAGCATAGGACCTTTGCAATTCAAGGCATAGCTGCCAATGGTGGAGCGATTACAACGACAGACACTCAGGAGCCCAGAAATGGAGGAGCAGGGATAATCACCAGAATTCTACTGCCATGCCTACCACAGAATCGTAGCAGACGAGGGGCGGACAACGGAGATGTCTGTTGACCTCGGGCAGGAATTGCAGATCTCGCTTGAGCAAGGCCGTAAAATCCCGCCTGATATCTCAGAGGGTTGTGAGGTGAGAGAGAGAGAGAGAGAGGGAGAGAGGGAGGGAGGAGGGTGAGGAATTTGAAACATCTGTCCCATCTCATAGAAAAATGACATCAAGTTCAAATAGCTCTGCTTCTAAACTACAGTCATGATGTGGAGATGCTGGCGTTGGACTGGGGTAAGCACAGTAAGAAGTCTCACAACACCAGGTTAAAGTCCAACAGGTTTATTTGGTAGCAAATACCATAAGTTTTCGGAGCGCTGCCCCTTCGTCAGATGGAGTGAAAATCTGTTCTCCAACAGTGCACAGAGACACAACATCAAGTTACAGAATACTAATTAGAATGCAAATCTCTACAGCCAGCCAGGTCTTAAAGGTACAGATAATGTGGGTGGAGGGAACATCAAACACAGGTTAAAGAGATGTCTATTGTCTCCAGACAGAACAGCTAGTAAGATTCTGCAAGATCAGGAGGCAAGCTGTGGGGGTTACTGATAACTACAGAAAACATACACTACAGAAGCATCCATGGTGTTAACTTGCCAGGATGGTGCCAATTTTCAAATGTAGCAAAAGGTTGACGGTGGTATAATGATGCTGTAAACAAACCCCAAGCGTGTGACCCAGCAGAATCTTCAGTCTTAAAACAAATGAAAAATCGAACAGTCCATTCCAATTTCTTCAGCATGTTAAAAAAGAGGCTAATCCTGCTGTAAAGATAGATGAAAGTGGAGTGTGTGAAACATTGACCTGCAGACCATGTCTGCTGCTTAGCTGAATCATATCCAAAAAATGTCCGACAATTGTTCATTTTTAACATTGGAATAAAACCATACAAACATTACTTAATTATTTTTATTGCTCGTCTCCGGATGGTTTGAAGTGCTCTGTGATAGCAGGAGCTTAATATATTGTGTGGCACAAGGGAAAACACAGATGTCTGATTATTATTGTAATGTCTGTCTGGATGACAGCAAGAATGCAAAAAGATGAATGGCACTTCCGAAAAACCTGTGACAAACTTACCACATGCATTCCGTGGCATGGTAACCTTAGAGAGATGGAGGTCACTGACTGCATCCCAGCTTTCATGCCAGTGCCCTGTGGCTGAAGCTACAGGTCAGTTGTGCTGTACTTATCACTCCCTAATGATCCCAGTAGTGGTCTCAGGCTAGCCAGCCATGGGTGGCAAGGAAATATTTGGGAGGTGTGAGGAAGTGACTCGTGGGTTGCAGGCCCACACGTGATGATGAGAGTTCTTGGGTCCGGGGTCTCAAGGCCAAAGCTGACTAATTCACCCTATTGTCGTCTGTACCATTTCCTGCTCAAATCCAAACTCACTAAACAAATGTTTACTGCATGTCAGCAAGTCACGGCCACAGCAAGGACTGTCATCTACAAACTGAACACTCTGACATTCCTCACTGTAAAAGCTGTTTGACCCCATCATATTGTCAGCTGGTGCCTATAACTCTTCCCTAAGGCCCAAGAATGAAAAACAAATTGTTGAATCGGAGCCAAATCACAACAAGGCCCATCTCAGTGGATCCCAATATTCCTCACATTCACTCCAATGTTACCTCTCGGTCACTTCACTTGAAAACTAAAGGTCTTCGGTTAATTCAACAACACAGGCATGGGTACAATGGTGCTGCAACAGCTGCTAATGCCTTTTACCCGAGATTTTAAATTTCACTCTTTATTTTAGTTATTAAGGAATAACTGAGAGCTGCCAAGGTCAATACCAAAATTGTTCTTTGCATTACTTCCACTGAGGTGGTCCAAGGACACACAGATGAACACGGCAACTTCATATTGAGCCCAATCAATCAATATAAAAAATTAATCTCAAATTGGCTCAATTTCTCTTGCAGGAGAATTTTATGGGCTCAATTTTAACTCCCACATCCTAACCCCACTCTCCACCAAGAAACCAGGCGAGGGTCATCTGGACAAAGGGTCATTTGGACTTGAAATATCAGCTCTTTTCTCTCCTTACAGATGCTGCCAGACCTGCTGAGATTTTCCAACATTTTCTCTTTTGGTTTCAGATTCCAGCATCTGCAGCAATTTGCTTCTATCGAGGGTTAGTGAAAATGGGTGGGGGATCTGCCCGCCTTGAGCTTTTGCCACTGCCAAGTTTAAAATCCATCCCTTCAGCCAAACGTTTGGTCACCCTGTCTAACATCGCCTTCTTTGGGAAGCCTATTCATTTTTGCTGAGATTTCTGTGCAAGCAATTGGGAAAGCAAATGACAGGTTGGCCTTTATTGCAAGGAGACTAGAATACAAAAGTAAGGAAGTCTTGCTATAACTGGAATGGGTTTTGAAGAGAGGATTCACGTGATTAGTTCCTGGGATGAAAGAGTTGTCTTCTGAGAGACTGGGTAAATCGGGCCTACTCTGGCTGTGGTTTTTAGAAAATGAAAAATGACCAAATTGAAACATATGGGGCAGAATTTTCTCAGGAAAATTCTAAATGTCGAACAGGCAAGAAAACAGGAGACTTTCTCACCCGTTTTTTTTTTTCAGCGAGGTAGTTGATGGTAATTTACAGAACTCTGTGCAATAGAGGCCGTAATGTGAATCTCACCAGGTGGGAGAGGGGTGGAGTCTCAGCTCACTGGGATGCTAGCTGCTGAGCTCTGGGGGCACCATTGCGCACTCAGCCAAATCTCCGTTCACTGTCGCAGACCAGAGAACCCCACCGGCATGAACGGTCAGAAAATTCCAGCCCTGCAATGAAAACCTGGCTGTTTCTCTGGGGAGAAACGCGTCGGTTTTCATTCAGCACCTGACATTTGGCCATTTTTTTAAGGAAAATTCCACCCATCATATAAATAGAGTTGTTGTTAATCTGGTCATTTTTTAAAACAGCACTTTTTATATGACAGTGATATAGAGCAGAACCTTGGCTAGGCTGAAGTAAATATCAAGTCTGGGGAGTTAGCTGTGAAAAGAACAAACATTCCATGCTGCATTCTATCGCCACACATTTTCTCATTTTTCGACACCAGGGAAAAATGGCATGGAAGCCATCAGTCCCAAGGATGCCTTCCTATTTTTAGGGGCAGAGGAAAGAAAGATTAAGGGAGAGCCCAACCCACCAGTAATTTAGTTTTTAAGTGTGCCACGATACAAAAAAATAAAAATTAAAGTTCCCCCACCACCACGAAACACCCCTCCTCCACGGAGCATCCCCTTTGCACAAAATACCCACCCTCCCCACGGAACACCTCCTCTGGCACTGTCCCCTCAGCATGGCCCCCAGCAGCACTCAACAAGTGGTGGAGACAGTGCCAGGGTACTGTCCAGGCATGACCCTCTTCTCGCCTGAGGGACGTACTCACCTGCTGCCTTCGAAAGGTTCTACTCACCAGATGCACGCCGTGGAGATCTGTGGTGATTCATGTTGGCATGAAGGCACACCGACATGAATGAAATCTAATGGGGAAGGACGGTGGCGTGGGGAGATCTGTCAGGAGTAAAGGCCTGATAATTATATTTCAAGTAAACCTGTTGGACTACAACCTAGTGTCGTGTGAGCTCTCAATTATATTTAAATGGATTCTAATTGGGCACCTGACATTGAACTTCAAGATACCCGTCATATCATTGGTGGCATATAATGCTCCCACTGCTCATTCCGCCCCCTAAAAATTCTCCCCATCAGAAATAAAAGTGATTACAGACGGGCGGAGTGGGGGGGTCTCTTGTTCCAAACACAGTGGAGGCTCGACAACCCAGGCTCCCATTCACTCAAATGTTCACAGGAGCTGGGAGGTCAGATCTTAAGGAACAGCAAATGATAGGATTGTAGTAACAGATTGCAGAAAAACACCTTGGGACATTTTTACTGGATTTAAAGACTCCATATTAAATCAGAAACAAAAATAGAAAATGTTAGAAATACTCAGTAGGTCAGGCAGCTTCTGTGGAGAGTGATAATAATCCAAGTTGTTGCTTAAAGGGTAGTAGAGGTGTATGTGTATGCGTGAGTGTGTGTGAGCATGTGCGTATTTGTGTGTATATGTGAATGTGTGTGTGAGTGTGTGAATGTGTATATGTGAGTGTAAGAATGTATATGTGTGTGTGTGTGAATGTGTATGTTTATGTATGTGTATGTATGCGAATGTGTATGTGTGAGTGAGAGAGTGTGAGAGTGTGCATGTGTCTCCTTACATTCCTTTCCTTTCCAAATTTCCTGAGTAATAATAATAAAAATTTAGACATCTTTCATAGCCCATAGGAATCCAATGTTTTATCAATCCAGGTACACGGTACATACTCTTGCAACTCGGCCAACGTTGTCTACCTGATACGCTGCAAGAAAGGATGTCCCGAGGCATGGTACATTGGGGAAACTATGCAGACGCTGCGACAACGGATGAATGAACACCGCTCGACAATCACCAGGCAAGACTGTTCTCTTCCTGTTGGGGAGCACTTCAGCGGTCACGGGCATTCGGCCTCTGATATTCGGGTAAGCGTTCTCCAAGGCGGCCTTCGCGACACACGACAGCGCAGAGTCGCGGAGCAGAAACTGATAGCCAGGTTCCGCACACACAAGGACGGCCTCAACCGGGATATTGGGTTTATGTCACACTATTTCACATAAATATTTCTGCTTTTTTCCTCCTGAGTCTTTATCATGCGATCCTAGAATCAGAATTTATGTCACACTATTTGTAACTCCCACAGTTGCGTGGACCTGCAGAGTTTCACTGGCTGTCTTGTCTGGAGACAATACACATCTTTTTAGCCTGTCTTGATGCTCTCTCCACTCCCATTGTTTTGTTTCTTAAAGACTGGATTAGTTGTAAGTATTCGCATTCCAACCATTATTCATGTAAATTGAGTCTGTGTCTTATAAGTTCTGTTTGTGAACAGAATTCCCACTCACCTGAAGAAGGGGCTCAGAGCCTCGAAAGCTTGTGTGGCTTTTGCTACCAAATAAACCTGTTGGACTTTAACCTGGTGTTGTTAAACTTCTTACTGTGTTATCAATCACCACAGCATATATATTCCGGGGATTAGAATTTCCAGAGTTCATCTGAACCCTGTGGTCTTGGTGGAAGATCAGTAAAAAAAAACACTGTGGGTTCTCTGGTGGCAGAAGTGGCTTGCCTTTAGCCATTGGCGGGAACTTTCAGTCCCGCCGAAGTCCATAGCAATTTGCATTACTCACCAACCAAGCTGCTGGAGACTCACCGAGGGGAGGTGGTCTTTGGCAGGATTAGAAGATTCCACTGGCAGAAGGACTGGAAAATCCCTTGCATGTAACAGCCTGAATCTATGGAAAGGTTAGGCGGGGTTGTGGGTGGAGGTGGGGGAGGGGGGGGGGGGGGTGGAATCCCAGCTGCGAATTTTCATTTTAACAGAATCTCAGTTCAGCCTGGCTTACCATTGATAAATCTAAAATATTTTTAGTCATATCAATACAATTTTTTATTCATTCATGCGATGTGAGTATCACTGGCAAGGACAGGATATATTACTCATCCTTGAAGGGGTGATAAGTGAGTTACCTTTGTGAACCTGAGTCCATGAGGTGTAGGCATTCCCACGGTTCTGTTAAAGTAAGCCTGCTGCTTAAAATGTGTCAGAGGTTTTCATTTTATTGCAGTCAACAGATCAAGAATGTGAAAGTGAAAACATGGTAAGAAAATGCAGCAAAAGTTTCACTCATCACAGATAATTCAAATGAAAATATAAGCCTAATAATTACTACTGATATTATTAGCCAATGAAGCTTTTGTACTGAAATAGCATTGTGTCCTTTTAACAGAGATTAACAGTTTACTTCAACAAATTTTTGCAAACAATTTAAGCAATCATTCTCTAAAATCATCAACACTGAATCATAGAATTTCTACAGTGCAGAAGGAGGTCATTTGGCCCATCGAGCCTGCACTGACAATAATCCTGCCCAGGTCCTTTCCCCATAAACCCATGTATTTACCCTGCTAACCTCCCTGACACAAAGGGGCAATTTAGCATGGCCAATCAGCCTAACCTGCACATCTTTGGACTGTGGGAGGAAATCGAAGTACCCGGAGGAAACCCACGAGACACAGGGAGAATGGCTGGGTGGAGTTTGCACAGTCACCCAAGGCTGGAATCAAACACTGGTCCCTGGCGCTGTAAGACAGCCGTGCTAACCACTGTGTCACCGTGCCACCCTTTGATTTCAAGCTCTAATGTAATTCTGAAAAAAGTGCTTTGGTTGGTATTTTACCAGCTTTCAATTAAGTGTGATAGTAAGCCTGTCTTGCCAGTAGAAGCTCTAAGTGTCTTATGCCACCTTGAGCAGCCTATCTGCATTGAAGTTGGGACAATAATGTGATTTACAACATGCAATGGGTGTGCATGCTTAAGGAAAGTACGGCGTGTGAGCCAAGGCTGCGAAACAGTGATCCCTTTCACTGACAATTTGGGCAGATGGGAGGGTTAATGCCAACATCTTTAACTGTGAAACAAAGTAGCTTAATAAAGCTAGAAAAAGCAACATGAGCCGCATGTTGCTAACAGGGCTTGGACTACACCACATGTGTCGGTCCATCAGCAATTGACCCAAGTTTGCTTGCTCAAGCAGCTGGTCTAAATGTTTCTTCTGTAGTCTTGCTGCCACTCAGACCTTTGGTGGAGGGTATGTTCGAAGCACTTCTAATGCCTCAGTGATGTACGTGATCGGACATGAAGAGGACTTTGACATGCTTTCATTCCAGGATATTTATTTGTAGCCGACACTTGTGTTAGCTGTAAAATATTTCCGTGCTGTCACAAACGGTGTTCACATTTTTTGCCCAGGCAGCTGTGGACCTGTTTAATGTGCTGCAGCCCAGCAGGAGATCTGCCTCTCTAAATGTTCCATTTGTATAAGTGGCTTCAAAACAAGATTGCTCATCTGGTGTCTGTTCACCGAGAAGCCTGTGCACTTGTTAACTCACAGGATTCAGCTCTTAATTGTTATTTGATGCAGAATAATTATGTATGTCCACAAATACTAATTTGATCAATTATTCTACGTTGCTCAAAGTACTGAATTGGTTTTTTGGTCCAGTGCATTAAGAAAAACAGCTTGTATTTCATGATCTCAGGATTCTCAAGGCATTCACAACATAGAAACATAGGAGCAGGAGGAGGCTATCTGGCCCTTCGAACCTGCTCCGCCATTCATTACGATCATGGCTGATCGTCCAACTCAATAGCCTAATCCTGCTTTTCCCCATAAACTTTGATCCTATTCGCCCCTAGTGCTATATCCAGCTGCCTCTTGAATATATTCAATGTTTTGGCATCAACTACTTCCTGTGGTAATGAATTCCACAGGCTCACCACGCTTTGGGTGAAGAAATGTCTCCTCATCTCCGTCCTAAGTGGTCTACCCTGAATCCTCAGACTGTGACCCCCAATTGTGGACTCCCCCCACCATCGGGAACATCCTCCCTGCATTTACCCTGTCTACTCCTGTTAGAATTTTATAAGTCTCTATGAGATCCCCCCCTCATTCGTCTGAACTCCAGTGAAAACAATCCTAACCTAGTCAATCTCTCTCATACATCAGTCCTGCCACCCCTGGAATCAGCCTGGTAAACTTTCACTGTACTCCCTCAAGAGCAAGAACATCCTTCCTCAGAAAAGGAGACCAAAACTGCACACAATACTCTAGGTGTGGCCTCACCAAGGCCCTGTATAATTGCAACAGCAACATTCAGATTGGAGAAAAGCGTTGTCAGCGTTATAATGTAGGGAGTTTTTACAGCTGTCAATTTTCGTATGGCAAAGTCCCACAAACAGTCCAAGAATCTAGGATTTGCACAGGATCTATTAGGCATTTCACAGCCTCCCATCCTCAACATTGAGTTCAATAATTTCAGACCATGATATTGGCGCTCATTTTAGTTTCATTTTCTTTATGTTTTTTGATTAATTTTTGCTTTTTGTCAGCAGCACACCTGCTCTCATCACATCTTTTGTGTTTCTTCATTTCTTTCCTTGCCCCGTCACCATTCCCTTCGGACTTGGAAGACCTTTCCTTCTGTGTCATGCCAAGTGAAGGGATATCCTATTCCACAATTTAAATATAGACTCTCTGGATGTCCAAGTGTGGATGGAGAATTTCCATTCGCTGCAGTGGGACCGGAGAATCTCGCCGGCGTGACCGGCCAAAGAATTCCAGCCTTCGTGTTCACATAGTTCAAAAAAAACTGTCTTTTACTTAAAAGAACACTGATGAACTGTTAAGATGAATGTAAAGGGTCAGGAGGCCTCTACGATACAGACTATCAGAAGATTCCAGTAAGTTCCAAATTGCATCATCCTAGATGGGGGCCTACCCCTGGATTGGACATATCAAGGTGAATACTATCCATGGATTTCACACTTGCTATTGTTTGGGGATTTATCTGAAACCAAGCCCAATACTCAGCAGATTTTCTGTTTTTATTTCAAATTTCCAGCCCCCTCAGTATTTTGCTGTTTGACCCCATATTATGTCCAACTGTAATTGCTTAAATCTTTTCTTTTTACAAAATCCTGGTCACCATACACAATGACCGAAAGCTCCAAGGTTGGTGTTCTTGCCATGAACTTGTCTTGTATTACCTCTCAGTCCTATTCCACACCACAACATTGATACATGCTTTAACCGAAGCAGGAGAGAATAGCAACTTTCTCTTGCTTTGGAATGAAATGCATGATGATAGTGGATCTTGCAATCAGGTGACCTGGTTTAAATTCAAGATGGACAGTTCTGGGTTTCATATTTGTGACAATCTCTGATCTAATACTGCTCTGGGATAAATGCTACGAAGAGTCGAGAACGTAAACCAGTCCCTCACGCAAACCAGCCTCCCGTCCATTGACACTGTCTACACTTCCCGCTGCATCGATAAAGCAGCCAGCTTAATCAAGGACACCATGCACCCGGACATAAGGCGGGATTTTACGGCCTCACTCAGGCAAGATCGGAAATTCATGCCCGAGGTTAATGAAGATTTCCATCGTTGGACCCTCGCCCGCTCCGATTCCATGGCAGGCAAGGTGATGGAGTTCCGGACATACTCTCTTCCACCTTCTTCCATCGGGAAAAAGATACAAAAGTCTGAGATTACGTACCAACCGACTCAAGAACAGCTTTTTCCCTGCTGCCATCAGACTTTTGAATGGATCTACCTTATATTAAGGTGATCTTTAAGGACATAAGAACATAAGAAATAGGAGCAGGAGTAGGCCATCTCGCCCCTCGAGCCTGCCCCGCCATTCAATAAGATCATGGCTGATCTGAAGTGGATCAGTTCCACTTACCTGCCTGATCCCTATAACCCCTAATTCCCTTACCGATCAGGAATCCATCTATCTGTGATTTAAACATATTCAATGAGGTAGCCTCCACCACTTCAGTGGGCAGAGAATTCCAGAGATTCACCACCCTCTGAGAGAAGAAGTTCCTCCTCAACTCTGTCCTAAACTGACCCCCCTTTCTCTGCACCCTGACTGTAACACTACATTCTGCACCTTCTGCTTTCCTTCTCCCCTGCGTACTCTATGAACGGTATGCTTTGTCTGTATAGTGCGCAAAAAACAAATACTTTTCACTGTATCCCAACTCGGGTGACAACAATAAATCAAATTCCCTATTTTACATGATCACCAAATGATTCACATCAGCAGTTGACCAATCCCAAAAACCAATAAACTATTGCAACAGGAAAGTGTGCTGCTGTGGAAATTTACAGAAAACATTTCCAAAACAGTTTCCCTGACTTTGGCTTTTGAAAAGAAACTGACCGATGATCACTCACACTGGCACAACACAGGCGTGGAAATATTGTTCCTCCAACTGTTGCGGTGCTGATTTGTAGGTACAAGTTCGACTCTCTGCTATTCCAAACATTATTCTTGAAATTAGGTCTTGTCTAAAAAGAACAAATAAACTGAAAGGTTATCTTTCGATCGTTAATGAGTCAAGTCACCAGCACCCCGAGCTATCAGTCTCTCGGCTTGCCTTCTGCCTGGTTGTTCGGTCAGGTTTTGTTTGGAGTGGGCCCGTCTACAACAAATCAAACATCAGAATGTAGACAAAATTCTAAAACCCCAGAGTAGAGATCAGGGCAATTGAATTGACATTGAGTGTGTTTAAGTGCTTTTTCTGTTTATTTGGCTAAAAGATGTCTATTTTTCCTGCCTTTACCTAATGGAGTTTTTAAAACACAAGTGGAAATTTTATGGCAATATGAGTGGCCTTAACTAAAAAGGATTCATGTGATGGTCAGGCACAGATATGAACACAAATAATCACCGTTAACCAATTGTCATAGCTGACTGCACCTCGGCCCAAACATTTCTTAGTTTGGAACCTGTTCACAGTTTAGAAGATAGACTAACCTATAATGTTGCTTTCCATCTCTCGGAGTGTTTCTGGTTCTCATTTGTAAATGTGTTGCAAGAAATCAAGGTGGCACAGTGGTTAGCACTGCTGCCTCACAGCGCTAAGGACTCAAGTTCGATTTGTGGCTTGGGTCAGTCTGTGCAGAGTCTGCATGTTCTCCCAGTGTCTGGTTTCCTCCGGGTGCTCCGGTTTCCTCCCACAGTCCAAAAGACATGCTGGTTAGGTGCATTGGCCGTGCTAAATTCTCCCTCAGTGTACCCGAACAGGCACAGGAGCGTGGCGACTAGGGGATTTTCACAGTAACTTCATTGCAGTGTTAATGCAAGCCTACTTGTGACACTAATAAATAAACTTTTAATCAGGAGAACACCATTTCATCTTCTTCAACCACCTCAACGTTGATTGTCTGTGGATGAAAACTACGATTCGCTGTTCCTGTAATTCTAGTTGTGTGTGGAATCCTGACAGCAGCTTCAGATGATATGAACTGAAATTCATTTTTATAGTACGGGTACTCCTCAAGGGGGACGCAAAAAGTTGTATCATTCGTATCCAAGTCAGCATTAAGCATTTCCAGATCAAGTACACAGGGTCAACTAAAGTTCAACTGAAATTCACCCCACAATCATCAAGTGACTATATGGAATTAACTACAATTTCAAGACAGGCCTCAAGTCAAAGGATGAATGACAACACACACAGAGCACTCAGAATAAATGATTCCAGCAACAGTTACTGACACAAATCGCAATCGTACCACATAGCTTTAACAATCCTTCCCTTAAGAACACATATGTGTTCAATAGACTGTCCCCTGCTCTATTCTCCAGTGCAATGTGTGGACATTATCAGTGTCACAGGTGGGTTTCTCTACACAGTCTTAGCAGCTGTGTATTGCTAGGAATGGGAACCCGTGGCTATTTAGGACCTCCAGGTTGTGATGGGTTGAGACGGGGGGAGAGGGGGGGGGAAGGAGTGCGGTTGCGACGCCCCTTATGCGAGTACCTCACTGCCCACAAATACAGATGTGTAACGGCTACTTGCACAAGATAACAAAGGGTTAGGACCACCCCTGAAGTGGCTTGGGCCAATTTCCAGACAATTTCTGATTTGGTTTATTTACAACTACTCACAAAAGTGCAATTGAATAATGAGCTCAATCACCAGACAGACCTGGATGTGAACTCTCCATCCTTCTGAAAATATTTGCATTCCAGTTCCCCTTTCAGCATGTTAATCAAAATCAAAATGGAAATCTGCATTCAATTTTTCAAAAAGCACTTGGCAATAAAATGGGTTTCAAACTTTGTGTGAAGTGCATGACAGGTGGATGAGTTAGCTGCAGTAGCTGGAGGCAAATCACTGGGATGAGTGGAGGACTGAAGTTTGTAAAGTACAAATGATTTGCAGTTGAAACAATTAGCTTTATATTTTACATTTGCTTTATGTCATTCAAAGATGGTTCAAATAAATTCTGCATACATAACATTGACTTTTACTAAACAGTAAGTACGCACGTCCTTCCATGATCACAATCAGGTAGCAGTGCCCAACATTGTACCCACTTTGCTGATGTGAAATTGTACCCAGGTATCCTTGTAAACTAACCATGACATGGGACCTTCAAGTTCCCAGAGTTGTTACTGTGCTTTATCTTCCCCGCACCTGGGAGTGCACAAGTTGATTTATTCGTGTCATAAGTAAGCTTACCTTAACACTGCAATGATGTTACTGCGAAATCTCCTAGTCGCCACACTCTGGTGCCTGTTCGGGGACACTGAGGGAGAATTTAGCATGGCCAATGCACCTAACCAGCACATCTTTTGGACTGTGGGAGGAAACCGGAACACTTGGAAGGCACGGGGAGAACATGCAGACTTCGCACAGACAGTGACCCAAACCGGGAATGGTTCATGGCCCTGTGAGGCAGCAGTGCTAACTACTGTGCCACCATGCCGCCCGGGGCAGACTTTCATCTGTTTACATTATGAGGTTTTTATTGGAAAATGTCACTAACCTGCCACCAGAGGCTTATAGCTTGAAGGACGCCACTCTGCATCAAGCATGGCTGACCAGGTGTTTCTCCCGCTCTTCCAGACAGGCACATGCTGGAAGGATTTTGCAGCTTGATACTCAAGCAGTTTGAGTCCCATTTCAAGTGCAGGCCTGGGACCTGTTTTCTGCCATGACATTGGGGGTTTGATCCTCCAGGTTTCAATTCAGCCCTGCGACTTTATAAGCCTCTTCAGGGACTTTAATGAGTAATTAAGGCAAACTAGGACTAGGAAGATCTCTGGTTTGTTTCTTAGCCTGTGCTGAACGTTGTTGATTTGGACTGAGATGGATGTAGGGAATTCATTATTGGCTTTAAGAGTCTTTATGTCAGGAAAGGGAAGAAAGTGCTGTTGTTCCAGTTCCTGATCACTTTCCAGCACCCACCGTAGTAAATTTGTGAGTGCAGACATTAATGAGGACATAGTTGACTAAAATAGGCTGTTCCACAATTGAATAACTGTAATCGACTGTTCAGTGCTCTTTATAATTAAAGAGGGACATTGAGTGTTTACAGATTCACCAGTTATTTTTGTGTGGCTAAGCAAAACACTCCCAAAAGCATTCTGGAAAAGAAGAAGTTTGACCTTTTTCTTTCGAGGTGACCAGCAATAATCTTAAGGGTGAATGCTTAGTATTCTGACTGGCTGGTATAAATGGACTGACTATTCACCAGTACCCCCGACATAAGTGTAGGGTTCCAACTTGCAAATGTAATCAGCCCAACACCCAAAACGGCCTGGTGGGCAACTCACCCATTAACAGTGTCACTTGAAAATGGCACCAGAGGCAAGGGCAAGGTGCCACCCTCCCTGAATGGCAGCTGCTGTCTGTCCCTCATTTTGGGCAAGGGCGAGAAACAGGAGGCCAGTAGTTGCAAATTATCCAAGTGACATGGCAAGCAGGCTTATCTTATTTGCTGTGCTGCAGAACTGCAAATGAAATGATTGGAAAACCTGCTACAAATATAAATTGAAGGCATGAATTATCACCCTGTTACACCCCACAACAAATCCCTTCTCCATCTAGGGTGGCACAGTGGTTAGCACTGCTGTCTCACAATGCCGGGGACCCGAGTTCAATACCAACCTTGGGTTACTGACTGTGTGGAGTTTGTACATTCTCCTATGTCTGCGTGGGTTTCCTCCGAGTGCCCTGGTTTCATTCCACTGTCCAAAGATGTGCGAGTTATTGTGGATTGGCCATGCTAAATGGGGTAAATATGTGGGGTTACAGGAATAGGGCAGGGATAAGATGCTTTGCCGGAGAGTTGATGCAGACCTGTTGGGTCGAATGGCCTTCTTCTGTACTAGAACGATTCTAGGTCAAATTGAGTTATGTCACTTGCTGCCCAAATACGGAAATTTTGCATAAAAGGTCCCCACTCATTCTTGAGCAATTTTTACCCAGGCAGGATAACCAGCTCAACCAATGGGACTTACTATCATTTACTTGTTACTTGGATGGTTTTTCAGCCAGACATGGTCAGAGGTCCTTTTGTGGTTGTGACAGGCAAAAAATCCCACAATCTGAAAGACTTCCACACACTGAACAAGCTCCGTGCCTCTGCCACATTATCCCACACCCTCTTCCTCACCACATTTCAGTGCTGCTAACTCACCTCATCTCCACCTCATCCAGAAGGTTCCTTTCTGCAGAGTGGAATACTTTCTGAACAACTTTAACTTGCATGTCAGATGTTCTTGTTCTGGTGGCAATGGAAGGTTAGGAGGCAAATCCCTCTGCAGTACAGTTTAAATAAAGGACAGCAGTGAGTGCTCCTTGCCTTACAAGCTCACTCTGAAAGAAAGTTCTTCTCCTCTCCATTTTTATGGCACCCAACTCTGGGGACTGGTGATCATGTGGTGCAGTGGTTAGCGTCCCTCCCTCAGAGTCTGAAGCTCTAGGTTTGAGTCTCCCTAAGACTTAATGGCCAAGAAAGGTGTATTCATAATGCGGCCAAACTGGTTTTACCCTACTGATGATAAAAAGTGTTGTTGCAATAGTGACCCTGCTCAGTACGGAAAGAACCGCAGGTCAGACAGTTGGTGTATATGCTTGGCAGCGGAGCCAATGGTGCGCAGCTATTATCTGTGGGATTATGACTGAATGCCTCGAAGTCAGAATCCCACCTAAAAGTTCAGCAACTTTACCACTTGATTAATAAGGGGATCAGGTGTCATGGGGAAAAGACAGGAGAATGGGGATGAGAAAAATCTCAGCCATGATCGAATGGCGGAGCAGACTCGATGGGCCGAGTTGCCTAATTCTGCTCCTATGTCTTATGGTCTTACCACGAGGTCCCCTAGGTGGCTGGCTGTGGGCCTGCCATCCAAATAAAGATGGAGGGCAGGCTCCCAATAATGCCAGCCTCAAGGGTCAATAGCTCTGAAGCCTCAGCTACGCTACTGGGAGATGTGGTGGATACTGAGGATGGCAGGAGATCGCAGCTGGGGTTGGTGAGTGGGTGGTGCTAAATGTCCATACATAGTATCTTTACTGCACAGAAGGAGACCACTTGGCTTATTGAGGATTATTTCTGCCTGAACTTTAAGTTAAAGTTTATTTATTAGTCACAAGTAAGACTTATATTAACACTGCAATGAAGTTACTGTGAAATTCCCTGAGTCGCCACACTCCGGCGCCTGTTCGGGTCAATGCACCTAACCAGCACGTCTTTCAGATTGTGGGAGGAAACTGGAGCACCCGGAGGAAACCCACGCAGACATGGGGAGAATGTGCAAACTTCACACAGGCAGTGATCCAAGCTGGGAGTCGAACCCGGGTCCCTGGCGCTGTGAGGCAGCAGTGCTAACCACTGTGCCATCATGTCACCCCAATCCTTGAACTTCCAATTCCTAAAATTAGCAATGGTAAGTGTGATTGTGATCAAACCCTCCAAAAGCATTTTGTATGATTTAAAAATTAATGTTGTAGAGAGACACCAATTTTCAATCACCAATTCACAGAGAAGTTCTTTCCAAACCAGCTGCAGATATAAAAAAAAGCCATGCATCTGTCTCTGCGTTACAACGGCATTTAGAATAAGCTGCATAGAAATAATAAGCAGTATTTTTGACCAAAATTTAAAGAGTTAAATTCAGGCCTTTCGCTGTCAGGTCAGGAGAGTTTGGTACTCTCACTATCACTACCCCCCCCCCCCCACCCCCCCCCCCCCCCCCACCCACCCACCCCCCCCCCCCCCCCCCCACCCACCCACCCCCACCCACCCCCCCCCCCCCCCCCCCACCCCCACGGGATCATTTCTTGGTGGCAACTTTGAATGCTGGAGCGTCTCTATTCCTGGTCCACATGTTTATGAACAATCCATCCCTCTTTGTCCACTTGGGAAGAAAGAGATCCAACCTCAGAGACAATAATTCCTAAGATCCAACTTGGCCCACTGCAGAAGATCTAAACATATATGGCTTCATCTATCACACATTTCTGTGCTCTACTCTTGTGAATATGGCTGTTTTTCTGGCTACCTTGGCTGGTCTTTAACCTCCCTGACAAATTTGAAAACACGAGGCTCAGTCTCATTCTGAGATGATGGGCAGAATTTTCTCGTCCTGCCCGCCACAGGAATCATAGCGGGCGGGGCACGAACTATGCAAAGATCCGTTGACCTCGGGCGGGATTTTCCTGCTTTGGGGCGAGCGTCGCCGGCAAATCCCACCTGATGTTTCATTAATGGTTTTGTTGGTGGAATGTGGAATGTATGGTAGCTAAGAAGGAAGCATGAGATTTTGGTTTCCAAGTTTCCTCCAGACAGCTTCTTCAGGCCAGACTTGGAAGTTTGGACGGTTCTCTCGGCTAGTCAGTCAGTCAGTTTGATGCTGGATGGTAAGGTGCATTTCTGATATGTTTGATACCATTGAGACAGGTGACCTTTTGAAATTCAGCACTTGTGAATATAAGAACATAAGAAATAGTAGCAGGAGTAGGCCATTTAGCCCCTCGAGCCTGCCCCGCCATTCAACAAGATCATGGCTGATCTGAAGCGAATCAGATCCACTTACCCGCCTGCTCCCCATATCCCTTAATTCCCTTATCGATCAGAAATCTATCTACCCGTGATTTAAACATATTCAACGAGGTAGCCTCCACCACTTCAATTGGCAGAGAATTCCAGAGATTCACTACCCTCAGAGAAGAAGTTCCCCCTCAACTCTGTTCTGAACCGGCCCCCACTTATTTTGAGGCTGTGTCCTCTAGTTCTGGTTTCCCTTCTAAGTGGAAAGAATCTCTCCACCTCTACCCTATCCAGCCCCTTCATTATCCTATATGTCTCTATAAGATCACCCCTCAGCCTTCCAAACTCCAACGAGTACAGACTCAATCTGTTCAATCTCTCCTCATAATCTACACCCCTCATCTCCGGTATCAACCTGGTGAACCTTCTCTGCACTCCCTCCAAGGCCAATATATCCTTTCGCAAATAAGGGGACCAAAACTGCACACTGTACTCCAGTTGCGGCCTCACCAATGCCTTGTATAGTTGCAGCAAGACCTCCCTGCTTTTATATTCTATCCCCCTCGCGATAAAGGCCAACATTCCATTCGCCTTCCTGATCACCTGCTGCACCTGCAGACTGAGTTTTTGCGATTCGTGCACAGGTCCCTCTGCACAGTAGCATGATGGAATTTTTCTCCATTTAAATAATATTCCAATTTACTATTATTTCTTCCAAAGTGGATAACCTCACATTTGCTAACGTTATATTCCATCTGCCAGATCCTCGCCCACTCGCTCAGCCTATCCAAATCTCTCTGCAGACTTTCCGCGTCCTCCACGTAATTCGCTTTCCCACTCATCTTCGTGTCATCAGCAAACTTTGATACCCTACACTCAGTCCCCTCCTCAAGATCATCTATGTAAATGGTAAACAGTTGAGGTCCCAGCACCGATCCCTGCGGCACGCAACTGGTCACCAACTGCCAACCAGAAGAGAACCCATTTATTCCAACTCTTCCTGTTAGATAGCCAATCCCCAATCCACGCCAACACCTTACCCCCAACTCCGTGTACCCCAATCTTCTGCAGCAACCTTTTGAGGCACCTTATCAAATGCCTTCTGGAAATCTAAAAACACCACATCCACCGGTTCCCCTCTGTCAACCGCACTAGTCACATCTTCATAAAAATCCATTAAATTCGTCAAACACAACTTTCCCTTCACGCTGCGTCTGCTTGATCGAACCATTCTTATCCAGGTGCTCTGCTATTTCCTCTTTAATGATGGACTCCAACTTCTTCCCAACTACGGACGTTAAGCTACCTGGCCTGTAGTTACCCAGTTCCAATGGTTCCAATGTCCGATACATTGACTTCGGGTAATTGCCAAATTGAAAAGCATTGGCATAATCTTTTTACAGCAGCATGCAATGTAGGTGACTTCACTTCAAAAATCTGCATCCATTTAGAGTGTGCATTGATCACAAGCAAAATCATTGTGTCCAGGAATGGACTAACATAGCTGACATATATCCACACCATGGCCACCCAGGCCATTCCCAAAGCTTTAGTGGGGCTGCAGCTGACGACTTTTGTTGCTGTTAGCACTGCTGACAGTGCTCGACTAGGTTTTCAATATCTGCATCAACGCCAGGTCACCACACGTAACTCCAGGCAAGTATCTTCCTCTTAGAGATGCCAGGATGGGCACTGTATAATTCAGTTAGAAGCAACTCTCTGCCTAGTACAGGAGTGATTACTCATGCTCCCTAAAGTATGATGCCATCCTGACAGCTCAATTCATTTTTATGGCTAAAGAATGGTTTCATTTCCTTGGAAACTGTATCATTTTCCTGCCCTATAAGGCTATGGTCTCTCACTTTGGACAAAAGTGGACCGTGATTGGTCCAGCTCCAGATCAGCCTCAGAGAGACTGGTAATGGGTCTAAAAGATTTAGTGCCAAGATCATTTCTTGGGCCACAGGCATGTGACCCTTTCTCACAAAGATAGGCAGCTATCAGCATCATCATTCGTTAGGAGTACCCTAGGTCAGTGTTTGAAAATATGTTTGTAAGTGAACAGAATTAACGTCCATTGCCGAGGCTATCAGCAGGATAGCTTTGTCTTTTTGAAGAGGCCCAAGGTGGTCTGTGGTCAGAAACGATGTTAAAGTTTCTACCCTGTAAGTACTGGTGGAATTTCTTGACACTGAAGACTATTAATTGTCCTTCCTTCTCAATTTGTGATTACCCTTTTTTTGGCCAATGAGAGGTTTGTGTTCTTGACATCTACCCTATTGGCCTTTCAGGGTGTGAGAACACCACACTAACACCATCCTAGAAGGAACAACAATTTGGACCAGTATTCTTACTTCCCTGTTACTTACTGCTTTTTCCTCTGGGTATGGAGAGGTGTCAGAGGTCATATCAGTTCTTTAAATATGTTGAAATGCACCAACAGGTTTGAGGACTGCAGCAATTGCTTCAGTCTGTTGCAAGCCTCCTCCTGGCGAGCTTCCTAAGACCAAACATGGTGTTTCTTTAGCAGAATACGCAAGGGGCCCAGAACAGTCGATTAGTTGTTTAAAAGTCACCCATCCCCAAAACCCATTTCAGTTCACTTATGTTTATGAGGGAAGGCACCTCCTTTATGATCTTGACCTTTTCTTCCATGAGGCATAATCCGTGTGTGTCTGCACAGTGCCCCATGTAAGTCACTTCAGTGACTTGAAAAGTGTGGTTCTTTTTCTTGAGGTTGACTCCAGCCTCCCTAAGCATCTTCTTCGAAGTTTGCTAGATGCTCGGCCTCGGTTGATCCAGTGATAAGGACAACATTAATGCATACCGCAACCCATGGTAGCCCCTTTGCAGATACTCCATTATCCTTTAAAATATGGTACATGCTGAAAAGACAGGTGTGTGTACTGGAATAGGCCTTTGTGTGTGTTTATTGTGACATAGTTATCTAATTCAAGTTGCTGGTATGCATGACTCATCCAGGTTTGTGTAAGACTGACTTCCTGCCACCATTGCATACAGGTCTTTACTCATTCAGCTTGGCAACCTGATTAACCGTTTGCTTATATAATCACCACAAATGTGGATGGCCTTATTAGGTTTCAATATGGGAACGATGGGTGTTGCCCATTCTGAGAACTAAATTAGATGATTGACACCCATTTAACTCAGCATCTACTTTTTCTCATAAGGTATATGGTACCAATCTTGACATAAAGAATCAGGGATTTGCCTCTGGATCAATGTAAATCTTAGCTTGCAAGCCTTTGATTTTTCTTAAATTTGTCACGAAAGATGGCATCATATTTTCTTCACAATTCTGGCAGTCCCACTTCCTGCACATGAAAGATCTTGGCCCAATTCAACTTGATTTTTTTAAAGCCAATCATGGCCCAAAAGGTTTGTCCTTCACCTATCATTATTATTACCGGGAACTGGGTAGACTGTTCACAGGTACTATTGTGAGGCCTTTTACTATCATTGATTCTCCCGTGTACATCTTCAAATTGGTAGAAGTGCTCTCCAAGTTCAATGGTTGGGCACCCTCTTTCAGATACTAAAATGTATGCTCATCTATGACTGTGGCTGATGCCTCTGTATCGACTTCCATACTTAAAAGGTGCTGTATGGTGTCATTGCCCATGCCACAAACTAACCGGTCCCACAACATGTCATTTAGGGTCACTCCAAAATCGCAGTGCTCTGATAATTGTTTTAGTTTAGCAATGTAAGTTGCGATTGATTCACCTGGGGCTCTCACCCTTGATGTAAATTTGAATCTCTGGAGTATGACTGGTGGTTTGGGTTGAAAATTATCCCTCACTAAATCCACAAGCTCACTGAATGATCTGGAGTCAGACACACTTGGGGCTGTGAAACTGCGAATAAGACTGTAGGCCTGACTTCCACAGATGCTCAGGAGAATTGCTTTGCACTTTGTCTTCTCCCCTATTTTATTTGCCTGGAAATAAAACCTGAGACACTCGATGGATTGACCCCAGTCCTCCGTGGAAGACTTGAATCAGTCTATTTGCCCAAAAAAGAGGCATTCTGATAATTATATATACTTGTTTTCCCTTCAGTCTTCATTTAAAATGCAATATTCACAGGTGTAGGGCTAGAGGCATCACCGGGATTGTTTATCCTTATCGTCAGGTGTACTCCTGGAAGCTTAAATTGAACAAACAAACAAAATTTAGAAGGTTGCTTAATTAGCTGCATACTTCAAGCTAGCTTTAAGTGCACTCTTTCCAACTTGGAAATCTCCTTCCTTCAGAGATTCCCCATGCTACGTGTTGGTTCGTTGTTCAGACCACGTGACTCTTCCTCAGTCAGGCTGGTCTTAAAGTGACAATTACCACAATGTCACAATTATTACACTTCATAGGTGAAGAACTTCAAGCATTTTTAGATAGATGTGTTAACGTATAGTGTAAATGCAAGACTTTTCTTAATTAAGTGAAACAGAAGAACATGAACAACTTCATAGGTTGCTCCATTAATCATGGCATCTTTAGTTCATAATTGTTAGTAGGTGCCTTTAAAAAGGCGCTAACTAGAGGGCGAAGGAGTAGCTCCAAATCTAATGGTGAATTAAAAAGAATAAAAACATATGAGTGACGTAAGGAAGGGAATGTCTTTTTCCGATTGTCATCTGATTCTGCTCCTTTATATAGAAAATTGGACTAAGAACAGAAACTGTCAGTGGAAACTGGGGTGCTGACTCGAGGCCAAGTACTAAATGTTCCGTGCATGCCTTGACAGAATGCCGAGGTGATCTGCGCAAGCTTTTGGCTGAGGGAATACAGGAACTCACCAGATCTGGCATTGGAAAGGTCACCGCGACACCAGCGGAAAGTCTTGCACAGCAGATTCGAATGCCTCATTGTGGACTCTGGTTAGGAGTGGAAAAGTGCCAAATATTGTCAGTCTACACCTCTGGGTCTTGCATAATTAAAAAGGCTTCTCGGCAATTTTCTCAGCTTTCAATACTTCGGTTAAGCAACGCAAGAAAACTTAAACTGAAGAAATGCAACCTATAAAAGTTTCTCATTTCCTCAGAGGGATGACTTTACAATCATTCATCCCAAGTTTCGATCGAACCACCTCATTTCACAATGTACATCTTAGTCATATCCCTAATACTCACTGTTCCATACAAATTCACATCACTGGAGATATGCTAATGTTCCATTTAAACCTCTTGATTTTCAAACCCAAAAGTTCAAGCGATCAAATGCTTGCAGGTTATAACCCATTTTGGGAGAAAGTTCATCCGTGCACAGTACATTGCTGTTTCTGGATAAAGCTCTGCAAAAACCCTAGTCAATTTTTCTTGCTTGCATGATTCATTTTTGTTGCAAGAAGGATAAGATAGGATATTCTTCAGCCCAACCAAACCCCAGCTATGAAATCCTGGAATGAGCCTGTAAAAGGTGGATCTGGTTAGAATCGGAGGGGCCTTTCTACAATGATTTCACTTGCAGACAGACTGGGCCACCCTTGTGCCAAGAGAATAGGAGAAACTGGAGTAGCCATTTTTGACGCTGACCTTAAAATGACAAGTCACATTCAAGCCAGTTACCTACTCGCTGCATTCAGTTAATGGGCACTACACAGACTTATTAAATTAACCTTGAATGTTCTGAGTTACCATGAAACATGTCCAAAATAAATATTCCTGAAAAAGGTTGAATAAGGATTTAACTTTCACCCTGTAGCCACACTATTTATCCTCATTTTGGAAGGAATGTAATATTGCTGTACAGTAGAACATTCTATTCCATACATCTTTTAAATCCCATTTATTTAAACCCACCCAATTAGAAAGGTATTGTTGGAATGTTCTTACTTCGAGATAAATGATGAAAGGTTTAGGTATGAAAGTTAAGTAATGTCTCTAAAATTAGATTTAGGCACAGTTAATTTGTAGCAAGCCAGTTTACAGATCACAAAACCAAGGCTGGAAAGATGCTTCACCACAATATGGTGAAGTCAATGCAATATTTAATGAAATGCTAATTTGAAGCCCGTTCTCCCCAGCAAAAAAGGAGTTGCCCTGATGTCCTACTCAGCATTCATCCCTCAAGTAAAACAGGTGGTACTAAGTCGATCTTTCTCAACATCCTAGCTCTGACTGTAACACTACATTCTGCACCCTCTCCTTTCCTTCTCCAGTAAAGGGCATGCTTTGTCTGCATATAACACATGAAATAATACTTTTCACTGTATACCAATACATGTGGCAATAATAAATCAAATCAAGTTCAAGTGACCATTTTATCAACATTGTTGAGCTTGCTGTGCATATCTTTGTCGATGTGTTACCTACACAACAGTGAGTTTGCGCTTAAACTAATTGATGGAGTGTGAAATGCTTTGGGCATCCTGAGGACAGTTTTCCACAATCACCCCCCAGTAATTTCTCGCATCCGTTAACATGAGGCCCAGGAGGGCGACCAATGTTTTTATTTTCCCCCCTTTACTCCCAAGATGGAACATCTCAGTAGTGCTTCTAGCCTTGCCAGGAACTGACAGAACCATTCGTAAGTTAGACAAAGTGCCTCAAGTGACAGTTTTACTCTGAGTCAAATCTGTCACCATTTAACTGGAAAGAGAACCCCGCTTAACTCTTGACTCTTTTAATTGATGTCAAAAATGCTTAAGCCACACTGCCCTCTCAGTTGTGATGTACTGCCTGAAGTGTTGAATTCTAAAGTAAACAGATGATCCAAAAAAAAGATATAACGTTAAAATTCATAAACAAAGCAAATCACCCAACATCTAGGATGTGGCCAAACAGTTTCAAATGAAAATTCCACACAGAAAGGGAAAAACGGTTTTTATTTTTCTCTGAGAGAAATCAGACCCTCATGACTCTTTTTAAAAAGTTCAACACCGCAGAACGTTCAAAACCTTTTTTCATTTCCTGAGAGTGACATGTCTGACTCCCAAGAAAGACGTGTCACTTGAAACACTTTTGTTTCACTACGAACGGTTCTGTCAGTTCTTGGCAAGGGCAGAAGCACGAGTGTGATGTTCCATCTTAGGAGAAAATAAAACATTGGTCGCCCTTTTGGGGCCTCAACTTAACCAATGAGAAATATTGGCGGTGCGGGTGGAAAACGGTCCTCAGAACATCCCAAAGAGCTTCACAGCCAACCTATTACGCCTGAAGCGTACTCACTGTTCCTGTTTGGGAAAACACAGCAAGTCAACTTGCGTGCAATCCGGCCCACAAATAATGACAGAATTCGAGTTCATTTATTTCAGCGGCCAAATTCAAGGGACAAAAGGGCAACTATTGAATAGGACAATGGGAGATCGTCTCTGCTCAATATTGATGTGGAGATGCTGGCGTTGGACTGGGCTAAACACAGTAAGAAATCTCACAACACCAGGTTAAAGTCCAACAGGTTTACTTGGTAGCACAAGCCACAAGCTTTCCGAGCGCTGCTCCTTCATCGGGTGAGTGGCATTTCAGTATACACATCTCTTTAACCTGTGCTTAACCCTCTCTCCACTCACATTGTCTGTACCTTTAAGACTTGATTACCTGTAAAGACTCGCATTCCAACCATTATTTTGTAAATTGAGTGTGTGTCTTTATATGCCCTGTTTGTGAACTGAAATCCCACTCACCTGATGAAGGAGCAGCGCTCCGAAAGCTCGTGACTTGTGCTACCAAATAAACCTGTTGGACTTTAACCTGGTGTTGTGAGACTTCTTACTCTGCTCAATATTGCCAGGGAACATTTTACATCCACTACAAGCAGAAAGGTTTAATGTCTCGATTGGAAGACAAAACCTCTGGCAATGCAGCACTCCTGTAATAATAATGTGTCAACTTAGATAATGGTGAACATCTTTCAGTTTGAATCCAAGCACATCAAAATGATTTTTAAAAACCCTCGGATTGAGTGTCTTTCTTTGAAAAATATAGCAAGGTAGCAATCAAAACTATAAATGTATAAGCCATCAGAGGTTCTTGATCAAAAAGAGTTCACTGGAACGAGATAGTTTTACCAATGTGATGGATTCAAGCGCTTTATTCTCCTTCATAGAAATCATAGCAATCATAGAAACCCTACAGTGCAGAAGGAGGCCATTCAGTCCATCGAGTCTGCACCGACAACAATCCCACCTAGGCCTTATCCCCGTAACCCCACATATTTACCCTGCTAATCCCTCTGACCTTTGCATGCTGGGGCACTAAGGGGCAATTTAACCCATTTCTCTTTCCAGAAATGAGTTAAAATATTCTATTTGCAAATGCCTCCATGTGGTATACTGAAATCGTACATAATCATTGAAAAGTGATCTCAAGAGCTGCCTAGTAAGTGGATTACCAGGCCACTTCAGAGAGCAGTTAAGAGTCAACCACATTGCAGAGAGTCTGTAGTCACATGTAGACCAGATTCGCTCCCTAATGGGCAATAGTGAACTCGATGGCCTTTTTTTCTGACAATGCGGGAGTTTCACAATCACTATTAATGGGTCTAGTTTTCTTTTTAACTCCAGATTTAATTAATTAATTGAGATTAAATTCTCCCAGTTGCCATGATAGGATTTGAACTCTATCCCTTGAGCATTCTTGTAGAACCTGTGAAATACTATTCCAATAACATTACTGCTTTGCTACCAATCCCCATGAGTTATATAATTTGCAAACTGAAGGAATGATTCATGACTCAAATGAGGATCTTCTTGGCAATTTCTCCTTCAATTATTTTTTTTACCTAAAGATAATCTTTCCATTTACTTTGTGGATCTTAGAAATGACTGCCTGCATTGTTCTTCCACCAGTTCAAGCGAGAAAGGATTCTAAACAATGTTGTTGTCAACCTGGATCCTTTCACCGATCCTAACACCGATCCTAACTAATAGATCACTTTTTTTTGGGATCTTCTATTGCCACAATAGGCAAAATACCCTTTGTAGTCTGGATGGAATCAGACTCTGATTAAGTTTAGTTTATCATTTATTAGTCACAAGTAGTCTTACATTCACACTATAATTAAGTTACTGAAAATTCGCTAGTTGCCACACTCCGGCGCCTGTTCGGGTACACTGAGGGAGAATTTAACATGGCCAATGCACCTAACTTGCACATCTTTGGACTGTGGGAGGAAACCGGAGCACCCAAAGGAAACCCATGCAGACACAGGGGAGAACGTGCAAACTCCACACAGACAGTGACCCAAGCCAGGAATCGAACCCAGGTCCCTGGCACTGTGAAGCAGCAGTGCTAACCACAGTGCCGCCCCTGTGCCAATTAAAGCACAGCATGCTGTGACAAAAGAAGAATAGATGGCACAAAAATGGATTTTAACCAAAGAAAGAAACAGATAAAACTGTCAATCTAAAAAAAAGCACAGCGATTTATCTCTTAGTTCTTTAATTAATAATTCTGCATTGTGCTTCTTTTTGATAATTTATATCAGAAATTCTTACTCTGTAGATTGGTACGGCACGGATACTAATGCTGTCTCAGAAAGTATCATGGTCTTTGCTGCAAGGTCAAAGAAAAATAAGGTTTCCAAAAAGTTGGTAGTTTAAAATGGAAACTGGAGCTAACTGAAGGGAGGGAGCTTATTTTGATGGAGAATGAAGTTTAGAAACATGCTGTTTATGGCAGCTTGGTATTTGCATTTGGTAGAGTTTGATTCTCAATCTTAACTATCATTCATTTAAATGGACTCGTAGGGTGAGTTATATAGGTTCTTGATCAGATGGAATGTTGTTCAATTTGCACTACAAGAGCTCCCCGTTCCAAAGGGGGAGGAAGAATTAATTAAGTAATCCCACCTTCAAAAAAAGTGCACAAATTCAACAAACTTAACCTTAACTGCAGAGGCCAAATGGAAAAAAGTGAGGAAAAAAATAACGGAATAGTTACAGGATAAAAGCTGGCTATTCGGCCCCTCGTGCTTGTGCTGGTTCCCTACCAGACAAACTGAGCTAGTCCAAATTCCCAGTTCTTCCACTGAGCTCTCGCAATTTTCTCTCTTCAGATGTTTATCCAATTCTCTTTTGATTAGCATCATCAACTCTGTCTCCACCACATTCTCAGGAAGTGGATTTGGGTCCTAACCGTAAGATGTCTGAAGAGGTTTTCTTTATCTCGGCTAACCATTCACCTTACTGCGATGTTCCTTGTTCATGACCCTTCTACTAATAGGACCAGGTTCTGCCTAACTATTCTCTCCACATCCCTCATTATCTTTACCACCACTATTTTATCATGTTGCTTATCCATCATGTCTTTATCATGTTGCTTAGAAAAGGAATGCTTAGAATTCAGATCTGTTTTGCAGGGTGCCGATTTGGCTAGCAAGACCTTCAAATTGGTAGCTGGGAGCACAGGATAATTACTCATTTTAAACCTGGAGTGTTTGTTTTAAGCAAAGCTAATGCATTTGTGTTTACTTAGGTCTCCCCTGGGGGTTTCAGTGTATAGTTTTGATTAGGTTGATTGACAGGGACAGAGTATAATGGGGGGAGTTAAGCTTGCAAGGAAGAAATACTGTTTCAGTTTCATTTTAAAAGTGCAAGCAGTTGCTGTTTGGGTTGCCAGAAGAAAGAGGTATCTCTGTCTCTCTCTCCAGAACTGTTTTGAAAGCTCTAAGACTGTTAACCTGAGATAAGCAACAATGTTTGTGCTTTGTTAACTAATTTTAAAGAGGTTAAGTCTATAAGAGGAATATTGCTCGAATTGGAACTCGTGATATGTTAGCAGTTAAGAATTGTGTCTCATCATGTTTGAGTATTGTTCAATTGTTAAATGTTAAGCTAATTCATTTGGGATAGTTAAATTGTGTTGTTAAATAAAATTCATTTTGATAAAAGCTCCCTAGTATGTCAGTAGAACCGTGACTGGCGTGAAACATCATCTTCTCACATTAATGCCAAACTAGCAGATTGTTGGGGTCTAGTCTGACTTCATCATATACCTTGGGGTTTCTGGTCTGGTATCCTGACACTTCTCCGAGAACAGCCCTGCTTGCTTTTCCAGTCTATCCACGTAACTGATTCCTCATTCCTGCAACCATCTGCACCCTTTCTAATACTATCACATTCTTCCTAAAGTTTGATGTCCAGAATTGGGCACAACCCCATAGTTGAGGCTGGACCAGTGCTTGATGAAGGTTCGCCATAACTTCCTTGTCCTTTTAACCACTTCCTCACTCTGCACTGCCACCTTAACGATTTATGCGTATATACCTCCAAGACTTTTGGCTCCTGCACCACCTTTCAGAATTGTATCCCTTATCAAATATAGCCTCTCCTCATTCTGCCTATCAAAATGCATCACTTCACACTTCTGTTTTAGATTTCAGAAGGACAGACAGGCTGACTGAATAGGAGGGCTTTTATCGTTTTCAATTCCTGGACCTCAGCTTTTGCTGACAAGCTGTGACACTTTCACAAATGTCTTTTGAAAGTCTAAGTATACCACATCAACTTCATTACCCTCACCAACCCTCTCGTTTATCTTTTGAGATCACAGCAAAGAATTTTATTGCACAAACTGCAAAGGTAATTTGAGGAAACAAACAGGAATGAATTATTTTAGGATTCACAGATTAGATAATTGATTTCAGGATTCCATATTCTCTCCCTAAAATGTTCAAATTCTTGAAGAATTTACACTGATGAGATAGGTAATGATTGGCAATGATCAGCATAGCACTTTTGAAGTTCAGCTGAAGTAAAAATGAATTATTTAGAAGTGGATGCATAAAGATTGTGAAAGATCATGATGTGTCATTTTTACACTGATTTGCAATGGAAAAACTATTTAAGATATCCTTTAAAAACTTCATCAAATTCTGTGCAACACATTTACATCTCTCCTCACACTGCTCTGGCAACCTGAGCATTACCAAGCCATGCGTGAGCATTTGTCATCACTACCCCTTCTCAAAGCAGTGTGCATATAGATTTCAAAAACCTGTACATTGGTGGAACTCCAACTTCAAGGGACCAGCATTTCCACTGCTGAATTTTCCTTAAGTTTCTGCTGATCTGATTTGGCACAAAGTAATAATCCATCACTAAAAGTTTATTTGAACCCTTTCCTTATGCTGAATTTACATAATTTCCATTGACTGACTGGTTGTCTATGAGAGGAGCCTATAATGAGATAGACCATCAAGCGAGACTAGAGCGAGTGAAAGAAATTATAACTAAATCAATAGCAAATTACCCAGGAAGAAAAAGGTTCCAACTGACTGGTTGTATGCAGACAGGAGTTATAACTGAATGAATCACACGTTACACATGGAAAAATAATTGGTTAGACAGAGAGATTTATAATTTGCTAACTGACTAAACATTAGAGCAGGGTTACAACAGACTAATTACCCATTGAAGTAGGACATAACTAACTCTGCGATTTAAGCAGGGAAGAAATTTAAGTGACTGACTACACAGAGAAGGGATTCATAATTGCTGAACAAAAGTGCTGCTGACATTCAGTAAACAGCTTGGAAAAATACCTCATGAGGGACACGCAGAAGTTGCCACGGGAGAGAAGGAAGAATGGCGGAGAAAGTACCCATGTCCCCACTGGAGTTCTATAAACAGGCCCCCATCCTCTGCTGAATTAATCTTTTTTTCCCTCCCTTTCAGAATAAGTAATCATTGTTCCGTTTGATTCTAGTCAAGTAGCCACATGGCATGCAAAAACATAGCTGGTTAATCCACTTGGATCAGCGAGTGTATTTCTAAAGCACCTGAAACACATCCTGCTCTATAATGGAATAATACTGAGGAAGCGATCATCACGCTAATAGTTTTGGTTGTTTAAATATAGAGCATATCTGGAATCTGATAAGCAAATGTATACATAGTACCTTTTTGTTTTTCAAAAATGTCTTGTGTTCCTTCTGCATGCAGCCGTTTGTCACATGAACTCACAGCTGTGATTGACCCTAATAACTTTTGCTGCATGGTTATAAAGAGTCTCTCGAAAACAACACATGCTAAGCATGGTGGGGTGACTGAGGTCATCTGGAGTGTGGGTGTTTATTTTATAGCTTGGCTGCAAATGGTTAACAAGCTAGTAAATAATAAATGGGAAATGGAAGGGTTGAAAAGAGGATGCAGATTAATCCATCATTTTTGAATCACGGCCATTCACCTCGGGCTGAGAAATTTACCGGTAAAATTACCAAACTGGAAAAATCATGCGCACAATTAGCCTATTCACAGACCCATTGTATTTAATGAAAAGCACGATTATTTTAGTAGCCCCTACTAACTGCCTGATTGTGGCCTGGGACCAACTGGAGCCAGTCTGAGTATGTTCAGACTACCACTAAAAGCAAGCCAAAAGGGGTCTTGGGTTCTTTTGTGTATGATCTGTATCTCTGCTGGAAATGCTATTGCCAAGGTCATATTTTGGAGTTTTCTTATAGAAAGTGAAACAGTAGCATCAATTCCGCATTCACCTTATGAATACGACCATAGAATGTAGGAGCAGAAATAGGTCATTTGGCCCAACCAGCCTGCTGCACCATTTAGAGAGATCACGGTTGATCTGATCATCCTCAACTCCACTTTCCCAGCTTCTCCCCACAACCTTCGATTTCCTTACTGATTAGGATGGAGATGATCTAAAAAAAAAACATTTTTCCTCTTTTCTGGAAGCAAGACAAGTTAGAATGTAAGGTGATGTTCCAAAATATTAACAGATCAGGCCAGACAGTATTTAAAACAAGACCAAAGAATTCCAACTACTCTTGGGCAATCAGTGCTGGAAACGGTGTTGCAAGAATGTGCACAAGTCTGTCGCAACACAGAGCTCTCCAGTAGCAGCTCTTAATGACATTGTATGCTGTCCAGTTCTCACTGTCTTAACCTGCAGAAGTCAATTACTTTATAGTCAAGTTAATTGCAATGCAATCTTAACCCATGACGCAGTGGAGAGATGCATCTGAATGTTTTCTGCCTCCTGGTTTCATGCTGCTTTTCTGATGCTGCAATGTGACATCTCTCATTTAAGTAACATCCTCATTGAGCCCTGTGCCTGATAGTCCGTGTCACATGAATAAAAACAACTTGGATTCCACAGCACTGGGAAGAAAATGGCCGTGCCACCTCAAACACAGATTTATATCATCTCCCCAGTCATTTCATTCAACACAAAATTATTTGTCCAACAATAATTTAATCATTACAACATAAGCAAAAAGGCAGAAAATAGAATAGGGCATGCAAAGCTGGACGGCACAGTGGCAAGCACTGCTGCCTCACAGCACCGGGGTTCAATTCTGGCCTCGGGTGACTGTCTGTGTGAAGTTTGCACGTTCTCCCCGTGTCTGCATGGATTTCCTCCGGGTGCTTTGGTTTCCTCCCACAGTCCAAAAATGTGTGGGTGAGGTTTGATTGGCCATGTTAAATTGCCCCTTACTGTCAGGGGTATATACGTGGGGTTACGGGAATAGGGCCTGGGTGCGATTGTTGTTGGTGCAGGCTCGATGGCCTCCTTCTGGACTGTAGGGATTCTATGAAAACAAGAAAAAGTGAAGGATAAATTGAAACATTGATTCTTAGTGATGTATATTTGTTTGGAATAATGCGAGGAACAAAGTACAACCCAGTGAGGATTGTACATTGAATAGCAAAGTGAAGGAAAATACCATTGCTCTTTATAAAGGGGCCATGTTAAATCATGATTAAGAAGTGTCCAGAGGATGGAGAATCGGTTGGATGTCAATATGTTTTACATCCATGTAAATTAGTTATTTCTTCAAAGAATGAACAACAATATGTGACAGTGTTAAGAACCCTGAAAGATAAGTTGAAACACTAATTCTTAGTGGTGCATATTTGTTTGGAATAATGTGAGGAATAATGTACAACCCAGTGAGAAAGTAGTCCAGTCGCTGTATAAACAATTGATAAAGAATATTTATTAAAGTATAGAAAAGCACAGAACCAGAAAGGTCAAGGGCGGGATTTTCTGGTCCCGCCTGCCGAGGGACTCGTTGCAGATGGGTCAGAAAATTTGATGCACCGGTCAAAGGTCCATTGCCTTTGGGTGGTAATTTACATCTCACCCATGGACAGAACATGAAAATCCTGCTCTTGATTCCCCTGTGACACTCGAACATTAAGAGCTAAACACACCATTTTATCAGAAATTACCACCTGTTCCCAAAATATACCCATGTTCCCCGAACTCACTGAGACATCTCATTTTCCCAAATGCTACAAGTCAAATCCAGTTTATGGTTAGCACACAATAGAACTTCGATGACCCAGTCTGGGAAAACGTCTTTTCCTGGTTTCCTGTATCTTTTAGAGGAGAAACTCTGCAATCAGCCATGACTGTAAATGTTATATGGAACCGTGATGGACCTGGTGTCTCTGAAGATTTTGGTCTGTCTGGTTGTTAGGTGGCAAACTACCATCCTTCTCCACTGAGGATGCTAGCAGTTCAGGAGGTGCTTTTATATCCTATCCTGTGAATACAGCTGTCGCCCAAATTTCTTACCTTTAGAAGTTATCATTTTGTATAGCCCCACTGATCTGTTTTGCAATTCTCACCTCTATTTTCCTAGGTGCCTGTTAATCGTGTTACTTGCTTTTTTTGTGTTTGCATCTCGGGTTTCACTGTTAACTTCCAAATTCTTAACAACAGTTTAATTGAAATGAACTTTCAGTACTTGCATCAATTAACTTTCCTCCATTATTTTCTCTTCCCTTTACTCCAGGGGTTGCCTTTCACAGACATCTATTTTAATGGTGCCATTGAGTTGACAGTGGTGAATGAAGTGAACGGCTAATTAACAGGACAATAGGATTCTATTAAAAGGTGAAACATGGCATCATGGTCTCCTCTGGAAGCAAGTTCATCTAAAGGCTGTTGTTATAAAGTCTGCCTGAAACAGATATCGATTCCTTTGCCCATGCCAATAGAGGGGCTGAATGTCTCTTTTGAGATCCTCTTTCAAGATTGGGTTGCCTTGTGGCAGCTGAATCCATGTTGGGTCCATGTGGTAAAACCACAAAGCAAACAAGGTTTTTCACATACATGGAGTTAAACATGGAGCCAGAACCTGAATTTAAAGAAAGTAAGCAGGCCACCACTCTTCCTGATCCAACCACACCTACCAGCCTCCTCAAGCCACCCTCCTTTCCCCCATCCTCTGACCATATCTTCTCCTAATTGCTCATCCTCCAAATCATCTCAAATTGCTTCACGTAATGCTTTGGTTGATAGGCAGTGACCACTCTAGAGTCATCTCTGTGGTCTGAACACTATACAACATCACGTCCTGCGAAAGCCACAACTGAACCAATTTTATCTCAAGAAATCCAAAACATCATTTCTGGCCCCACTATAAACTCATCATTCATGCCACTGATTCTGCTCCACAACAAGTTGCAGGTGGACTAAACAAGGCTGAGTAGGACTTCCACCTCATGGAAGTCCCACCCTCAGGAGCTGCATCAGTCTATCAGTCCTTGCAGTGCCTTGGGCATATTAGTGGGCATTGTTGGGACTGCAAGGGGAGGAGGAAGGTGGCCGATGGATTCCTGGAAACAGGTAGGTCCAGGGTCTTTGGCGCAGAGGGTTTGGGTAGGCCAGGGAGAGTGAGGGGCTGGAGGGATGAGTTTAAAAGTCGCGGGCAGGAAAGAAGAGGTAGGCAGGAGGGGCCAGTCCATGATCAGCAAAGGGCAGACTGAGGATAAAACCCCACCTTCCTTGATTCCACTCTTCAAAAACATATAAATATATTTTTTAATTGGGCTGCCCACTCCCATTCAATTGCCCAAGCCATGTTATAGCATGGGCAGTGTATTATCAGGATCATTTGGATTGGTAACGAGCCTAATTGACCCTTGATTATCTATAAAAAGTGGCAGGCAGACTGTTGATTTTAGCACTTGCCTACCATCAGTTAAATGGGGGTGAGCACGGGTTTGGGTGGGAAGACGATGGGGTGGGTACCCTATTTTACATCTCCCCCTCCCGAAAACAGGCCCAGTTGGGCAGGTAAAGTTCAGACCATTCTTTTAGCTGGCCTTTCAGTCAGTCCTTCCTAATCTCTCCCTTCATGGCTCAGTGTTAGTTTCCCTGTTGGCCTCTCGAACAGTGGTTTTCTGCATCAAAAGCAAAAAATAAATTAAAATTGTTGCTACATAGCAAACCTAACTGCACTAATACCACAGCAAGGCACTAGCCAGTTGAACGCCCACTAATCAACTTCTTGATGGGAGTGGTTGCAAGAAGATTATTACCAAAATCATCAGGAGAGTACCTTTAAGTTCTTTGAACAGCGCCATAACATTTTACCATCCACCGAAACCACTCGATCAGATTGATGTGACTTTAGTTTAACATGTTATTGGAAGGGTGATCTCTCCCGCAATGCAGCACTCTTCCAGTACTGGACTTCCAATCAAAACGACCTGCCCAAGTTCTGCTGTCGCTCAAAGCACAATTTTCCAATCGAGGACTGGGAATGCTGGAAAAGTAAAAAAAAGAATCACATTGCCCCGGATATCGATTCACATCCGGCAGAGGCTAAAAGGTCACTATGTGACCCCAATCTGGTCACTGTCTGCACACCACCTGTTTAGTTCTTTGAGTTTTATTATTTTTGGATGTTTGACACTATGACGAAGATGGATTCTCCAGCTGATATGAACAATCACTCACATGTTACCCTAAAAACCAAGGTAACTAATATACACTTGATCTTATCACCAATCTCCTGTTTGGAAGATGATGGGTCTTAAGTGACCAGCAACCTAAGCAGCTCCCTATTCTGGAACAAGAAGGTTAAAGCCAAAATCAACCTTCCCAGGTTTCTTGCTAAGTTGATGCTGCTGAAATTAAAAGTGATTCTTCACCGGCAGTAAAACGATCAGTGAGTTTTAAAGCCAACACTGGCGCAAGACCACGTCAGGCCAAGCTAAATTGAGCACAACATGGTTTCCAACCTCAACCCGTCAGGGACTGCAGACAGTTTGATAAACAGATGCCCAGCTTGTCTCTGCTAAGCTGTGACAGAAATCCTGGCGCTTGTTTGTTGAGGTAGTTTCTGCTGTCAGCAACGTGTTCGGATTAGCAGCGGAATGGATGTGCTTAATGAATAGTGAAAGGGGATTAGTAAAGCACTATCACCTTTCAGACTCTCATTTAACAAGGCAGATTGACAACAGCTTATTTTTGTTTATGTTCCTGAATAAACACAAGTAACTGCTGGGATTTACAGTCCGCTAACCACACCAAGAGGAATGCTGTGCCTAAAATAAAAAAGGTTCTTTTTATTATATCAAATGCCATTAAAAATTGGAACTCACTTTGCCTTTATAATGTCACCTCAGCTGCAATGCGGTTGAATTAAAATGTAGCTTCTTTTTTTTTAAAAAAAAGGGCAACAACATAACATCTACAGATCATGCTAACCTTAGTCAGTCATATTAATGTCAATTATGTTCACTTCAATTACCAAGTTAGATAAGAGGGCAAACATGAATGGTAACATTCTTTCCTGCCCTGGGAGTCAGAAAGTTGTAGGTCCAAGTCCCATACCAATAACTGAGCACAAAGATTCAAGCTGACTACTGAGGGAGTGTTGCATTGTGGGAGGTGCTGTCTTTTGAATGAGACTTCAAACCAAGGCGCTGGCTTCCAGCGCCAACTTGAGATGGAGCAAGAGCGTTCACTTATGTCCTAGCCAATATTTATCCCTCAAATAAATAATCTTCTAATACCACCCCATGCAAAACACTGCAAGACGCACATGAAACCAAAGCATTGTGTACTGACTCAACTCAAATGGGCAGCACAGTGGTTAGCACTGCTACCTCACAGCGCCAGGGACCCGAGTTCAATTCCCAACTTGGGTCACTGTCTGTGTGGAATCTGCACGTTCTCCCCGTGTCTGCATGGGTTTCCTGCCCACAGTCCAAAAGACATGCTGGCTACGATGATTGGCCATGCTAAATTCTCCCTCAGTGTACCCAAACAGACGCCGGGAGTGTGGCAACTAGGGAATTTTCACGGTAACTTCATTGCAGTGTTAGCCCATTTGTGACACTAATAAATAAAATATTTTAAAAACTCTATTGCTAAGGAAAACCAAAAGGTGTACAAGAAAACATGTTCTGTCATTGCATTTCCCAGATGTTTATTCTGGCAAAATCTATTGCCTGACCATTGGTTTCCAGGCTGGTTCCATTGTCCAAATTGCAGTTTAGAACAGCATCTCATTCTGATTTATTTAGTAATAAAATGTATTGTGCCTTTAAAAAAAAAATTCCTGTTACTTTGGGGATTCAAGAACACTGTTCACACATCAGAACTTCCACTAACAAAATTCTTATGGGATTTGAGTAGCCAAAAATATCTTGTAAATGCACTGAAGAAAGCAGAGCATTGTCGAGTGTAAAAAATGTGATGATTTTGTGACTTCTCGGGAATGTTATTAAAACGCCAAGATGATGAAATAAAATATAATCACATCTGTTATCGCATCAGAACAGAATTAGGAAATGACATAATGATTGTCACATTATTCTGAATTTCAGATATTACAGAGGACATCAAATCCTATTTTTCTGAGAAAAAAAAGTTGACTTTGACAGCTCTGTCTAGGCTTTTGATAAAATAATAGAAGTGAGGAACACATTCTCTACCACTAGATGTGCTGATGCACATACTAATATTGTACTGTAGCTATGTTTCACTGTGCTAAAGACATCTGGTAGCAGTTAAAAGGGAAAGTCCAGGAAAGCAGCTTACAAAAAGCATATTACTGAATGTAAAAATTTATCGATGTCTCAAATAGAAATCTATCAATTGCTTCCTGCATGCTGAAAATGGCCATTTTGTAAATAATCAGCACTTGACTTGATTTACCATAGCTGTATTTGCCTACGATGGTTTGAATAGATAATTCCCTCAGTAGCCTCGGTCACTGAATTGGTAAACCGCAAGATAAAAAACCTACAACAGTCCTCCGGAGGTCCAGGTTCAAATCCCACCACAGTAGATGGTAAATCGTCCTGTGGTAAGCATCGGTGAGCTGAAAGAAAATGACAGTCTAACGAGAAAAATGGTCAACAACCCAGGTAATGGGTTCAATATCCTCTAAGCAGCAGCACACACCAATCCCACCAACATCCGAATGACAGCCAATAAATGAAGGACCCAGGCTTCTGCTGGAGGCAGACGGGAATCGCATGAAACTATTTTAAAAAGTGCTCCTATAAACTCAATGGGACTGCAATGGGAACATTAAAAGGGACCATACTGACAGCTCAAAGATTATGAAGAAAACTCTAAAAAGAGATTTTAAGTGGTTTTTGCGAGTTATTAAACATTCCTAGGGGCCTCACAAAAAATTTCCCAACCTCTCCTCCCCTCCGCCCATTGTATGACTCTCCATGGCCCTCCCAAACTAACTGGACCCGAGAGAGAAGCCTCCAAATTTGCTCAGTCAGCCAGCAAGCAGCTGCAAAAATGTAGAAACACCTCAAAAATCAATAGAATTGACACAAGACCCGCGCCTGAGAAAAGTTCCAAGCCTCCAGCCGCTTCCCCTGGACAGTTGGCAGGTTGACTTCACCCAATTTTCGAAAAGAAATATAAATAAGTTTTAAAATTGATCCCTAGGATCTTTAGGGCACAAGGCATGTAAGGCTGGCTGGTGTTCACAGCTACTTTGGAATGAAGAGAAGCTGTGCCAGGGCAGCTGGCTTTTGCATCTGCCTTGGTATTTACACTCAAGATCAAATGTGGAAAATGGCTCTGACGTCAAGCCTACTATCAAGAATCAACCTCCTTTCCAGATTCCTTCACTGGCTGATGATTGATCAGGTAATTATAACTCTTATTAAACAGGTGGCCTGAATACACTGAGGCCTCAATTACGGCTTCATATTTAAGCTTTGGAAATTGTCGGTCAACACTGAGAACAAGATTAACCCCTCAAGTTATGAAGCCCTGACATTTATTAAAGACTGCTGTCAACAGGTAGATGGTCAGAATTCAACCCGTATTATGCCTGCATCTTCAAAGTCGATCACTTGGTTTGATTTGCTGACTCGGATTGCCTTAGCAAAGAATGATGCCCCCCCCCACGACAATCAGGACCCACTTGTAATCATGAACATATCATTAAACAGCGGTGGCAGTGAACGATCTCCCTGGAAACCAAGTAGAGTCTGAGGGTTTTTTTTTGTCAAATAAAAGAAAAGGGGGAAAGAGAACAAAGGAGGAGCGTAGAGGAGGACCAGGAGGTCTTAGCTCTCAGTTCTCCCGGAGACATTTAATAATGTCAGAAGGAAGTATAGGCTAGTGGCACTGTGGTTAAAACTGCTGCCTTGCAACATCCGGGATCATGCCTCGGCTTGGGTCACTGTCTGTGCGGAGTCTGCGCATTCTCCCCGTGTCTGCGTGGGTTTCCTCCGGGTGCTCCAGTTTCCTCCCACAAGTCCGAAAGACGTGCAGGTTAGGTGCATTGGCCATGCTAAATTCTCCCTCAGTGTACCCGAACAGGTGCCGGGGGTATGGCGACTAGGGGATTTTCACAGTAACTTCATTGCAGTGTTAATATAAGCCTACTTGTGACAATAATAAATAAACTTTAAAATTCTAATGCGGAGGAAAGAATTATGGAGCTTTACTTGGTGGATCAGCTTCTCCTACTTCCCCTCCCAGCACCCTATTGTATTATTTTCCACATAAATAAGGTTTCATGTCATTGTCAGATCTCTCATCTGTTGGACCAATGTCCATCTTCATCATTGGCTGAGGGTCTATGCTTCTTTCCTGTTTGTTAATCGGTTGTTTCTATTTTAGTCACAATCAAATTGCATTCAAAACTCACTTTCCAGGAAAACTGAATCCCAAAGATGCGGCAACCATGACAACTCCCATCCCATTAAGCATTTCTAAAAATAAAAAAAAAACAAACACAATAAAGACAGAAGGAAGTTGAACAATTCTAAACAAATTCAGGCAGCAACATACCAATCACTTCAAAAACTTTACCCAAACACAATTCAGCATACACCATGTGATATCATGAGCATCCACAATCCTGGGATCACCAGCTCCAAAAATATCAAGTCCAATGTGCTGGGTTGGTGGTCTTGTGGTACAGTGGGTAGCGTCCCTGCCTCCGAGCCAGAAGTTGCAGGTTCGAGTCTCACCCCAGGACTTGATGGCCAAGGAAGGTGCATTCATAATGGGACCAGTAGGTTTGAGTATCATCCTGAAAAGCTTTTCCAACATGCCAATGGCCATCGGTAAGAGCGAGAGACACTCCTGGTCAGCTCTGCTTGATGTGGAGATGCCGGCGTTGGACTGGGGTAAACACAGTAAGAAGTCTCACAACACCAGGTTAAAGTCCAACAGATTTATTTGGTAGCAAAAGCCACCAGCTTTCGAAGTGCTGCCTCTTCATCAGGTGAGTGGGATTTCAGTTCACAAACAGGGCGTATCAGCCCTGATTGATACAGAGTGATGCTCCTCAAGCTACAAGTCTCTGGCTAGGGGCTAGCGACCTGTTCCAGGAAAAACCTCGCTATCAAAATAGATGAAAGTCTGCCTTGCGCACCACTTGGTGTGAGAAGAGAAACAACTAACAACTGTGATGAGGTTTGACATTCGCAACCAGGAAGCTGAAATGCAATTCAAAAAGAGCCACGATGCAGCCCAAGCTAATATCAAAATATAATTAGAGTACAATAGTCTTTTGAGGCAATCAACCACAGTATAAAGAGTCCCAGGCTTCATACATCCCTACTCACTCCTTTCATCCCCCTACTCCATTAGCCCTAGCAGACCAGAGTCTGCTATAATAGGGAGTACATATTCCATCAACTACCACCTAAATTGATTGCTGCTGCTGGGGACTAAAATAACCAAATGACTCCCAAAGGGAAAGATTACTGACAGGATTTCACATTTACATGAATCAGAATCAATGTAAATTAAACAAGAGTTAGAAGGCAAAATGATCATTCAGATAAAAGTAGTAAATTTCATTTCAAATAGTCAACACAACAATGGTTCATCTTGTACACTCAGATATTCCCCTGCACCAGGCATGGTATTAAGTAGCTGCACTGAGTTTATGCTGTTCTTAATTCATGCAGGATTGGTCAGGAGTCCTATCTGACAACAGCTCTCACCTTTGGAGTTTCATCAGTGACGCACACTTGAATGAACCCTCACTCCCTTGGGTCCTGACAAGACTGACTGGTGTAGTTTTCAGAATTCCTTTTCAACCAACTAACCAATAACCTTTTGACAACTTCTGTGAAACCACCCAGCACTTGAGCATCTGAGCTATTCACAATGTTTTCCAGGCTTTAGAACTTTCGTTTTAGATAATTTACACATCCTCCAAGAACTTTTGTGCCACACAGAAAAACTGCCCTCTTTCTGAGAGCAACTTGCTTTTTGTTGCTGAAAGAATTCTCCTTGTTCCTCTTTCTCTCTGTCTGTTTTTTCTTTGGGTCTGTATCTGGACCTTCACCCACCAGCTTCTTGGTGGCCAAACTCCTTGGTGTCTGGCCACATGGCTTGTGTCTCATCTTCCTTCTGTTGGTTTTGCTTCTAGGTCAAGGGTCACCAAGTCATATGGACCAGTACTTCTTATTACCCAAGAAAATTACAATTGAACCTGTTAATTATTTGAAGAATGTTTGGAAAGGACTTATGAATTCCAAAGACATTTAAAAAAAATACACCACTTATTCTAAACTTTGCTTTGTTAATGTAAAGGGCCTGCTCAATTCTCTCTCATTTTGCACTCAAATCATCTCTAATCACTCTCCCCTCTTCAACTTCAGACCACGCAGTATGTCTATTTTGTGGGATGATTTTGTGCCCGCGTTTGCCATCAGCAAGAACGGCGCTGGGGGGAACAAAATACTGCAAGAGTCATGAAATGAGATTCCTGCCAGTGAGATCTTATTGCCACCATTCTTGATTTGTGACATTCTGGGCCAGAATCTCATTTTAATAAATCTCATTGAATTTTAATAGGATTAAAGGGCTTCCTACCCATATGTTCCCCCCCCTCACTAAATATTCATACCTCGCTGATGTAATGTCATGTCGGCAAGGTTCAGAATAGCTATTTAAGAACATGAAGCAGATGAGGGGAATCCACAGGGGGCGCCAAGGTAAATGTAGCTCCTGGGGGACAGGGGCATGCCAAGGCACTGTCTCCTGGTTCTGCCCCCTAGCACAGGTTGGCATTGCCAAGCTCGCACTGCTGACTCTGGGGACCACAATTGGGGTCATGTGTCTGCATCTCCCTCTCCCCCCAGCTCCCCAAAAAAAGGGACTGTCCACTCCTTCCTCACAACATGAGCCCATATAAATAACCTTTGTCCTGACACAGCAAGACTAACATATGGAAGATCCACATTGCACAAGCACAATTAAATTTCAGAGTGCACTTTCATCGTGCAAAAATACACTTTTAATGCACCCTTATAATCATGAGATACCCACCAATTTACTTTTCCTCAGAATGTGCCCTATCCGAATGTTTGTGGGAGGGCTGACCTTTTTTCAGCAGGGAGTTCCATACAAAAGTTTTAGAACAGACTAATCACCATATTATAAGAACATAAGAACTAGGAGCAGGAGTAGTCCATCTGGCCCCTGGAGCCTGCTCCGCCAATGAGATCATGGCTGATCTTTTCATGAACTCAGCTCCACTTACCCGCCTGCTCACCATAACCCTAATTCCTTTACTGTTCAAAAATTTATCTGTCCTTGCCTTAAAAAACATTCAACGAGGTAGCCTCAACTGCTTCACTGAACAGGGAATTCCACAGATGCACAACCCTTTGAGTGAAGAAATTCTTCCTCAATTCAGTCCTAAATCTGCTCCCCCTTATTTTGAGGCCATGCCCCCTAATTCTAGTTTCACTTGCAGTGGAAACAACTTCCCTGCTTCTATCTATTCCCTTCATAATTTTATATGTTTCTATAAGATCCCCCTACATTCCAATCAGTATAATCCCAGTCTCTCCTCATAAACCAACCCTTTCAACTTTGGAATCAACATTACATCTTCTGTTCCTCAGTGATATTCATCTCATTGTGACCAGTCAGTTGAAGCAAACCCGAGTAATTTTTGGAAAAGTCAGGCCCAACTTCCAGAACTCTCAATTACAAACACTGATTTATAACAGGGGCAATTTTCCGACCTCGCCATACCTGGCACAGATTGCGCCGATCCTGGGAAATTGCGTGCGGGCCTTGAAAAAAAAACTGTTTTGCACCTGGTGCCAAACGGTTTGTAATCATCCCGGTCCCTTTCAATGGCATAAACTGGATCATGCCCAGAAAGGGCGCGAGGCCAATTAGCATAGCATTTTAATATGCTTACAAGTGGAGACCAGGCATGATGGCCACACCAGGGGCCGAGAGACCATTGAAGCCCCCAGGTGGTTGTGGACATGGCTGGACAGTGCCTGTCTGGTAGTGCCTATCCGGCACCCTGGCAAGCGCCAGTTGGGCACTGTCAGTGCGCCGGGGCAGTGCCAAGTGGTTGGGGGCTATGATGGGGGTCATGAAAGAGGGTCCATTGGGAGGATCCCAATACCAGCAACCTGTGTCAGGGAGGGATGGGGAAACATGATGCTGATGGGGGTTGTGGAAGGGGAGTGGGTCTCCCAGTGCACTGAGAGTTCGGGGCATCCTTTCAAAATGGCGCCCGACCTCTTTGCTCAGAAGCCCTGCCCCCCCCACCCCCACCTCTCTCCAGAACTGGCACGCAACTCACCACTCTCCCAAAAAATAACTGAGTGTGAGATGATTGCGATCTTGACCACCTCAGTCAATCACTACGGGTTTCTCCCCCTTATGACAGTTTTTTGAGGGGGAAAAAAAAAGAATCACAGTCAACTAATTTGTGAACTGAAAGAAAAATCATTGATAATCAAAACAATTGTGATACAAATCATTTGCGCCTTGACTTTGGTGCAGAGCACAGAATACATGAAATGCATCTTCCCATTTTTATTTGCAAGAACAGAGAAACCAACTAACTCAAGCTGAGGATTTGCAATGGTAATAATAAGGGTGTATTGTTGGAACAGAAAATAATATTCCATGCTGAGTCACAATGTAGCCCCACCAATGCTGTAATTAATCTGAGTAATGCCTCCGTCACAGATCGAAGTGTCTAGAATATTCTGTGCGGCAGTGCCAGCATGGTAATTCTCTCATTTCAGAGCACAACAGTTGAGTTGGCACAAACTTTTATCACCCATGTTGGGGGAGTTTCAAATTTGTTGACAAGCAAGCAAGTTTATAAGAAAGGCATTAAAACCGAAGGGTAGGCTGGGATACAATTTCTTTTCTTGCGGAATATTACACACCTTCAATGATCATTGCAAGAATGTTCTCCCTTTGTTCCAACAATTGTGGGGGAAGCCTATGAAATCAAAAGGTGCTCACACGTTTTGCTGGAGTATAAGGTCACTGCCAAGTACTACTGAATCATACAGGGATGGAAAAAAATATCTGGAAGCCCAGGGTTTAGGTTCCAGGAATGCTTGTCCTGTGGGAAAGGCACTTGGCTTTCTAAAGTGCCATATGTCTGTCATATTCATAGTTCATTAAGCAGAGATTGGATGTTAATATAACATTACAGTCTAAACACACATAAAGGTTCCATCTGAACATAGAGTTTTATGAACACAAATTGGCAATTATTATATTGTTGCCCCACATGCATTTATTTCAGAACAGATTACTTTTCTCATTACCCTGCAAATTTTAATGTAACTGTGGTTCCTTTAAGGGCAATACGGTGGCACAATGGTTAGCACTGCTGCTTCACAACACCAGGGACCTGAGTTCAATTCCCAACTTGGGTCATAGTCTGTGCGGAGTCTGCACGTTCTCCCCATGTCTGAGTGGGTTTCCTCCGAGTGCTGCGGTTTCCTTCCACAGTCCGAAAGACGTGCTGGTTAGGTGCATTGGCTATGCTAAATTCTCCCTCGGTGTACCCAAACAGGCGCCAGAGTGTGGCGACTCGGGGATTTTCGCAGTAACTTCACTGCAGTGTTAAAGTAAGCCTGCTTGTGACAATAATAAATAAATTTAAACTTAAAACACCGCAGAATAGGGCTCACCTGGTCTGGGTGACCAATCGGGATTCATTGTGGAATCGCCTAATGGTGAGAAAGCTACAGCCCATGTGGCTACCATACAACTTTTAATAATAAATACCTTTTGCATTCAGTAATGAAGTCTCTGAAAGTAAAATCCAACTTCAAACTTTTCATGAGGAGAAACTTTGTTTCTGTAATTTTTAAGGATGATAAATAATGGGAACAGGGAGGCAAAAGAAAGGATTTTAATTTGGTCAATAAAAATAAAGGGTGGTTATGTAAATATGGTACAGATAATACGAACTACATAACAGTCCAATTCATCCAACTGTTATTGGATGAGCAAGCTACACTTTCTTCCATCTCTGCCGAGCACTCAGATGCATTGGCCAGTAACTTCATTGCAATGTTAATGTAAGCCTACTTTCGACACTAAGAAATAAACTTGGTCATTTTACCCTTATCAACCTGATGGCAATTTTTTTTTATATACATGAGACATGGGTGTCGCTGGCTGGCCAGCATTTATTGCCCATTCCTAGTCGCCCTTGGAGGGCAGTTGAGGGTCAACCACATTGCTGTGGCTCTGAAGTCACATGTAGGCCAGACCAGGTAAGAACGGCAGATTTCCTTCCCTAAAAGGGACATTAGTGAACCAGATGGGTTTTTCTGACAATCGACAATGGTTTCATGGCCATCAATAGATCCTTAATTCCAGATATTTTTTACTGAATTCAAATTCCACCATCTGCCGTGGCAGGATTTGAACCCGGGTCCCCCAGAACATTGGCTGAGTTTCTGGATTAATAGTCTAGTGATAATAGCCATTGCCTCCCCTAGGTCACCTATTTAACATTGAAAAGTGACAGGTTGTAAAACTGGCAGCTTAAAAACAGGTAGCTTGGACATAGCAGTCATTGGGAAAAAATATCACAGCATTGGTCCTCAGCATCTTGTGCTTAAACAATGGATTTATCACATTTTTTAAAAATGTAGTCCCACAAGAGGAAAGTGAGCTGTTTGATATGTCAATCACTTGTTCTTGGTATGCAGCCATCCTTGTGAGGGGAATGAATGTCACCATGGGTTCGATGTGGCGTTGCCAACAATTATCACTCTTCTCATTGCCATGAATTCACACAAACGCTGGATCAGTGAAGGAAACTCAAATTGAGCTGTTCAAGAGAATAATCGCAAACTGTTGGGAAGAGCTTATTTTTCCATCCCTTCCCAACAGCAGTTTTTTTGGAAGAAGGAAAGAATATTCAGTGATATCATCCAATGCTTCCTCCATCATAAGTTCAACATGTTTGTTGAAAGCTTTCAGAACCATTCACAGGTCCCGAGATACTCACAGCAGTCTGTGTCTATTTGGAACAAGACCTGGAAAACATTCAAATTTGGGCTGATAAAGTGGCAGATAACATTCATGCCTCAAGGAGCCAGGCAATGATTATCTCCAGCAAGATAGAATCTTACCATCTCTCCGTGAAACTCAAAAACATTACTATCTCCGAATCCTCCATGATAAACATTCCAGGAGGTTACCATTGACCAGAGATCTGGATGATCTAACCATACAAATATTGGCTACAATAGTAGGTCACTGGCAGGAAATTCATCACCATGTTAACTCACTTGCTGAAACGCTGAAGACTGTCCATCGTCTACAAGGCACATGTCACGCATGTGATAGAATACTCTTAACATGCCTGGAAAAGTGCAGTTCCAACAACTCTCAAGGAGCTCAATACCATCCAGGGCAAAACAACCCACTTGATTGGCACCCCATGCATCGTCTTAAATATTGCTCCACCACCAGTGCACTGTGACAGCAGTGTGTACAATATACAAAATGAACATCAACAGCATTTTCCAAAGCAAAAACCTCTAACATCCCAAGGAACAAAGACAGCAGATGTACGAGGACCACTGCTACCTGTAGGACTCTTCAAATCACTTATCATCTGGACTATCACTGTTCCTTCACTGTCGCTGGAACTAAATCCTGGAGTTCTTTCCCTAACAGCAGTGTGGGTGTACCTACATGGCAGTGACTGCAGTGGGCGGCACAATGGCCAGCATTACTGTCACAGCGCCAGGGACCTGGGTTCAATTCCTGGCTTGGGTCACTATCTGCATGGAGTTTGCACATTCTTTCTGTGTGGGTTTCCTCCAGGTGCTCCGGTTTCCTCCCACAGTCTAAAGATGTGTGGATTAGCAATGCTAAATTGCCCCTTAGTGTCAGAGAGACTAGCTAGGGTAAATATATGGGGATAGGGCCTGGGTGGGATTGTGGTTGGTGCTGACTCAATGGGCTGAATGGCCTCCCTTCTGCACTTTATGATTCTATGTTTAGGAAGGCAGTTTACTGCCACCTTCTCAAGGGCAATGAGGGATGGACAATAAATGCTGGTCTAGCTAGCAACATTGACATTCAGATTTAAAAAAAAAAATCATAGTCCTTACCAGTGGCAAAGCCATTATCACTCTTGTGGGTATGCGGTGGAATATAATATATCAGAGGGAGGTCAGTCATTATGAACATATGAATTAGGAGCAGGAGTAGGCCACTCGGTCCTTCAAGCCTACTTCACTCTTCAATAAGATGATCACCAAGCTTGATTGCAACCTCAACCCTATATTCCTGCCTACCTCTGATAATATTTCACCCCCTTGTTATTCAAGAATCTATCTATCTATTCCTTAAAAATATTCAAAAACTCTGGAACTCTCTTCCTCCTGACGGAAGCAAAGACTCATGACCCTCCGAGAGAAATAATTTCTCCTCATTGCTGTCTTAAATGAGTGGCCCTTATTTTAAATCATAACCGATAATTCTAGATCCTTCTACATCCACCCTGTCAAGAAGCCTCAAAATTCTGTATGTTTCAATCAAATCATTTCTCTTCTAAACTCCAGTGGATACAAGCCAAACCTGTCCAGCCTCTCCTCATAAAACAACTGCCTAATCCTGGTATTAGTCTGGTAAACCTTTTCTGAACCTTCGAACACATTTACATCTTTCCATAAATAATGAGACCAATAAAGCTGAACAAACTGCCTACAGGATCATTCTCTTATTATTTATTACAGTAGTTTGATGCAGGTTTAATTCTTCACCCAGTCTTGCAGTTTTAGACTAAATTAAGTACTTTCCAAGATCAAAAAGGAATTGATTCCAGGTCAACTGCATGTTTTCCACCTTCTGCATCATGCAGAGTGCACTGTTGATTGTAGCTGGAAAAGCATGGTCTGTTGATATACATGACCCACCCACCCCTACTGCAATGTGTCCGCTTCTCTCCATCTGCTTGCATATGTGCACGCACATACTCCCCACTGAATTACACCATGTGTGTCATCCTTCAGATCTGTAATAACAAACTTTACCTACACCAGGGGCAAAGGGCAGCGTAGCTGTTGAAATAGCAACTTAAAAGAAAAATACTAAGATGGATTCAGAAGTAAGGTAAAGCTTGATATTGTGAAATGTATATACAGAAGCCTAGAGTCTTACCTCAAGTGAGACTTGAAGCCACAGCCTTCTGACTCAGAGTCAAGAGTGCTACAAGCTGAGCCGCGGCTGACACTGTTGGTCCCTGATGTCAGGGTCGAATGGAGGTACCAAGCTGTCAGGAACAGTCACCCAGCAGTGATGTTCCCTGTATTGCCCAATGAGTGATGCGAGGACTTTCCAATTAAGGAATGCGGGCAGTCTCTTGAAGCTGTAGGGCCACCAGGAAGACTTCCTGCATGGAAAAAGCCTGGCTTTATTGAGTTAGGATGCCTTCATGTTGAGCATACTTGTATATTAAATTTTTGTTCACAGCTGCAAGGCCATCATTGTCGAGGGGGAACCCACACATAGGGCTAAGGATGCACTTGTAGGGAGGTAGGTGGAGAAGGCCTCAAAGTCTACATGGGGCACAGGCCAGCCAGTCTGCTGCCAAGAGGCTACCTCCAGCCAGCTGACCTGTTCCTGCCTGCAGACCAGCTGGAAAATCCCAATTGGCCTTCATTAATTGATCTTTCCACTGACCTTAATTGCCCACTACCATTTGCAGGCAGATGGGCCTTCTGCCCCTGATCCAGTCTTTGGGAAATGGCCTAGAGACAGGCTGGTGGTGGGAAATTATACGCTGGCCAGCATCTGCTCTTACTCCTGTATAAGGGAAAAAAACGGAGCCTCCCTACCCCTCCCGCAGAGAGTGATTGTCATCATTGCTGCTATGTTCTGAACACAATTCTGAGGTGCATTATTACCAATGTATCAACCTGGCAGAAAGCACATAACAGATAGTGAGCATATAAAACTCTGAAGGTAGTTAAAAAAATAACTCATTTGACACATGCTTTGAACGTTAATGTGGACTATGTGGTGAAGCTTATGTACCCTGCATCATTGATTAGCATTCCAAACACCACCAATGTGCCACCTTGCCAAATTTTACAGAGAAAAATGCAAATCCCAATATTTCAGTGATAAAATATGCTTCGTTAAACATAGATACAGCAAATACCCTTTGTTTAAAATAATGAGCAGGATTTTCTGCATCACTGGTGTTGTGTTTCATTGGGGCGGAAGTCACCCGCCATTTGTCAGTAGTGGGATCTTCTGCTGCCACTGCTGTCTGTGGAGTTTCCTGTTGTTTGCGCTCTCTGCCACTAGGAAAGCCATAGCAGGGTTTCACCATTGATGGGACTGGAAAATCCCATCTGCGGGAACAGCCAGAAAATTCCTGCCATTATCTCAGTCTAAAATAAATCTTTCTTAGTCAGTCCCTTGGAACTGAGGATGACGTACTTCCACTCCAGGACTGTGGGTGCTGAGGTGACTAAAAAGCCTAATGCTGGATCCGCACACTCCATAAAAGGTAGTGCTTTGAAGAGGCAGGTGGGTTGGATTTTGGAACACCTCTTTCATGGTTTGCACTTGGCCTCCACCCGTCGGAGCTGTTCAAAGTTGTTGGCACCTTTGCGGGTGCTTCTTCTCCAGTTTTGCTGGTCCCAAGCAAGAGATTCCCACAGATCGGTGGGGAGGCTGTACATTTTGCAGAGAGGCTTTAAGGACATCTCTCAAACATTTCCTCTGGTCTCCTGGTAACCGTTTGCCGTGATGAAGTTCGAGAGCATCTTTTTGGAGTCTTGTGTCAGGCATGTGGACGATGTGGCCAGTCCAACATAGCTGATTAACTGTAACCAGCGCCTGGATACTGGGGCTGTTGACATGAGAGAGGACACATATTGGCGCATTCTATCATTGAATTTGTAGGATTTTTCAGAGGCATCGCTGGAGATACCCACAATAACAACTTTTGGTGGAGTGTTTCACAAGGTATACTTTATATATGGGCATTTTGCAGAATTTGTTGTAAAAATATTGCTGATTTGATAGAAGCTACAACTTTTGCCAGATCGTTCAGAGAACTGGCACACATGATAGACCTAAATCCTCTCCATCTGTGCTGTAACATTACCAGGGGTGAAGGACTTCAGTTGTGTGGTTTGGCTCTTTACCCTTCAGATGTAGTGTCTTCTGGCTCGAAGAGCTTCCTCTTAGTTTACGAGTTATTTGAACTTATAGTCAGTATTTCTTTTTTTAAAAAACTATTTACATCCAAGACTTCAATGCACAGAGTGCTTTGCCCCTTCCTCCCTTGGTTACCTGACCATGATGTTATTTAGAAAGAAAACGGGATCAGTGTAGTCAGATCTTTGTTGACCACATGGGACACCAGAGGTCGAATGGCCTCCTTCTGTGCTGCAATTGTCTATGAATCTAATGAACATAACTATTAACCCTTTACCATACACCTCCCCCACCAGCTACCATCTCTTATTTTGTTAAACTATTTGCCTTATGTTCCTGTTTGTTGCAGTTTTGGCTTCGACCTCCCCCCACCTTCAAGTCAGTTCGGCCAGGGACTTCTATCCCTCAGTGTTCCTGGCTCTCTCACATCACAATAACTCCATATAAATTAGTTTTCAAGAATAATTAAATACTGTCTTTAAGAAATATTTACATCCAAGACATCATGGTAAGTACATTGTTCGATGCACACAATGTTTTGCCTCTTGCTCCCTTAAAGTCTCTTGGTCCTCTGACGTCATCATCAGTATTATTGTCTTTAGTTTACAGAGTGGAAAGATGCTGGGATTGTTCTCCTTTGAGCAGAGGAGGGTCTGAGGTGATTCAGAGGTTCACAATGAGGAAGAAGTTTGACAGAGTAAGCAGGGAAAAACCCTTTCCACCGAGAAACCCTTTCCACCATCAGGAGGGCCACTAACCAGAGGACACTGAGTGAAGGTAATTGCCAAAAGGGTAGAGGTGAAGATCAAAGAACAATACAACACAGGAATAGGCCCTTCAGCCCAACAAGCTTGCACCGATATGCAGTTTCTATCCCTCTGTTCACCTCCCGTTCATGCATCAATCAAGATAGGCTTTGTATGTTGCTAATGTGCCTGCTTCCATCATCTCCACTGGCAGTGCCTTCCAGACACCCACCACCCTCTGTGTGGAAAAACTCACGTCTCTCCTAAGCTTACCCCCTCTTACCTTTAACCTGTGCTCTCTTGCAGTTGATCTTTCCACCCTGGGAAAAAGGCCTCTGACCATCCATCCCATCTATGCCTCTCATAATTAGTTTTGTAGACTTCTATCAGTTTCCCCTCAGCCTCTTGTATTTCCAGTTAAAACAATCAGCATTTATCCAACCTCTCCCTATACCCAAAACCCTCCAGATCAGGCAACATCCTGGAAAACCTTCTTTGCATCCTCTCCAAAGCACCCACATCCTTCTGGAAATGTGGCAACCAGAACTGCATGCAATATTCCAAATATAGCCTCGCTAAAATTACAGAAGGCTTTTATTCTTCCCCACAGAGCAAATAATGATAAAAAATGGACTGCCTGCGAGAGTGATGGTAACAGATTCAAAAGTAACTTCCAAAAAGGACTCGATAATTGTTATGAAGATGGAATAATTGCAGGGTTCTGGGGAAAAAACAGATGCTTTGGGATTGGATAGCTCTTTCAAAGTACAGGCACAAAGGCTGAATGGCCTTCTCCTGTGCTTCATAATTCCCCAATCCAATGATTTTCTTGATTACAAGCTCGAATAACATATGTACTCAGTTTGGTTTGCAGAATTATTCTTGCATAGTTTACATATTGCAGAAACTCACTGGCCTGACTTTTGCAGATAACAAGGTCTCGACCTCCACCATCTGGAGAGTGGGTGGGGAATGAATTCCTGCCAAATCCGACAGGCCGCTGCCGTTCCACACTCAAATGAGCATCGATTGGCAGCGGGCAGGTCTTCCACTTGGAAGGAATTCCCGCTTTGGGGAACTGTCGGCCAATCCAGGCAGTGGGTTGCAGTGGCTGGAAGAGATACAGCAGCACAGTGCCTGGGACTAAGAGGCCAGTCTTACTGGCTCTTTACACTGGTCGATCGGCATGGCGAGCCAGTAAGATCTCGAGCGAGGTGAAAAACTGGGTTTGTGTCCAGTTTCTCACTTCTTGCGATGATACTTGCACTGAATTGTCGGCGTAATCAGCCATGCACCTGGGTAGGGCGTGTGACTGATTATAATATTCATTTTCTAATTTAACTATGATTAGTGAGCCCAAGACACAATTATCCAGGCTCACTTGCCTTAATGGCCTTGCCAGTGTAAGTCCTCACCGGTGAGGATCACCTATAATTCCCCCATCAATGGGGAACAGATGTGATGGCACGCCGGTAGGATCGGGGGCCATTAAAGCCCCTCAGGTGGTCGGGGGCCTGCCCATTGGGCAGTACCAGCCTGGCACTGCCATCCTGGAACCCTGACACTGCCCACTGGACAGTGCCAAAGGGCGGAACATCAGGAGCTTGAAAAGGAGGCAGCACATGGGGAGCTACGCACTCTGCAATTGACCGGGGGGGGGGGGAACCGGGGCAACAGACTCACAATACACTAGTGCACGAGGAGATCAGGCCCATGTGCAATAGCATGTTCTAGGAATCAGCAGCCAGCCTCTTGGCATGAATAGACTCCATCCACTCCCTCACTCGGCGAGAATTGCACTTTTGCCCTTTATTTTCTAAGTGTGATAAGATTTGATTTTTTTCTATCGCCAAAAAAAGCGATTGAAGCTTTCCCATTTTCATGCTCGTTTGGCATTTAAATCGCCCTCAAGCGTCAGGAGCACAAGTGGCAGGGGATTTTCCTGAGGTGTGTCATGAGGTGGGCAAATGAGTTATTGGAGGAAAGATCATCTGGAGGTATCTGGTCCATGAGCTGAGGGTGCTCCCAGTCTGAATGGGAGTTTCTGATAGAGGCACCACCTCCCCCCACCCCCACCCCACCCCTCACTCCCCCCACCCCCACCCCACCCCACCCCTCACTCCCCACCCCTTAAGATAGAGATCCCCAACTTTTGCTGTTCCCCACCCGAAGATATGCAGTGGCTACCAGCATGAAAATTGAGGCTGGGTGGGAAAGGGTCTTAATAGGGGCAATGGTGGGCTCCCCATCAGAGGTCCTCTCCACCCCACAATGAAATCATGTCTGGTTTGGGCAGGTGGGAACTGTCCATGTGATTTCACTTTCCTACCCCTCCCCGCCTCAAAACCCACCAAGAGGGAGCGCAAAATTCAGGCCATTATTTATGTTCCCGAATACTTACTTTTACACAGCATGTGCGGTTATGTGGTTCCACATGACAAGGCTGATGGAGTCATGCAGACAGATGCACAGTGTGAAAAGTTAATGATCACCAAGGAATTGAAAATCTGGACCGCTTCTCATTGTCTTTGTCCGCACGGGGCCATTTTTTGAAATCAGAAGTAATTATACAAGTGCACTCCCAGGACTGCATCTTACATTTGCTGTCATCCTAACCTTCAGATTTGATTCAGAAAGGTCTCAAACTAAATTTTCTCTTGCTGTATTTTTTTTAAAAACTGTGTGTGCGAATATGCACAGTCAGCCTTTAGTCAAATCTTGAGAGAACACATTCTTTCAAAGCTGTTGACACTACTACAGAATGATTAATTGCTGTATTATTCAAAAATATTTTCTGACTTGCTCGCAATATTTCTTTAAGGTGATGTTTTGTTAAGCAGAGTATATGATTGGAATCAAAGAAAATTAGAAAATACATATGACAGTATTGCAAAATATTTTTTAAACCAGATTGAAGTAGAAGGCAAAGAAGCAAAAAAAAAGTCCAAAAACGTATGCAGTATATAGCCTTATTTCTGTTCATCATTAAATCAGGAATGAGAATGATTTTCACGGCGATTTATAAGGTAAAGGCAGTGATGACTCACATCAAATAACTTCAGCTTTCCATTTCCTGATCACTTGCTTTCTCATTCTGTAAATTTGAAATGGACTTTTAGAGCGGGATTTTCAGCATCCCCCCACAACCGTGTGCACCATGATTTGTGCTGGTGGAGGAAGGATCATCCGGTCCCACTGCAGTCACCAGGGTTTCCCATTGTTGATATCCTCCGCCACCTTTTCTATTTCCCACCCGAAGATATCCAGCAGCTCCCAGCCTGAAAATGGAGGCTGGGTGGGGAAAGGCCCTTAAGTGGCCACTTAAGGGTCTTAATAGGGGCAACGGTGGAGCTTCCCATCGGAGGCCGTCTCCACCCCACTATGAAATTGTGTCCAGTTCAGGCAGGCGGGATCTGTCCATGCAATTTCACTTTCCTCTACCTCCGCACACCCTACCCCGCCGCCACACCGCTCACTGTCACCAGGACCCCAAGATCCCGCTAGCAGGAACAGCGGGAAATTTTTTTTTTGTTAAATAAACCCGGACTTGCATTTATTTAGTGCTTTTCATGACCCCTGCAAGTTTCAAAGTGCATTACAACCAATGAAATAGATTTAAAGAGTAACCACTGTTGTGATATAGGAAACATAGCAGCCGAATTGTTTACAATAAACAGCAAAAAACAGCAATGTTATAATCACCAGATAATTTATTCTAGTGATGTTGATTGAAGGGTACATATTGGAACTTCCTCGCAGTTCATGTAAAGAATGCTAGGAGTCTTTTTTTTAAAACATCCAGCTAAACAAGGCCTTGGTTTATCAACTCAACTGAGGACAGCAGTTTTGGCAGTGGAGCAGTGGAGTAATACGTGGACTGTTAACTTTGTTTTTTGTGCTCAAGCCCCGGAGAGGCAGTTGAACTCAGAACCTTGCAACTCAAAGCAAGAGTGTTACCAACTGAGCCACACCTAATACCACTTTTCAGCACATTTTATTTCCAACACTAACTACTGTCTGTGCCAGTCCCTCATCTTACGTTCATGTATATTTGCCTTCCAGGATTCAACTGTTCTCTAAGCTTTAACCGAAGAAAATTAGATCTTGTAAAATCCATACAGCATTCTTGTTGTATGCAGCCTACCAGACAACTTAATGCTAATAAATGAGTAGTGACAATAAACAGGCCTCCAAAACAAATAATTGGTATAAGATAAGAAGTAATGACATAATTTGGCATGTGGTTGAAGCAAGAAAGAAAGGTAAAAATGAAGTGACACAGTCACATCGGAAACAAAAACAGGAAATACTGGAGAAACTCAACAGGTCTGACAGCATCTGTGGAGAGAGAATAGAGCCAATGTTTCGAGTCAGGATGACCCTTCATCACATCCGAAATGGTTTGCAACAATTCTGAGAAATTTATAAGGAAGCTATTTCGCCAGAGAGTGGCGGTGAGATGGAACTCTATTACAAGGAGTGGTTTTGGCAAGGTCATCGATGCATTTAACAGATAATTAGATAAAGAGAGAAAGAAATAGAAGGATATTTTAATAGGGTAAGGCAAAGAGGGGTGGGTGGCACGGTGGCACAGTGGTTAGCACTGCTGCCTCACGGCGCCAGGGACCCGGGTTCAGTTTCAGCCTCGGGTCATTGTACAAACTCCACACATTCTCCCTGTGTGTTTCCTCTGGGTGCTCTGGTTTCCTCCCACAGTCCAAAGATGTGCGGGTTAGATGGATTTGCCATGCTAATTTGCTCCTTAGTGTTAGGGTATTAGTGGGGTAAATACTTGGGGTTACAGGGATAGGGTCTGGGTGGGACTGTGGTTCGTGCAGGCTGGATGGGCCGAATGGCATCCTTCTGTACTTTAGGGATTCTAAGAGGAGACATGAAAATGGTTACGTTAGGTTGAATGGGCTCTCTCATGTGCACCCATAACATGGTGCCGCTATACATGTGTTGGTATATCTGTCCTAATGTGGAAAATCACAAAGAGGTTTGAATGGAGCTTACTGAGGCATTTAAACCAGGGGTATTTTGATTAATCTGTGGTAAATGCTGGCTATTTCAGGGGATACATCAGGATATTAAATGAATGTGGGTTGACTTTTCATAATATAATTCGAAGGAGAATAAATGCTTTTAATGCTAATCAGAATAAAAACAGCTGATCCTAATCCAACCAGATGGCAATAACTTTTGCCCATTTCCAATGGGGAATTATCAAGAAGAATACGCAGCTGATGGTACTTTTTGAAACACACACAAGGACAAAAGCAGGCTAATTTTTAAGAAATCTGCTCTCAAGATGTGGGCAGCACTGGTGAGGCTATGTTTATTGAGTATTACTGCACCCATCCAGGTGGGTGGCAAGTTCTTCATCAGACTTGTTTGGAAATAGTGGTCATGGTGATTTTGTAACAGTTTGGCACAGCCTTGCCAATGCTCCTTCTGAATTCTGGTGTTTTGTCGAGGGTACACGAGGAAAGCAAATTCATCAATGAATTTTTATTCTTTAGAAATTATTTTGAAGCACCCAGAATTTATTTTTATTGATCTCGTAGTGTGACAATGATAAAAAGATGAGGCAAAATGCCTCCTTCCAGCTTTGACCAATGATACTTAGCAAGAGTGGTCCAGAATGTCTCATTGGCCTGTGATGAATTCCTTAACATTAAATGACCATAATAGGCAACACCAGATTAATTCCTATAGGGGAGGGCAGAACCAAACATGTAAAGAAGTAGTTCAGTCAAAGCCATCTTCCAACAACTTGGATCACGTCCAAAGATGTGCAGGTTAGGTTGATTGACCATGCTAAACTGACCCTAGTGTCAGGGAGATTAACAGGGTTAATATGTGGGGTTACGGGAATAGGGTGGGATTATGGTCAGTGCAGACTCGATGGGCCGAATGCCTCCTTCTGCACAATAGGGATTCTATGACACAGTGGTTAGCACTGCTACCTCACAGGGCCAGGGACCCGGGTTCGATTCCTGGCTTGGGTCACTGTCTGTGCGGAGTCTGCATGTTCTCCCCGTGTCTGCGTGGGTTTCCTCTGGGTGCTCAGGTTTCCTCCCACAGTCCGAAAGACGTGCTGGCTAGGTGCATTGGCCATGCTAAATTCCCCCTCAGTGTACCCGAACAGGTGCTGCAGTGTGGCGACTAGGGGATTTTCACGGTAACTTCATTGCAGTGTTAATGTAAGCCTACTTGTGAAACTAATAAATAAATTTTTAAAAAACATATTTGACCCATCTGATCATTATCTCGTGCAATTCACATAGAAAATAAGAGCAGGAGAAGATCACTCGGCCTATCGAGCCTGCTCCGCTATTCAGCATGATTGTAATTGATCCTCTATCTCAATGCCTTTCTCCCCCTCTCTCCCCATGCCCCCTGATGGCCTTTAATGTCTAAAAATCTATTTCTTTCATAAATACATTCAGCGACTTGGCCTCCAAAGCCTTAGGTGGTGGCGAATTCCACCCTCAATTCGCCACCCTCCCAGTGAAGAAATTTCCCCTCATCCCAGTCCTAAGTGGCCTACTCTCTACCCCAAGGTCATGACCCCTTGTTTATAGTCAGCCCCCCTGACAGGATTTCATATGTTCATTATTTACCTCTTGTGTTATCACTTAAAATGTTATCCCATCATGCCATCAATAGCTTTGAATCATAGAATCCTTACAGTGCAGAAGGAGGCCATTTGACCCATCGAGTCTGTGCCAACAACAATCCCACCCAGGCCCAGGCCCCGTAACCCCACGTATTTACCCTGCAAATCCTCCTGACAAGAAGGGGCAATTTACCGTGGCCAATCAACCTAACCCGCTCATCTTTGGACCGTGGGAGAAAACTGGAGTACCCGCAGGAACCCACATAGACACGAGTAGAATGGGCAAACTCCACACAGACAGTCACCCAAGGCCGGAATTGAACTCAGGTCCCTGGCACTGTAAGGCAGCAGTGCTAACCATTGTGCCACCATGCCACGGAATCTGTTTCCAGCAGCTCTGTTAATCTGCCAAGTTCCTCAAAGACCATTTAGGCTTTTCCTAATGTTCCTTCCACACACAGCTTTTGTAACACTTTAAAAGTACAGGATTTATTAAAGTTCATTTTGGTGTGTTTGTTGGCATTATTTGAATCTTTTTTTAAAAATTCATTCATGGGACATGGGCTTTACATGCTGGCCAGCATTTATTGCCCATCCCTAACCGCCCTTGAACTGAGTGGCTTGCTGGGCCATTTTAGAGGGCAGTTGAGAGTCAACCACATTGTTGTGGCTCTGGAGTCACATGTAGGCAATACCAGGTGAAGACGGCAGATTTCCTTCCCTAAAGGACATTAGTGAAACAGAGATGGATTTCTTTCGACAATGGTTTCATGGTCATCAGTAGATTCTTAATTCCAGATTTTTTAAAAAATTGAATTCAAATTCCACCATTTGCTGTGGCGGGATTCAAACCTGGGTCCCCAGAATATTAGCTGAGTTTCTGGATTAATAGTCTAGTGATAATATCACTCGGCCATCGCCTCCCCAATTAACCAGATGTTTAAAAAAACAAGTTCTACAAGTTGTGACTACCACAGGGCCATGTGAAATTGGCACCCAGTGGATAGAATGACAAAACTGAGATTTTCCATGAGTATAGGACATACGTATATAGCGCTCAATCATTTCCAATGGATAAAATAAATCAGCTAAATCCAATAGAAGCTCAATAGCTTGACAGATTCCTTTCTGCATGTCAGAACCACAAGAAATATCCAAAGAGAGCTAAGATACATCACATCAATTTAACCATCTTGGAAGAATTACAGTATGGTGGGAATAGGGTATTTGCTGATTTGAGAGGTTAATGCAATCTCTCATAAGAATATGGGACAAATATATATGGAAAATGACATAAGAGAGTAAAAGGACAATTACATGTCTCGAGTTAAAAATAAAGGGGAAAAGTATGTACTAGTAGCATGCACAGTGTTCACTGTGGCACAATTACGATAGACACCATAAACATATTATAAGATAAGATGTGTTCTAAGAGCAAGCCATTTCAGTACAACATAAGCAACTGCCCTGCCTGAAAACTATCCTTGGTAATAATATCATTCCATTAAACCTGGATAAGATTAACTCTGAATGAGGACCTAATTTGCCACTCCACTCAAATCAATAGTAACAGAGTTCAAGGTCGAATTGTATAATGGAATGTATTCATATCAACACTGCCTCAAAGTAAACCGCTCCCAATCCTGTCAAAGGCCTTGAGGCAAATTCATTTCATTAATCAACACATACTCAGAGTGGGAATGAGAAATTGGGAATAATGTTACTTCCTTTATTGTTGAACCTTCCAATCTAGCCGAAACTATATGGAATTAATTGGATATCTCATCAGCTGGTTTCACATACTAAATTTTTTTTTAAAAAGCTTATTTCACTGGAACACAGGTACTGGGGACTTTCCCTGGTGCACCCGCCACAGGAATCGTAGCAGGTGGGGGGAGCAGGTGGCGGGGGCAGACCATGCAAAGGTCCGATGACCTCGGGTGGAACTTTCTGGTTTTGGGGCGAGTGTGGCCAGAAAATCCTGCTCACTGATTTGATATGGCTGCCAAATAGCATCTGCATAGCCACAGTCCAATGCATGGAGGTGAATTGTCCCAGATGGGACTATGTCCTGTGGCATGGAGCATCTCCCGCTGCGGGGGCCAGCAGGAAACCACACCATATAGTCAGACTCCAACCTCATTAATCATGCAACTGGGTGTTTTGTGGTGTGTATGATGGCACACAGTCCTTGTCCTATCCAAGTACCATATTGAAAAGGCACCCAACATCACTGACTCAGTATTGAAGAAAGAAGGTCAACCACACAGACAGTGACCCAAGCCGGGAATCAAACCGGGTCCCTGGCGCTGTGAGGCAGCAATGCTAACCACTGTACCACCCCGTTTTGTTGAAACCTGCTCTTTAACTTGACCAGGTTTAACCTCTGATACTCTGTAAAGATGATTTTTTTCCTGTGTGCTTGAGGTTCGAATGTACGTTTGCACGCATTAGTGGAAAACAGAATATAATTGTACATTTTAAACTTTTACCTGGGTGGATTTCAATACAATAAAACTAACTGGATGACATTCTAATTGCAGGAGTCACTGTGAAGGAACATAACGAAAGCTTGGAAGAAGTCTTGTGATTTTCAGAAGCCAGAAAAGGGAAAAGTGCATTTTTCAGGCACCCGAAGTAACGTACCTCAGTTACAGGGTTGACAAAGATAGATTACACCCAGTTGAGGAAAAGGTAAAAAACATTAAAAAAGGCTCCAACCCCCAGAAACACGACAGAGTTTAAATCACTTTTCGGCCTCATTAACTATTACAGAAAATTCATCCCGAGTCTGATGACTTTTTTGGCACCCCTACACATGCTGCTAAAAAAACATCAGGAGTGTTGTGGCAAAAGTCACAGGAGGATGCTTTTATGTGAGTCAAACACCAATTCCAGTCGGACACAGCAACATTTAAAAAGCATTTAGATAAGTACATGGATGGGAAAAGATTAGAGGGACGGGGCAAAAGCCGGCAATTGGGCTAACTGGGAGGGCAACATGGTCAGCATGGACTAGTTGGGCAGAAGGACCTGTTTCCGTGCTGTATTGCTCTATAACTCCTTACACCATTACACAGGGGATCAGGATATTGAATTTGATGATCAGCCATGATCAAAATGAATGGCAAAGCAGGCTCGAAGGGCCGAATGGCCTTCTCCTACTTCTAGTTTCTATGTAGCTCAAGAATGCCTGTCTGGCTTATTTCTTATAAAGTGCACATGTTCAAGTGCATTGTGAATTAGCAATGCAACATCCTTTTTAAAATTCAAAACCTCTGCTACCAACCGAACAGGGAGTGGAGAAAGAGGAAAACAAGTTTATCCCTCCACACCTCATCACAACGCAAATCCACCCTATATATTACATATTGTATAGCATTTACAGTGTAGAAAGAGAGCATTCAGTCCAATGTGTCCTTGCTGGTGTTAGTGCTCCACTCAGCCTCCTCCCATCTTTAATCAACCTCAATTACATAGTCTTCTATTCATTTTGCCTTCATTAGTTTATCCACTGTATACATCTATAGTCACTTGGTAGTACAGAATTCAACTATCAAACCAGAAAATAAGAAACTATGGCATTACCTGGGTTCCAAATGCTGCAGTACCAGATGTCAGGGACACAAGAGGTTGAAGGCCTGTAGTTGCTATATTGATATAATCAACCTGACAATTATGTAATCAGTTCCTATATTAACAGCAACTTGCTTGTAGTTAGGCAATGAATTGGGGCTAGAATGTCAGAATTCCTTGTGCTGATGATTACCTTTAGTCTATAAGTGCAGACCCATGTTTATTCTACAAGTTCAGACCCACGTTTATTCTCAATTTGTTAAATCTGTCAATTCGATCCATTTTTACCATAATCTTCACATTTTCACTAAGCAAAATAAATGTGCCATTTTATTTCAAAACTCCAACAAGATTAAATATTTTTCTTCCAGTTTTTGACGCCAGTTTGATAATACAGACTGATACGATCAGCGTATACTTTTTTAAAAACACATTCTGTACATATCCAACATGCGCATTAAGCTTAATATTATCTGTTTTCAATCAAAAACTGTACCATAATTCTACTTTATGGTTAAAGCTTTATGCCAGCAATCTTTTGCTTACGAGTCAACATCAATTGTTTAAATAAACTGCATACAACACATAAACTACATGGAATTGAGGGGACCAGATCACACTATATCGAGACTGTTGCATGCATGCCAAACACTGCTCCCCCAGTACCCCACAACCACATAAAGCCATGGGAAATGGCTTCGAACTTACAGCAAGAGTCAAATTAAGATCAAATTTGAACCCTGGGTAAACTTGGTTGGTTTGATTAGACTGGACCAAATTCTTATCAAAAAGCAGACAAAGGGTTAATTTCTGGAGGGATAGAGGTGAAAAGCAGAAAAGTTAATTAAACCCTTGGTTAGACAATACCTGGTGTACTGTGAACACTTTGGCACTGGAGAAGGTGCAAGAGAAATTTACTAGGAGGATACCAGAACTAAGAGGTTGTACCTATGAAGAAAGATTGAACACACTGGGGCTCTCTTCTTGAGAAAAGTGAAAACTGAGGAATGAGCTGATAAAGATTTTGAAAAAGTTTGATAGGGTTGACACAGGGAAGATATTTTCACTTGCAGGGAACAAGAAGCAAATGCCATAACTATAAAATAGTTGATGCAGGAAGTTCACACCGTGAGCCTGACTGATAATCTTAAATTGGTAGCCATGATGTGGAGATGCTGGTGTTGGACTGGGGTGAGAACAGTAAGAATTCTCACAACACCAGGTTAAAGTCCAACAGGTTTATTTGAAATTGGAGAATTCCACCCTATCTCTTGTTGCAGACTAAGCTCAGAATAAACAATATTTGCATTAAGGGGAGACAATGGCCTCGTGGTATCATCGCTAGACACTTAATCCAAAAACTCAGTTAATGTTCTGGGGACCCGAACATTATATCTGAAGACCAGCTCAGCATGGAGATGGAGGCAGGAACCAGTGTGCCCTGGCAGAGTGGTGAACAGTGCAATAGGAGCAGCGCAGCACTATAAGAGGTAGGCTTTGCATGTTGCACTCATCTCGATGTCTCTGGCAAACTGAGGACCATCTTGTACATGCCACTCTTTATCAATATGGTTTGATGCCGACGTGATTTCTTGCTGGCATGACGCAAGATTGGAAAGCCTTGACAAATTCCAGTGGGCAACTGTTTCGATGAGCATCCATGAGATGCACATGCCATTTGCACCATCTGCCAGCCCGAAGAGCGACCCACAATTCACCCGCCATTGGGGGAATTGCAACAGGCTTTGCAAACCAGTGGGTTTCTGACTTTTTGGCTCCTGCCAGATTCACCTGTGACTGCCTGTGCATTACAGCGGGTGGATTGGGAGAATTCCATCCACTTGTCGAGGCGATGGCCTAGTGGTATTATTGCTAGACTATTAATCCAGAAACTCAGCTAATGTTCTGGGGACCCGGGTTGGAATCCCACCATGGCAGCTGGTGGAATTGGAATTCAATAACAAAAAATCTGGAATTAAGAATCTCCTGATGAATATGAAACCATTGTCGGAAAAACCCATCTGGTTCACGATTGTCCTTTAAGAAAGGAAATCTGCCTTCCTTACCTGGTCTGGTCTACATGTGACTCCAAAGCCACAGCAATGTGGTTGACTCACAACTGCCCTCTGAAATGCCTGAGAAAGCCACTCAATTTCAAGGATAACTAGGAATGGGTAACAAATGCTGGCCGGCCAGCGATGGCCATGTCTGACAAATGAATAAAAAGAAAATTCACATCTTTAGATAAATATTCAAGGCAAATGCCTCGCTGCTTTCTGCTGCAAGGAATTTTTTGTGGATTGACCTGATAATAGAATATTACCTTCAGCTCCAACTTAAATTGTGACAAAGACAAGTCTCAATGTGAAAGAACAGCACATCGAATCTTGAGCATTACAATTCTCCTGAACTGAATTAACTGGATCTGTATTTGTAATGAAAGGATTATTTTTAATCAGCCAAAACTCCACCCTTCCTAAAAAAAACAATCATTAATTAATGCATTCACTGTGTTTTTTTATGATCACATTGGCCTGTTGAGATGGAGAAACTGAGTTGGTGAAATATGGAGGGAAATGGTTAAGTTAATAAGATGCAAATCACTACACTGCAGCAACAAGGGAGCGCAAGGAAAAATAAACTCTTCAAGAACAAATTGTGCCTTGAGTATAGTAGCAAGTAAGTGGAAAATATTCCTAGTGAAATAACATTTTGAATCTCCAGAGTCTAATTGCCAATCTATTTCAGAAATACCTCAGACAAACTTTCCCTTATTGACAGAAGGGGATTGGTCAGTCTATTACTAGTTAAAACAACTTTCCACTCTAAGTGGATTGGAAGATACTGAAAACATGGCAGTGGAATTGGAATTAACCCTTTTTAAGCCCCAGCAAACTAGAACAAGATACATTTGCCCTAAATATCCCTATCCACGATAAGAAAGCAGACATAATTTCCCTGTCAACATAATATGGTACCCAATGAATTATTGCAGCTTTTATGTCTCCACTATGATTATGTTTAATTCCACAATGTAGGGTGGCACGGTGGCACAGTGGTTAGCACTGCTGCCTCAAAGTACCAGGGACCCAAGTTCAATTCCAGCCTCGGTTCATTGTCACAATCCAACTACCCTTGTATTTCAACATCTTTGCTATTTGTTTACTATCAAGAGTTTCTTTTCACCTAATGGAAATCATGTCCTGTATTTTAGCTCAGAGGCAGATTCTGTATGGAAGAGCTGTGCAGAGGTTGTGAAACCCAGAAATATGGGTTTTCCGAATGTCCAGCAGTTGTTAACTGTAGGACGTGTTTAAGTTTTTTCCTGCCTACAGCCAGGAAAGCCTAAAGCACAAGGCCACAGCCGAGCTGGATTGAGAGCAGACCAATCAAGTGGGGAAAGGAAGAGTCTGGTCGCCGGGGGAGGTTCCAATTGTAGGTGAGGAAGTGAGTGGAATTGCAGAAGCTGTGACCTAACCTGGGGGCTGCAATGATCATGTGGGAAGGGTCCAAAAGCAGAGAGGGTAGTCCAGCTATGAGGGTGGGTGTCCGATGGTAGCTGGGCAGCCCAATGGTAGTTGGGTGCTTTGTATGCTTTAGGGACAAAGCAGATGGATTTCAGAGAGGTAACGCTTACCGAGTAGCTTAGTTGGGCCTGTAGAAAACACTCCAGTTCCTACCAGCCCACAAGCAGTGCTGTGTAGGCACTTAGATCAAAAGTTCTGCCTTTCTCACCTTTTAGCTGCTATGTTTCCTCAAACCTGGGAATCTAGGCTGATGTGAGTTAAAAATAGACTGATTGTTAAAATGTAGGTACACAAGCTCATTACAATGTTTAAATAACCAACCTGCCTCCCATGAATGGATTGGTCACCTGCACTTTTCCCACCATTTTTGAAACCAGGATAGGGCAGATTTGTGGCGAGTTACGTTTCTCTTTCAGGATTTTTGAATTTTAATTTCTGATGTCACCTCAACTCATCTATTTTTGACAGTTGAAATTTCTCTGCATGGTTTCAATGATCAAGGTACCTTAAAAAAAGCCAGGGTCAGAGCACCCTAATGAGTAAGCATTATCATAAAATCCCTACAGTGCAGAAGGAGACCATTCGGCCCATCAAATCTGCACCGACTATTACGCAGCCTTACCCCATGATCCCACTAACCTAAGAGGCAATTTAGCATGGCCAATCCATCTAACCTGCACATCTTTGGACTGTGGGAGGAAACCAGAGCACCTGGAGGAAACCCACACAGACATAGGGAGAACATGCAGTCTCTGCACTGACAGTGAGTGACCCAAGGCCAGAACTGAACCCAGGTCCCTGGCTCTATGAGGCAGCAGCGCTAAGCACTGTACCACCCATATTATCCAGTATCAAATGTGCACCCTAAAAATAATATAATCTACTTCTAAGTAACATGACTGGCTAGCTTCAAGTCAGTTCAGGTAGTTGAATTGCAATTGAAGTATGTTTTTATCTTGAATGGTTATCATCGCCTCTTAGCCAGACTTTAGTAATAGCACAATGTGAACACAAGTTGATGTTAAGGAGAAGAAGTAATTAGCTCACGTAAGTTTGAATTCACAAAGTGGTGGCTTTGCAGTTACAGGGAGGCCTGCAGCCTTGTCTATCCCACCCTCCCTGCTGTAGAATACATTGTGGTTGTAAAGCAACTACTTAGGAAACGGCACATGGAAAGTCTTTTGGTCCCATTGAGGCCTCCCTTCAATGGGCCATAACTAATCTGGATTGTAACGGACTCTCCCAACTTATTTAGCCTCAGAGGAAGCTGAGTAACCACAAGTAGCCAATTCATGAAAAAAAAACTGTGAAATGTCTCCCTAACCTCCAAAGCCAATTGAGCAAGCAACCACATTATTCAAGTTAGGCCAGATGATGCCCACATGCTTTGAACAGGACTGAAGCAGTTCTCTTCAAAGAAATATGGAAGAGGCGATTGTTCTGATCAAATTATTCTGACCTGACTTATTACGACCACAAGTACCGTGGGCATGTATGCACTTATTGGGGGTGGAGCATAAATTTACTTTTCTCATAATTATGTGCAGCACCCTTGCTGCAAAAATGAATTAATCAGAAAACACATGATCATTCACACACTAAATATAAATTCAAATTTATTTTGTGCATATACCTACCAAGAGAATGGAGTTATCTGGCATCTAAAAATGATGTCCAATTACTTCAGGTCATTTGAGATTACAAGCACTTTGAATAATAGTTGATTCAAAATGGAAAATCTTGGGAATACACAGCCAACTACATTTGGAACGTTGCGAGCAATTTTGAGCCCCGTATCTAAGAAAGGATGTGCTGGCCTTGGAGACAGTGCAGAGGAGGTTCACAAGAATGATCCCTGGAATGAAAAGCTTGAGTGTTTGAGGACTCTGGGTTTGTACCTAATGGAGCATAGAAGGATGAGGGGGAATCTCATTGAAACTTACAAAATAATGAAAGGCCTGGATAGAGTGGACATGGGGAAGATGTTTCCATTAGTAGGAGAGACTAGGACCCAAGGGTACAGCCTCAGAGTAAAGGAACAACCCTTTAGAACTGAGATTAGGAAGAATTTGTTCAGAGGGTGGTGAATCAATGGAATTCATTGCCACAGAAGATTGTGTAGGCAGGTCATTGAGGGCATTTAAGACAGAGATAGATAGGTTCTTGATTAATAAAGGGATCTTGCTAATCCCCCTGACACTAAGGGACAATTTAGCAGAGCCAATCAACCATATCTTTGGAGTGTGGGAGGAAACCGGAGCACCCGAAGGAAACCCATGAGACACAGGGAGAACATGCAAACTCCACACAGACAGTCACCCAAGGCAGGAATCCAACCCCGGTCCCTGGTGCTGTGAGGCAACAGTATTAACCACTGTGCCACCGTGCCGCCCAATGTTCGGTGAATATTTTGATAGTCCTGAATTATTATACAACACAAGGATCACTTCTGAACATAAAACTGTTCAAAATTGCATTTCACCCTCTGCTAGCTTCAAACAAAGCAATAAAGTGCAATTACAAATATGAATTATGTATTAGAAGACCAAGTTGCCCCACCATATGAAGACATGGTCTACCTTGTGAACTCAAACCAGGGGAAAGTTCTCAATATCTTTGTACACTACACACAGGTGCATGGCTGCAATTCACTAGCAGGTGCTGTTGCTCTCAGTGGGTGAGTTAAATCTAGATGGTCTTGCCGATCGCACAGGTCTTTGTCAGAACCAGCTGGTCGAGCTCCTTGCTTTGTGTGTTAACCCATGACAGGTTATGTGGAATCAAACACAGAAAACAAACAGAACTTTCCTTAAAAGCCACCGGTTAAGCACAATATAGGGACAATAATCCTCGGTATTGAGCATGCCAAGAGTTTAGACATCTGCCCTTTACTTTTTTCCATGCGTTTGGGCACAAGTCTTCAATAAAGATTTATCCCCGGTGTTTTCTTCAGTACTACATTCTCAACAGAAATGTACTTCTTAATTATTCTTCCACCAACATTTAAAACTCATCAGTCTCCCATGAACTTTAAACTACTCAGATTATATTAACTCATCAAATTTAATGCTGCATATATAATAATAAAATGTCATCTGTGGTCCCACGTAATACCACAAAAAAAATTGTAATCTTCTTTGCACTTCTCTATAAAGATGCTTATATAATTATATTACTATGTACACATGCAGGTGTTTGCAATCCACTCTTCTGATGATAACTTTGAAAGGCCCCCGTCCCTGTTGGATGTTGCGACATAAGCAGTTACAGATTTTCTGATGGATATTATTAATTTATAACCGATATAATTTCTGAGATAGTTATCTTCAGGTGTCTGAGAATTATATTTAAGTCACTTAAACTCTCATGTCCACCATTGCAGTGGGAGAGGTTCAACGTTAATGTTTAGCAACAGGGTGATTTTATTATTGCCATCTGCCATGCAAAATGGATTTATTGGAATTGATTGGCACGGCCACAAGGAAGCTGTTGTCTTCGAGTCTATAAATGTTTATTTTTCCAAGAGCAGTTTTGGTATTTAACTGCAGTGGTGAGAGTCTAAAACAGGAAATATCTGACAGTAAAACGTGGCTGGATATGACAGTACATAGCGTACCCGGCACCACTTTGATGTGAGACCCAATGGCACACAATGCATTTACTCCCTGCAGGAGATTCTAACTCAGCGAAGATCTTTAAAACTTTTCTTTGGCAGACTTTAAGTGTATCTAAGAGAAGAAGAAAAAAAGAACCAATGTTATCTTTCAGGACAACATAATTGTCACCTTCTTTTCAAGCCAGAACACGCAAATTATAGAATCCCTACAGTGCAGTAGGAGGCCATTCAGTCCATCGAGTCTGCACTGACTCTTACCCAAGACCTATCCCCATAACCCCACATATTTATCCCGCTGATCACTCTAACCTATATATCTTAGGACACTAAGGGGAAATTTAGTATGGCCAATCCACCTAACCTGCACATCTTTGGAGAGTGGGAGGAAACTAGAGCACCCAGAGGAAACCCACGCAGACAGAAAGAAATGAAAGATAAAGGCAATAAAAGTTCATTTTATGAAAACAAAACTCAAAAATTGCAAAAACCGGAAAAATTAGAAACAAACATACCATGATTTCTGTTTCAAAATTCTGTGCCATGCGTTGCTTGCAAAGACAATACAAAACAACATCTCTTTGCATTTGCCCAAGAGTCGCTTTTATTTTGCTGTACTCTTAACTATTTGAATGGGACTGGCAAAATTTTGAACAAGGTTGCATGGTCTGTGAGATACATGGCTGACTAATGTATTTCCATTCCCCTCCAGAGGCCCTGCCGCCCTCCCCCCCCCGCCCCCCCCAATCAGGCCCTGCCCCCTTGAGGCCCCACTCCCTTGGTACGGCCCCATGCTAGGTGGGAAGTGACAGGATCTCCCCTGGGGATTGGCACTTTGCCCCTTGGGCAGTGCCAGGGGGCCCAGGCTGGCACTGCCAAGGTGTCAGTGCCCAAGGGGCACCTGACTCTCTTGGGGGGAGCCTCAATAGCCCCCCCTCCCTTCACTCCAGCAGGGTCGGACCACCAGCTCCCCAGAAGTGGGGAGCTATAGTAAGCCCCGCTGGAGTGAAATACTCCTGGCAGGGGGTGGGGAGAGGCTAGCAGGCCCAGAGATTTCAGTCCTGGGCCCACTAATGCTATTTAAATTGGATTTAAATCAGTGTTAAATATATTATGCAGCTCCGCACATGCGGAGGCCGTGGTGCCCAGCGGGGAGCCCGCGAAACAGCCTCTGTTAGAGTCTCCTGGCCTGCTGTGCTACAAAAGCAACAGACCGGGTTGGCGTAATCACCCCCACTGCGCCTCTAAATCAGTGCCCAGTTTTCTCTAAAAGTTGCGCCATATTTTTAATTGTATATGTTTGGCAACGACAGTGATAAACATGGGGTGCTTGGAATTTGATTTTTTTTTTTGAGCAATGTATCGAACCGACATTGGGAAAAACTGCAGCAGTGGCATTGACACGTGGTGTCAACACAAACAGGAAGGGTACATAACAGCAACAATCCGCAGCAATCCAGGTTCAAAGAGCTGTGTAATTCTCAAATAGAAAAATCACTACATAAAGATTAATCTCTTGCACTGTGATGAGTTGGTACAGTGTCATTCTTGCCAGTGAGTTTCTTTTTGAGTCAAGTGCTACTGGTTTTATTTCAGAGGGGTGCGGTTTTATTCGACTAATATGAAGTCACACTTCCTCATCCATTTACAGTGTAATTCATCTTAGGCACAGACTATCAAGACTAGGCCCCACAGCGGCTACTAAAAATTCCTCCCAGCAACTATACCGCAAGCCATATCTGATATTCTTTGGATTTCCCCATGAAACACTTACTTTAAAGACAACCAGATGTAAAGAGAACAGGAGTGGAAACAATTGGGAAAACGATCGCATGTTGTAATGTATTTTTGCAGGGGGAGTGGGTATTAAAAAGAAACTCCCTATTTGATGCTGTGCCAAGGAGTCCAGTTCGCTCGCTGTTGCAGGTATCTCTTCAGCATTAAGACAAAACATTTGTCGAAAGCCCTCTTTACAAGGCATTGAGTAATTTCATTTCACTCGAGACTGACCAGCTGCTCCCTATTAACGCACAACATGTGAGTGCTGAAGAATTTACACCGGTCCCTGCAGATGAGAGATGAACACCCTGTCACTTTTAACAAGGGAGTGTCAGTTTATTTTTCTTTAGCCTTGCAAGCCAGAAACGTCTTTGTACAGGCAGAAACCTGTTTGGAGAAGCACATGGAGGGTGGCCGAAATACACATCAGCCTGAGACGTTTCTCTGAGTGATTGCTTCTCGCTTTTTGGAAGCTGACATCAGTGGACGAGGGTTTTCCTGAAGTGATCGCGACGAGGCTGATAGATAAGCTCGTTAGGAACTCAAAATTCTGCCAGTTATTTCCAAAAGCTGAGAAGAAGTTTCACTTTCATTAAAGGCATGAGGCATTTATAGCAGTCCATATATTCCCCGATGTAAATGATACTGGGTCTAGTGCCGGAGTCCGAATGGTAGATTGGAGTCATGTACAGGCCAAAGCGGATTAGGATAGTAACTTTCCTTAAAGCTGGGCCAGACTTTTACCTTGACCGACTTTTACGCCTGACCCAGAAACATGTGAAATCACACGAGAAAACATCAGGTGTGCGTCCCAGTGTCACTGCGCCTGTGCTCAACATTACGGTCAATGGGTGCGTGGGGGAGTCTGAAGTGCATCCACTGACAATTAAGCGGGTAATTAAGCCCATTAAGGAGGCAAATTTACATGGCCTGTTCGCTTTTATGGTTGGTAGACGAGTCAATTGGCAAGGTAACCTTTAAGCTTTTGCAACAAACACATTCTCGGGTGGGGTAAAACACCCGTCGTGATATAAAAGAAAATGAGATGTTTGAGGGCTGAAATCCCATGAGGTCTGCTGTCAGGTATTTGAAGTTGCAGCGTTTCTTTGAGATTATTTCATTTATACAGTCCTGCAACCTCCCAGAGACAGCACCACAGCAGCTGTCAGACTTCAGGGAGCTCACTGGAAATGCCAACCCTCACTTCACTTCACGGCATCTGCCATCTTCCCATTCCCACCACCCCCGCACCACCCCCGCCACTTTTCTTGGCATCCACCCTCTACCAGCTCCCCTCCCCCCCCCCCCCACCCCACCCCCGACAGTGCTGAGCTTTCCTCAGCACGTGTTTCACGCAGGGTGCCAGTTAATCGGCCAGCCAGCTTGAAAGCGCCGTCAGGATGCAATCACAGCCGAAAGCACATGTTGCAGCGGTTTGCGGGCCCAGCGATCGCGCATGCCCAACAAGCGCAAGATTCAGGTCCAGGAACTTTACTGGTTTGGTGGCAGCGGGAGCGGAGAATCTAGTGGGAGCTAAAAAGTCAGAAGCCTGGCGGTGTAAAATCATGTTGCAATTCTCCCAATGGCGGGTTAATGGTGGGTCAATCTTCCTGCTGGCTGGTGGCGTGAACGCCATTTTGCATTCACTTGGAACTCATGAATACTCTTTAAACAGCTGCCCACTGGGATCCCGTCAGGCTTTCCAATCTTGCATCACATCAGCAGACTAAACCTGATTGCTAAAGAGTGGCGTGCACAAGGCAGACCCCAGTTTGCAAGAGATTTTGAGCTGAGTGCAACCAAGCCTTTCTGCCATGGTGCTGCACTGCTCCTGATGGTTCTGTTCACCAGTCTGCCGGGGTAGACCGGTTCCTGCCCTTCATCTCCATGCCAAGCTGATCTACATGGACACAACATGCTGCTGGACACATGGACCCTCCTACGAACAGACTCGATGGGCCACATGGCCTAATTCGGCTCCTATGTCTTATAGTTCTATGGTCTTATAGTCACTAACCCAGATCAGTAGAGAACTTAGGATTGGGGAGTAAAGGGTTCTCCTCCCCGCTGGTGCCAGAAACCAGTGTTTTTCAGGACAATACTGTACTGCAGGATTCCTGCAGCCACTACAACAAAAGTCCGAAGTTTGACCGGGAGTGCAGTGGGAGGGGTGTCCAACGGTTGCCAGAGTGGGGTGGGGGGCAGGAAAGGGGGTGTAGTGTGTGGCCTGCCAAAGGCTAGGGGGCAATGTGAAGGGTGGGCTGTGCAAGGGGATGGGGTGAAGAATGAGGGCCCATGATGGCAGGCAGAGGAGGTGGATGAAGAAGAAAACAATGAGAAGTTGATAAACAAGGGGGATGGGGGTGGGTCAAAGGGATAGCACATTGTTCACTGGAAGGGCATTCACAAAGACCCCAGATGCAGTTGGTAGAGGTCCAATTGGGGAACGGGCACCTCACAGATGATGGGCTCAGGGGGAGGAGGGCGGTTGAATCGAGGAGCAGACTTCTCCTTGAGGCTGCCAGCCTTTTCCCCTCTGGGTTGCTGACATCCTGCACGGTCTGGTGAAGACAGCTGGCCTGCAGAGAGTGATGTGAGTGTGCTGGGCTGGTATTTAAGTGTGGTGCCAGGACCTTCAAACCCACCAGTTGATGGCGTGCAGACAAATCAGCTGGCGGCCCACCTGGAGAGTCAGAGGGAACTCCACTGTGTATAATTAACAGAGTTCCAAATGCTGAATCTGGCGTGGGATCTCACCATTCTTGCCAGCGGGAAAGGTGTCGTCAGAGCGGCCTGCCACCGCCCTTAGTCTCAGAAAACGGAGAATTCCGCCCTGGAGTCTCTTTTATCGAATTTCTTTTTTTTAAAAAGCTGCAATTAAATTCACAAACCGGAGTACGATGTGGATGATTAGTCCAGGATTATTAATACAGGGATTATGAATCCAGTAACTCTACCACACTAAATGATGACCCACTTTGAAGTCAACGTCCTCCATCTTCAGAATCAATATCCATGTCAAAAATATTGAATTTAAATTACAATCACAAACAGGAAATCATGAAAATACCAGCTTTCACTCTACTTGTGAAATCAAGAACAGTTTTTCTGCAGTTCAGTGAGTGAGCTCCTACACTGCTTGTCATGAATTATACCATTTCTGTGGAGAAGTGCCAATGGAAATAAAATTATTTCCATTGCTGTGGCATTACAAGCACAAAGCATCGTTAAGCAGTTTCCTCTGAATCAGGCTGCAGGACTGCTCATTAATATTATTTTCTTGATCTAAAAATGTAACTCAATGTTATGAATAGAACATATTTGAGACAGGACTGTAGCTGGATAAAAAATATCTTCGCTGGTGAAGCAAATCATAATTCACTTGTCATTTTCCTAATTAGCTTCCGTTTCGGAGACTTTACCAGATTACGGTTACCTGCATTAGGCTGTGTCAATTTTACTTATTCAAAGTATTTCTATTTTTACGCATAACTAGAGTATGTTCACCAACTGATTTTGTGCTGTGTACCATGGGGCCAAGCATGGTACTAGCTAACTATGCTTTGTTTATTCATACTTGGCTTATCAACCTCTCTAACTCTCCAAAAGAGAAAGTGCTGGAAAGTCTCAGCAAGTCTGGCAGCATCTGTAAGGAGAGAAGAAAGCTGATGTTTCGGGTCCAGATTACCCTTTGACAAAGCTTTGACAAAGAGTCATCTGGACTCGAAACGTCAGCTCTTTTCTCTCCTTATAGATGCTGCCAGACCTGCTGAGATTTTCCAGCTTTTTCTCTTTCGGTTTCGGATTCCAGCATCCGCAGTAAGTTACTTTTATCTCTCACTCTCCATCTTCCTTCAAAGCAACCATTTTTTAGACAAGGGTTTTGATCACCTGTCCTATCTCACCCCGTATGTTTAACTACATTAAAGATACAATCATAAATGCAAGTCGTTGCACTTTTGTTGACACTTTGGCCAGAACCTTACCAGATATTTTCCAAGTATTTTTTCCGGTGAGAAAACCAGTTTGAACGTTGCCGGCGCTGTCGGTGGGAATTTGAACAGATTGTTCTACCCGTGTGAATCATGCTGTGCCTCATTTTAAACGGTTTTAAGTTGTCACCAAACTGCAGAAGCTCTGTAAAAAGCATTGTTGCTATTCCCAAACACCTTTGATATGGTTTGACTGATTAGGTTATTCAGACGGGTATGCCTAGGAACTAGGTGTTGGCCTCTGTTATTCTCGCACTGAGCAAACCCATGGCCACTTGCTGTTTAAAGTCAGAAATTGTGCTAAAATGAGGAAAGATGCAGTCCAGTGAATGAAGATGAGCAATGTAACGACAGCCCTGGGGATCGCTGACAATGAATAAGAGGGTGTTTTGGCGGAAGAAGCGATTCATTTAAATACCAGTTGTACCAAACAATTTACCCCCCTGTATTCAAAATCTATGCAGCTGTCTGGAAGTTTGAGATCTGTTTGAAATCACTTTTCATAATGTACTCTTTATAGTCTTTTACTGAATAATCTTTTCTAATATTCGAATATGGCCTGCCGCTGATTCGCTCCCCCAGGACAATTTAATCTCTGCAGTCCATTTAAACACCTCCCCAGCACTTGTTCCACATCCAGTTGTGGCGATGGCTGCCAGGAAGCCAGCACCACGATTTCTCAAGGGGAGCCCTGACCAAACTGCTGGATGGTGTACAGCAGAGGCGGGATGTCTTCTATCCATGGTGGCACAGATGTTCTTCCAGCAAGGTCACCACCCCTGCCTGGGAAGCACTGGCAGCCTTAATGAATGCCAGCTCACTGCAGAGAAGGATGGGGCAGCAGTGCCACAAGAAGATGAATGATCTTTTTCGTACAGCTAGGATAAGCCTGTCTCCCCAAATCTCCTCCTGTACTCAATCACACACCCCTTACACCTCCAAGCTGATCTCTCATCCAGCCACCTCATGGGTTCCCAGATCCAATAATGCAGGTCTATCGTGCCCCCCCTCAACCCACCACCCCCCACCATTCCCCATGGTCCCTTCAGTCATTTCTCTGCTCCTCACATTCCCGTTCCCACTCAAGTCCTACACATGCCACACACCTCATCACCATCTTAACTGGCAGGACTCCTGCCTGCACTCTCCCCATCTGTCTCATTGTAGCATAAACCCAAGAACAACCGTTGTGAGTGGGCACAGCCAGCTGGAGTCATGCCCAAGCTCAGGTGCTTCACGCCCTTTGAGGAGAGAGCCCTTGAGTTGGCTGGCAAGGAGCCAGACTGCAGCTGTGCAGAGGGCAAAGTGGAGGCAGCAGACTAAAGTGAGAACCCTCAGGACACGCCGTCATGGATCAATGAGTAACATTTCTCCCAACAGTCACCCCATCTTCCTTCCCTTGCTGGTCAATCAATGGAGCTGCCCAGACCACCCTCATGCCCCTTGGAGACCACATACCTGAGCAGCTCCAAGGGAGATTTCTCAGACATCACCATTGAGGAGGTGTCACAGCTGCCACCTGCACCCTCCAGCAGCGCAGCTATTCCCTTGACCAGAAACTCAACTGGGCTGTCCACATAAACAGAGTGGCTACAAGAGCAGGTCAGAGGCGAGGAATACTGCGGCAAGTAACTCACCTCCTGATTCCCCAAAGCCTGTCCACCATCTACAAGGCACAAGTCAGGAATACGATGGAATATTCCTGTGTTGCCAGGATGGCTACAGCTCCAACAACACACAAGAAGTTTGATACCATCCAGGAAAAAGCAGCCCACTTGATTGGCACCACACCCACAACTATCCACTACCTCCACCACCGACACTCAGTAGCAGCAGTGTGTACTGCTGTAGCAGTAGCAGCAGCAGCAGTCTGCAAGATGCACTGCAGAAGTTCACCAAAGATCCTTAGCCAGCACCTTCCAAACACATGACCACTTCCATCTAGAAGGACAAGGGCAGCAGATATGTGGGAACACCACAGCCTGCAAGTTCCACTCCAAGCCACTCACCATTCTGACTTGGAAGCATATCGCCGTTCCTTCGCAGTCGCTGAGTCAAAATCTTGGAATTTCCTCCCCAATGGCATTGTGGGTCAACCCACAGCATGTAGACTGCAGCGATTCAGGAAGGCAGCTCACCACCACCTCCTCAAGGGCAACTAGGGATGGGCAATAAATGCTGGCCAGCCAGCAACGCCCATGTCCCATGAATGAATAAATAAAACTCACACCTTGGTGGGATTAGCTAGTAGACAGGCTTCTGGATCATTCACTGGTGAACACCTCACAGGTGAAGATCCACAGCAGGCAGAGGCAGAGACATCCCAGTGGACTGGCACTCGGAGTGATAACAGAGCCCTGGACTCTGCTGAGCCTCTGGCCAATGATGTGCCCCTGGGTCCAGTCGTACCAGAACTGATGGAGCTGCAAAGGCAGGGTTGCAAGCATCAGGAAGGGATGAGAGCATCCCTCCTTGCAAGGCCGACTGGAGGAGTCCCATGACTTTCTGTCCAAGAAGATGGTGCCCTCATCCCAACACAGTGAGACCAACGCATGAGGGTGGTGTCCACAGTGGAGACATTGATGCAGCACGTGCACTCCATGGTAGAAGATGGCCGCACCATGGTTCAGCTCATGACCTCCATAGCTGACGGCAAGTCACGGTATAGGGCTTCAACTGCATAGTGCAGTCACTGGTGGGAATCCATGAGTGTCAGCGCCAAAGGATGGCAGAACTTCTGAATCTCACTCCAGCTGCCCCTCCATCCCACAGAGGAGCAGAAGAGTCTGCAGGCATCCGAAAGGAAGAGGATCGACAGGAGCACAGTGTAGGCCCTCCACCCCGGACACCCTGGGGGTGTCCAGCCCATCTGACACTCCCCTTCCTGAGAGCGACACACCTCTAGCCTTGTACACCATGGAGGGGCAGCACTCTAACACCCATGAGGCCTGAAAGTAGGCCCGGACCCCCAAAGTCCAAGCCCTCCAGGGGATTCCCATCAAGGTCATCTCAGGCAGCAGGAAGGCAGTAGACTGCTTCAACCTCAGCTGCAGATCCTGGGGATACACCTGGACATAGCAGGGGGGTGAAGAAGATTAAGAAACTATAGACACCTAGTGGGAGCTGATCAGGCAACTGGCTTCCTCTTGTGACAGACAAGGCATACCTGATTTGTTTGAAGGCTGCAATTACCATGTCAAGGTCACCCTTAGAGGGCACCCAGGTCACAGGGGCTGCAGATTAAATGAACCATCCATTTGTCACAGCTATCTACCCTGACGCTGATCGTTGACAGTCAAACCTCCATAACCAGCGGAGTTGAACTTCCATGCAGCTTATCCCCTTTGTCCTCACACTGCTGCCTCATTATGGGGTTCAAATCTCACAGGAGTCGTCCTCCTCCCAGTGAGAGGGTTCTCCAGCCTCATGAGGCAGGGAAGCACCCCCTCCCTGCCCTTACAAACTGGTCTCTCACAGAACCCCACCCAAGGAACTCATAGTCCCCCCCCCCAGTATTCAGTGAGGAGGGAAGTCCCGGAGTGAGTGCTGGCTAATCACATATTAAAATGAGGTTCCCGGGCTCCTGCGGTGTGTTCTGCATTACTCCATTGGCAAGGAGGGAGGGGGGGTGGGGCAGAGGTGGCGCCTTGAAAACCGGAAATCACTATCTTGCTGGTGTGATTTGCGTTTTCCGATTCCCTGCGGATTTTGCGTCCACATTGGCTAACACGGGTTCAAAATCGCCCTCAATGGGTTGAAAAATGCAATTCTTCTGGAAATTTAATTTTACCAAGAGCCTGTTAAGGCTTCAAGCAGGAACCAGAGAAGGTTTGAAACAATGTTTGCTGTCCCTACAGCTCACTCACAATACTTAAGCAGAGATAAGACGATTTCAAAGTTTGGACACTTGAAGCCATTATTCTCTGATTTGAAAGTGGCCTTTCTGATAATCCTTTGTAATAAATGCGAGGAAAATATATAAGAGCTGACATCAAGGGACTTGATTCAACAATCCGAGGAATTCTTTTGCACTGCAGAACTACAAAGCAACAGCTTTTTATGTCACTCAATATCTGAATACCAAAGTGGAAAACTGGAATCTGGAAGATCTTGTCAAAGCTGTTGATTTTCCTTTGATATCTTAAATGAGACTTTAATGTCTCCAACATTTAAATGAATAATTTCTTTTTAAACCCTTATGAATTTGCGACAGTATTCCTGCGCCATATGCAAAGTAGTGACCGACAAGGACCCTTCAGTTTATTTTTGATTAATAGTTATAAACAAACTTATATCCTTATTAGATAAGGCACTGCCCTTGATGCCCATGCAGGGCAAGTTCAGTGTGAATCCCGATAAAATCTGTTTCTTGTGGCATGTGAAGAGATCAAACTACTGTCAACTGCCAAACGCAGTTGTTTGACATGAATCAAATCTGCGCAAGGGTTGATAGATTCACTCAAATCCCTCTCCTGCTCCCTCTTCCCTGCCCCTCCCCCCCAACGTCCCCGCCCCAAGAAGGGTTTGTGCTTACAAGAACATGCATTGGCCTTTTACATTTGCTGCAAAAAAGAGACTAAAACTCGCTGTACATGTGCAGATACGCCACGATTTCAAGGATTCTAATGATCACCTGAAGCCCTGACTGCATTATCACAGACATCTACATCTGTCTCGATAATACACACGGCAGACTCAGTTACATGAGCAAACTGTCTTCGGGTTTCATTTAGTTGATCCAATCTGAGTGCAACCTCACAGCGCTTACATTCACCTTTGCCCTGACCAAGTTCTCAGTCACCCTGGCTCAGTTCAGCATTTATAACACTGTTACAGAGAGTATCCCGTTACAAACCCAAAGTATACATTGTGCTTTTTTGGACAGGACAGAAAGTGTCCTGGGGATTCAAATCAGACTGTTTATACTAGTCTGATTCCAATCCCACTGGGTCCTGCACCAGCTTAAAACCATCATTAACCCAAACTAGTATTATCATTTTTGCAATTTAAAGTTACAGAGCCTTGGAGTTAACACCCCCTCCCAGGCACATGTAAACTATTTTCTAAGTGGCACCCACGACAAAACCTTCTGCGGACACGTGCAGTTTGAGTTACTCATGCTTCTGGTCTCTGCTGCTGGCAGGTTCTGTTTCTGTGATTGACACAAAGTACAAATAAATTACACTGATAAAAAATATTTCTGGAGCAAGCCTGAGGTCACATACCAACCGATTCAAGAACAGCTTCTTCCCTGCTGCCATCAGACTTTTGAATGGACCTACCTCGCATTAAGCTGATCTTTCCCTACACCCTAGCTATGACTGTAACACTACATTCTGCACTCCCTCCTTTCCTTCTCTATGAACGGTATGCTTTGTCTGTATAGTACGCAAGAAACAATACTTTTCACTGTATACTAATACATGTGACAAAAATAAATCAAATCAGATCATATCAAAAGTTGCATCAAATTAAAAAGACTTTTTAAAAAATGCAGCTTGTCAGTTTTTAGATACAGTTCAGGAAAGAAAAAAATATATCATTCAACAACTATGGAGCCTTGTAGCGTTAAGACCTTCTACAGCACAACACAATTCTTGTTAGTGCTGTTTGAAAGAACAAACTTAATTCTCTTTGCAACATGATAAAGATGATCTTGTATTGTGAATCAAGGTACCATGGTGTTTTGGAATAGGAAAACGATCCACCCACTCTTATTGGCCATTGATGACCCACATAAAATGATAAAGTCCAAAAATAATATTGATTATTGATTTACGATGACAAACTCATTGCAGATTCCCCGCTGCAATATATGTCACTCATGTGACTCCACTTTGCACACCTTTGGCAGCATGTAGTCCCAAATCATTTAAAAAATATTTTTATTCCTTCCAACAAAACAAAGTCCAATTGAATCCAATTCATGGTCCCTATTAGAAAGACAAACAAGATCCAAGTTGACAAGATGAGGCATTGCACCCCATCTTGGGCTTGATCTGACACTTCAGCTTAACCCAAAGATCAAGATGGCTTTGAAAAATTACATCCAGCCATGCCTCGGTTAAACCTCATCAACCACCCTGATCATTGACTTTATCCTAGCATGGGAGGTCAACCTGCCTGATCGTTGACTCTCCCCTGCCAGGTAAAAGGTTATTTTGAAACAAAATGTATACAAAATACCAAAAGAACAAAACTGAACATGCATTTGAGGCATAAAGTGATGCTTGTCAGAGTAAGCAAAACGATACATGGTGCATGAGTGCCGGCAATCCGCTTCAAGAACGAACTCCTCCCTGAATGTCTATCACAAAGTGAAGGATGGTCCAGAGGAAAAGGCAGTTTTCCTTTTGTCACGGTGTGCAAGACTCACTAAGTCAGTTGTCACACGCAGTTCGTACCAGTCTGAAGCATTCAAAATAGAACTAAAAGTTGCAATTATACAAGTATTTTCCAACATTCCCACCCTAATCAAAATTCATCATACCATGCTTGGACCAAGTACACATTCATGGGATATTTTCCGCAATAAAATGTTAAAACAAAAGGGATATTTGTTTAATTGACAAAGTTGTATGTAAAAATATGAAAACTGTGGCATCTGCATTCTAATAGGCATGATGAGTTTGAATTCATCTACTTAGAAAGCAGAATATATCTCAGGTTTTGAGAAGAGTTTATTATTTGCACACTCGCCATATGTTCCATTGGCACCAAACTGTACAGGGGTGCCAATGTCAGGCGTGCTGTCATGGGAAAGGGATGAATAAATGCTGGCTGTGTCATTAGGACATGGGGAAGTATTGGAGAAGATAGAACATAGAACATAGAAAGCCACAGCACAAACAGGCCCTTCGGCCCACAAGTTGCGCCGATCACATCCCCACCTCTAGGCCTATCTATAGCCCTCAATCCCATTAAATCCCATGTACTCATCCAGAAGTCTCTTAAAAGACCCCAACGAGTTTGCCTCCACCACCACCGACGTCAGCCGATTCCACTCACCCACCACCCTCTGAGTGAAAAACTTACCCCTGACATCTCCTCTGTACCTACCCCCCAGCACCTTAAACCTGTGTCCTCTCGTAGCAACCATTTCAGCCCTTGGAAATAGCCTCTGAGAGTCTACCCTATCCAGACCTCTCAACATCTTGTAAACCTCTATCAGGTCACCTCTCATCCTTCGTCTCTCCAGGGAGAAGAGACCAAGCTCCCTCAACCTATCCTCATAAGGCATGCCCCCCAATCCAGGCAACATCCTTGTAAATCTCCTCTGCACCCTTTCAATGGCTTCAACATCTTTCCTGTAATGAGGTGACCAGAACTGCGCGCAGTACTCCAAGTGGGGTCTAACCAGGGTCCTATAAAGCTGCAGCATTATCTCCCGACTCCTAAACTCAATCCCTCGATTAATGAAGGCCAGTACGCCGTACGCCTTCTTGACCGCATCCTCCACCTGCGAGGCCGATTTAAGAGTCCTATGGACCCGGACCCCAAGGTCCTTCTGATCCTCTACACTGCTAAGAATGGTACCCTTCATATTATACTGCTGCTTCATCCCATTGGATCTGCCAAAATGGATCACCACACACTTTTCCGGGTTGAAGTCCATCTGCCACTTCTCCGCCCAGTCTTGCATTCTATCTATGTCTCGCTGCAACTTCTGACATCCCTCCAAACTATCCACAACACCACCTACCTTGGTGTCGTCAGCAAACTTACCAACCCATCCCTCCACTTCCTCATCCAGGTCATTTATGAAAATGACAAACAGCAAGGGTCCCAGAACAGATCCCTGGGGCACTCCACTGGTCACTGACCTCCATGCAGAGAAAGACCACTCCACAGCCACTCTCTGCCTTCTGCAGGCAAGCCAGTTCTGGATCCACAAGGCAACAGCCCCTTGGATCCCATGCCCTCTCACTTTCTCAAGAAGTCTTGCATGGGGGACCTTATCGAACGCCTTGCTGAAGTCCATATAGACCACATCCACCGCTCTTCCTTCGTCAATGTGTTTGGTCACATTTTCAAAGAACTCAACCAGGCTCGTAAGGCACGACCTGCCCTTGACAAAGCCGTGCTGACTACTTTTGATCATACTAAACTTCTCTAGATGATCATAAATCCTGTCTCTCAGGATCCTTTCCAAGATGCAAGACTTGGAAGACTACACATGGGATTTTACAGCCTCACTCGTCCCAAAACCATAAAATCCCACCCAAGACTGCAAGGAACTACAAAAGGTCGTGAATGTAGCCCAATCCATCACGCAGACCAGCCTCCCATCCATTGACTCTGCCTACACTTCCCACTGCCTTGGCAAAGCAGCCAGCATAACTAAGGACCCCACGAACCCCGGACATTCTCTCTTCCACCTTCTTCCATCAGGAAAAAGATACAAAAATCTGAGGTCACGTACCAACCGACTCAAGAACAGCTTCTTCCCTGCTGCTGTCAGACTTTTGAATGGACCTACCTTGCATTAAGTTGATCTTTCTCTACACCTTAGCTCTGACTACATTCTGCACCCTCTCATTTCCTCCTCTATGAACGGTATGCTTTATCTGTATAGCGCGCAGGAAACAATACTTTTCACTGTATACTAATACACGTGACAATAATAAATCAAATCAAATCAAGAGGTCAACGGACCTTCCCTTTATTCGCCCCTCACCCACTCCGATTCCCGTGGCGGGTGGGGTGGTAATATTCTGGCCCACATCTCCGAAGAGTTCGATTGAAAAAGGAACTGGCCTGAGAAAAGCTCATACATGGAATTATCGATCTCATTCTCCCAGCGGGAGACTGAAAAGAATAATCAGCACAAGTGATCGAACTCTACTGCTGACTTGTGTTATCTACAAGTGGAGCTCCCTGCTGTGACTGTGGGATCAATTAATTCCACGCACTTTGATCAGCAAACCCTAATATGTGGGCTGATGAATGGATTAATGATTGAGTGATGTGCTGGAATGGCAGTTCAATAAAACTAGATCTATCCTAATTGTATAATTGAATGACCATCTCCTGTGTGGTTAAAATGCAAGTCCATTGTCTTGTCACAAAAAAAGCTGATAGGTTTTAGAGGTAATGGTTTGGTACAAATTTATCTCCAAATGTCATTATGAGGTTAATAAAAGTATATCAGTTCTGAATTTTTATTATTCATTCAAGGGACATGTGCATCACGGTCTGGCCAGCATTTATTGCCCATCCCTACTGGCCCGAGGGCAGTTAAGAGTCAACCACATTGCTGTGGCTCTGGAGTCACATGTAGGCCAGACCAGGTAAGGATGGCAGATTTCCTTCCCTAAAGGACAAGATGCTGGTTTCTGCATGGGAATTGATGGATAGAAACTAGGCAGTATTACATTGATGGTGTGGTAAAGTGGTTCAGTCTAGGTGTGGGGTTGAGCATTCAATTGGACAGCACAAGGAGAACACAATATCAGTGTCAGAGTAGTGCTACATTCAGGTGCATCCCTCAACACATCGTCCTGGGACTTTGGAATGTGCCAGTCTGCAACACTAAGCGGGGAAACTCTTTTCACTGGAAGACCAACAAGTTTCAGGAAAACCAAAGAGCGTCTTTCATTGAGTTGATGATTCTCCAGTGATAGTTGATGTTTGTTTCAGTTTGCGTCCCTGTGAATAGCCTATAGAACTTAAGAGCTGCTCGTGCAGTGGAAGAAGGTCGCCGTCTAAGACTTTCCAGCCATTGTGCACCGAGTGGATGGGATCTGTACAGAACTCCCTTGGGCTGTATGTCTCACATTGAATATACACAGTGAAAACCACATAGAATCATAGAATGCCTACAGTGCAGAAGGAGGCCATTCAGCCCATTGAGTCTGCACCAACTCTCTGACAGAGTGTCTTACCCAGGCCCTCTCCCCCGCCCTATCTCTGTCATCCCATACATTTACTACAGCTAATCCATCTAAAGTACACATCTTTGGACACTAAGGGACAGTTTACCATGGCCAATCTACCTAACCTGCACATCTTTGGACTGCGTTACAGTTGTAAGGAAACACCTCAGGGTGCAAAAGAGATCGACGCAGACAACTTAAATAGCATTGCACCTTCTGTAATGACCTTTTTGAAAAATCTGTAATGTTCATTTGACTGCATTGAAGCACCTCAGAGAGCAACTTGATGTATGTAGAGAACGTGAATGTTATTGCACTTTGTGTGATGGTCTTTTTGAAACGTTTTTCAATGTTCTTTCAGATATTTTACGAATAAAGTATATCTGTCCAAGAAGTAATTGCTACACTCAGATGTCCTGGTCCCACAAGGATATTTCTTTATGCATTGCTTTATGACTTTGAAAATGCTGATTGATAGCCTGAACACATGCCAAGGACAATCTATCCAGGTGTAAAACACCTACACACCAAGCAGAGAAAATTAAACCCAGAAAATCTATCACATTGTTCTGTAAACCATTAAACAGCCTCAGTTATGCAGATAACAATCAACCACAAAATTCCTTTGTTACTGAATAAAAGTATCTGCTAAATATCAGTGGTGGTAGTTTTCTGATAGCGGTCTGACTCCCCTACCACACACAAAATTCCAGATGACTAACATTGTTGTGAAAAATGGAATATTTAATGTCACAAAGCAGATTTCTTGTCTGCTTGCTTATCGGTTCTGCAGACAAAGATAAGCTTTGAACTGCGACCAAAGATATAGTTATAATTCCTACTGCAGTAAAAGGTCTTGCCGTTTCTCTGATTGGACTATGCTCTGATAGTTATTACCCACTCCAGCCAGCAGGGGCCAACTCAACGTCAGATCTTTAAATGGTTTTAAAAACATGTTGAATTTAAGCATGAAAATATTTAAGGTTAATGTATGATAGTTTAACGATATATATGTGCATGTATATAGATATATGTATGTGTGATCGAGGTGTACAAGATTATGGGGGACACAGACAGAGTGGATAAGGAATAGCTGTTCCCCTTAGTTGAAAGGTCAGTCACAAGAAGACTATGGTTCAAGGTGAGGGGCCAGAGGTTTAGGGGGATGTGAGGAAAAATGTTTTTACCCATTGGGTGGTGACAGTCTGGAATGTACTGCCTGGGAGGGTGGTAGAGGCAGGTTGCCTCACATCCTTTAAAAAGTATCTGGATGAGCACTTGGCACGTCATAACATTCAAGGCTATGGGCCAAGTGCTGATAGATGGGACTAGGTGGGAGTTCAAGTGTTTCTTGCGTTTTGGTGCTGAAGGGCCTCCTCTGCACTGTATGATTCTATGATTCTATGAATGTTTGAGTGTAATGCAATTTAATGCCACATTTTAACAATAATTTTTTGTACCAAAAATGCAGTTTAAAACTGCTGGTGAGCTGCCACCTACTGTACTTCTCCACAAGCCGTATGAGAATAAATTTGGAGATTCTTACTTCTGTCCTTCATGTTCTATCTCAGATTTATCCTGTTTCCCATTGAATGACTAAGGTTTTCCAGTCCTTCCTGCGGATTTACGGAAAATCCAGAGTAGATTGGCTCTGGGTGAGAATATCCAGCCCCTCCCATGGGCAGGACTGGAAAATCCCAGCCAATGTGTCTCTCTTTCTAATGGCATTTATTATATGTCATACATTTCAATTTGACACCTGCCTTGGTATGGGATACCCACAATTTCTTTGTTTCCTCTGTACCTGTTTGTCATCGTGCGAAGGGCTCTATTTCCTTCTCAATTAGACACATTTGATTTTGGTCTGACCACCGAATACCAGAGTTACAATGTCTCATGTGCCTCATCAACACATTCCCCTGTCAATCTACAACAATTTGGCACACAAGAGAACAAGTATCTAGTCAAGTGCGTGTTAAGCGAAGGGGAAATGTTCAACAAATGGTGAAAATGGCTAGTGGTTCTACTTAAAGCTCACACACACATCTTAATGTAAAATAAAAGCATTAACCAAAGACGAAAGAAACGGCAGACAGCAATGTGGGAGTGGTTGATTACACAGTAACTAGAACACCCACATGCTTGGTTTCATGAACTTGACCAGATGTTCTCCTGCAAATGTCAGATGTGGCTTAAGGACAGCATTACTTCATAAATAAACGGCAAAAACTCCTACCTGTTCTAGGAACAAACACAGGTGTTCCACGAGGCACTTTTTTACAATTTATATAATACATAATGTAAATTTAATTTTAAACTGTGCATAACTGGCCTACTCAGAATCATTAACAGCAGCGCGCCAATTATGAGTTGGCTGTCCTGTAGATTTTCAGGCCCTGTGGAATATTTCAGGAGGCCACAACTATTGCTGCCAAAACTCCTGACTAGTTGTGTCTCGCAGGGAAGCCACATCTTAAACACAGCAGGCAAAAGCCCAACAAGTGGGTGGACACAGGACTTCACGGAGCAGGCTTATAAATGAAAACATTTCAAAAAGTAAAATTAAAACTAAGTAGTGCTCTTTCAGTGGGAATTTTATCATTTTGCCATTTTAAAGGCTGCCATAATATATATAATATAATATATAATATATATATTATAATGTATATATAATATATAAACCAGCCTCCCATCAATTGACTCTGTCTACACTTCCCTCTGCCCCAGAAAAGCAGCCAGCATAATTAAGGACCCCACGCACCCCGGACATTCTCTCTTCCACCTTCTTCCCTGGGAAAAAAAATACAAAAGTCTGAGGTCACGTACCAACCGACTCAAGAACAGCTCCTTCCCTGCTGCTGTCAGACTTTTGAATGGACTTACTTCGCACTAAGTTGATCTTTCTCTACACCCTGACTATGACTGTAACATTACATTCTGCACTCTCTCCTTTCCTTCTCTATGAACAGTATGCTTTGTCTGTATAGCATGCAGGAAACAATATTTTTCACTGTATACTAATACATGTGACAATAATAAATTAAATCAAATCATATCTTGAAAACATTAAAAAAATTGTAGGTATATGAGGAAAGAACAGAAAGTGAAACTAAATGGGTAGTTCTTTCAAAAATCCAGCACAAACACGCTGGGCCAAATGGCCTCCTCCTACATTTTATGATTCCATAATACTCACATTCAGATGGTGCTGCAGAAACCACAAACAGGAGTGGCACACATTAGCACAGACAGGCTTAACAATTAATCCCCCAAATCAAATGAAACATTACCCCAGCTGCAGGAACATTTCTCGATGGTCTTCCTCATTCCAGGTGAATCTGTTCAGGGATGCCCCGTCCATCATCCAGTTTGCACAGTATCTGAGGCTCTGCTCTGTATCTTCATTCACTCACAATGATAAGACTGAGCAGACCGAGAGGCATGCCTTAGGCCTTCTCTCGCAGCAAACTGCCTTTCGATTAATTTACTCAAAATGAGATAATTGGTGGGGGAGTAGGAGTAAAGCATTTTTCAAACAGATAACACTGACACATAGAATCATAGAATCATACAGCGCAGGAGAAGCCCTTTGACCCATCGGGCCCACACCGACACATTAGAAACACCTGAACTCTCACCTACTCCCATCTACCAGCACTTGGCCCATAGCCCTGAATGTCATGATATGCCAAGTGCTCATCCAGGTACTTTTTAATGATTGTGAGGGAACCTGCCTCAACGATCCTCCCAGGCAGCGCATTCCAGACCGTCACCACCCTTTGGGTAAAACATTTTTCCTCACATACCCCCTAAACTGCCTGCCCCTCACCTTGAACGTATGTCCCCCCATGACTGACCCTTCAAGTAAGGATAACAGCTGCTCCTTATCCACTCTGTCCATGTCTCTCATAATCTTGCACACCTCAATCAGGTCACCCCCTCAGTCTTCTCTGCTCCAACGAAAACAACCCAAGCCTACCCAATCTCCCTTCATAACTTAAATGTTCCATCCCAGGCAGCATCCTGGTGAATCTCCTCTGCACCCCCTCCAGTGCAATCACATCCTTCCAATAATGTGGTGACCAGAACTGCACAGAGTATTCTAGCTGTGGCCTCACCAAAGTCCTATACAACTCCAACGTGACTTCCCTCCTTTTGTAATCTATGCCTCGATTGATAAAGGCAAGTGGCCCATATGTCTTTTTCACCACCTATTAACATGCCCTTCCTTTTCATAGATCTGTGGACAAACATGCCAAGGTCCCTTTGTTCCACAGGACTTCCTTGTATCCTACCATTCATTGAATACTTTTTTGTCAAATTATTCCTTCCAAAGTGTATCACCTCACGCTTTTCAGAGTTAAATTCCATCTGCCACTTATCTGCCCGTTTGACCATGCCATCTATATCTTCTTGTAGCCCAAGATGCTCCAACTCACTATTAAGCAGCCGTCCAATCTTTGTGTCATCCGCAAACTTACTAATCCTACCCCCCACATAATCGTCACGAAGAGATTTTGGCCGGAATTCTCTGACCGCAACCACGGCTGGGATTCTCCAATCCCGATGCAGTGAATGGAGTTTTGGCTGAGTGCCAAATTCTCCATTCTCGCTGACACTGATGGCGGGTTATACGAGATCGGGGAACTCCAGTGATCAATCTCCACATCCATGTTTGAAGGTCAGTCACCTTGTTTAAGGTGCACTTTAAGTGAAAAGCCATTGCACCACCCACTCAAAGTCACCAACAATAGATCGAACCCATCCTCATGGTTGGGTTTCACTTTAATGCGGTCAGTGAGCAACTGGGGCTGAACAATGGCTGACAGGACACTCACTGACCAGGGAGTGTGAGGGAGGAAATCTGGCAGCTCTCGGATACAGGTTAGAAGGCACCATTACAAGGGGAGAGACAATCCCACAGCGTTCATACTGACGGGAGGTAAGCCATGCAGAGGCCAACAGAAGGATGGAAGGTTGTGATTGGCTCAGGAGGAAAAATTCTGAATCCAGAGAAACTAAAAAATTTGAATATATTAAAAATATTTGTTGAATTAATTAAATCTTTGAAGCATTTTGGGACATCATTAGGACTTGATAAGGTTCTATTACGCAGATTTCTTCTTTTCAAAAGTACAAATGTAGTCAGCACTTTTCGAAGTCAAACATAGCATATTTGGATTGTTTAGCAGGTGAGATGTGGAATCTGGCTGAGATCGCTTTAAGGCCATTCTTATTTATAGTAATGAATAGCTTCATTCACATCCTATAACATTCACTCCCTATAACATACATGCTGACACTATAGTTAAGAAAGCCCACCAACACCTCTACTTTCTCAGAAGCCTAAGGAAATTTTGCATGTCCACTACGACTCTCACCAACTTTTAGAGATACCATAGAAAGCATTCTTTCTGGTTATATCACAGCTCGGTATGGCTCCTGTTCTGTCCAAGACTGCAAGAAGCTGCAAAGAGTTGTGAACGAAGCCCAGTCTATCATTCAAGTAATCCTCTTATCTATTGACTCTGCCTACAATTCCCTCTGCCTCGGAAAAGCAGCCAGCATAATCAAGGATCCCACGTACCCTGGACATACTCTCTTCCACCTTCTTCCATCGGGAAAATGATACAAAAGTCTGAGGACATGTATCAGCTGACTCAAGAACAGCTTCTTCCCTGCTGCCATCAGATTTTTGAATGGACATACCTCATATTAAGTTGATCTTTCTCTACATCCTAGCTATGACTGTACAATTACATTCAGCACCCTCTCCTTTCCTTCTCTACGAATGGTATTCTTTGTACAGTGTCCAAGAAGCAATACTTTACCCCAATATCTGTGTCAATAATAAACAAAATCAAATCAAATTCTCTCAGTTATTGCATCCTTATTATATTGCACCAATCAAGATTCCTTTTAAAGCCAATCAGACTTATTTTTTATATGATTAGTTCTTAATCAATTTCAAAGAATAGAAACCAAAATATACGTGCGAAGAAATAATTTTGTGCAAACATATAAATACAGACCTGCACTGACAAAAAAAAGTTAACTTGAACAATGTTAATACAACAGTGGCATCTGTCTTTCTTTGACAATAAACAATTGCTAAATCAAACCTGATCCGAGGTCAGTGGAGTTCATTCAAAAAAAATCTGACCCATTTTCGCAATATTTATCTTGCAATTTTATTTTAAAAAGGCAAGAATGCCCCACATAAAATGAATGTTGTGACTGTGATCTTTACTCTTTACACTTTTCCCCCTTTGCTCTGTGCACGTTTTTTGCTCTGATCTGTCCATTATTTAGGAAATGTTAGCCAGCAAATTTGCATATAATTGGTTACAGGTCTGCTAAGTGACTGAAATATTGCTAACTCCAATTCTGTAACTATTGTAACCAGAAGTGAAAGGCAGCCAGCACCCCACTGATATCGACAGCTTGGTGTTTGGGAACTGTTACCAGACTGTATCTGTGCGGCTAGGAACTGGCACCACTATTTATGGCAGCCTTTACCACCGCTGTTGGGAATCCAGTGGTTTAACGATATTACTTTAAGAAAAAGAACCTTTTGCAACCAATATTTTTGCAGGACATGTTGAAGAAAGACAAACACCTGCAACGAGTTAGTGAGAGATACAATTAAAAGAAAAATCACTTCCATATGCATTGCCTGAAAGGTCAATGGAAAGAGATTCAATTGTAACTTTCAAACAAAAAAAAAAGAACATATACTTAAAGAGGAAATATTTTCTGGAGAACGGGGAAATGTGTTGGACCAATGGGATAGCACTTTCAAAAGGCCTGCACAGGCACGATGGGCCGAATAACCTCCTTCTTTAATGTTTGATTCTATGGTTCATCTTTTTTTCATATTACAGACCTGCAAGCTATCCCTCTGTACAAAGCCGACAATGACAAGTGTTCTGATTTTTAATCCATTCTAGTTTCTTTACCTTTACCTAGAAATGAGGCAGATAATGACTGGAATCTTCCGGTGCCCCCACATGGGGTTTTCCAGCAATGGAGGCGGCTTGCCATTGGCTGCTGGCGGTATTTTCCAGTTGCATTGCTCACCTGCCACACCACTGGGGGATCTCGCCATAGGGAGTCACCTTGGATGGGACTAGAAGACCTTGTTGGCAGGGAGGATTGGAAATCCCACCCAATATTACATTCTGGTACATGGTGGATGTGGTGTCCACTCAAGGGAACTGGCAAGTGATGCACAAGTTAAGAAAATGCCTTGTGCAAAACCTAAAAGTATAATACCATCAATCGAAATGTAAATTTCTTCACTTTACAGGAACTTCAAAAACACATCTCACATCACTCCAGGTAAATTCTACATTTCAGCAAAAGGAGGAACTATGCAGAATCCACCAGCAAGTACAACAAACTGAGAAGGTTGATTGTAAAAATATGAAATGATATACTTAATAAGCGATGTTAGAGAAATCTCACAATTTGTATATAAAAATTGCAATAATGATTATATAATTATTATATAATTGCAAGGTGAGTGATTGACGCAGGGATGACATCAACTTCGACATATCACTTAGATAAGTGGTAGAAGGAAGTGGGGGGAGTAAATAGATTTGGGAGCAAGACAGGCACAGGGGATTAGAAGTGCTCTTGTGTAAGATAAACATCCACAGGAGCTGAAATAAAAACAGAAAATGCAAGCCAGGCAACATCTCGGAAAATGGATTTCAGGTCAATAACCGAAAGATTATCAACCTGAAATAATGGGCAGGATTTTATGGCCTCACTTGGGCAACTCAGGAAATTTCCCCCCAAGGTCAATGGAGATTTCCGGTGTTGGACCCTTGCCCGCTCCGATTCCACAGTGGGCGAGGTGGTAGTGTTCTAGCGAATGGGTGAGATTCATGCCCCACTCATCACTGGAATCCTAATGAGCGGAACAGAAAATTTGGAGGACCATTTAAAGGTCCGTTGACCTTGCGTGAGAATTCCCAGTCTTGGGGCACGTGCGGCTGGAAAACTCCCCCACATTGCTGCCTGACCTGCTAAATATTTCCAGCATTTTTTTTGCTTCTCTTCTGAATTTCCAGCCTCTGCAGTATTCTGCTTTCCTACCAACAGGAATTGGCTGAGCCAAGTAGCCTGCTTCCATGGACGCAATCGTGCGCTCCTGCTGGTGGCGAACTTGGAGGCAGGAAGGGCATTTACTTAAGTAGGCAGTTGCTGTTACCAGTTACCATCAACTAGTACATTCTCCATGGCAATGCCTCTACCAATCAGAGTTCACTTGCCATTCAATCATAACTCATACAGTATAAATTGTTGCTTCCCATTATACTGGTATTCTTGTGAAGTGTCCTGATGAGTGCAAGATGAAAAATTTCAATGTCTCTTTCTTCAGCAACACTCAGTTCTGTATGACCAAACAACTAAAACTAAGACTGTTAATAGTTCAGCATCTGCAGGTTTCTGCATTGTTAATAACAATTATTGATTGACTCCCAGCTGCTAAAGTACCAAGTGGACATAAATGCATCTGGGTTATCATTTGATGTTGAGTAGCCATGACAATAAGCCATCATGTGAATCATATTGAGTCGCCAGCAAATAGGCACAACGTTAAAGACAAAAAAATTGCATTCCTGTCCTCGCATAGGGTGATCCCCCTCTACCACCTGGATAACAGTTGTGTTCCAATTCAAAGACACTTCTTCTTTCTATTTTCTACTGCAACAGACTTTAAATTCAGGAGGTATTGGATTCTATCTCAATGGTTTCCTGTCTTAGTAATGGGCTGCTTGAAATCATTGTGCATCCTGAACTACAAGAGGTTCCAAATAAATATAATGCAATCAGACAAAATTTTATGCCGCTGCCCAACCTGTAGCCAGACTACAATGGAATTAAATGGAAGCAGACTTTCCAACAATAGGTACACTCGTATTCACACCAACCTGACTTGGGGAGTGAGATAGGGCGGAATTTTACCGGCACATCCGTCCGAGGTTCGTACGATCCCGCCTGAGGCCAATGGATAATGCCATTCTCCGAGCCTCGCCTGCCCCCGGAATCGGGGCAGGCATGCCGGTAAAATTCCGGCCATAGCGTTCATTCAGGGACATTGGTACAATTTTTGGAGAAACTTACAAATATATCGTTCCTATTTGTCGAGTGATGATTGGAAACTTGACTCGTGTAATGTTAATGTTTGAAAACAGTAATACAGCATTGAAAATAAGAACCGTTAATCTAGCAAAACAGTGGGGGAATAAAAACAATCATTGTATATATATCAGACTTTCATGTTCACCCTGTACAATATGAGACTCCAGTGAGATGAAACACATCATACAGGTTTGCCTTATGTCCCTCAAAATAGAACCAGAGCCCTGAAGTTCAGCCATACACATGCCCATACTCTATTTTTCACTATAATATTCTTTATTTGTGTCTCCCTCACTGAAAACATCGATAAAATTCTCTATATAATGTACTTTTAATGCAATGCAGTAGACAGGAAGGGTCACATATTTCTTTTTTGGTCGTCTGTGCGTATTACCAGCTGTAAATCAGTCTGATGGTCATAATTAAAGGCAGGAGTGTACTATCACCACACTATTGTATACACGTAATTCATCGCTCTAACTGGTGCTTTTCTTATGTATCGGCAAGATAATTCATTGCACCTTAAGATTGAGAGTTCATCCTATTTACGAGTGCGGCATCATGTATGTAACCCAAACACTGGTGTTGGGCCATTAAGAGAAATAAGGGCCGCAAATCTCCTATCCCAACCTGCAACTTTACTGTCGGGTCGTGGTGGGACATACGCTTTGCCAGTCTTGTTCTGGGATTTGCGCATGCGCCAGGAATGCATGCGCATCTCCCAGAGCCGGAAAACAGTCGGAGTCCAAACCACGCCAGAAACTGGAGGGAAGGCAGGAAAGTAATTTGAATCTTTTTAAAATTAATATGTTTTAAATGTTGTTTAAATCTAATTATCGTGAACTTATCGGACCCGATTGAATCTCCCACCCTGTCAGGAGGACTTCATTCCGGTGGGGTGCAGAGTAGCTCCCCATGTTCAGAATGAAGGGAGGGCAATCGAGGCACCCCCAGGGGGCTGGGCAGCAGGGTGCTCCCAGGGCATGGGCAACTTGGCAGTGCCAGCCTGTGCTCCCTGGCACTGCCCAAGGGGCAAAGTGCCCATGCCCAGAGGGCACCTTGGCACAACCCATCGGGTTTCGGGCAGTGCCAAGGGGGCAGGGCCTATTGTAGGCAGGGCCTAGGGGCAATCAGTGGGGGTGGGGGATCCCACTGCTACTCTGCAGGCAGGATCTGTCTGGGATGGAGGGAGAGCAGCGATTGGGGCGGGCTGGGGGGGTGGTCTGCGGGGCGGGGGTCTGCCTCCCAGGGGGGTCTAACCCCAGGGGGTCAGCGGGAGGGGGGGGGGAAGGTCTGCTGGGGGAGTGGGCTGTGCATCGGGGTGCTCCGGGACAGAGGGGGTCAGGGTTGGCCCGGGAATTGTTGTGGGGGCCACAATTGTTGGAGGGGTAGCACTGCGGGGGTCCCGGGCAGTGATCTGGCCGGCCAGCAAATGGGGTGTCTGACAGATTGGGACCACTGCACATGCGCAGAGCTCCAGAACTGTCAAACTCCAGCACGAATAGGGCCGCCCCCTGGGTTTTAATGGTATTCACGACTGGGACCTCTGCAGAGCACAGAGTGCGGCGATTCAGGTGAAAAGCTGAACTGACAAAACAGTCGGGATTTAGAACAGTTTTTCCGCTAATTCAGCACTTTTGGGAGAATCGCAACCAGGGTTTCTGCAAATGGCAACTGATGCCAGATTGATTGTTAATTTTTAAAGCTGAGATTAATAGATTTTTGTTAACTGAAGATATTAAGGGAAATAGGGCAAAAGCAAGCATGTGGAGTTAAGCTTGGAGGGCACAGCCACACAGTGGTTAGCACTGCTGCCTCGCAGCACCAGGGACCAGGGTTCAATTCCGGCTTCGGGTGACACTCTGTGTGGAGTTTGCACGTTCTCTTCATGTCTGCGCGGGTTTCCTCCGGGTGCTCCTGTTTCCTCCCACACTCCAAAGACGTGCAGTTTAGGTTGATTGGCCATGCTAAATTTCCCTTCAGTGTCAGGAAGATTAGCAGAGTAAAAACATGGGGTTACAGGGATGGGGTCTGGGAGGGAGTGTTATTGGTGCAGACTTGATGGGCCGAATAGCCTCCTTCTGCATTATATGGATTCTATGATTCTAAGTCAGAGATCAACCATGATCTCACTGAATGGCAAGACAGGCTCGAGGGGCTAAATGACATCCTTCTATTCCTATTGTCTGAAAACAAACACGTAATTCTAACAGAACTGGCGCTGCGTGACAAATGGATAGTGCACAGCTATCTCCTTCTGTTTCTGATTCTTGAGTGCACATGAGTGCATATGAGGTTCATCATATCACACATTTAAATGTGACGTATTCAGTAATCATGAAGAACATGGATAGGGATTACAATTGCAGGGTTATTAACCATATTTTCCAAAGATTTCCTCAAGGTACTTTGGAAAGTGTAGCGCAAAAATGTCAAACTTGATCCGCTGCAACTATTATTTGCGACCAATTTGTCTGAACTGAATTAATCAATGTGGAAAAGGTTATGAGTCATTTTTAAACTTTCTTTCCATAATTCTTATTTTAAGCTATTCAATTCTCAGCCTGTCTTCCTCTATAGAAAAAAAATGATAATAACTTGATCAAATGCCTTCTAAAATTTCAATAAATTCTATTCACTTTTCTATTCTCAAATATTCTATTCTCAAGGAAATCACTATTGACACATGACCTGCTGGCTTGTCAATCTGTTCCGAGTACTTCCTCATAGATTCAGCACCTTTTAGATCAGTGTTCCCCAAACTTTGTTATGAGTTGGACCAAAGTTTTGTTATTATCATCATGCACTTTCAGCCATAGATAGGTAATTAGCCATAGTCCATGAGGGGCCAATGGTATCTCTCTTGATGGCACGGTGACACAGTGGTTAGCACTGCTGCCTCACAATGACAGGGGCCGGGGTTCGATTCCAGCTTGGGTCGATGTCTGTGTGGAGTTAGCACATTTTTCCCGTATCTGCGTGGATTTCTTTCGGATGCTCTGGTTTCCTCCCACAGTCCAAAAGACGTGTCGGTTAGATGCATTGGCCATGCTAAATTCTCCCTCAGTGTACCCGAACAGGCACCAGAGTGTGGGGCCTCGGGATTTTCACAGTAACTTCATTGCAGTGTAAATGTAAGCCTACTTGTGAAACTAATAAATAAACTTAAACTCCATTAGAGGGGGGAAAATTCGTTATATATCTTCAGGGGCACCACTCCACATTGGGCATAGGATAAGGCAAGCCTCCAAGAACTATTGCAGCATGCTGTTGCCTTCAGTCTGCACCACACTGGGCTAACAAACCTTACTGGCCATGAATACCATCTCAAAATAAAAGTCAACCAAAACCATCTTACACTCCAACCATTCCTTGATCTTTAAAGGCAAAACACTTTCTGCGGCTTGCTACCAAACTGAGGAAAGATTTATAATTTCTGATTGACTCATTAAAGCTCACCTTGACATGGGACAGACATGTGCCTTTAAAATTCAAACTTTTGTTCCAGTCTCCGATGGCTGTACCTTGGAGGTGCACAGGTAGATTTGCAGGGGTCTCCTTGGAAGTCCAAATCATAAGGACTCTTGTGGTAATTTAAACTTCCAATGGGAAAATCTCTTAATCATAGAAATCATAGAAACCCTACAGTGCAGAAGGAGGCCATTCGGCCCATCGAGTCTGCACCGACCACAATCCCACCCAGGCCCAACCCCCACATATTTACCCACTAATCCCTCTAACCTACGCATCCCAGGACTCTAAGGGGCAATTTTTAACCTGGCCAATCAACCTAACCCGCACATCTTTGGACTGTGGGAGGAAACCGGAGCACCCGGAGGAAACCCACGCAGACACGAGGAGAATGTGCAAACTCCACACAGACAGTGACCCAAGCCGGGAATCGAACCTGGGACCCTGGAGCTGTGAAGCAGCAGTGCTAACCACTGTGCTACCGTGCCAGTAGCACAGTGGTTAGATCCAGAATACTTTGAATACAACTCCAACTCTGAGTTAGAATTGAAGGGTTTCAGCTCACTTATCAGAATAGTTACCTCAAAAATGTTAGATGGGAAAAAAACATATCTAACTCCTGATAATTATACAAGTGACCCATTCCAACACTCTACTGATCCCCCCAACTTTCCCCTGAAACTCTGACTCCGCCACATGCCTCCGACTCCCTCCAAATGCCCACAAACCCTCCAACTTGACCCTGATCCTTCAATTTGTCCAACCCTCCAACTACCCACCCAATCTTCCAACCTACCTTCAACCCACCTAACCCTCCAATGACCCCGACCCTCTGACTCCACCGACCCTCCAACTCCACCTAATCAACCCTCCACCTCCCCTCCCTTGGCCTGATCTGACTCAAGCTCACCACCCTTTCACCTTACCGCACTGCCACCCTACCCTATTCAACCCATCACCCTGCTCACTAGCTTACTCAGTTGGCACCCTACTTGGCATACTATCTTGCCACTCACGATCCTACTGGTCAGTCTCTCTGCCCACCCTGCCATCTACCACCCTACCCACCTTATCCTGCTGGTAACTACCCACCTTACCACCCTGCCTACTATGCCCCCCAGCTGGCACCCTGGCACCTTGCCACCCTGCCCACCAACCTCATTCACATCCATTCACTAACACAGTGAAAAGGTACTTAAATATCCCAAAGCTTTTCACTGAATTAGTGAATGAAGACTTATCAAAATATGTCAGCTGGGTGGCACGGTGGCACTTTGGTTGGCACTGCTGCCTCACAGTGCCAGGGACCCAGGTTCAATTTCAGCCTTGACTCACTGTCTGGGTGGAGTTAAGTTGATTGGCTATGTTGAATTGCCCTGTAATGTCAGGGGAACCAGCAGAGTAAATACATGGGGTTACGGGGATAGGTCCTGGGTGGGATTGTGGTCGGTGCAGACTCGCTGGACTGAATGGCCTCCTTCTGCACTGTAGGGATTCTATGATTCTATGGTGTTATAAAAAACAGGAGTGGCTTGGCATTCCCCAATGATCCTGCAAGGATGGACTCTCAGAACGGGTATGTTCCGCATTGCTGAAGAGCCTGGTTCAGGAGTCCAGCTGAGGAATGCAGAGCACCAACATTGTGTTCGGAAATAGAAGCAGAATGGCGATCCAGCTGTAATTGCCCCTCTCTGGAAGATATTCAGCTCAATGATGCTGTTGTCTGAGGGAGGTTGCAGTGTGTGAATGCTCATGGCTGATGAATGTACATCTTTAGTTCACATACAATGTGATGATAAAATTGGCAAAAGTTAATTCCGCAGATACCTCTCCAAGTTGAGTGAATTAGCCATTGATTGGCAGTAAGTATTCCCTTTTAACTTTTCTTCCTTTCTTGTTGCCCTCTGCAATAGGCCTGGATAAAGAAAGTACTCCACCATTTCAGAACTGCTGCTTTGAATGTGCGGTGATCGTATCCATGTAACAGTCCCAAGCATTTTCTCCACTTGAAATCTTAGAGGGAATCTTGCTAAAAAATGGCAGTGTTGCTTCTGGTGAGCAAACTGATGCATTTCTTTCTGGAGAGTCTGGTTGGTTTTCTCACCAGATCTTAAGACAAAGGCATGGACATGGTGCCAACCTGGCAGTGCCAATCTTTGCCAAGGGACAGTGCTGGGGGCATTGCCAGGACACTGGCCATTTCCCTCTCCTGAAGGGGGCTATACTTACCTTTACGTCCCAGGGAGACTTCCACAACAGGTTCATTGGGTGAACCTGTTGTAAACCATGTCGACATGATGTCAATATATGGTGAGGGGTCAATATATGATGAGTGGGCGGGTTAATGATATTAAAATCCATTCAAATTCATGTAAAGCAGTTCCACATCCGTTATGGGCGTGACATCGCCAGTGAGGGGTGGGGAAGATCCGAGATCGCAATCTCGCCAGCAAGAGCTGCGATTTCCCGATCTTGAGCCCTTGCCGGCATTCGCACGGACGGTGAATGTAGGCTCAAGATCATCCCCATCCCATTAGTTTATTGGTGCATAACGTGCAAGTTTAAGAATCAGTTCCTTTCTTTGAAAACATAGGGATGAAACTTACAGTCCACCAATGATTTCACATTTGATTTTGCAGAATTCCAAAAGTCATCACGCAGAACCGCACCAAATTCCTCTCTCAACTCCTTGAGGATCATGGGCTGTGTGCCATTTGTGAATGACCTTGGAGACATTGGGCGGAATTTGACCAGCATGTCCGCCTGAGGTTCTACGATCCCACCCGAGGCCAACGGAGAATGCCATTCTCCGAGCCTCGCCCACCCCCGGAATTGGGGCGGGCGTGCCGGTAAAATTCCGGCCATTAAGCTCTGAGTTGCCCATAACAAATTCTTAACTGAAAACTATTTGCTCTTTGGTAATGAAGCTGGACGCATTGTCAGATCAGTAGTGATCAGCAAAGATTGCTGCAAGGGATCAATATATCTTCATTTCTAGATTCTGAAAAGCATTTCTTCCGACATATACAAGAACAACAAAGAACAAAGAAAGTACAGCACAGGAACAAGCCCGTTCAGATCATGATGCCCGAACTAAACGAAAAAACTTTCTGCCCTTACCCGGTCCATGTCCCTCTATTCCCTCCCTTTTCATGCACCCATCTAGATGCCTGTTAAATGTTGCTAATGTGCCTGCTTCCACCACTTCCTCTGGCAGTGCATCCAGGCACCCACCACTCTCTGCGTGAAAAACTCCCCCTGCACATCTCCCTTAAACTTTCCCCCTCTCACCTTGAACCTGTGCCCCCCTTGTAATCAAGACTTCCACCCCCTGGGAAAAAGCCTCTGACTATCCACTCTCAAATTGCCTAAATGATGTCTTGCGAACTATAGACATGAAATATAGATGCTGGAGTACAGTTGCCACTATCTGATATTTTACTTACTCCTGCATACAAAATTTGCTGATGGTAAAAAGAGTAGCTGTTCTATCAAGCCAGCCCCACACCACTATGATTACCAAACGATCATGACTAAATACTTCATACCCTATTTCCCCATATTACCCCTCCCCCCCCCGTCCCCCCAGTCCACGTAATCTCCAGGGGAGGCAAAAAAAGAAAAAAAAACAGTTAAACCTCTCCCTATGTTAAGCTGAGTTGCAATTTGCTAGCTTTTACACACCTCATGATTTTTGTTTCCTTGTGCATTTTGAAATATGTTTTATTTGACCTTTGGGCTACTTTTGGCCTCCCGATTTAGCCATTTCAGCCCACCCAGTGGTTCTTTGGGTGAACTTGTTAGTCTTATTTAACCATCCACCCATGTTGATGGAATTTTCCCTTCATCCATGTGTAATCCCCAGGGGTAATCAACACAACTGACTTTCCGACTCAGGGGTATTACTTCTGTGTTAGGAAAGGCCACTCTTCATTTGTCTTTTCTTTTTGCTATTTTTCTATTTACAGTAGAAATCCTTTTTACAAAAAACACAAGCAATTACAGCAGGCGCCTCCAAGTTCCATAAAATGGACTGTTAGGGGTACACTAACCAAGCCTGCCAAAACACTGAACCACAACGCAATTTTTAAAAAAACTTTCAAAAATAACACAGCACACTCTCCCCAGAGCAATGTCAGTAAATGAACCATTCTTGCAACATTAGTCTGAAAAAACATTATTAGCAAGCCGGTATCCTTTTGATTTATTTTGCAATAACATTGAAATGCAAATGTTGAATGAAGAAAAATCCACTTAATGATTTATGAGCGCTTAAGATGTAATTTTTTTTTCACTGATGAATTTAGTTAACCTTATTGAGGCTCTCGATCACCATGTGTATAAAGCGGCGACATTTTCAGATGCATATTTAATGTAACTTCTCACTGTTAAACACTTGAAATATTTAAATAAATAATTGCTAAGAAGTCAAGAAAAAAATCAGCATCACAAACCTTTACGATATCTTGATATTTGTTCACATAAGAAATAGGAGCTGGAGTCAACCATTTGGCCATTTACACCTGCTCTGCCATTCAACATGGCACAGTGGCACAGTGGTGAGCAGCGCCAGAGACCCGGGTTCAATTCCGGCCTCGGGTCACTGTTTGTGTGGAGTTTGCACGTTCTCCCCGTGTTTGCATGGGTTTCCTCCGGGTTCTCCAGTTTCCTCCTACACTCCAAAGATGTGCAGGTTAGATTGATTGGTCATGCCAAATTGCCCCTTCGTGTCAGGGGGTTAGCAGGGTAAATGAGTGGGTTTATGGGGATAGGGCCTGGGTGGGATTGTGGTTGATGGGCCAAATGGCCTCCTTCTGCACTGTAGGGATTCTATGATTCTAAGATCATGGCTGACAAGACCAGGGCTGATCTTCCACCTGAAATCTACCTTCCCACACTAGCCGCATATCCTTGAATTCCCTTAGTGCCCAAAAACCTCTCGATGTCTGTCTTGAATATAGTCGGCAACTCAGCATCCATTTGAGGTTGGGAATTCCAACCTTTTCAGTGAGGGGTGATCAACCATAAGTTGTTAGGGTGCTGCAGAGTTGGGAGAAGCATTCCCACCTCTGAACTTGGGCTGACCTGGGCCCCACAGCCTCCAGGATTTTTGGATTGAGTGCATCCAAGATGACATTGGACAATTCAAATTTTATGTAAATTAGCTTGAACATTGTATAATGTGTCCTCAAAATGGGTCCATAATTAGCTAATCGTGTTGATTACAGCTCATGATTCACTGCTACCTTGAAGTGAATAAAAATAAAAGCTTGTATTCACATTAGCAATCTTGAGATTTTTCAAATTGCTTTATAATCAAGGAAATAAAATCCCGACAGTGCAGAAGGAGGCTATTTGGCCCATCGAGTCTGCACCGACAACAATCGCACCCAGGCCTTAACCCCGTAACCCCACGTATTTTCCCTGCTAATCCCCCTGACACTAAGGGGCAATTTATCATGGTCAATCAACCTAACCCACTCATCTTTGGATTGTGGGAGGAAAGCGGAGCACGCGGAGGAAACCCACGCAGACACGGGGAGAATGTGCAAACTCCACAAAGACAGCCACCTGAGGCCGGAATTGAATCCGGGTCCCTGGATGCACTCAATCCAAAAATCCTGGAGGCTGTGGGGCCCAGGTCAGCCCAAGCTCAGAGGTGGGAATGCTTCTCCCAACTCTGCAGCACCCTAACAACTTATGGTTGATCACCCCTCACTGAAAAGGTTGGAATTCCCAACCTCAAATGGATGCTGAGTTGCCGACTATATTCAAGACAGACATCGAGAGGTTTTCCCCATTGTATGCATCTTCCGCTACTGGGAAACCCAGTGTGGTGGTGGGGGCATGGGGGGGTGTTGTCATCAGCTGGACTGGCCAGAAAATTTCGGCCGATGTTTAACAACAATAAACTCCTCATTAACATATGTTTGAGGTGTCTGAAAATTGTACAATCCGATTTGGCGTCAAACATCTTTCAGGTGTCTTTGGGATATGGGAACTAGCTCAATTAAATTGTTTCTTTTTGTCATTACTTTAAGTGGAACAGGTGCAATGAAGTCTAATTTTCCCCTGTTGTCTGTTTCTGCAATTACTGTGCATTCATCTACAATTAACTCTGTCTTGCATTGTAAATTTATAACATGTAAGGCTTTGTTGCTTCAGCTGAATTTATTTCCATCAACAAATCTATCATTTAATAAATAATTAGGAAGAGTTGGAGTATTCCTGAACAGCTCAAGTTGCCAGAACAGAAAAAAAATGTCAGAATGTTTTCATTTTCTTCCAAATATTTTCAGCATTTTGGAAAAATATCAAGTGCCTCAAATTCTTGAGAGTAATTTGTGGGTTCCTCTACATTTTCTAAAATAAAGTCATATTTTGATACCAGTAATGCAAAACGCAGTACAATTTGTTACTTATGAATGTAACTGCTACAAAAACAAAATTAACCTGTCACGATCTCACGGATGTCTTGCAAATCACCCTTTCGAAAGTACTGAGCAGTGACTAAAAGAGACCAATAATAGTCCAATCAGATTGGTGTTCCAATCGTAAACATCCCTTAACCCATGTGCCTACATGAATAGATCACAGTCTCTTCCATAATTCCAGTTTGAAGACAGAGGAACCCAGATGAGGCCTCATGAGATTGGACTCGACTTAACATCAAAACCCCATGTTTTGTGGGTGGCACAGTGGCACAGTGGTTAGCACTGCTGCCTCACAGCGCCAGGGACCTGGTGTTCAATTCCGGCCTTGGGTAATTGGCTGTGTGGAGTTTGCACATTCTTCCCGTGTCTGCGTGGGTTTCCTCCGGATGCTCCGGTTTTCTCCCACACTTCAAAAATGTGCAGGTTAGGTTGATTGGCCATGCTAAATTGCGCCTCAGCATTAGGAGGGTAAATATGTGGGGTTATGGGGATAGGACAGGACCTGGGTGGGATTGTTGTCAGTGCAGGCCAAATGGCCTCCTTCTGCACTGTAGATTCTATGATGTTAGCATTTAGGAATATAATTCTATTCATTTTGGAGTTTCTTCATGCTGACCCTACAAAATACAAATTGGATTGTTTTCCACTGGCCGGCACTGTTGTTCTTCGTTCCGATCAACAATGTACTCAACGGAGAGTGTTACTGTGTTATTTAATGTGTCAATATTGACAAGGTCAACCTGGTGAGGACCATTGTACCAATATTTTATTGGCAAAATGAACACACTGGGAAGAAGCGTGTGCTAAAGCTGAGAGTGAACTGAAATTTTAGTGAAGATTTAGTTCCAAAATGTTGACAGCTATTCAGCGGCGTGTAGCTGGGGATGAAAATTCTTGCCTCAACAGGGAGTCAATATAGGCCAACAATGGCATCAGTGAGATGGAGTTGATGTGGAGTTTGAAAGGCAGGCCAGGAATGGATTGGAAAGTCTGAGCTTCAAGCTGTTAAAAGAGTGAATGAGAGTTTCATGAGTAGTGACAGTGAAATGTGAAGACATTTCCAAGGTGGAAATAAACAATTTGTAGGATTCACTGCAATTGTGGCTTGAAGCTTAACTCATGTTCTTCAGGTTCCCAGCTCCAAAAATTGGCAAGGTTCTGTGAGTCGCATTGCATTTTTCATATAGAATTACATCCAATCTATAGCAAATAAAAAGTTGCTTGCTGCAACTGGTCTATGCTACTCGATATAGTCCACTAGTGCCTCCCTCCACTCTAATTAACTCTTTCCACCATACCCCCATAAACCTCTATTCCTTTAAGGGTTTCCAACTGTGATTAAGGTCCTGGGTTTCATCACAGGACTTATCCCCATGCTCCAAGCATTAGTCAGCCAACTCATCTATCCTTGTGATGTACTCACTGCCTTCCTATGCTAATTGGAAAGCAAAAAGACTCATTGCCCAATTGGATGAAGCTTGACTGTCAGCCAAAGAACCTTTTCTCCCCCCATTTTATATATTTCTATATCTGGTAAAGAGAAATGTTCAAAGAAAATTATAAAAACAATTATCTTTTTAAAAAAATATCCAAATGCTTTTTCTCCAGGATTGTACATAGCAATGTCCTGGCGTTGGATCAGCAATTCATGGATATTCCAGGATAATCCTGAAGAAATGGTAACCCTGGTTCACTTCTATCTCATGTATTCATTAAGCTTCTCCTGAAGTGCACTAATGCTATCTATTTCAGCTAATCAGTATGTCAGCAAGTTCCATGTTCCCACCACTTTCTGTGTGGACAGGTTCCTCCTAACTTCTTTACTCAATCTTGTGATACTAAACTTATATCCTCTTGTTCTGGACTCATTCCCAAGTGGAAACAGTTTCTCATATCTCCCTTATCAATCCCTTCATAATTTCAAAGTACTCAACTATTCTCCTCTTAGTCTGCACAATATCTTTTACAGAAAATAACTGCAGTCAGCTGAATCTTTCCAGGTGGTTGCAGCCATTCGATTCTAGTCACAACTTTGTAAATAGTTGCCGAATCTCTATGTCCAGTGATTCAATACATTTTCTGAATTATGGATGGACAACTTGTCCAAACTGTAAGTGTCCCGAATTAATGTAACATTACCTCTCTGGTTTTTTTTTCTATTCCTCTAGAAATGAACCCCACACTTTGTTTACTCTCTTTATGGTCCTGTCGACTACTGTTGCTTATGTTAATGATTTATGCAGCTGAATTTTGCAACAATTATGAGATTCATAAGATTGGTATATTATGACACTATAGCTTTAGATTCAGGGTAAATGAAGGGACAGTGTAATCTATAATTAGTGGGTGATTTCAATCATGCTAAAACTGAAATGGGAATCTCTTTTCTGTAGTTTAAAGTCTCAATTGCCTACAAAAAGAAAACACTGTTTAATCAACAGTGTTTTTATTCAGTTATTACAGTAAAAGATTTAAAGCATGAGATCTTGCCGTGTCATTCATTTAGTTGCTAGCTGGAAATTTGAAGTTCTCTTTCAAATATTTCAGTTTCCATTCTCCACTCAACTCCGCTCAAGAGATCGTAAGAATTCCCAGATCTTTTGTTCATCTACCCCAACTGTTTTCTCACCTTCCAAGGAATGAGACCAGCTTCTTCCTCCAAACACACTAAGCCACCTCACAATATTGTTAGTAATTTTCTTTGTGTGTTTATGATAATTTTTTCATCAAGTTTTCTTAATGTTTTCTGGATTTGCTTTTTCTCTTGGCACCTCAGCTTGATGAATATTGTTCGCTAATTCACTGCGAAAATTAACCATCATTGAAACATGCAGAGGACGTTCGTCGAAAGTGAAGAGGTGAACAAAATGGAATGAAGAAAAGGAAGCTCTTACCAAAACTCTTCTATATTCTCAAAATTTCACAGCTGGCACAAAAGGAAAATTGCATGCACCCAATGTTTCCTCTAATCATCCATCCTTGAGCATGGCATGTTTGCTGCACTGCACGGTCACTCCAAGATTGCTGCAAACTACAATTTTAAAGGGACTGCTTCTTGTGCACTTTTTGTTCCCAGCATGGCAAATTCTGGGTCATTATATGGTCACACACTCGCCCAGCCTGGAAGGAACGTTGGCCATTATTTCACCAACTGTCTACAAACCCTGACACATTTGAGGTGATTGGCTGTTCAACAGAATTCATAATCTGTGAAGACTCACCATGTGAAGAGACTATTCTACTACTGCGAGACTTCCAAATCCCCCTTTGATATCTTGTCCTTGCTCGTCTTTTCTGTTTCCAACTGTGTGGTAAACAGTTTTATCGTGTCTTGGACATCAAAACGACCATATCATCACAGGAGGTAATTTCAAGAGACGTTTCAATTGCCTTCACTGTCTGCATGGCTGAGCTTTTCTCATGTCCCTTTCATACTGTATTCAATGGCAGTCTGCAGAGAAATCGGATAATCACTGAAATCTTTGAGTCGCTCTCTTCAACTGACCTTTGTCTGCACTATTGACAGTAAGCAAAGTAACTTTGGAAAAATATAAACTTCATAAACATATTACAATGTTTTTTAAAATTACCAAGAAATAGACAAGTTAATGTAGATTGGTGGTGCAATTTTGTTTGGTGACAGAATGTTGCAAAGACATCACCTCCAAGGCCAATTAATCTATTGACTTTGTCACTGTCATTGGCTAATTAAGCATTTGTCTAGACCTGGTGTATATTAGCCAGGATACTGTCCAAACTTGTTCTGTTTTGCCACAGAAAGAAGCAGATGGAACACTGCTGACAAGCCCAGAAGAAAACTGCTTAACACTCTTGGACAAATGTAATTGCTATCATGTGTTCTACAGAATTATAACCATGACAGGTGCCAGGCATCCAAACATGTTTTCAGCCAGTGACCCCGCCCATTGTCCAATTACATTAAACTAAATGGAAAGTATGCCCAAGAGAAATGCTATGTGTTATTAAATCTGGTTTCCCCTCTTTTTCTATATGAACGCTGGGCAGACTTACATCACCTATTAAATTCAGTTCTTCCAACTGTTAATGAAGGGTTTTCATTCCATTATTAAGATATTTTCAAAAATGTAATATGAGAAACAATTCAAAAGATAAAAATTCTACCATGAGCATATTCCATAGAATGACATGAAAAAAATTCTAACATGTCCTGGTGAATCCAATCAGGCTTTCCATACCAGTCCAATTAGTTCATAGAAAACTGCAAAATCTCACCGCAGCTATTGAACAATTCATAAATATTATCAAGCAAAAATGTTCCTCCCGGATTCAGAAAGAAACCTTAGGATTTTCCACGGGCGGCACGGTAGCACAGTGGTTAGCACTGCTGCTTCACAGCTCCAGGGACCTGGGTTCGATTCCCGACTTGGGTCACTGTCTGTGTGGAGTTTGCACATTCTCCTCGTGTCTGCGTGGGTTTCCTCCGGGTGCTCCGGTTTCCTCCCACAGTCCAAATATGTGCGGGTTAGGTTGATTGGCCATGCTAAAATTGCCCCTTAGTGTCCTGAGATGCGTAGGTTAGAGGGATTAGTGGGTAAAATATGTAGGGATATGGGAGTAGGGCCTGGGTGGGATTGTGGTCGGTGCAGACTCGATGGGCCGAATGCCTCTTTCTGTACTGTAGGGTTTCTATGATTTCTATGATTCAATGCCTGATTGGATCATCTCCAGATTCTCCAGCCTGATCACTTGCCTAACGTTGGGGCCCATTCCTGGGATTGTCCTCCCACCTGAAACCTCACCCTCACCTGCCTGTCTCCACACCTTTTCTTCAATATTTAAGTAGGAGTCTGACCAGTGGGATATAAATGAGGCTTGAATGGTAAAATTGTCTGGGCCCCTCTGTTGCTTCTTGGACATACTCCAGACCATTTTCCACCAGTCAGTGGAAATCCACCCCACAGAGACAGCTTTCACATGTAACTCTGTCGACATTCAGCTCTACCTCACCATCACCACTCTGGACTCCCCCAGCTCATCTGCGCTGTCAAAATGCTAGTCTCACAGTGGATGAGATGCAACTTCTTCCAGATAAACATTTGGAAGATTAAAGCCATTGTCTTCAACCTGTGCTCCGAACTTGCAACCAATTCCACTTCCACTAGGGGATTTTCACAATAACTTCATTGCTGTGTTAATGTAAGCCTACTTGTGACACTAATAAATAAACTTTAAACTTTCCCTCTCTCGCCAATGCCTCAAACCGCATCAGTCTGTTTGGAACTTTGTGAGCATATTTGATCCCAAGTTGATCTCCCCACTCTATGTATTCCATCATGCTGTTACAATGTTGTCCACCTCCGCTTCTGTTGGAGCCCATTTACCACTGGAACACACCATGCATTTGTCATTTCCAAACATGACTATTTCAATGCTTTCCTCGTCAGCTTCCCATGTGCCAAACTCTGTAAAATTTTACATCACCCGAAACCCTCTGCATGTGTTTTATCTTGCACCAAGTACCATGCACCCTGAACTTACTGAGCCAGATCGGTTTCTGGCTCTCCAGAAATTCTTCATGTGTTTAACTCTCTTGATGACTTCATCCCTCCTTAGCCACGTAATCTCTTCCCCATACTCCGGAAATGCCTCCATAATACCTCTTCCGCCTGCTATAAGAAACTCCTCCTAGCATTTCCTTCTTTGGCTAATAGCCTTCATTTTCTTTTGATGCATCTTTGGGTGTTTTCTCATGTTAATATTGCTTCAGCAATGAAGTTGCCCTTGTTGAATAGAAAAGCTGCAGGTTAAACCTTAAAAAAAAAACAAGTCAAGTAAATCTCTGGAGCTCAGCTTTTAAGTCTATGGGGTGAATTTTACCGTCCCGCCCGCCACGGGAATCGGAGTGGGCGTGGGGGCAGACCATGGAAAGGTCTGTTGACCTTGTGTGGGATTTTCTGGTTTCGGGGCGAGCGAGGCCAGAAAATCCAGCCCTATAATTCAATCCAGCATTCCAACATCCTACATGACTGCAGACCAGTGCATTTTTATCAATTTGATCTTTGTGTCAGTATATAACATTTTTCATTCTGATTTGAACTGTATGGCTGGTCCCCGTCAGGGTTTGCAGCAGCCCAGCCTCAGGCTCATTGACTTTTGGTGGGACTGGATGATCCCAGTGGTGGGCGGGGATGGAAAATCCGACCCTCTGACAAGATGATCTGGATTCAATTTAGATAACAAAATCTCGCACCTCAAGCAATTTATAACAATATGAGACCTTATGTTGAAGATGATGGCCAAATTCCCCGACCCTGCCCACGACTGGGAATCTCCAGTCCTGCTGCAGTGAATGGCGTTTTGGCTGAGCGACAAATTCTCCATTCTCGCTGGCAGCCGCGGCAGAGTGGGGCGAATGAGATTGAAGCATTCTGACTCGAATGTGAATTTATTTGCCTGTCTCCATACCCCATCCTGATAGAATAGCCATAGGGGTGTGCACAAAAGACAATTGATTGAGAGTCTGGCTTCAGATTAAATAAAGTGTTAAGCTTGGCCTATGCGTTTGTGCCTTCCAGTAGGGAGTAGACTTGTAGACATGAATCCTCAGAAAGTCCAGCCAAGATATAAAAAAGTAAAATAAATGAAAAAGAAATCTCTCTCCCAAACATGAACAGTGGGATTTAGAGAATTGCAATCCTCCAGCTATTATTAAATCCTATCCTGTGTGATAAGAGAATTATCAAATAAAACAGGAAAAGTCTTGTTTTCAGTCACTCTTTATTTCAGGTCTCACTATGTTTGTATTCTTTTAATGATGGATAGATCTCCAGTGGCTCCACTAGCCAATACATCTGGTAAAACTTAGAGATTCAGCTTTCCTTCTCTCCCTTCAATCTCTTTTGTTTTTCCTTTTGTGAATCTTTTCCCTTGTGCTGCATTCATTTTGTTTTATACATTTGCGGGACATGGCCAGCATTTATTGATCATCCCAAATTGCCCTCGAGGAGGTGGTGGTGAGCTGCCTTCTTGAACCTCGGCAGTTCACGTGCTGTGGGTTGACCCACAATGCCGTTAGGAAGGGTATTCCAGGATTTTGACCCAGCGACTGCGAAGAAATGGCGATATATTCCCAAGTCAGGATGGTGAGTGGCTTGGAGGGGAACTTGCAAGCGGTGGTGTTCCCATGTATCTGCTGCCCTTGTCCTTCTAGATGGAAGTGGTCATGGATTTGGAAGGTGCTGTCTAAGGATCTTTGGTGAATTTCTGCAGTGCATTAATTTGCAGCTTATTCCTGTTTTGCTGAATTCATTCTTCACTTAAAGTTGCTCCCATGAGCCATTTTACTGCATTCATTATCTGAGTTTCAAGTATTCATGCATTTCCTTTTTAATTCCCATTTTGAGCATAATCCTCTTTCCAGGTTTTCTATTTCCCATTTCTGCTTCATTAGATTATATTATTTTATTGCTCTCTCCAACCATTGCAATCACGCTTCAGCATCCTTTCAATGATGTCTCCAATGGGGCTTTGTCTCACTGCTGTACAACATGCCTTAACAAGGAACAGGTAGTACAAAAAAAAATGACCAGGCATCTGAACTCAACACATCACACTCCGAAGAGAAATGAGATGCTGACATTTTGAGAAAGGGAGAGTTCAGGGACATCAAGAAAGGAATTTAGACACTGACGATTAAAACAAACAATGCCATGGAAAAATGAGGTGCAGCAAACTTCATCGATCAAAGTTTGGTTTCTGATCTGACCTCGATAATAAACACCATCTGTACTGCTCCCAAAGCGCGCTTTCATGTTCATTGCAATGGCAGCAAAGGAAATCACAGTGCACTAGGTCTTTAGCAGGCTTTTGCATTATCACAGCTATCTCCAGTATATACCGTGGATTTTCCATGGAGCTGTTCAAGCTCCATCAGATGATAGATGCACATCTGACACAAATTATCTTTTCCAAAGTAGTTATCTACCAGATACGAATTCATGTTAAATTAACTTTGAAACATATAAGATGAAATGTAACATAAATGGAACATTTTGTGTTTAATATATAGAAAAGTAAGCATTTATGAATGTAAGTTCACAGGTTTAAAGTGAGAGAGGGTAAGTTAGGGGAGACGTGCGGGGAACGTTTTTCACACTGGAACGTGCTGCCAGAGGAGGTGGTGGAAGCAGCACATTAGCAACATTCAAGGCAACTCTTTAGACAAACATGAACGGGAAGCGAACAGAGGGATAGAAACTACGTATCGGCGCAGGCTTGGCGGGCCGAAGGGCCTGTTCCTGTGCTGTATTGTTCTTAGAATTTTGTAAATTGTAATCAAATGAAAAATGTGTTGTTGGAAATTACGGGGGTGATTCTCCCAAAAGTGCTGAATTGGTGGGAAAACTGTTCCAGATCATGACTGCTTTTTCAGTGCAGCTTCAGACCTGAATCTCCGCACTCTGTGCAATGCAGAGATCCCAATCGTGAACCTCATTAAAAACCTAGGGGGGGGCAGGGCCTATTCACGGCGGAGTCTGACAGTTCGGAACTCTGCGCATGTGCAGTGGCCCCGATCTGTCAGTTTCCCCATTTGCTGGCCAGCTCGATCACTGGCCAGCCCGGAAGCCCCACAGTGCTGCCCATCCAGCACCCCCCCCCACGGCCCGATCGCGACCCCCAGGACAATTCCCGGGCCAGCTCTGACCTCCTCCCCCCCATCTGCTGCCCCGGAGCGCCCCAATGTCCAGTCCACCCACCCCCCAGCAGTGGTGATCCCCCCACCCCTCTCACCCCACAGACCCCCCCACCCCCAGGGGTCAGAACTCCCCGAGTGGCAGGCCCCCCCACGGCAGACCGCCCCCCTCCCCACAGCCTGCCCCGATCGCTGGCCTCCCTCCAGCCCAGACTGATCCCAATGCACAGTGGCAGTAGAGGCCCCCCAACCCCACCAATCGCCCCTAACCCTGCCCACAATAGGCCCCGATGCCCGGTGGGCTGTGCCAAGGTGCCCCCTGGGCATAGGCACTTTGCCCCTTGGGCAGTACCAGGGGGCACAGGCAGGTGCTGCCAGGGTGCCCATGCCCAGAGGACACCACCCCCCACCGCCCAATCCCCGGGGGGCCCCGATTGCCCCCCTTCACTCTGGCAGGGTCTCCCGCTAGTTCACCGAACATGGGGAGCTACCTTAAACCCTGCCAGAATGAAGTACTCCTGAATACTAAATGTCTAATACAGATAGGAAATATACAGTAAATGGCAGAATCCTTAGGAGTATTGATAGGCAAAGGGATCTGGGTGTACAGGTACACAGGTCACTGAAAGTGGTAATGCAGGTGGAGAAGGTAGTCAAGAAGGCATACGGCATGCTTGCCTTCATCGGCCGGGGTATTGAGTTTAAAAATTGGCAAGTCACGTTGACGCTTTATAGAATCTTAGTGAGGCCGCACTTGGAATATAGTGATCAATTCTGGTCACCACACTACCAGAAGGATGTGGAGGCTTTGGAGTGAGTCCAGAAAAGATTTACCAGGATGTTGTCTGGTATGGAGGGCATTAGCTTTGAGGAGAGGTTGGAGAAACTCGGTTTGTCCTCACTGGAGCGATGGAGGTTGAGGGGAGACCTGATAGAAGTCTACAAGATTATGAGAGGCATGGACAGAGTGGATAGTCAGAAGCTTTTTCCCAGGGTGGAAGAGTCAATTACTCGGGGGGCACAGGTTTAAGGTGCGAGGGGCAAGTTTTAAAGGAGATGTACGAGGCAGATTTTTTTACAGAGAGGGTAGTGGGTGCCTGGAACTCGCTGCGGGGGAGATAGTGGAAGCGGATACGGTAGTGACTTTTAAGGGGTGTCTGGACAAGTACATGAATAGGATGGGAATAGAGGGATACGGTCCCTGGAAGGGTAAAGGGTTTTAGTTCAGTCGGGCAGCATGGTCAGTGCAGGCTTGGAGGGCCGAAGGGCCTGTTCCTATGCTGTAATTTTCTTTGTTCTTTGTTCTTTGTTCTAGATGCTCACATAATCGCATTTAAAATACATTTAAAATATATGTAAAACATATTCAAATGACTTACCTCACTTCCCACCGGACTTCTGCGTGTTCCTGCTGGCGCCATTTTCTTCCACTTGGGAGATGCACGCGGGTCGTAAAAGCTCGTGGGGAACCCGCGAAATGGCCAACATGCGCATCTCCTGATCCGACCCGCCAGAAAAGCTGCGGGTCGCAATGGGAGAATCGGGCCCTACATTTTTTATTGTTACGTTAGAAAATTTTTTTTAGAAGCGTATAGGGTGAACTTTATTGGACCACACCCCAAATGTGGGGCCTCGCATTGTGCCAGTTCGACCCCACCTAAAACACGAGGCCTCTCAACATTCATCCTCTTGTTTCGGATTTGAACAATCAGCGCTGATAGACAAAAAAATTAACCGAAATGGGTTATTACCGGAATAATTTTCAAGAGTCTGACAGAAAAAGATCATTAAACAGGTGTATCTGAACTTTGTTGACCATAAAATATATTGCTAAATGTGGATACTTCACTAGCACCCATTGAGATAGCATTTGGCTCTGGTCCTGACTCTTCACTGAATAAGTGATGAGTAAAAGTGCTCACAATGGTCAGTTTGGTCAGAGTGATCACTATAAGTAACTGATGGACAAAGGCAATTACCCACTTAATTAGCTGCTGAGACTATAATTGGTTTTTTTTGCATTTGGTTTCACATTTATCCTCATTCTCACGCATTCATTTTCAGGTCAAAACTGGCACTCAGATCACGGTACAGCTCAAAGTTTACCAATAATTTAAACAGCTAAGTCACTTATCAAGAGTGCTAGGAAGCCAAGGAGCATAATGTTAGGAAAGCCCGAGCATTGAATAAATCAGTGGAGTATTGCTTGGTTTATGAAGTGTAATTTGGGCCGTCCATTTATTCCACAATATTGGCGATTCCAGGACAATGTGAATGGACTCTCTCAAGTGCTCACAACTATATCCACAAAATCAATACAAGCATTAATCACTGAAAAACCCATAGAAAAGTCTCCTGGAATCCCTACGGTGCAGAAGGAGGCCATTCGGCCCATTGAGTCTGCACCGACCACAATCCCATGCAGGCCCTATTCCCGTAATCTCATATATTTACCCCACTAATCCCCCTGACACTAAGGAGCAATTGAGTATGGTCAATCAACCTGATCTGCACGTCTTTAGACTGTAGGAAAAAACCGGAGCACCCGGAGGAAACCCACACAGACACGGGGAGAATGTGCAAACTCCACATAGACAGTGACCCAAACCGGGAATCGAACCTGAGTCCTTGGCGCTGTGAGGCAGCAGTGCTAACCACTGTGCCACCGTGCTTAATCTGTTAGCATATGTATTTTTACCACAAAAATAACCTGAATGCATTCTGGCCTCGTTCATGAGACAGATTGATGTATAAACAAAGGAAAATGCTGATTAATGGAGGATGACACGTGACACACGTGATAGGCATTATTTTTCTACTCTGATCCCAAGGTGGGTGGGACCAGAAAATCCAGCCCTAGGCTGTTCCTCAGCAACCAGGAGCCCACAGCGAAAAGCATAACTTCTTGTGGTTCAGGTGGAACCAGGTATCTGAGAAGGAAACGACTCTAGCAGAAACTACCAGCAGAGAGGCAGAATAATGTAGTAAGAGGGAGAAAACAAGTCCGAGAAGCTAAAGAACAGACAGTTCTAGAAATCAGGGGATGAAAAGAGAAGTCCTAGGAAGATTAAAGTCCAAAGGGACAAAGAATTGGAATCTAAGGTACCATTCAATTAAGTTAAAGAAAGGGGCAGAGAAAGGCTCCTAGATAATGACCAAGCTGAAAGGTGGAGACCTGATGAAGTTGACTGGTGAGAATCTGGACTTCTGAAGTAATCCTGAGGCTGATGACTCCTTAATACAGCTTGGGAAGTAGTGGTGGTTTGTTGACCTGGCTGTGTACCTGAGAGATTGCGTGGAAGCTGGAATGCATGTGGAAATCCAAGGCAGAGGAATAGTGAATGGCGAAACTGAAATCATGGCAGTGGGTCCTCGGTGAAGGCAACTGAGAAGAAAATGTTGTTTGAGAGACAATTCCAAGGCATGTTTTTTTCAAGAGTGGAGTTTGGAAACACGTGTGGAAGTCAGAGTTCCAGTGAGACCAATTGCTCTCAGTGTAACAAGGATCTGGTTGGATTTGATGAGAATTTCACAGAAGTTATATTAAATATTACCTGCCACTTGATTTTAGAGTGTGGTGCGTTTGACCACATTTTGCCTGTTGGTTTACAAGGACTGTCTACTCAACGAGAACATTATCGTATAAGATATTTTGTGACTTGTGTTAACTTCAAAACTTTAAAACTTCTACAGCTGTGAAGATATAAGGGGGTGAAGAAATATTGCACTATAATCAATATTTTTGTGTCGAATAAATGTTTATTCTTTTGCTATAAATTAATTGGCAGTCCTGTGACTCTGTTCATCCACGTCTCTAAACAAAAAAAAAGTTATGGTCCACTGAGCCAGGGTTCCATTCTGGGACCTGACTGTTCCAGCAATTTGTGGATAGTGATGAGGACCATCAGAGGTTACAGCAGGATATAGATCGGTTAGAGGCTTGGGCGGAGAGATGGCAGATGGAGTTTAATCCAGCCAAATGTGAGGTAATGCATTTTGGAAGGTCTAATAAAGATAGGAAACATACAGTAGTTGGCAGAACCCTTAAGAGCATTGATAGGCAGAGGGATCTGGGTGTACAGGTACACAGGTCACAAAGTGGCAACGCAGGTGGAGAAGGTAGTCAAGAAGGCATATGGCATGCTTGCCTTCATCAGCCGTGGCATTGAGTTCAAAAATTGGCAAGTCATGTTGCAGCTTTATAGAACTTTAATTAAGCCGCACTTGGAATATAGTGTTCAATTCTGGTCACCACACTACAAGAAGGATGTGGAGACGGTACAGAAAAGATTTACCAGGATGTTGCCTGGTATGGAAGGCATGAGCTCTGAGGAGAGGTTGGAGAAACTTGGTTTGTTCTCACTTGAATGACAGAGGTTGAGGGGTGACCTGATAGATGTCCACAAGATTATGAGGGGCATGGACAGAGTAGATAGTCAGAAGCTTTTTCTCAGGGTGGAGGAATCAATTACAGGGGTGCATGGATTTAAAGTGCGAGGGGCAAGGTTTAAAGGAGATGTACGAGGCATATTTTTTACACGGAGGGTGGTGGGTGCTTGGAATTTTCTGCTGGGGGTGGTAGTGGAAGCGGATACGATAGTGACTTTTAAGGGGCACCTTGACAAGTACATGAATACGATGGGACTAGAGGGATATGGTCCCCGGAAGGGTGTGCGGTTTTAGTTATGTCAGGCAGCATGGTCGGTGCAGGCTTCGAGGGCCTGTGCTGTAATTTTCTTTGTTCTAATAACATCAGCTGGGATTGCAGCACCACCTCTGCCATTAGCATTACTGAATCTTCAGAGTTATTGACCCCATGATAGGGCCTATAGCATCGGGAGCCTGCCCACCACCCTTATTTGGTTGGCAAGCTCAGAGGCAGCCAATTATAAGGCCTGCTCTATGAAAAATAACTCCACCAATCTGGCTCCTTCTCAAGTGCATGCTCTGGACACCAATATTAGAGTCTCAAATCTCCGTGTTAAAATTCAGCTCCTTACCTTACTGCATGCTTATTTTCAATCTGTGTTGCCATCCTTTTTAGCACTATGAAACATTTCCACATAGAATTAACAGCACAGAAGCTGGAAACTGATTCATATCAGTCTCCATGCTCCATATGAGCCTCCTCCCATTCCGCTTTATCTAAAACAGTCAGCATGTTCCTTTCCCCCTCACACAATTGCTGAACTATCCCTTCAATGCACCAATGCCCGTCACCTCAATTATTAACAAGTTTGAAATTCACACCAATCCTTGGTTCTCATGTATCAAAACGTCATATAAGAATCTCTTTCCCCAAACGTCCTGCACTCTGAAGAACGTCACTGCAGAAAGAACTGGAATAACATCTTCATTCATATCTCCTCCAAAGGACAATATGAATTTAGCAGGAGGCGATGGTCTTGTGGTATTATCACTAGACTATTAATCCACAAACTCAGCTAATGTTCTGGGGATGGACAATAAATTCTGGCCAGCCAGCGACGTCCATGTCCCATGAATGAATTAAATAAAAGTCTCAAGATTAAAGAGAAAATTGCAGAAATGGCTGCAATTGTGTAAAAGTGAGATGTTAAAAGTTTCATTGGATAATATTTAACAGTTTCTACTTTGAAATAAGATACTTTCTTTTAAGAGAATATCATTGTCACATATCCCCGCGGGCTTATGTTTGAATATAATTAATTTAAGATTGAGTTGACTCTCGGGACAGTGTATTTCTCTCCTGCTATGGGAATCATTTGGGGCAGGATGGAAACTTTGACAGATCAGCAAAAGGTCTGTTCGTGCGTGTGTGTATGGTGTGCATGTGTGATGTGTGGTGTGGTGTGGTGTGGTGGGTGGGCGTGTGTGCACATGGTGAATGTGTGTGTATGCAAGTGTGCGGGTGTGTATGTGTGTGTGCGTGTGGGGTGTGTGTGTGTGCATGCTTGTGAATTTGTGCATGATGTGTGTGTAGGGTGTGTGTGTGGTATGTGTGTGTGTGGTATGGGTGTGTATGTGTGTGTGTGCATGTGTGTGTGCATGTGTGTGGTGTGGGTGGGTGTGTGTGTGTGTCTGGTGGGTATGTGTGTGGTGGGTGTGTGTGGTGAGTGTGTGTGTGTCTGTGTGTGGTGGGTGTGTGTGCATGTGTAGTGTGTATGTGCGGTGAGTATGTATGGTGTGTGTGTGTGGTGGATATGTGTGTGTGTGGTGTGTGTGTGGTGAGTATGTGTGTGTCTATGTGTGATGGGTATGTGTGTGATGGGTGTGTGTGTGTGGTGTGGGTGTGTGTGTGTGTGTGGTGGGTATGTGTGTGTGTGTGTGTGTGTGTGTGTGTGTGGTGGGTATGTGTGTGTGTGGTGGGTATGTGTGTGTGTGTATGGTGGGTATGTGTGTGTATGGCAGGTATGTGTGTGTGGGGTTTGGGTGGGAATGTGTATGTCTGTGTGTGGTGTGGGTATGTGTGTGTGTGTGGTGGGTATGTGTGTGTGTGAATGTGATGTGGGTGTGTGTGGGTGTGTGTGGTGGGTATGTGTTGTGGGGGTGTGCATGTGTGTGTATGGTGGATGTGTGTGTGAGTGTGTGTGTGTGCACATGTGTTGTGTATCCAATAGAAGCAGAATCAGGTGAATAAATATTGCAATGAAAATCCTAAAAAAGCTATTAAGGAAATAACTTACTGGCATGGCATTTATATTGGGCCTTTCAATCCTCAGGATCTCCAAAAACTCTTTACAGCCAATTAATTACCTTCCAAATGTGGTTATTGTGCCAATATATATGACAGTCAATATGCGTACAGCAAACTCCTGAGAGCAGCAAATCAGATGGATGATAAATGCTGTTTTGCGTGGCACTATGTTGAGGGAACGATGTTGTCTAAGACACCAGGAGAACTGATTAATAATGTCATGAGGACACTTTCACTTACTGATCAGGAAGACAGGGTCTCGGTTAAGATGTCATCTGAAAGATGGCACGCTGACCAAATCATTGGGCTAGATTTTACATACTTCTTTCTACTGGGCAAGTTTTTTGGATGGAGGAGGGTGGGGGCGCACATAAATATGTCAGAAATATGTTCCTGCCCACCCGTTGAGCTGACCCCCAAAATAAATCAGTAGGTTAGCACCAAAGTCAGCAGCCCACCCGCCACATGTAAATAAGTAACTGTGATGGTACTGTGCCTTTAAGAAATGTATTTTAATCATGTTCCTTTGCAGGATGTTTCATGCAGGCCCTAGCATTTTATTGGTGCCGTGTTGTCTGTAACCAATATCCTTTATTGCTGTTGAGACAGTATAAATAACATAATGTTTATTTTTAATCTGGACTAATGTAGAGTCCTGTGATTTTTAGTGTCCCCTGGGATTGCTGAGTGGAGCTTGATTGAGGATGATTGACAGGTCTGGTGATATACCTGGGGACATTTTTTTTATACAGAGCTTTCCAAGCTTTTAGTTTTATTTCAGTTGCTGCTAGAAGCTGGTGGAAGAAGACAGTTGCCGGAATTTTACCACCTGGCCCGAGCCAATGGAGAACGCCGTTCTACGTGCCGGTAAAATTCCAGCTGGTGTCTCTATCTCTTTCTCTCTGTCCTGAGGTTTTCTGAAAGTTCCAGGACTGAGGAGCCTTGGAGGATTGATCCAACTTTCAAAGGGCCAATTCACAGCAGGAGTTAAAAAGCTGCAAATGCAGCATTTTGTGAGCATACCTGTTGCTGTGCCAATTCTGAAGAAGGACGTATGTCTGTGGAATGGTGTTTAACTTGGAACAGCAGAGCTAGTTAGCCGTTAGGAGTTATACTGTGTCATGTTTAAGTTTTGTAATTTATACAAGTTATACTAATTATTTTTGTTATATTTTAACCGTGTTCTTAAATAAACTTTGTTTGATAAAAGCTTCCTAGTGGGTCACTTGAATCATACCTGGAGTGAAACAACTTATGCTCACCTGTGCCAAAATCAAAAGGCAAAACTTAGGGTCTAGGCTAATTTCATAAAACACCTTGGAGATTCTGGCCTGGATCTTAACATAATCAAAGATCAATGAGGTTAGCAAGCCTATTGACCTGGATAATGTGCTGCCCACTGAATAACACAGCATGGGAAAGTGGGTGGGAGTGTGCAGGTCATGTTTTGTGGCCTAGATGAGAAAAGGCGGGAAGTGAGAGAGGGCACTTCATTTGTTGCCAGTGGGGGGAGCAGTATGCCCTCTGTATATCAGAGGCAGACTCCAAGATGATGACTCCCCCCCCCCCCCCCCCGCCCCCCCACCCCCGCAACTTCCATCCTCGCCACTTACCTCTAAAACCTGGTTTGGGCCCTCTGTTTTCAAACAAACCTACACTGCGCTGAGGAGTAAATCCTCAAACTGCAGCCGTATTACTGCACTAGAAGTTTTCAACCACCAGAAATTGAAACCTATAAGCTCCTCTATTCACACCCACACTGCAAATTATGCCAAACCAATCTGCTCTCTAATGACAAACAGCTGCAATGTTCTGTCATTTAAAATAAAATTATTATCTTGCTGCGGTATCAACTGTCAAATCTCTCCAATTTAGAAGAAAGTAACTTAAATGTATGGACTCGTGTTATGTTCCCAGCAACACGACAGTCCCACAGCCAAGGTTTTACACAGTGGAAATACATCTAATCTTGGAACTCTCCCACTCAAATGTTCTTCCAGATTAATAGGGTGCTATGCAGTTAACACATGCGCTGTGCCAATGATTTATGCATAATTTAATTCACTAGTTTGTCCTCTGTGCTATCTGCGGAATAAACTCTGTGGTTATATCAAGGAGATGGAGATGGAATGTACTTGCTGGATAATAATAGGATTTAAATCTGGCCATGTCATGTCGACAACACTAGGTAATCCTGTGGGTGCTAAACAGTCTTTGCAACTCACACAGCCTACTTTTGATCATATTGCAGCCGTTATTATTTGCGAGCTTCAATTTTTTTTATTGATAGTTCTTAAATGCATGACTCATTCGCAGTAAAAATAAAATCAGTTAATGAAACACAAATACAAGGATGGATTCCAAAAGTGCTTTTTAATGGCCTTTACTGCATAGAAAGAGCATTGGAAGCAAGTGTATGCTTACATTATTCAACACAACAGCTTCATTAAAATATGGGGCATAGTAATTTACTTTACTTGGATATGGTAATGCAATCATATTTGCAACAAAGCTATTTTAAGGACCCCTCGCCAGTGATGTCATGAGGTTCACACCCACAAAGGGTGAGAACCTCATTTTAATGATTAATGGATTTTAATCTCATTATCCTCCCCCACCTCCCCCCACCCCCACCACATCATCCTCCCTCACTGAATATTCAAATCTGTCTGACATGACATCATGTCGGCGAGGTTTACAACAGCTGTTTAAAAACGAGATTCAGTCGAGGGACACCCCCACCCCCACCCCTCCCCGGGGGAGTAAAGGTAAGTAGAGCCCATGTAGGGGAGAAGACACCTGTCAATGTCTCTAGCACTAAGCCAAACTAGCACTGTGTTGGTGGCAGTGTCGGGGTGGGCCCTCTGGGCAGCACATGGGACGTGTTCCCCTTACTTGTGTTGGGGAGGGCTCATGTCTATTAGGAGGGAGAGTGCCCCTGAGATTGCAGTGGTGGGGATCTGAAGGGGCAACTCCAATGCCTGCAAAGGGGGTAGGGTGCCCTGATGTTGGCAATGTTGGGGTGGGTACAGAGAACCCTATCATTTGTGCTGTGGTCTGTGGTTGGGGGAGAGCCCTCCAATGTTTTGAGGGGGGGTCCTAACATGCACATGGGGTGGGGGCTGAGGGCCGTTCAGTTTCTGGGGCACCCTTTAAAGATGGCACCCTGATCGCTGCCCCACCACCAGAGTGACAATGTAAACCCTGCCTACTGATTTTTTTTTTCGATGAGATGTTCAAGATCTGGGCTGGAGTTGTTTGACCATTCATGGTGGCCGGATTCTCTGCTCCTGCTGCAGTGAATGGGGAATTTGCTGAACACCAAATTCTCTGTCCTCACTGGCAGTGACAGGAGGGCATGAACGACCGGAAAAGTCCCTGGAGTGAAAGCTGGGCATTGCAGCTGGAGAAATATAAGCAGGTTTTAGTCTGAGCCTCACATTTAACAAAAAATGGGAAAATCCCGCATAATAGTTCTTCCCAACGATAAGCCTTTGTCACCCATAGGTCATTGGGATTGGGGGCCAGGTCAAAACTTAGTGAAACCCACCTGCCAGCTTTCACACCTGGACACAAAGAAAGGAGCAGCTAGCTTTGCAATGGGCATATGAACAGGCTCTCAGAGTTACTGACTCAGAGACCTTAGACAGAGAGAGGTAAACACATTATTTATACTTGATTTAGTGAATACACTAGCGTTCTTCTAAAAAATGTTCTTAAAATGTACACCTAACTAACAAGGCAAATGAACAGTATAGATACAGGTAAGGAAGTATCTTTGACCCATCTTAGTTGACCCATCCAATAAGTCCACAGTCCCTACATCTCAGCATCAAATTGTTACTTCAGTTATTCCAGGGCTAGAGTCTCCACTTACAAACTGAAAAATCATTCCATTGTTATTTGTGTAATGAAAAGCTTTGATTTTCTTTTGTTTGAACCCATGGTGCCTTGATCTTGTCTCATAAATTAGTCAAGCTGCAGGCTACGTTTTGAGGAGTAAGTAAAAGTCAAAAATGAAATATTGAAACTTGCCACAGATGATCACGGGGGCAGGTGAAGACAAAATACACCGGGGGCTGATTAAAGTACAAAGAACAGCGAGAAGTACAGCCCAGGAACAGGCCCTTTGGCCCTTCAAGCCTGTGCCGATCATGATGCCCGAACTAAACTAAAAATCATCTGCCCTTACTCGGTCCATATCCCTCTAAAGTTCCAGACAATTCCCTTTCACTTAGTGCAAACACTTTGATGAGACATTCCACAATAAATTCTGCTGTTCAATATTATTTTCTGTTGGCAAAATAGAGCTTGCTGAAGTCCACCAAGAGCAGAATATGCATTAAATAATTTGGCAGTTGCTTGTGCACACGCCTAACTTCGGAAATCTCTACCCTAATCACACGCAAAGAACTGCTGCACTTGCATTCTCTCACTTTGACTAATCGTCGGCTGCAACAGTCGACACATTTCAATTTTTTTTCCAGTTTTTGACATCTGATGTTAACACTGTTCCCTCCTCCTTCCCCAAACACCTCCATTTTTTTTATTATTATGTGTCTGAACTGGCACTTTTCTTGGCAACTAATTCAACTGCAATTAGGACAATTTCCGAAACTGAAAACAGTATTTATCAAATCTCTCTATATTCAAAGTTTAGAACAGCAAAGGAAATGAGGCACAGTTGTTCCACAGACACCGTCAGTCTGACTGAGTCCAGTGCAAGAGGGCCCATTTTATCAGGACACAAAGTCTTTGCGATTTCTCTGCATCGCTTCCCAGTAGCTGGGAATAAAAGTTGGGTGTTTTGGACTGGTTATGTTGAATTTTCTGACATAATAGAATCGCGTATAAGACTATGTAGTTGGAGGGGGGAAAAAATCGCTACATTGTGATTTCTGATACTCTGCTCATGAATGAATTATTTTTCTTTGTCAAATTTCATTACACTCTATTTAAAATTCAGTTTTGCTCCGACTATAAATCTTCCTCGGCAATTTATAAATCTGCTAACGTGTTAAGTTTATACACGTTCTTTCATTCTGTGCATTAAATGAGAAATAGTTTTGTTCAGACATGTTTTAAACAGCAGAAGAGATATCACAGAACAATAATAATGAAATCTGGCTAACAGTGCGGGCTCAAACCTCCATTGACATTTCATACCAAATATAAACCCTTAAATTAAGTATGGAGGACTCAGCATGCGTCTAAACCCACTGCTGTTTGATTTCAGTCTGAATGAAGACGATGTTCAAAATGTATGAAAGCTTTCTTGCTTGGCAATGTTGCACAATTCTGGTATTGTACAGTTCTGGTCACCCTATTATAGAAAGGATATTATTAAACTAGAAAGAGTGCAGAAAAGATTTACTGGGATGCTACCGGGACTCAATGGTTTCAGTTATAAGGAGAGGCTGGATAGACTGGGACATTTTACTCTGGAGCGTAGGAGGCTTAGGGGTGATCTTATAGAGGTCTAACAAAATAATGAGGGGTATAGATCAGCTGGATAGTCAACATTGTTTCCCAAAGGTAGGGGAGTCTGAAACCAGAGGGCATAGGTTTCAGGTGAAAGGGGAGAGATACAAAAGGGTCCAGAGGGGCAAAGTTTTCATTCAGAGGGTGATGAGTGTCTGGAATGAGCTGCCAGAGGCAGTAGTAGAGGCGAGTACAATTTTGTCTTTTAAAAAAACATTTAGACAGTTACATGGGTGTAGAGGGATATGGGCCAAACACGGTCAATTGGGAATAGCTTAGTGGTAAAAACTGGGCGGCATGGACAAGTTGGGCCGAAGGGCCTGTTTCCATGCTGTAAACCTCTATGATTCTATAATAGAAAATGGACTTTAACGGCTGGTGTTTAAGGGCAGGACATGAGCACATAATCCAGAATTACCATCCGGTGATGTCAAAGATGCTGCCTCCCAATATCCTGACCATCATTCCAACAACACATCTCACTTCCATTTTCTTGCTGTCTTTTTGGGACAGGTTCTGTCTGTAAAATGGTTCATTGACATAATTATTTTCACCAATTTATCAATTTGGAAACTCACATTAGCATCACTTCAACTGTTGGACCATTTTCCACTATACTGCACCTCATCCGACCTGACCTCACTTCTTGTCTCCAACACTGGAGCTTCAACATTGTTCTCAGCCAATGCACACTGGGCGTGTCTCTCTCATGCTACTAGAGGATGTCACTAAGGTAATCTTTAAGGGTTACAATATGACCTTTATCTTTACTGAGAGGAACAGAAGGTCACAAACCCATTGAAACTTGGGGCAAAAGTTAGAAGTTGCATTCAACAGAGATCACAGAAAGGATCTGGATGCCAGAAAGGTAAATCAAATGATGGCCCAGTGGCACTGCTGCCTTTCAGCGCCAAGACCTGGATTCAATTCCAGCCTTGGATGACTGTCTGCGTGGAGTTTGTACATTCTTCCTGTGTCTGGGTTTCCTCCGGGTACTCCAGTTTCCTCCCACAGTCCAAAGCTGTGCAGATTAGTGGGATAAATACGTGGGATTGTAGGGATAGCTTTTGGGTAAAATGCTCTATCAGAGGGTCAGTGCAGACTTAATGGACCAAATGTTCTTGTTCTGCACTGTAGGGATTCTTTGATTCTAAACTGCCTGTTTGCATTGAATAATGGAAAGCTTCTTCAGCGTCCTGCAACCATATATTATAGAAGAGGGAACAAGGCTGGAGAAGAAAATGTAAATATAAAGCAGCACCGATAGCAATGGATGGAACCACATCTGCTAATATTTCTCCATCCAATTTTTACCAAAAGGTGCACATTGATTCAACATATCAGACACATGTGATGTGATTGGTTGATGGTAAATGCAATTTCTAAACCTATAAAAGTCCTAGAACTAAAGCTTGATGGCTGCTTCTACAACTTAGCATAAACTCAGTCCAGGAAACTGCTGCCTTCCTGCTAAAACTGTTCTGCCATGTGTTGGAGATGAAGACCCTGTTTGCCAGTCTAACGTCTGCCATTGTTACATTAATGACATAACAAATGCAAAACTATCACCGAGTGCATGTCATATGAAACCATCTTCCTCTTCACTTCTCTGCCCAAAGGCAGGTCCATGGCGATTATTCACCAATCCACAGCAATGATTTTTTACTGTGGGAAGAGCAAAGTGAGAGGCCCAAGTTTTCCTCAGCCAGAAGAGGGATTGAACTCCGTGCTGCTGACGTTAATCTGATCCACAAGCTAGCAGTCCAGTCAACTGAGCTAACCCCATGAAGTCGCTTAACTAATCAATGCTGAATATAACATTTCGGGACCATGATTCTGGTTTGGACACCAAAGCCCTGCAGCTTACCCACATAGACCCAGCTGGTTCTATATTTAACTGCTTTTTGATGTTTGATACCGCATTAGTTTAGTGATTTATTAGTGTCACAAGTAGGCTTACATTAACACTGCAATGAAGTTACTGGTCTTTGTGGTGGTGTATCACTGTAATCACACCAAGATCCGTTTTCTGGTATTCTCTTTAGAAACAGAAAGTTCTTTCAAAACATCCTTGTTAAGGTACCTGAAAACATATTTCAGGAAATAGGTTAAAATCCAACGACCGCATTCTGGCAAGTTGGCCCGAAGGCCACAAGGAATATCACCATGCTTGTAATTACAGAAGGACTTTCCCAATGCTTGCTAGCCCATGCACTGAGAGCAATGATCCTCTGCGATTTGCCATTTCAACTATCATTAATGTCTGCAAAAGGAATAATCTTTCTCAGTGGCAGTGAGTAGTCTGCCCCATTGCAAACACGTGGCTTTTAACCTCCGTGTGGAACAGAAGAAATATGAAGGCGTCTGGAGCCCATTCTTGGAAACTCTCCCCTGACTTGACTGGGAAAAACAGTTTAAAGATTATTTTAAAAGCAAATAATTGCGGATGCTGGAATCTGAAACCAAAAGAGAAAATGCTGAAAAATCTCAGCAGGTCTGGCAACATCTGTAAGGAGAGAAAAGAGCTGACATTTCGAGTCCAGACAACCCTTTGTCAAAGGACTGGACTCAAAACATCAGCTCTTTTCTCTCCTTACAGATGCTGCCAGATCTGCTGAGATTTTTCAGCATTTTTCTCTTTCAGTTAAAGATTATTTTACCAGTGTCACAAGTAGGCTTACATTAACACTGCAATGAAGCCACTGTGAAAATCCTCGAGTCACCACACTCCAGCGCCTGTTCGGGTACACTGAGGGAGAATTTAGCACGGCCAATGCAACTGACCAGCACATCTTTTGGACTGTGAGAGGAAACCGGAGCACCCGGAATAAACTCAGGCAAACACAGGGAAAATGTGCAGACTCTGCACAGACAGTGATCCAAGCCGGGAGTCGAACTCGGATCCCTGGCGTTGTGACCTCAGTAACAGTTTTAACAACACCAGGTTGAAGTCCAACAGGTTTATTTGGTAGCAAATACCATTAGCTTTCAGAGCGCTGCTCCTTCGTCAGATGGAGTGGAAATTCCACTCCATCTGACGAAGGAGCAGCGCTCCGAAAGCTAATGGTATTGGCTACGAAATAAACCTGTTGGACTTTAACCTGGTGTTGTTAAAACTGTTACTGTGTTTACCCCAGTCCAACGCCGGCATCTCCATGTTGTGACCTCCAAACAGCAAGCCTGCTCTGAGATAGAATTTCTCCTCATCTATTCCCTTATCAATTCCCAGAGACTAAGAGCAAGCACATTTCCTCAAATGCACATTACTCTCAATGTAAACGCAGTCATGCCATGAAACCAAGATGCGTCCATTCCTTGTGGAGCAACTTGTAATCAATATGATCAATGAATTCATGTAAAACAGGCTTCTGAAAATCGAATGAGAATGGACCCTATCCATGCAACAGGCAGTAATTGTGAAGCTATCATAATAGGACATCATCGGTTGGTAGTACAGAACTTGAGTATCGTGAAAAAAGTGACACGTCAAAGCTTTTCATCTTGCATTCATCAGGATACTTCTTATACTCATAACCTTGTGAAATGTTCTGATGAGTGCAAGTCAAAAAGCTTCAACATGTCTCTTTTCTCAGCTACAATAAGATAAATGATTTGAAAGTCCATCTTTTTCGGCTTACCTAGAATTGCCCCTTGGGTAATTAAAGCAAATCTAAAGGCAACCGTAGGAAAACGTAAATGAGACAAAGAGAAAAGAAAAGTTTCATTTGGAAAAATGGATATTACTTCAAAGAAAAGAACATTTTGTTCTACGCTTGCTGGAACTGATTTTTGCTGGCGGATTTTTTCAATCATTAGTAGATTCTGCAGACAGTCAATGGGTTATTTCCAACTCTCAACTGTTTATTTAAAGCACTTAAGATCAACCACTCTGTGGATATAAAATAAATGGCAAGAACCATTTGTTCGTTGAAAACACACAAAGAATAATAATCAAAAAAATAATTTAACAGCACAAAATGGATCAGTGTGTTGAAAAGTGATGCCTGGCTACCATTCTCTGGGATGTTCAGGTAACCTGTGTGTCAAATAATTTTATTCAGCATTGCAACAGTGAATGGCAGGCCCCTGGTTTTAGGCTGTTGAGGTTTGCAAAAAGAGTGACCCAGGTTTTACTCTCAAGGCGGAAGTAAAGATTTTGCAATTCACCTCTTATACAATTACCCACAGATGTTTAATAGAGATGAGAATAGAACTTTCTACTCATCAGGTGATGCCCTCTATAGAGATTATGTGGTATTTGTCAGCAGGGAAAGCAACAGCAAAGCTCTGCAACCAATCAGGTTGAAGAACTTGCAATGAGCCATGCAAGTGATAAAATAGCAAGTAAACACCAAAAATATTAATTGCATTTCATAGGGGATTCAAAATAAACATTGGAATTGCATTTGGATTTGCAGAGAGATTAATCAGGAAGCATAAAAGGGAGAGGAAAATTTAAAGAATTAAATTCTCCATCATTGATTATCTACTGAAGGAATGAGACTCCATACTGTGATGACGCTGTGCCTTTAAGGAATGCATTCGAGTCTCGTTCTTATGCAGGTCTATGTATTCGGAGACATTCTGTCTACAACTGGCATCATGTATTGTTGCTGCAGCAGCATAATTGCTTCTAATTGCGAGCATAATTGTTTTAATCTGAACTAATTCTGGTCTGCTGTTTTGAGTGTTTTCCCCTGGGGATTTTGAAAAGTAGGGTTTAATTGGGATGTCTAACAGGTATGGTCATGTGACTGGGTACAGCTAGACTTACATTGAATGTTCATGTTTAGATGCTGCTTTTGAGTTGAGGGGCAGCAGTGTCTCTCTTTTCTGCCTCTGAAGTCTGGAGATTGAGAGCTACCAGAGACTAGGTTTACTTCTCTGGTGTGTTGCTATTTTGAGGATATATTCTTCTCTGGATACTGCTGTCTGGATCTCTGTCCAGAAGTCAAAAGGCTGGAAATCTAGCATCACATAAGCATCTTCAGTTTCTGTGCTGACTGGTTCTACAGAAAGGATTTATGTTTATTCGGGATACTGCTAAATTGGAACAATATAGATAGCTAGCTGTTAAGAAGTATCTTTTGTCATATTTAAGTATTTTAATTGGTAAAATGTACGCTAATTCTTTTTGTTATATTCGAACTCTGCTCTTAAATAAAGTTTGTCTTGATAAAAGCTTCCTAGTAGGTCACTTGAATCATACCTGGAGTGAAACACCTTATGCTCACCCGAATGCCAAAATCAAATGTAAAAGTTAGGGTCTGGGCCAACTTCATAAAATACCTTGGAGTTTTTGGTCTGGTCCTTAACAATACCTGTAAAAATGATTTATTTCAGGGCCAGAAATGTTGTCCAGAAGAAATTATATATATATAATATACATCACATATATGCAACTAAAAATTCATCTACTGCTGAGTATACTTGCCCTAACAGCTCCTGCCGCTTTTAGTACATTTGCAATGCAAGTACCCCAAATTCACTTGGCAAGGACTGCAACAGAACAACGAGTGAAGGAGAAACACATATCTGACAGCCATGTCTATCCTTCTGTGTTTAACTGTGCATTGTTATAAATATGAGGCTTTATAAGATGCTTTAAACTGTGTTCTTTAATTCAAGGTAAATTAAATCACGGAAAGAGGTGTGCGATCTCCTAGTAGTTCTACCTAGCAATAAGCTTATATGATCTATAAGCCCTAGGGGCAGAGGCCCAGGTCAACCCCTATTGAAAGCGAGGTGCCAATTTTTAACATCTGGAGACAAAGGAAAGGGTATTTGGCCATGCTATTGCCAGACTTATGAATCAAAGAACCCGGGCAAGAGAGAGTGTGTCCTGAAGCAGCAGAGGAAAACAGTAGAATGCTAGTGGAAGCTCATCCTCAAGTTAAAGAGACAGGATCTGTAAAGATTTAAGGACACTTAAGATTCACCTAGAATGGCTGGGAGAAGGAGCCACTGGAATGGGCCTTGCTGCTGGAAATCAGTTCAAGGATTCTCAGAATACTAAGAGAAACAACATTTGACAGACACTGGACATTACAAATCAGTAAAACAAGGAGACAAGAACACATTGGAAACTGGGAATGACTTTGGACTGGTTCCTATTTTGCTGAGAGTGCATGAATAAATTTAATGAATAAATGCAGAGTGAGGTTTTCAGTTGGGTTAGGAAATTAAGAAGGGATAGATTTATTTTCAATAGTTTAGTGCATTAGTTGCCTACTAAGTAATGTTCAGTCTACGTTGATTTTAGGTTATTTGTTACAGTAAAATTCTTAAAATGGAATATCCTGTTGTGTGATCTTTCGAGTCATTTGCTGTCAATACATGTTCTTCTTAAAAATTATGACTCGATGGGGATCGTAACAGCATGTGCAGATGCGAAATGTTGGTGAATTGCTCCTGTAATATTGGTGAGCACTGCAGCCTCGCCATTATTAATATAACAAAATCCAGGCCATTGTGTTTGTGGGATTTGGAGAAAAGCATGGCAACTGGAAACAATTCTTATTACCTCAACTCTGATCAGAAGGGATATTGTTTCTTACCTGAATGGCATCTGTTTTTCATCAAATTAAATGGGAACCTGAGAATCATTGTGCACATTTTCCAATGGTTACAGCAGCAGACCAATGGCATGGTTTCAGAAATGCAAGAGGGTCTGACAGAGGGTGCTATGTTTATTCATTTGTGGGACATGGACATCGCTGGCTGACCAGCATTTATTGCCCATTCCTAGTTGCTCGAGGGCGTTTGAGAGTCAACCACATTTCTGTGGATCTGGAGTCACATGTACGCCAGACCAGGTAAGGATGGCAGATTTCCTTCCCTAAAGGAGATTAGTGAACCAGATGTGGTCTTTCCGACAATCAACAATGGTTTCATGGTAATCAGTAGATTCTTAATTCCAGAATTTTTGTTATTGAATTCTGCCATGGCGGGATTCGAACCTGGGTCCCAAGAACATTAGCTGAGTTTCTGGATTAATAGTCTAGCGATAATGCCGCTAGGCCAATGCTCCCCATATGTTAATCATGAAGGCAGAGAAATAGCAGCTGTCTGCTTTAAACAGCATTTCAGTTCATGCAATTTCCAATTCTGACCTGCTGTGATCTGGAAGCTCCAGGAAATCGGGCCACTTCTGCCCCCGTTCATCAGTAATATTCTGAATTCACTTGTAGCTCCACACCCACAAATGGCATTGTCTAATGTCGGTATGCATCCCTCCCAACTGACGAAGAGCGTTGCAATAATTTATCTCAGCAGCAGTTTAAAGATGCTTTGGCTGTTTATTGATTTTATGATTAAATATAATTATTCACAGACTGATGACTGTCCACTCTGTGTGCCTCATCAGTTAGTGATAACACATTATAACCAACAAGCAAAATAGCAAAGAGTATACTTCTTGTTTTTGGGAAATAAGAATAATTTTTCAAACAAATAACTTCTACTTTTGTCACTTTAATCCTTTCTAATTCTATTTAATGGGTCGTAACTTCCGAGCTCCCCAGTGCCGGATTCAAGGGTGGGGGGAGGGGGGGGGTACTCTAAAGATGCACTGGGGAATCACCTTCAGAGGTTCTCCAGTAGGGAGTTGGGCAATTGCTCAGAAGTACAAACTTCCTCTGGGCAATTGCCCTGTGCTGGGAACCATCCGAAAATGTAATGTAACTTGCAAGCTTCAGATCGTTCCAGTTGTGTTGCACAAGTAGTTACCCAGAAAATGTTGAAAGAATTAAAACTTCTTCCATCTTCTATACAGCTAATGTAAAGAACCAGTCTTCCCCACCTCACCCCCTGGGTCCCCATACTAACCGCCCCACATCACTGACTCCCTAGGGGCTCCCCCCGACCACCCGACTACACACCTTTCCCCACAGGATGCCCACCAACACCAACTCACCACCCTTCTACCACCACCCACACCCCCGTCCCGGACAGCATCCCTTCTATCCTGGCAAAAACCCATGGGATTCCCCTCAAGCTCTCCCCTCCCATACCCCTGACACGACCAGACCCCTTTCAGGCTTAGCCGAACACGATCTCCCCACCTCTGACATGCCTGACCCCACCCCCTTTCCCCCCTCCCCAACTTCCGAGCAGATCGCAGCTTTACCGACACCCGATTCGGGCGCGTGACCAGCGCGCACCCGAATCGGGCGGCCCGATGATTTAAATGCTTTTGCATGCATTTAAATCGACTTAATGAACCACGCGCCCAACTCTACTGCCAAATCCCACTTTACCATCTTCTTGTCCGATGCGGATCCGCGCTCTAATCGACCTTCCAAATAAAAATCCGAAGTCACCACTGCAGCCTCCGAAGAGCGGGGACAGAGACTGCAACGGCTCTCTGACCCAGCTCCTCTTCTGGGCGGGGTGAGGGGGGTGGGAGGAGGAGAGGGGGTGTGACGTATCATCCTCTGTGGGGGGAGGGGGGCGGGGGGAGGGGAGGGGGTGTGACCGATCATCCCCTAGTGGGGGGGGGGGGGGGGGGGAGGGAGGAGAGGGTGTGTGACGTATCATCCTCTGGGGGGTGCGCTGCCACTCTGCGGCCGATCGGTGGGGAGGGAGGGGGCAGGGGGTTCCGCTGCCACTCTGCGGCCGATCCCTCCTCCCCACCAGAGGAATGAATCCCTCCTCTCCGGAGTGGCCGCATACTTCAAACACCATGACTGTCATTATTCACCTCAGCGGAACGCCGATTGGCCGCAGAGTGGCAACGGAACCCCCTGCCCCCTCCCTCCCCACCGATCAGCTGCAGAGTGGCAGTGCCCCCCCCCCCCCCCCAGAGGATGTTACGTCACACCCCCTCTCCTCTCAGGGGATGATACGTCACACCCCCTCTCCTCCCACCACCCCCCCCCCCCTCCCCCAGATGGTCTGTGTCAGAGAGCCGCGCTCTCTGCTTTTTTCTTTCGCGCCCGGGCGGCTGCTTCAGATTTTTTTCGAACTGTGCATGCGCAGTTCAGAGCTCCGATCGTTCCGGCAGCGCTAAGCCCCGCCCACAGCGCGAATCGGACCGGAGCCGGCAAAACGCGTATGGGCGCGCTGGAAAGTGGATTCCAAGCTCGGATCCGTATCACGCCCGGATCCCGCCCTTAGGCTCCGATTGGTCAAATCGGGCCTATGTGTCTCCATCCTATCTATGCCCCTGATGATTTTATACACCTCAATAAGGTCACCCCTAATTTTCCTACGTTCCGAGGAATAAAGCCCCAGCCTGGTCAACCGCTCCCTATAACTTCAGCTCACTAACCTGGCAATATCCTCGTAACTCTTCTTTGCACTTTTTCCAGTTCATCAATATCTTTCCTATGATAGGGTGACCAAAACTGTACACAATACTCCAAGTGCAGCCTCACCAATGACTTATACAATTGTAACATAATATCCCAACTCCTATACTCAATGCCCTGACCAATGAAGGTCCGTGTGCTAAATGCCTTCTTCACCACTCTGTCTATCTGTGATGCCACTTTCAACGAACTATGTACTTGTACTCCTAGGTCCCTCTGTTCCTGAACATTCCCCAGGGCCTTACCATTCATTGTATAAATCCTACCCTGGTTTGACCTTCCAAAATGCCATACCTCACACTTATCTGCATTGAAATCCATTTGCCAATCCTCGGCCCAATTCCCAAACTGATGAAGATCGCCCTATAATTTTTGATAATCTTCTTCACTCTCAACAATACCTCCTAATTTAGTATCATCCGCAAACTTACTAACCATGCCTTGTACATTCACATCCAAATCATTTATATAAATAATTTGAAATGATTTATATAAATGGGTTGAAAAGGTGGGACCTTTGGGAATAGCCTTGCATGAATATCATTACATAAAGGCCTTCACCGATGCCATGTCTAGGTGTGCACATCAATATATCTCCCGTACATCAGACAATAACAATCACGTGTAAAGAGCCAGAGGCTCTACAACCATGGCTGGTTTCTCATGGGAAAAAGGGGTCACCGATTGTGCCCATGTAGCCATCAAAACACCAATGGGGCAGCCAGGGACAATCATCAACCACAAGGGATTTCTTTCCATAAACGTGCAAATTGTGGACAACCACAATCAAGAATCATGATGATGTGTGCAAGGTGCCCAAGAGTGCACCCATGATGCATACTTTCTCAGACACTCCCACATGCCAGGGATTTTTATGCTTTGGATGTATGCTCAGAGAAAAAGGATACTCTTTGGGGCTATCGTCTGCAGCTGTCAAAGTTGCAATTCTGCTGTAAACACAAAGGAGAGCAAGGGCCATCTTGAACCTTTAAGGTGGGCATCGTGAATCCTCTTTATCTGCAAATAAAAAGTGAGATTGCAATGCTGTGCTACAATCACGCCTTCAAAAGGGAGTCCATTCTGTACTTTGTTGAGAGTACACTTTATTCTTTGCTCATTGCTAGCTAACAAATGTGGCAACTCCCACCTTCCTCCGAACCCCCACTGCCACATAAAATGCCATCCATGCATCATACCACCTTCCACACTCAGGCACAACACAAGACAATCCCATAATGGAGCCACATCACACGTTTCCATATATATCCATCTCCAGAATCTCACCATTGAAGATCTCAGAAGGTCAATGAGCCTTTAGCGACAATGCAGCCAGGTTATCTGGATGAGCCCAAGGCTGCTGACCTCCACCGTGACCTCTGTCCAGGCTGTTCTTGTCTGTCTGGGAGATCTCCCCTTTCTGTCAGCTGGCATCACTTACAGCCTGGAGGAGGACTCGCAGGAAGTCATTATCAAACTTGGTGTCATCCTTGACCTAGGATCCTCCACAGAGGCTGGCTCCATTTTCTGAGTTATCAGTGAGGGGAACAAAGAGCTTTAAAGACCTGATTTCCAAAATCTCCTTAAACACTTGCTATTCACCAGGGGAATGTGTCAGCTTCATTCCAAAGTTCTTTCTTCCCTGGCCAGTGTCCGATATGCTTCCAAAGGACGTAGGACAATAATGACTACTGCATTTGGTTTTTTTTCTTTATATCTTGCAAGCTCACTTTTCATTGTATTTGTATTTGTGCATTATACAATGACAATATAATTAAATTGGATTAAATAAGACGGCATGCACATTAATAGATCAGTTCTCAGGAAATCAAAACCTTCACCAGAAATTACTCAGGTGCCGAAACATTGTTCTTTGGTGTAGCTACCACAGTCCCGTGCTGGAGATACCTTAAAAGGCTGGCCGTGACCTCCTTCCAGGTCATGGTCTGCACCCTCTGTCCAGCCTTTAGTTTCCGATTGGGCACAGTGCCCACAATCTCCTGACGTTATTGGGCAGCTCCCCGCTGGTCATTAACTGGCCAAATGCAGGGACGGGGAGTCAGTGATCCACGAATTTCCACTCGGGCCTCCAACCCACTGCTATGCTGTGTAAAATTCCACCCATAATATTTCAGAATCATTGGCTAGAATTCTCCAGCAGTTCACACTGGCGGGATTCTCCGGCCCCACTGGCCCCACCGGCAGCCCACCCCCGCCCACAGGTTTCCCACTGGTGTAGAGTGACATCAATGGGAATTCCCATTGACAGCAGCGGGACCAGAGAATCCCACCGCAAGCAAACAATGTGCCACCTCCCACCGGCGAGAAACATGCGGCTGGGAGGCCGGAGAATCTCGCCCACCATATTTTTATACAACAGAAATAATTTTCGCAAAGCAAAGATTAAAAGAATAAATTTGCAGCGCCAGGCCTCAGCAGCAGTGTAATGTCACATCATTGCTGTATACTGCCCATTTCGATAATTATAGCATAGGACATTGGTGGTCACATCACTATACTCAATATTGAATTAAATTGTGCATTTTAGGGGTTAATGAATTTTGGAGGAGATTAGCTATACAGAAATAGATTTTTCTGCGGAACTATCCCTTATTGTTCCTTTTGTCTTTGACAACGCCTGATTTAAATTGTTTATGTATCACACGGTGTCGAGCTTCTGCAGGTGTGGCTTGACTGCAAAGCATTAATCATCCAGTGGTCTTTGTAAACTCAAGGTAAGTCAGGGCTGTGATAAGTAAAACTGTTACAATAAAATTCAAGTGGCACTGAAAGTACAAATAGTTTGAATGAAATATAGCAATTACTGAAAGTCAAACAAGGAACACCACGCTTTCATCTTCTTTAATATGTTGATATTGGCTTGAAAGAGCAAAGAAAAGGGATACTGAAACTTTATAAATCATATAACTTAAACAAATTATATATTTCCTGTTCAAATCTACTATATCAGCAGAAATCCTTTCGCTCCTTACCTATATCACTAAATTAGTTAATGGCATCATTAATTATATCAGATTCTATGCATCATAAATCATACCCTTCAAAATTGCTCAACTTCCATTTGAAATACTTTTATGCATCAAATTCTACTGAATATGATAATTGTGCTGATGACTGATCTCCTGTTTTATTAGAAAATGACTGAATATGATACACCTCAATTAAGTAACAGAGCATGTAATGTGTTCCATTTCACAATTAATCCTTTGGGTCTCAGTTAACAAAGCATCAATGTTTGATGTCATGCAGTGCTGGGAAGGCACTGCCTAATTAGATCCAACACAAAGTCGAAATATGTCTCCAGGTTTTTTTCAGCAAACACTTTCACAGATTGTCACTGAGCTCTCCACTTAAGAATCAAAAGCGTTGAAATCACGCCATTGGCGTGAGTCAGAGGGATCACTGAATCAAAAATAAATACAACATAAAATTATGTGCTTAAAATGGTGTCACAGGCAGAACCAAGGCTAACAAACCCAGGGCAAGATTTTAGCAATAAATGGATTGGGTTTTCTTTTCTATCTGAGTTTTAAAATAACATTTAATTTTAAGTCAGGCTTTGCTCCCATTCTGTCGGTACTGTTGACAAACTGATTGACAGCAGCAAAACCATTACTTCTACATCCAGCGAAGTTAGTGAAGAACGTCGGGAACAGTAAAGTTGAGCTTAAGTGTACTCTCAACTCTGGAATAGTCAGTGAGATCTTTTATTTTCTTGTTAAAGTCTATTTGCCCATCAATTACTCTACTCACTTTCCAGGGGAAAGAAGCAAAATTAACTCTCAAAAACTTTCTGTACAGGCTTGCATTCACCTTTTAATCATTTAAGTGAAGCTGTACCCGATACCACTGTGAGAAAATGTACATTTTCGAACCCAAGTTTTATAGAACAGGTCAGTAATTTTGCAGGGCTAGGCACTTACAAGGATTTCCCACGGGTAAGTTACCTCTGTTGAAGAATTGCCTGAATGAATGCTCTAACCTGAGTAAGTGCTTTTGCTACCAAATAAACCTGTTGGACTTTAACCTGGTGTTGTTAAACTTCTTACTGTGTTTACCCCAGTCCAACGCCAGCATCTCCACATCATAAGTGCCACCAAACAGGTGTGGGTTAAAACATGCACTCTATTAGTAAGTTGTTCTGTGCTTTCACTTATTTCCATTAGCAGCAAAGCAATAGATAAAACTAATAATGCTACAGCTTTGTGATATAAAAAAGACTATCTTTGTACATCAGTGATAACAGTAACCAGACAAAATTGGGAGTTGGGGAGGGTATTATGTGGGTTGTGGTGGGATCTTATTTGCATTGAGTGTAGACAAATATGTGCTGTAGATTTTAGATGCCAAACAATTCAATTTTAAGGAGGATTGAAGATTAACAGGGATGATTATAACACTGGTACATTTGCAGTTCAGCATTTGCAATTTATAACATGAACAAAATAGGATTTACCAACTCAGAATTGCAAATCTACTATTTCAGTCAGAGAAACATAGAAACTAGAAGCAGAAGTCGGCCATTCAGCCCTTCGAGCCTGCTCTGCCATTCATTTTCATCATGGCCCATCATCAAATTCAATCTCCTGATCTCCCCTTCCCCCCAATCCTTTGATCCCTTTAGCCCCAAGAGCTGTATCCAATTTCTTCTTGAAATCAGATTACGTTTTGGTCTCAACTACATTCTGTGGTAGTGAATTCCACACATTCACCACTCCCTGGGTGAAGAAATTTCTCCTCACCACAGCTCGATAGGTTTACCCCTTATCCTCAAACTATGACCCCTAGTTCTGGACTCCCCCACCACTGAGAACATACTTTCTGAATGTACCCTACCTAACCCTGATAGAATTTTCTAAGTTTCGATGAGATTCCGTTCTTACTCTTCTAAACTCCAATTAATATCATCCTAACTGACTTAATCTCTCCCAATAGCACATACTTGCCATCCCAGGAATCATCCAGGTAAACCTTTGCTGTACTCCCTCTATAGCAAGAACATCCTTTCTCGGATAAGGGCACCAAAGCTGAATACAATACTCCAGATGTGGCCTCACCAATGCTCTGTACAATTGCAGCAAAACATCTCGATCCCTATACTCAAATCCTCTCGCTATGAAAGCCAACATATCATTTGCTTTCTTTACTGCCTGCTGTACCTGCATGCCTACTTTCAGCGACTGATGTGTGAGGACACCAAGGTCTCGCTGAGTATCGACCTCTCTCAATTTACACCCATTCAAGTAATAACCTGCCATTGTATTATTGCTACCAAAGTGGATAACCTCACATTTATCCACATTGTAATGCCTCTGCCATGCAGATGCCCACACACTCAGCCTGTCCAAATCACACTGAAGCATCTCTGCATCCTCCTCACAGCTCACCCTCCCACCCAACTTTGTGTCATCTGCAAATTTGGAGATAATACATTTAGTTCCCTCTTCCAAATCATTAATATATAATGTGAACAGTTGGGTTCCTCGCACAGATCCCTCCGGAACCCACTAGTCACTGACTGCCAATCAGAAAAAAACGTTTCTTGTGTGCAAAAAAGAACTGCTCAGGTTCAGGTTTTCTCAATGTACTTTTTCTCATGATTAGTACAAATAGCGACTTCTATAGGCAAGGGAAAGAAAGATAGACTTGCATGGTTCTATAGCACCATGAGAGACCATAGTTTAAATTTAAGTTTATTTATTAGTGTCACAAGTAGGCTTACATTAACACTGCAATGAAGTTACTGTGAAAATCCCCGAGTCGCCACACTCCAGCGCCTGTTCGGGTACACTGAGGGAGAAGTTAGCGTGGCCAATGCATCTAACCAGCACATCTTTCAGAATGTGGGAGGAAACCAGAACACCTGGAGGAAACCCACGCAGACATGAGAAGAACATGCAAACTCAATATAGACAGTGACCCAAGCCGGGAATCAAACCTGGGTCCCTGGCGCTGTGAAGCAGCAGAACTAACCACTGTGCCACCATGCCACCCTAGAGGTAGTTTCAGGGGGCATTATAGCATGGGGGTGTGAGGAGGATCTATTGAACTTACCTTTCAAAAGGTGTCCTCATGCAGACTATGGTTCATGGCACCTCTGAGGTGCCGTGAGCCATGACTCATTGAAAACCAGGCTTGATTCCATGCAAAATGCAGAGGACCAGGACATGCCTATCCTCACAATGGAACCGACCAGGACATGAGTGCAGGGTGTGAACTTGACCCAAACAGCCCGCAAATCAGAAACCCCAGGTTAGGGGTTGAGAATTCCCGAATTGATACCCTCCACCTGCCATTTATTAGAGGCTCCTGAGTCATCATCTGGCCTCGGTGAAAACCAAGGCCTTTGTACTTTGGTCGAAGGCCAATTCAAAATATTGTCAACAATTTTTGAACAAATTAAGATGAAAATGTTAATATTGTTAATATCATCTATCCATGTACAAGAGCAGAGATGCCTCATGGATATAACAGGTGCGACCAAGACAACACAAAGTATTTGAGAAAAAAATAATAAATCAAACTGAACAAGTACATTTCATGCCAAATACTCACTGGGGATCAGTTCCAAATGTTCTGTGGCAGAAATTACCCACACTTGTACTGACCTTGAATGTTGTTTTAATCAAGAAAGCTAAATAATCACCAATTAGATAAATTTATTATCTTTGACAGTTTAGCCACTGAATATATTCAAGATCATGTAACTAATTCTGTACAAAGCAATGATTAGATTGCTTGCTATGTTACTCCCTCTTTATGAAAACTGAACCATGTCCAAGTGCCAAATAACACAAGTGTAAATGAAACATCATGTCATGAAATGCTTCAGAGTGTTCCTAATTATTCTCATAAAAGATTTGACTTCCTTCGGTTTTGATCAAATGGAGACTCTCGACTTCTCTCATTTTCCTTCAGAATAGATGATCCAGGCGTGTGTTTTTCTCATGACTGTCATTGACATTGCTGTAGTTGTGTGTATCCATGAGGAATTCTTAACCAACACTGCATTTATGCCTGAAATCTTAAAATTCCCATTCAAAGAACAACAAAAGAACAAAGAACAGTACTGCACAGGAACAGGCCTTTCGGCCCACTAAGCCTGTGCTGATCACATTGTCCAATCTAGACCTATCGCTTGTATCCCTCTATTCCCCGCCTGTTCATGTGTCTATCCAGATGTCTTAATGTCATGAACGTAACTGCCCCAACCACCTCACTTGGCAGTGTATTCCAGGCCCCCACCACCCTCTGTGTAAAAACATCCCCCGTATATCTCTACTGAACCTTTCCTCCTTTATCTTGAGCTTGTGTCCCCTTTCTTTGCTCCCTTCCCCTCCTTCTCCTTTGAAAGCATTGACTGCTGGCCAGGATAGAATCAACAAGTACTGGTCACTATCTGGTCCAAGTGTCTATTTATCATGTGCGAGTCTCAGTCATGAGTGTTGGAAATCTGCTTATATCTGTGGGAGATCACAACTGAGGAAAACTTTACAAGGGTGAAATCTTAACCATATGACTGTGACATGAGGTGCAACCAAAGTAAATGGGGATGCAAGGGAATCCTAGACCCTCAGAAACTTTGACTTGTCGCACGTCTTTCCTTTATTATCTTTGATACAAAACATTCCAAAAAACAAACTCATTACATAAGCATATAGCTGAGAAAAAAAATAGGTGAAGTTTGTCAAAGATAATTATTTAGATTTAAGTATAGCAAAAATGGGTGGCACGGTGGCATAATGGTTAGCACTGTTGCCTCACAGCTCCAGGGACCCGGGTTCAATTCCTGACTTGGATCACTGTTTGTGCAGAGTCAGCACATTCTCCCCGTGTCTGCGTGCATTTCCGCTGAGTGCTCCGGTTTCCTCTCACAGTCTGAAAGTCATGCTGGTTAGGTGCATTGGCCGTGCTGAATTCTCCCTCAGTGTACCCGAACAGGAGCCGAAGTGTGGCAACTAGGGGATTTTCACAGTAACTTCATTGCAGTGTTAATGTATGCCTACTTGTGACAATAATAAATAAACGTTAAAACTTTAAAACTTTCAACCTCATTGGACTAGTCACATAAATGTTGACTGGAATTCTCCGGCCATTCACACCAACCAGATTCTCCAGTCCCACCGGCAGTGCACCCCTACCCGTGGTTTCCCGCCGGCATGCGGTGACATCAATGGGAATTCCCATTATTGACAGCGGCAGAACCAGAGGATTCTGCTGCGAGCAACAATACGCCGCCTCCTGATGGCGGGAAACTCACGGCTGGGGGGCCAGAGAATCTCACCTGTTATGTTTATGAGAACATATCAGAGTTTGGGTATTCTGCCATGAGTTAAATACTGTGGCTACAAGTGACATGTAACTCACCTCTTGATTCCCTAAATCTTTTCTACCATCTACAAGACACAAGTCAGGAGTGTAATGAAATACTCTCCACTTGCCCGGATGAGTGCACCTCTAATAACACTCAAGAAGCTTGACAGTATCTGGAACAAAGCAGCCAGCTTGACTGGTGCTCCACGATGTTAAACAGTCACTCCATCCACCACTATGACACACAGTGGATGCTGTCTGTACCGTTGACAAGATGCACTGCAACAATTTACCATGTTTCTTCATTAGCATCTTTTAAAGCTGTGACCTCTACCTCTTGTGGGGACATGAGCAGCTGGCACTTGGCAACACCACCACTCTACTCCTTATACACCTCTGACTGTGTGGCCAAATTCCCCTCCAACTCGATTTTCAAGTTTGCTGATGACACCACCGTTCGATGGGTTGGATCTCAAACAATGGTGAGACGGAGTACAGGAATGAGATAGAGAATCTGATGAACTGATGCAACGACAATAATACCTCCTTCAATGTCAACAAAATGAAGAAGCTAGTCATCAACTTCAGGAAGCGTCGTGGATGGCGTGCCCCTGTCTACATCAATTGGAACAAAGTAGAAATGGTCGAGAGCTTCAAGTTTTTAGGTGTCCAGATCACTAACAACCTATCCTGGTCCCTCCCTGACAATGCTATAGTTAAGAAAGCCCATCAACACTATACTTTCTCAGGTCGTTAAGGAAATTTGGCATGTCCATTACAACTCTCACCAACTTTTACAGATGCACCATAGAAAGCATTCTTTCCGATTGTATCACAGCTTGGTATGGGTCCTGCTCTGTCCAAGACTGCAATAAACTACAAGGGGTCATGAAAGAAGCCTAGTCCATCACTCAAACCAGCCTCCCATCCATTGACTCTGTCTACACTTCCCGCTGCCTCCGAAAAGCAGCCAGCATAATCAAGGACCCCACACACCCTGGACATTCTCTCTTCCATCTTCTTCCATCAGGAAAAAGATACAAAAATCGGAGGACACATACCAACTGACTCAAAAACAGCTTCTTCCCTGCTGCCATCAGGCTTCTGAATGGACCTACCTCGCATTAAGTTGATCTTTCTTTACACCCTAGCTCTGACTGTAACACTACAATCTGCATTCTCTCCTTTCCTTCCCTATGTACGGTATGCTTTGTCTGTTTAGTGTGCAAGAAACAATATTTTTCACCGTATACGAATACATGTGACAATAATAAATCAAATCAAATCTGCAAGTTCCCTCCAAGACACACTACCCTGACTGGGAAATGGGGAATATGTTACTCTTGCTTCAACATTGCTGGGTAAAATCCTGGAACTTCCGACCTAACAGCACTGTGGTGGGTGTGTCTATACCACATGAACTGCAACTCTTCCAGAAGGCAGCACACGACCACCTTCTCAATTGGAGATTGGCAACAAATGCAAGCTTTGCCGACAATGCCCCCATCCCACATATAAATTTTGAAAAACTGCAAAAAACTGCAGAAATTCATTAATTAGCCAAAAAAAGGATCTTTATTTCAAAAAATATTTTTGCACAGAGCAAGGAATTTCTTCAATCAAGTAACAGAAAGAAGGTTCAATTATAGGGTAATCTAAAAACAGTCTGCGGCTGCCTCTGATTCACTGCCTTTCCCATTAATATTGCCATTAGTAAACAGATTACATTATCTAGAAATCATTTCTTTTGATATTCACTACAAAACATGGAAACTGGAAAGTTAATACAATCAGAGATTAGCTAATAACAGACAGCTGAGAATGTGGGGCTGATGTTTGTCCGCACTCAGGGCACCCCGTTCCAGGGAACTTCCTTGAGTTCTGGAAAAAGTCTTGTCCATCCTGTTGGCACCACAGACTCATTTGCTCAAGACACCATTAGGCATATTATAGTACTCAATAGAAAAGCACAAGCACTTCACAAAACCTCATCACGTTTAATTTAAAGCTCCAATTAATGGCTCTGTATGTTCTTCATTCGACAAGGTGTCGTGAAATGATAATATTTTCTCATATGTTTGTATTTATTTTTTGTGGAAAGCATCTGGTGATTTTATAATCCTTTCAAGGTTACAGCTGCACACATTATTTGACCTTGTTCTTTAATTTACATAGGGTGGGATTTTCCGGCCGCGCTCGTCCGAAGACCGGAAAATCCCGCCCAAGGTCAATGGACCTTTGCACGTTCCGTGTCCCGCCCCACTACGATTACCAAGGTGATTGGGACAGGAAAATTCCATCCATTGCATTTATGATGCATTAACATTTGATTTCTATCATACAAAAGGCTAGAATTGTTTCTGAAAATTTCCACTGCTAATTTGGAGATGAGAATTCCAGAGATCTAGGGCAGAATTTTCCAACCGTTCACGCCAGTGGGATTCTCTGGTCCCGCTGCAGTGAACGGCGATTTGGCTGAGTGCCAAATTCACCATCCTCACCTGCAGCGGCGGCGGAGAGTGAACGGCTGGAAAATCTGGCCACAATTTTCTAGAAAGTTTAAAAAAATCTTGGGGGCAATTCTCCCAGCCCATTGTGCTGCGAAAGCAGTGCAACGGGCCGGAAGCCTTAAGCGAAGGCTGTGTAGAGGGCTCCCTGCTGGGCGCCATGGCCTCCACGTGTCTCTCCCCACTGGATTTCTGGTATTGTCAGCTCCGCACCAGAAATCAGCATGGAACTGAATAAATTACTTAAAGCAACATTGTAATATAATTTATATATAATTAGCAGGGACTGAAGTCTCTGGGCCCGCTAGCCTCTCCCCCCTCCCACCAGGAGTGTTTCACTCCGGCAGGGTTTACAACAGTTCCCCACTCGCATGGAGGCCCCCCCAGGAGGTCGGGAGTAAGGGGGGTGCTCCCTGGATATTGCCAGCTTGTCAGTGCCAGCCTGGTACTGCTCAAGGGTCAAAGTCGCAAAGCCCAGGGGCACCTTAGCAGTGCCCAGGGGGTGGGGCCAGATGGGGCAGGACCTATAGGGAAGGAGCCTCTGTGGAGAGATTGGTGGAGCTGGGGGTCCCGCTCCTACTTTGCACTGGGACCAATGACAGAGGGAGGGAGACCAGCATTCGGAGCTGGCCTTTGGGGTGGGTGAGGGGCTACTGCATATGCGCTGATCTCCATTCTGACAGATTGGCACATGCGCCATGGCCCTCTCAGCACTTTGCTGCCAGCTTCTCCAGCGGGAACAGGCCCCGACCCCAGATTTTTAGTGTGATTCACACGAGGGCACTCTGCAGTGCACAGAGTGTTGGAGATTCAGTTTGAAATCAATGGGATTTACTCCAATTTTTACGCGAATTTGGCATTTAGAAATTTTGGGATCGCCGTATTATAGGAAAGATGTGGAAGTGTTGGAAAGGGTGCAGAGGAGAGTTACCAGGATGTTGCCTGGTATGGTGGGAAAATCGTATGAGGAAAGGCTGAGGGGCTTGAGGTTGTTTTCGTTAGAGAGAAGAAGGTTAAGAGGTGACTTAATAGAGGCATACAAGATGATCAGAGGATTAGATAGGGTGGATAGTGAGAGCCTTTTTCCTCGGATGGTGTTGGCTAGCACGAGGGGACATAGCTTTAAATTGAGGGGTGATAGATATAGGACAGATGTTAGAGGTAGGTTCTTTACTCAGAGAGTAGTAAGGGGGTGGAATGCCCTGCCTGCAGCAGTGGTGGACTCGTCAATGTTGAGAGCGTTCAAGTGGTTATTGGATAAACATATGGATGATATTGGAATAGTGTAGATTAGAGGGGCTTTAGATTGGTTTCACTGGTCGGCGCAACATCGAGGGCCGAAGGGCCTGTACTGCGCTGTAATGTTCTATGTTTGTTTTTTCTGTTTGGGTTCACAAAAGCCCCAATATAAATAAGGGGATAGAGTTTCAGATGTTGGGCAGGATTTTTTGGCCATGCTTGCCCCAAAACCTTGCCCAAGGTCAACGGATCCTTCCATGGTCCGCCCTCACCCATTACGATTCCCGTGGTGGGTGGGATAGGAAAATTCACCCTCTTGCCTTTTTTTAAATGCTGTGTCTGTTTGGATTGGTGTATTAGGGTGGCACGGTAGCAGAGTGGTTCGCACTGCTGCCTCACAGTGCCAGGGACCCAGGTTCAATTGCGGCCTTGGGTCACTCACTGTCTGTGTGGAGTTTGCACATTCTCTCCGTGTCTGCATGGGTTTCCCCCCACAGTCCAAAGATGTGCAGACTAGGTGGATTGGCCATGCTAAATTGCCCCTTAGCATAAGGGGGATTAACGGGGTAAATATGTGAGGTTAAGGGGATAGGGCCTGGATGGGATTGTTGTCGGTGCAGACTCGATGGACCAAATTGCCTCCTTTTGCACTGCAGGGATTCTATGATTTACAGGCCTTACAGTTTTGAGTGAAGCATTTTATTATTAACTGTGGTGACTTTCAAAATCTATAAAACTCTGTTGGTTCATCTCTGTTGAAGGAATTGTACTGAGTTGATATACTGCAGATGGTTTCTGGCCTGACAGTGCGTATGATCAAAATAAGCACAACATTACTTGGTCCAAGAAAAATATTAAAGCAGTTGAATACCAAGTATTTAAAATGTGTTCTTAAAATAAAATCCTGTCCTGCCTGCTGCCAATCCTCTTTTTTTTTCTTCTCTGTGTTTTCATCAGTCTTTTCCAGGATGTTTTTCTCATCCAGGATGTTCTCCTGTTCCCTATTGGCTTGCATTTGTATTTCTCCCAACATCAGGTTAGTGTTCACGACCTGCTTCACCTCGGAATCGGATTGTCAGTCTTGTCCTCTATGGACCCTTCCCTTGATATAGTCAATCTTCTCTCTGTCCTTTTGCCATTCTTTCTTGCAGCAATCATGCTCATTGATTTGATTTGATTTATTATTGTCATATATATTAGTATTCTGTGAAAAGTATTGTTTCTTGCGTGCTATACAGACAAAGCATACCGTACACAGAGAAAGAAAGGCGAGGGTGCAGAATGTAATGTTACAGTCATAGCTGGGGTACAGAGAAAGATCAACTTATTGCAAGTAGGTCCATTCAAAAGTTTAATGGCAGCAAGGAAGAAGCTGTTCTTGACTCGGTTGGTACGTGACCTCAGACTTTTGTATCTTTTTCCCGATGGAAGAAGGTGGAAGGGAGTATGTCCAATGTGCGTGGGGTCCTTAATTATGCTGGCTGCTTTTCTCAGGCAGCGGGAAGTGTAGACAGAGTCAATGGATGGGAGCTTGTTTACATGATAGATTAGGCTTCATTCATGACTCTTTGTAGTTTCTTGAGGTCTTGGACAGAGCAGGAGTCATACTAAACTGAGATACAACCAGTAAAGATTCTTTCTATGGTGTATCTGTAAAAGTTGGTGGGAGTCATAGAGGACATGCCAAATTTCCTTAGCTTCCTGAGAAAGTAGAGGCGTTGGTGGTCTTTCTTAACTATAGCGTTGGCATGGAGGGACCAGGACAGGTTGTTGGTAATCTGGACACCTAGAAAGTTGAAGCTCTCGGCCATTTCCACTTCATCCCCATTGATGTAGATCGGGGCATGTCCTCCACTATGCTTCCTGAAGTCGATGATCATCTCCTTTGTTTTACTGACATTGAAGGAGAGATTATTATCGTCGCACCAATTCACCAGATTCTCGATTTCTTTCCTCTACTCCATCTCGTCATTGTTTGAGATTCGACCCACTATGGTGGTGTCATCAGCAAATTTGAATATCAAGTTGGAGGGGAACTTGGCCTCACAGTCATAGGTGTATAAGGAGTATAGTAAGAAGCTGAGGACACAGCCTTCCGGGCACCGGTGTTGAGGATAATCATAGAGGATGTGTTGTTGCCCATCCACACTGATTACAAAGTCTAGATCCAGTTGCAGAGGGAGGAGGCGTGTCCCAGGCCACAGAGCTTGGTGATGAGTTTTGCATAATGGTGTTGAAGGCTGAGCTGTAATCAATAAATAGGAGTCTGACATAGCTGTCTCTGTTATCCATGTTTTCCAGGATTGAGTGCAGGGCCCGGGAGATGGCGTGTGCTGTGGACCTGTTGTGGAAATAGGTGAACTGTAGTGGATCCAGGCAATCTGGGAGACTAGAATTGATTCGTGCCATGACTAACTTTTCGAAGCACCTCAGAATGATGGATGTCAGAGCCACCGGGAGATAGTCATTAAGACATGCGGCCTCGCTTTTCTTTGATACATTGTGTTTGTACATTGAGCTCTCTACTGGGCAGTATATTGTCTTCTTTTCCACAGTAGAGTAGGAAGAAAGAAAATTAATAATTTGAATTCATGTACTGCCTTTGACATTCACAGGATATTCAACAGTGATTCGCCACTAGATAATTTTAGGTATAGTCACTTTTTATGTGGGAAAATACAGAAGCCAATTAACCAAAAATCACCTAGAAATTACAAGTTAATTTGTTATTGGGTAGCGTAGCCTGAGAAATCAAAGTTAGCTGGGATACTGGAAAAATCTCCCCGCTCGTTAGATAGAACCATAGTATCTTCTGCACCCATTCCAAAAGGCAAATGGGGCCTTATTTTAACGATGAAAGGACATCAACCTGAAATTAAATTTGTTTTCTCTCCACAGATACTGCCAGACTTGCTGAGCGTTTCCAGAATTTTCCGTTTTTAGTCCTCATTTTAATATAGTCTTTGAAATATGAGCCCTCTGACAATGTAGCATTCTCTCATTGCCACTTTGAAGCAGCAGGCTAGATAGTACACTCATCTCCCTGAAGTGGGGCTTGAACCCACAACCTTCTGACTCAGAGATGGGAATGATACTGTTGAGAGAAAGTAGCAACCCAAAAAGCTTAGCAGCAAAACGTATCCAAGTACTTGCAGAGCAATTTCAAACAATTTATCTATTTCCCATCGCATCAATAATTTCTTCATACCAATCTTTGTATTATTTACCTCAATTTTTAATCTATCAACCTTTGAGGTGAATTTTCTCAACCGTATGATAATACCTTACTTATTTTCTCCAAAACATAAAATTGAGCGAAATAGAAAGGATTTGCATTAATGTTGCTGAGTCTCTGAATCGCTTGTTGCTTATCCAGGTTGCTCACGTAGTATAAGAAATGGATAGAACAAAGAACAAAGAAAAGTACAGCACAGGAACAGGCTCTTCAGCCTTCGGTAGAAGTAGAACTCAACCATACAGTATGAACTGAAGAGGAAGATCATAAAGAAAGGGGCAAACCTTGAAAGTGAAGGAGGACGGACTGCTCTTAAGTCCACCATCATAGCCCTGTCAAATAGTTTTGTGATTCGAAGATCATAGTGCGTGGAACCAGTTTGGAAATGGAACATGGATTAGGATCGCAAACAACAAACGATTCACTGCAGACATTGATGTCTTTGTATGGTTGCAAACTCGACCATACAGTTGGAACAATGGCTGTCTACTCTTCAAGTTGTCAGCTTGCTGCAGTCCTCAGTGACATCTGCACTGAAGACCTGTGGAGTGCAAATCTCACGCACATTTTGAGTATTCCTCAAGAATAATCCAGATGCAATTGAGACCACTCTGCACATGCTTACAAAACACAGTTGGTACAACATCTGGGAGAAATTCAGAGAACTGTGACTTCTCATATTGCATTGGCATCAATGTTTTGCTATTTGTTTTTAATGGCCTGTATCTCAAGAAAGTATCAGAGGAATGTGAAGAGCAAGATACTATGTCTTAATTCACAACATGTGCTAATGAAAAAATGTAATTCTTTTCCAATTTCTTTATCGTATTGTTGAAGTAGTACTGCTGTTTTCAAAATGTCCAATCAGAAAAGTGAAATAAAATGAAATTTTGAACTTGGTGGCTGAGTCATTGGATTTAAATCACAACCAATATTTACTCACATTTCAGTTTTTTTTAATAATGAATAGGCGATGGCCTAGTGGTATTATCGTATTAATCCAGAAACTCAGCTAATGTTCTGGGGACCCGGGTTTGAATCCACAGCAGATAGTGGAATCTGAATTCAATAAAGAATGTCTGCAATTAAGAATCTACTGACTGAAACCATTGTCGATTGTTGGAAAAACCCACCTGGTTTTCTAATGTCCTTTAGGGAAGGAAATCTGCCGTCCTTACCTGGTCTGGCCTATATGTGACTCCAGAGCCACGAAACCGTGGTTGACTCTCAACTGCCCTCTGAAATGGCCTGGCAAGCCACTCAGTTGTTCAAGAAGGCAGCTCACCACCACCTTCTCAAGGGCAACAGTGGATGGGCAATAAATGCTGCCCAGCCAGCGACGCCCATGTACCATGAATGAATTTTTAAAAATCCAAGTCTATCTGTCATTGTTATATCACCTTGTGGGACAATCAAAGTGATGTTGAATGCTTGAATTTGCTTTTGTGCTGTACATAGCTTCAAATGTCCCTCGTGGACTTTGAAATTAAAGATTTGTTCCCTATCTTCACGGACAAGTTTTTCCCGTTGGGTAATAGTAGCAAAGTGTTGGAAGGGTTAACAGACTGATCAGCCTGTTGAACTATATCATGAACTCTCCTCCCATGACCAAGGTCCTGAAGTGGGATTTGAACTTGGGGCTTCTTGCTCAGAACAAGGGGAACTACCTATTAAGCCACAGTCTGAAGTACCTGTGCAATGTACAAGGTAGAGACAACGGAGGTGTCAAGACTGGTGGCGGTGAGGTGAGCTGGGTGTTATCTCATTTATTTATTAATCACAAGTAGGCTTACATTAACACTGCAATGAAGTTACTGTGAAAATCCTCTAGTTGCCATAATCTGGCGTCTGTTCAGGTACATTGTGGGAGAATTTAGCATGGCCAATGCAACTAATAAGCACGTCTTTCGGACTGTGGGAGGAAACTGGAGCACCCAAAGGAAACCCACGCAGACACAGGGAGAATGTGCAGGCTCTGAACAGACAGTGACCCAAGCTGGGAATTGAACCCGGGTCCCTGGCGCAGTGAGGCAGCAGTGCTAACCCCTGTGCCAGCAATGCCGTATCTTCTTTCTCCCATGCACAAAATGTGTCATTTGAGGCTGAAAATACTTAATCAGTTGAAGTAACCCCTACTCCTCCATTATCAAATGACATGGGCGGACAAGGCACAATCGGGGCTTAAGTGGATGCTAGGAATAGTACAGTACCTTAGAGCCAGTATACAATATATTCAGGATAAAAGCAAATTACTGCGGATGCTGGAATCTGAAACCAAAAATCTCAGCAGGTCTGGCAGCATCTGTAAGGAGAGAAAAGAGCTGGCGTTTCGGGTCCAGATGACCCTTTTTCAAAGCTTTGTCAAAGGGTCACCCGGACGTGAAACATCAGCTCTTTTCTCTCCTTACAGATACTGCCAGACCTGCTGAGATTTTCCAGCATTTTCTCTTTTGGCTACAATATATTCAGAATGTAATGGATAGCGAAAAAGTTATGTTTCAAGTTTCCAAGCTAAGGAAAATTTCAAAATAATAAATTTCTAAGTGGTCAAATGTACTAATGGCTTTCCGTAGCAGACTTCTAATAAGTCCAATTGCTCAATTATTAAATGATGAGAAGCAAGGGAGAAAAAGCTTTGGAACCAGGAATTAGTTGTGGAGAATACAATGAGCTTGATTGCACTTGGCATTGAGCTGTCCCAGGCTAATTTGCTTTGGTGTTATGGGAGCACCACCTCCTCCTGCCCACACCACTATTCCTGAAAAACAAATAGTTTGATTATTATAAAGGGAGCCATCTAGTGAATAGTCATTGGCTAACTTGGCAGATCTATGGCTGCTGTTTCTGGGAGAAATCCAGAGATAATTAAGGATACATTTGAAAAATGAGCTTCTTTCTTTTCTCCATCGGCAATGGGACAGAGTCCAGGGTTTTGCTGCTTCAGCTTTCAGCGGCCCACTGATTGGGTCTGGCCCCTTGGTCTACAGCCAGAAGGAAAATAGGCAAGTGTAATTCTGGGCTTTGGTGTAGCTTCCCTAATAACGCAGTGCGCCTGCCAGTAGCTTCAAGATGTAACAGTGCCTGAGTCAAAGTATCTTGCATTGCAGAAAGCAAAGCAGAGCCGACTGAGAAAATCCCGGTTAGTTTCACTCTCGAGACTACCAGCATGGTATATTGGACCATCTGCGCGGTATACCAAATCTGCAGTGTGGCATACTGGCCTTGACGTACAGTGTACTCAATCTGCAAAGTGGTGGTGCACTGAACCTGAAGGGTGGCTCTCGTGTACTAAGTAAGAACCTAATTTTCTTGTAATTCCTTGAATTTGATCCACTTTGTTCAGTACTCCATTCAAACCGCATTCTGCTACCTATAGTATAACTGAATTAAAGCAGATTATCTGTTGGTAATCACATCGTTGACTGTAGGATCTTGCTCTGCAGAAATTGACAGCCATATTTCCTCTTATGTAACAGTGACTTAAGGCGTACCTCACTGACTAAAGTACTTTGGTAAAGCTTGGATTTTTAAAGACATAAATGCAAGTTCTGTCTTCTATAATATTGGTGTTGACACACCTGTCAAAGGGTTCAGATTGGAATTCAAACTCATGTTACGCAAAACATAGAGGGCTGAATTTTCCCATTTTGCCTGCCACAGGAATCATAGCGGGCAGGACAGAAATTCCGGCGGACTATGCAAAAGTCTGTTGACCTTGGGCAGGAATTTCTGGTTTTGGAGCATGCGCGGCCGGAAAATCCCACCCAGAAATCATTGAAGTGCAGAAGGAGGACATTCGGCCTATCAAATCTGCCCTGACCTTTACCCAGGTTTATTCTGTATCCCCACGGATTTACCCCACTAATCCCCCCAACCTATATATCCTGGGACACTAAAGGGCAACTTAGCATGGCCAATCCACCGAACCTATACATCTTCGAACTGTGGGAGGAAACCGGAGCACCTGGAGGAAACCCACGCAGACAGGGGGAGAACAAGTTGGAAAGAAATTCACCAGCAATGATCTTCCAATGTAATTTCTTTCCTACCTATTACCTGACTAATAAATTTAAACGTTTAAGCCTGAGCTCTCTGACTTCACCATTTCAGTGAGCAAAGGCAGGAGGAAACTTTTGCAGTCCATTAACCAACATGCAGAAACTGTTCTGAAAATGAGTAAAAAGCCAGTTGCACCATTTTAACATTGAGGAAGCATATTCATCTAATTCAATCCTTTATCTTGTAGTTCATCAGACTAACAACATCCTAAGATGGCATGTTGTCATTTTAGACTCTTTGTCAATAATTTAGAGAAAACAAGTTATTTTGAGATGCTTTAGAGTCAATTATCAATCAAGATACTTTGCCAGAATTCTTCTAGATTTCTGATTGAAGAAAAGCGAAGGAACAGCTGGGGATGGAGGGGTGGGGGCAAAATCACTGGAATGATCAGCTCCAACCTATGCACTACTAGGGTGGTACAGTGGTTAGCACTGCTGCCTCACAGCGCCAGGGACCCGGGTTCAATTCCCGGCTTGGGTCACTATCTTTGTGGAGCTTGCACTTTCTCCTCATGTCTGCGTGGGTTTGCTCCGGGTGCTTCAGTTTCCTCCCACAGTCCAAAGATGTGCAGGTTAGGTGGATTAAGACTTAGGAGCAGAATTAGGCCACTCGGCCCATCGAGTCTGCTCTGCCATTCAATCATGGCTGATATTTTTCTCTTCCCCATTCTCCTGCCTTTTCCCCATAACGCCGATCCCTTTATTAATCAAGAACCTATCTATCATTGTCTTAAAGACACTCAATGACCTGGCCTCCACAGCCAGGCAAAGAGTTCCTCAGATTCACCACTGTCTGGCTGAAGAAATTCCTTCTCATCTCTGTTTTAAAGGTTCGTCCCTTTAGCCTGAGGTTGTGCCCTCTGGTTCTAGTTTTTCCTACCAGTGGAAACATCCTCTCCACATCCATTCTATCCAGGCCTCGCAGTATCCTGTAAATTTCAATAAGATCCCCCCTCATCCTTCTAAACTCCAACGAGTACAGAACCAGAGTCCTCAACTGTTCCTCATACGACAAGCTCTTTATTCCATGGATCATTCTTGTGAACCTCCTCTGGACCTTTTCCAAAGCCAGCACATCTTTCCTTAGATATGGGGCCCAAAACTGCTCACTATACTCCGAATGGGGTCTGATCAGAGCCTCATACAGCCTCAGAAGTACATCCTTGCTCTTGTATTCTAGCCCTCTCGACATGAATGCTAACATTGCATTTGCCTTCCTAACTGCTGACTGAACCTACACGTTAACCTCAAGAAAATCTTGAACAAGGACTTCCAAGTCCCTTTGTGTTTCTGATTTCCTAAGCACTTCCCCGTTTAGAAAATTGTCGATGCCTCCATTCCTCCTTCCAAAGTGCATAACCTCACACTTCTCCACATTGTATTCCATCTGCCACTTCTTTGCCCACTCTCCTAACCTGTTCAAGTCCTTCTGCAGCCCCCCTGCTTCCTCAATACTACCTGTCCCTCTATGCTAAATTGCCCATTGGTGTCCAAAGATGTATAAATTAGATGGATTAGCCGTGGTAAATGTGTGGTGTTATAAGGGTGGGGTGGAGGAAAGGGCCTGTGCAACATAATCTGTCAGAGAGAGTCGGTGCAGACTTGATGGGCCAAATGGACCCCTTCTGCACTGTAGGGATTTCATGATTCCATTCCTATTCCTTTATCCCTACACAAATTAGAGCAGTAACAAAATAAAATAAAATGACTTATCATATTTAATACTCTAGGCAACATTGTTGCAGGATTATGATCAAGGCCATATGTCTTGTCCATTCCAGGCCCAAGAAAGTAGCAAACTTGTTTTGTCTGGGTGTAATAATTGTACTAAAAATGGGAATGGACAATTAAACTTCAGTGACATTCCCAGCATTTCTCCTGTACTTTATGGTTGTATTTTGGAATGCAGTGCATTATATTAGTGGCATAAAGCCTCCGACGTCATGCCGATAAGTAAACTCCTGCCTCAAACAAAATGGGAGGTTGAAATTTGTTTTGGCAGCTCACGGTGAAAAAAATACATTCTGACAGCTTTGGAGAAAAATGGAAGAAAAATAATGTCATGTTACGTATAAACACTGGAGGCTTTGCTTCCCGAGTGTTAATTGAGCATGAAATAATCTTACCTGCATGACTCCATTCGCAGCCATGCAGGTATGATTCCCATCTCGTTTGAGGAGTTTACGTTTCGGCATGACGTTGGAGGTATTATACAATCAATGTAATGCACTGCATTCCAAAATACAGCCATAAGTGCAGGAGAAATGATTTTTTGCCGAGTCCCACTGACCTGCACTTGGACCATATCCCTCCACACCCCTCTCATCCATGAGCCCGTCCAAGTTTTTCTTAAATGTTAAAAGTGACCCTGCATTTACCACTTTATCCGGCAGCTCATTCCACACTCCCACCACTCTCTGCGTGAAGAAGCCCCCCCTAATATTCCCTTTTAACTTTTCTCCTTTCACCCTTAACCCATACCCTCTGGTTTTTTTTCTCCCCTAGCCCCAGCGGAAAAAGCCTGCTTGCATTAATTCTATCTATACCCATCAAAATCTTATACACCTCTATCAAATCTCCTCTCAATCTTCTACGCTCCAGGGAATAAAGTCCCAACCTATTCAATCTCTTCTCTGTAACTCAGCTTCTCAAGTCCCGGCAACATCCTTGTGAACCTTCTCTGCACTCTTTCAACCTTATTTACATCCTTCCTGTAACTAGGTGACCAAAACTGTACACAATACTCCAAATTCGGCCTCACCAATGCCTTATATAACCTTACCATAACACTCCAACTTTTATACTCGATACTCCAATTTATAAAGGCCAATGTACCAAAGGCACTCTTTACGACCCTATCCACCTGTGACGTCACTTTTAGGGAATTCTGTACCTGTATTCCCAGATCCCTCTGTTCAACTACACTCTTCAGAGTCCTACCATTTACCCTGTACATTCTACTTTGGTTTGTCCTTCCAATGTGCAATATCTCACACTTGTCTGTGTTAAATTCCATTTGCCATTTTTCAGCCCATTTTTCTAGTTGGTCCAAATCCCTCTGCAAGCTTTGAAAACCTTCCTCACTGTCCACTACACCTCCAATCTTTGTATCATCAGCAAACTTGCTGATCCAATTTACCACATTATCATCCAGATCATTGATATAGATGACAAACAACAATGGACCCAACACCGATCCCTGCGGCACACCACTAGTCACAGGCCTCCACTCAGAGAAGCAATCCTCCACAACCACTCTCTGGCTTCTTCCATTGAGCCAGTGTCTAATCCAATTTACTACCTCCCCATGTATACCTAGCGACTGAACCTTCCTAACTAACCTCCCATGAGGGACCTTGTCAAAGGCCTTGCTGAAATCCAGGTAGACAACATCCACCGCCTTCCCTTCATCCACTTTCCTGGTCACCTTCTCGAAAAACTCTAATAGATTGGTCAAACATGACCTACCACGCACAAAGCCATGTTGACTCTCCCTAATAAGTCCCTGTCTATCCAAATATTTGTAGATCCTATCCCTTATCACACCTTCCAATAACTTGCCCACCACCGACGTCAAATTTACTGGCCTATAATTTCCCGGATTTCTTTTGGAACCTTTTTTAAACTCAAAAGGCAAGAGCTTTAATACATCACTTAGAATCACAGAATCCTTACAGTGCAGAAGGATGCCATTGAGTCTGCACTGACTCTCCGAAAGAGCATCTTACCTAGATGCACCCAAGACCCACGCATCTACCATGGCTAATCTACATAACGTACAAATCCCGGGACTTAAGGGGCAATTTAGCATGGCCAATTCATTTAACCTGCACATCTTTGGACTATGGGAGGAAACCGGAGCACCCGGAAGAAACACAAGCAGACACGGGGAGAACATGCAAAATCCATACAGACACCCAAGGTCGGAATTGAATCAGAGTCCCTGGTGATGTGAGGCAGCAGTGCTAACCATTGTGCCACCGTGCCCCCACTTTAATATGCTTTATGCAAACTCCAGATTGCTTTTTGCCATTGGGTCTACAGTTGCTTCCAGATGATGTAGTTTTGGACTGTGATGCTGGTTTGGTCCAGTTTTTTGAGATCAAGTTATGTATTAATCTGCCTCCCCTGAAGGCAACTATTCAGATTACAATCTCAGTTACACCATACACCCTGTCTGTCCAAGACAAAAAAAAAGGTTTAGGCATGGCAAGATGCCAATTCCCCTCTCCCCAAAAGTGAGTCACACAATTAGAAAATTTAATCTATTGACTCTCACTATGTGAAGTCACTTACTACAGGCGAATGCCATTCTGCCAAGTCTCTCTACAATTTATAACAACAATTATACTAATGGAGTCACAACTGAAGTTTTGTTCTAAAAGTCAGTCTTTATATTAATTTTGTGACCAGTTTATTAGGGCCAGAAACTATGCTAAATGGCAAAGAGACAACAATTTGAAAAAAACACGGTCATCACAAAATACTGCAAAATAAAGAAAATATTTAAAGTTCATGGTCTGGAATTAATTGCAGTGACAATATTGATGATAAACATTATAAGTTATATCATTGTGTTTCTTGATCTTCCAATGGTGAAATCACTGGTTACATACAGTCCATGCAAGGCGCACAGGCTCAATAAATATTAATATAAAAATAATAGCAGTCAGGGGAAAATCAGAACATGCCTGGCTCTCAAAACATCTTGTATTATTTAATTGAGGTTTAAGATTTCAATGAAGTTCCTAGAACTAGTCAGTAAAATTAATACCCTCAGGCAACCTGCTGAGGGTAGAACAATTTACTGACTTGGATACCTCCAGCACTATTGTGCAATGGTCTAAAGCGAGGTGGTGAGCACAGTGGTGCTATTTCAGCAAATACCGTCTATCCATTAACATTACTGTGGACAGAGCTATGATAATTAATCATTTCACTTTCACGGGGAGGGTGTCTGTGGAGTAGCATATAACCATGAGGCGCGAGGCATGACGTAAGTACCTTGTGCCATAATTTCCTGGACGATAATAATGGTATCCAGGGCAGATGTACCATTATGATGATGATGGCACAGTGGTTAGCACTGCTGCCTCACAGCACAGTAAGAAGTCTCACAACACCAGGGTTAAAGTCCAACAGGTTTATTTGGCAGCACTAGATTTTGGAGTCTCAAGCTCCAAGACTCCGAAAGCTAGTGCTGCCAAATAAACCTGTTGGACTTTAACCTGGTGTTGTGAGACTTCTTACTGTGCTTGCCCCAGTCCAACGCCGGCATCTCCACATCATGGCCTCACATGGGTTCGACTCCTGGTTTGGATCACTCTCTGTGTGGAGTCTGTACGTTCTCCACATGTCTGCGTGGGTTTCCTCCGGGTGCTCCAGTTTCCACCCCGCAGTCCAAAAGGCGCGCTGGTTAGGTGCATTGGCCATGCTAAATTCTCCCGGAGTGTACCCAAACAGGTGTGGGAGTGTGGCGACTAGGGGGTTTTCACAGTAATTGCACTGCAGTGTTAATCTAAGCCTACTTGTGACACTAATAAATAAACTTTTAAACAGCTTTTCAGGCACAAGTTTTCATCAAATTCAGGGCCAACAGCAAGATCTTGTCAAAGGGCGTTACGTAGAATGTTCCTGTTGCTACTGGAATGGTCCAATATGTTCTCAATAGCCAAGACATTTTAAAACAAGATGTTTTGAGAGCCGGGCATCTTATGTCACCCAATGTTGCAACAAGAATGCAAATGTGATCAATTCATCACACACCACGCAGAAAATGGATTCAACTATTCTACAAGCAAGCCTGGAAATAATTCAGTGGTACCTTTCGATGGAGTTATGTGTTGAAGTACAGATTCTGGTGTTAGTTCCCAAGAGCTGAACATACAATGGAACAAATAGTACTCATTTTTATACCAGAAACATTATAAAAGACATCCAAAGAAAATGACCATGTAGATTGAGATTGCAGAATTTGGCTGTAATCTTGCATAACATTAGCATTAGAGAGTTTAAAATACACATACTTTGAACCTCAATATTCCAGTCTTACCGACTACCTCAATTAGCTTTAAATCATTTGTATTCCTTTAAACAGCTCAGAAATTTAAATGAACAGTACAAGTTTCTTTGAAATCTGGCACATTTTTATTCCATCCTTGGCGCCATGTTACTTTCCTACTTCTAATTAACCCTCTTTCAGTTGTACTGTTCTGATCTGTAGCCACCGTTGCTAAAGGTAAGTTTCTCTAACAGATCCTGCTCCACAGACATGGCAGATCACGCTGCTCTGTGTGGTGCCTTGGATGTTTTTCAGTTAATTGCATTTGTATAGCTGCATTTCTGTGCTACGCTGGTGTCGATTCTCTTGCATGGTGTATGATTTGAAGATTTAAGAATGAGATCTTTAAAAGTACGCTATGATTTAATACACTGAGCAGACTGGGGGAAATTCTGCTGCTTATTTTTGCCTGAGAGCAAACATTCACTCTGGCAAATGTGTGCATGCACGGCGCATGTGAGATCTAACAGCTGCACGCTGCTTAATGATGTTCTTCTGTTCAATGAGGTCTACATGTCAAAGGAAAAGGCAAAATGCCTTTTTGCTGGCTTGTTCCTTTTAACATTCTGCAGTCTATTTTCAGGGTCCTCATGAGCTTGTAGTATTCGGCAGCATCTAGGAACATAAGAAATCAGAGCAGGGGTAGACCAAATGGCTCCTTGACTCTGGTCCACCAATCAATGAAATCATGTCTGTTCTTCTACAATCATCAACTTTACTTTTTCACCCTATACCCATGTCCTTTTATTCTGTTAGTGCCCAAAATTATAGTGATTTATTTCTTGAAGAACTTGGGACTGAAACAACTTTCCACAAACCTTAATCTCCTTACACTCTGAGGCTTCCTATAAGGTTAATTCATTGAACTTCTTTTAATTGACATAACCATCGACTGCACTCATTGTGCACCTCCTGTGAAAAATCCCTGGTGCAAGACTATGGAGTGAACGCCACCAAGTACCACGTAAAGATTGCAAGGGTGAAGGCGATGGACAAAACAGGTCAGGAGGAAACAGACTACTGACAAAGCTCAGAGGTCAAGGAAAAGCATTGATATTGGCCATTGATATGTTGCCACTGAAGCTTTGGAGCTCTAGCCAATGGTAGATCCTGGAAATGCTATCACTGATTCCTCGGTCTGGGAGGCAGAGCTGAACTGGAGTAGATGGGCACATGAACAGGCATGGAAGGAAGTAGCATGACATTCCCGAGATTACTGGAACAGGGGAACAATGTCTGGAATGTAGCAATTTGTACATGCTTGGACAGCATGGTTCTGGGAGTTCTACTAAAGTACCCCTTTTGATTTAGGTTTATTATCACATGTACTGAGATACAGTGAAAAGTATTGTTTTACGTGCTTCCATACACAATTATACCATACATAAATACATCAGGGTAATAGAACAGAGGTCAGAGTGTAATTTTACAGCTACAGAGAAGATGCAGAGAAAATCAGTTCAGTATCTCAGAGGTCCGTTCAAAAGTCTGATAACAGTGAGAAAGAAACTATCCTTGTGCCTGTTTGTACGTGTTTTCAAACTTTTTGAATTTTTGAATCAACAAGAGCTTATACCTAGAGTTAAGGTGGCCCAACATTGTGTCACTTATGTGAAAAGGGGTGAGCAAGTGATTGGAGGCAGGTTTATTCTGCAATTGTCCAAAATATTTTTTGTAATGATTTATCGCGGGGTGGATGAAGAACTGTCATGGGAACTGTAACCCAGGGAATTTCTTTTTGATCGCTTGGTAGATTTTGTTTGTGGGTGGAAAGTGATTGCGGCAGGAAATTTAGGGTTTAGCCTCAAGTTCAAATGTTTAATTTGGTACGAAATTAGAGGCAGAGGCACAAAAGTATAAAACTGTCAGCCTAGCTGTGGGATGCAGAATAGTCTTGAATAGTGTTTCAGTTATTATCACTAACACAACTGCTGCCATTTTTCCCAAATCTCCACAGAAGAAAATGAACAAAATAAGAGATGTATTAGATGAATCCCTTTTTTCACTGTGTAAGCAGTTTTCCTTTTCCAAATACTGATCAGGTGGTTATATTCAATGATGTGACTGATATTGAATTTTATGAATTTATAATGTCCTCATTTGTAAGTGGTCAGTAATTTTCACAGTAGTTTTGCACGTTACATACATCATTGGGTTTTACTGCCATATCCATTCTTCGATTCTCTCCTTTGTATATTTGTTTTTGCCATTAAGACGTGCTCAGTAACGCAGTGCTGGCTTACATCATCAATAAAAATAATTACCATTTCAAAATCTATTTCCAAGAAACAACATTTGCTTCACATAGAACAAAAGACTAGAAAGCAAAATGCCTGGAGGGTAGTTCTGACCCATGTGTGCACGGGCCTCAAATCAAACCAAGCATATCTTTTTAATCAGTTTTATCTCATAACAAGGAAAACATACAGTAGTTCGGGACATTAAGGCTTCGGCACCTAATTTCCAAATGCACACAGCTTCTAATTCTTGCCTGTGGCCACATGTGAATGATTTGCGATGGTGCACGGGTTTTGGTGGGATACAGAACATTTGGAGAAAACGCAAAAACAACAAACATTATTTTTAAATTTGAAAAGCGCTGTCTGCGCGTTTTCCTGTCATTGTTTTCCCTGGAAAATGAATGGCTTTACACTCACAGCAACTCAATGACCGAACTTTCCATTAATAATTTGAGCAAACTTCACAATTTTGATAACGTGCCATAAGTGCACTATTTTAGGTAAAATATTACTAAGCGTGGCTTTCACAGACAAGTCCTCGTAAAAAGCCACATTGTTTATTTTTGTTTTCTCCATAAATCCACAGAAGCAACTTTAGGCTTACGATAACTATCAGAGAAAACTGTAAAGTGATCTCCTTATAATTTACACTTCTGATTGATTCTTCCATGCATTTCATCCAAAGGTTAACAGTATCAAATACTTTTCCCAATTTTAGTTCATTATCCACAAGCGAACTGAATGCATCAGAAGCAAAAGCAGAAGGAGGCCATTCGGCCCATTGAGTCTGCACCAAGCACAATCCCACCCAGACTCTATCCCCACAACTCCATGCATTTACCCTAGCTAGTCTCCCTGACACTAATAGGCAATTTAGCATGGATCCATTTAATCCACACAGCTTTGGACTGAGGGAGGCAACCAGAGCCCCAGGAGGACACCCACACAGACACAGGGAGAATGTACAAACTCCACATAGTGGCACGGTGGCACAGTGGTTAGCATTGTTGCCTCACAGCGTCAGGGAAATGGGTTCAGTACCCAGCTTGGGTCACTGTCTGTGTGGAGTTTGTATGTTCTCCCTGTGTCTGCTTGGGTTTCCTCCTGGTGCTCCGGTTTCCTCCCTCAGTCCAAAGATGTGTGGGTTAGATGAATTGGCCATGCTAAATTGCCCCTTAGTGTCAGGGAGACTAGCTAGGGTAAATACATGGGGTTGTGGGGATAGGGTTCAACATGACCTGTTTGCTCTTGTAATTTCTATCTGGATACCGCATGCTTTAGTAACCATGTTCTCAACCTGTCCTGCCACTTTCAATGACTTCAATGCACAGACACATATAGGTATCTTTGCTCCTGCAACCCCCTTAGTGTTGCATCCTTTCTTTTATATTGTCTCTCCATGTTCTTCCTAACAAAATGAATCACTTCATATTTCTCCACATTGAACTACATCTGCCACCTATCTGCCCATTCCACTTATTTGGCTGAGTCCTTTCAAAGTTCCACACAAACCTCCTCACAGTTCACAATGTGTCCAAATTTTGTAACATTAGTATTACTGCAACTTTTGTTTCTATAGTAGTTCTAACATAGTGAAATGTCCAAAGATGTTTCAGAGGAGCAAATTATCACACAAAATTTGACACCAAACCACTTAGGACAGAAGACTAAAAGTTTGGTCAAGGGCACGGTGGTTAGCACTGCTGCTTCACAGCGCCAGGGACCCGGGTTCAATTCTGGCCTTGGGTGACTGTTTGCATGGAGTTTGCACGTTCTCCCCGTATCTGTGTGGGTTTCCCCCCACAGTCCAAAGATGTGCAGGTTAGGTTGATTGGCCATGCTAAATTGCCCCTTAGTGTTGGGGGATTAGCGGGGTAAATGTGTGGGGTTACAGGGATAGGGCCTGTGTGGGATTGCTGTCTGTGTAGGTTCGACGGATGGCCTCCTTCTGCACTGTAGAGATTCACTGATTCAGAGAAGCATCTTAAAGGGGGAGCAGGGAGTTTTAGGGAAGGTATTCCAAAGCTTCGGAGCTGAAGGCATGATCGTCAATTTTTGCAGTTTAATGGGCAAGTTCGATTAAATAAGTTTTTCATTTGCCATATTAATATTTTTAATTGAAGATATGGATCAACAGAACACAGTCATATTCTTTCGAGGAAAATGATGTTTCAATTAGATTCCTGTCGGTGGCCATGGAATTACACTGACTACAGTTCTTGATTAACATGTTGATTTCATTGAAGTCCAAAATGTGGAGCTGTGCCTCAGTATTTCGTTACCAAACCCACTTTCAATCACATTTTAGGATCTGGTTTTTTTCCTTTCTGCAATCAATGAGTTGAAGAACATCTCCAAGCAAAGACAGCATCTTATTAGATATTCAACAACTTAAAACATGAGAAATGGAGAAAATCAGAGAAGTTAATAAATGCCATGTAATTTCAATTTCCTTTTTCTTATTTGGCGTTTAACAAAATATTAAATCAAGCCTGATTGGCCCTAATATCTGCAGCTTTTCAGATTTTTTTTTTGCAGTAGGAAAAATACACAACGTTCCAATTCCTTGAATTGTACAAGACATGTCTCATTTAGTAAGTTTAGGCAAACTGCCCATTAGCTGTAATTTTAAGTTAAATTATAACTGTACACATTATATCCTTAAAAATATCTGAGCCATTATGGAGAGTGCAGAGAGAATTCATGTGCCTGCACATTCAAAAGAAGTGGGCAGCACGCTGGCACAGTGCAGTGGTTAGCACTGCTGCCTCATGGCGCCAAGGACCCAGGTTCAATTCCTGGCTTGGGTCACTGTCTGCGTGGAGTCTGCACGTTCTCCACGCGTTTGTGTGAGTTTCCTCGGAGTGCTTCAATTTCCTCACACATTCTGAAAGACATGCTGATTAGGTGCATTGACCATTCTAGATTCTCCCTCAGTGTACCCACACCGGAGTGTGGTGACTGGGGGATTTTCACAGTAACTTTATTGCAGTGTTAGTGTGACACTAATAAACTTTTTAAAAAGTCACTAAATCAATACAAGGTGGGAAGTGCTGTGGATAAAGATCTGAGACAAGATAACAATGATCAGCAGCAATGACATAATGAAAAATTTGGTCAAATTATGTCCTTATTTTTAGTAATGCTTAACATTAAAATAGACTTTGACTGCAAACTGATCATTTATATTTAGTACCCTTTTAAAGCTTGATTTGTTTTACATGCTTTGAGAACTCAAATAATGGTGAGATGATATCCCAGAGTTATCCCTCAATTTAAGGCTTGAGGGTGTTTAGTAGCCTCTCACTTATGCTGTTACTTTTATGACAATGTGCACTTTGAAACCATTTCACATTGACTCAGAAGTGATAACAAAAAGTAATGACCCAAGCCACTCTTGGTTTGGGAATGGTACAAGTGAAAATATGAAGATAGACTTTTAAAAATTGTTTGACAATTACCTTTACTATTCATGAATAGGCAGCATGGTGGCACAGTGGTTAGCACTGCTGCCTCACAGCGCCAGTCGATTCCCAACTTGGGTCACTGTGTGGAGTTTGCACGTTCTCCCCATGTCTGCGTGGGGTCCTCCAGATGCTCCGATTTCCTCCCACATTACAAAGATGTGCAGTTGGGTTGATTGGCTATGCGAAATTGACCCTTAGTGTCAGGAGGACATGGGGTTAAGAGGATAGGGTCTGGGTGGGATTGTTGTCAGTGCAGGCTTGATGGGCCAAATGGCCTCCTTCTGCACTACAGAGATTCTATGATATCGGTGCTAAATGTCAGGATACAACAAAATTGGAATACAGTGTATCCCCATTTTTAAGTGTCCCCTTTTGAAGTGGTTTTGTTTTAAAGGGTTTTATTTTATATGTTTAGGATCCATTTAAAATGAGTTTTCCCTATTTTAATGTGCGCAAGAACTGTGATGACAATCACATCCTGAGTCTGGCTTATGATCAACACCATTTTATCCCATCTGTACATTTGAGCAAGATCAATTTTTCAGGTAACCCTGTACTAAGCTAAACTTTATGGTTAAACTGTTTTTACTGTACCATGTGTACTTTGAGGAATGATGTGGAGATGCCGGCGTTGGACTGGGGTAAACACAATAAGAAGTCTCACACCAGGTTAAAGTCCAACAGGTTTATTTGGTAGCACAAGCCACTAGCTTTCAGAGTGCTGCCCCTTCGTCAGGCATTCCAACAGACTTGATTACCTGTAAAGACTCGCATTCCAACCATTATTCTGTAAATTGAGTTTGTGCCTATATATGCTCTGTTTGTGAACAGAACTCTCACTCACCTGATGAAGGAGCAGCGCTCTGAAAGTTAATAGCTTGTGCTACCAAATAAACCTGTTGGACTTTAACCTGGTGTTGTGAGACTTCTTACTTTGAGGAACTCAGTGAACTTTGTTCTTTGAAAGCATTCTGCCCTATACTGTATCTTACAGTACAGATATTGTGTAATAAGTCTTCAGAGGCAGAAGTCCCTTCACCAAAATCCCTTTATTTACAATTCCAACAGCAGTACACAGAGTGCTATCAGTCAACAGTCTACCTTCGGGAATGTCAGAGGAACTGACACTCCTGGTTAAATACAAGGAAAAGACTCACTGATTGGCCCATCAATTGGCTCCTTAATCAGGGAGTTCATATTCCAATCGGCCAACCTCAATGGCCTGATTGAAGTCATTACATATTGTAAACTTTGTTTTTCAACTTTCTTTGTTGCCGGTACAGGACTTACCAGAGGAACTGCTGTGGACTTCTATTTCTAAAATAATTCTTTGCTATACAATATTATTGTTCCGTACTGTACTGAACCTATGTTTGAGGATCCTGTTGTAAACTTGGGCAGAATTTTACACTCCCCCTGGTGGGTTCTGAGGTGGGGTGGGGTCGGAGGGGTGGAGGGGGGGGTGGGTGTGCGGGGGTGGGGGAGGTGTAAAATTGTATGGATCAGATTCTCTCCGGGATTTCACCTGCCAAGACTCAGACACAATTTCACGGTGGGGCAGCCAGGGCCTCAGATGGGAAGCCCGCCCCTCTCCCTATGAAGGCTCTTAAGTAGCCATTTAATGATCACCTAAAAGCCTTTTCCCATCCAGCCTCAATTTTTTGCCTGGCGGGTGCTGGTCAGAATAGGATGGGAAACTGAAAAAGTTACAACTCTCCATTTCAGGAGTCACCTCAATCTGAATGCCCCTTCAGATTTGGCGCGCACTCCCCTCCAGGACCTGGGAGCTCCAGCCTTCCCTCCCCCTCTGACCTACCCACCAACACTGAGATTTCCCCCTGCCAATACCCCCGGGCATCCCTCACACTGCCATCTCTGGGACCTCAGGTACTTACCAGAACTGCAGTCCTGCTATATAGGCTGAGGCACTATGCCACCGTGTGGTTTCCTTGGAATTGTTAACTAATATAGATGATTCCTCCAAAATCTATCAACATTGCTAGTTCCATTACATGTGTTGTTCAAGAAGTGCCAACATTGGTACTGGAAGACTCCACAAAAGGAGGCATTTAATCAAGTTAAGAAGACACTTCAATCATGATGTTTCTTAAAGCCTTTTGGCCTATCTAAGAAGATAGTACTTAAACGTGATAAATCACCAGGTGGCACGGTGGCACAGTGGTTAGCACTGCTGCCTCACAGAACCAGGGTCTGTGAGGAGTTTGCATGTTCTCCCCCTGTCTGTATGGGTTTCCTCCGGGTGCTCCGGTTTCCTCCCACAGTCCAAAAGACGTGCTGGTTAGGTGCATTGGCCATGCTAAATTCTCCCTCAGTGTATCCGAATGGCGCCGGAGTGTGGCAACTAGGGGATTTTCACAGTAATTTCATTGCAGTGTTAATGTAAGGCTGCTTGTGACACTAAAAATAAACTTAAAACTTAAACTTAATCCATATGGAATTAGGGCTGCATTATCCCATGCAAGAAGATGGGTCTGAGAGACCAATAGAAGATGTATCAAGGACACTATCTGATGCAGAAAGAGGATACTCCCAGATAGAAATAGAAAGATCAGCTGTTTATCTTCGGCACCAAGAAATTTCACCAATACATTCATGGGAGACATTTTACCATCATAACAGGCCATAAGCCGCTTCTAGGGCTTTTCAGAGAACAAGGTAATTCCACCAATTGTGTTTGCAAGAATACAGTGATGGGCACTGTTCTTGTCAGCTTATGAATGTACCTTTAAATATCAGCCAGGGGCCTAAAGGTCACTGATAGAACCACCCCCTCTAATCACGAAAGAGATTGCAATGGCTCTAAACTTCCTGGATTCTTTGCCTATAACATCACAAAAAATTAAGTACCGGACTAATAAAGACCCACTATTATCGAAGACTAAGTGTATAATATGGCATGGATGGTGGAAAACCTCGCTGGCGGGAGAGTTACACCCGAAGGGTGGGTTTCTGTTATTCATATCTAAGGCAGGCAGATTACTTCTGTGCCTGTATATCTTCCATAATCATCTATAGCTAATTAGATAGCCACTCATTGGATCCAGTTTTTAGTGAGGTGGATCCCAACAGTGCAGAAGGAGGCCATTTTGCCCATTGAGTCTGCACCGGCTCTCCTGAAGAGCATCCCACCCAGACCCACGCTCCTCTGCCCTCACCCCATAACCTTGCACATTTACCATGGCTGATCCACCTAACCTACACAATTATGATAAATCCTTCTCACTGTTTACTAACATGTTATCAGTGAAGTTCCTCGAATATAGATTTTAACATTTTGAAAGATCCTGCGTATGCTTAGCCCTGTTTGCGTCAGTCTATGTAATGACTTCATCTATGCAAAGACTTCATTTTAAGATATTTCTGCCTATGCAACTAACTCTGCTAAGCTTACCAATTGTAGCTAACTTGACTACATTTTAAAACTCAGAAGGCATGCTGGGTTAGCTAAAGATTGACTGCATTCCTGAAGGGTACACAATGCAGGCAAACAACAGCATAACAGCAGCTACAAGGCTTGTTTTTCTAGATGGAGACAGCATGTGAAGGACACTTTCAATAACGAGACAAAGGTCGAAATATATTTTGGAACTAGGTGTTCAGTTTCAATTCAATTCAGGTTTCAAGATTCAACGTGTTCAAGTTCAGTACAACGGCTAGCTTGCTTAGAAGCCAGTCTCCAAGTTTGCTTTCTTTTTGCTTCTGTCATGTTAATTTTTAACTTTTCTGTTCAATAAAAGAAAACCATTTTAAAACTCGTATCAGTCCCTTGTCTGTTCAAACGAATGAATGGACCCAACACATTTGTTCAAGCTTCACTTAACCTGTCCTGCTGTACCATATGTGGCTATAAGATTGTGCCTTATTTATTCTCATTAGCTTCACAGTGCACTACCATACTCACCAGGTTCCATGCACAGCTATGAGAAAGTGGCAATATAACTCTGGGGTCATGGTCTGAATCCTTAATGCACAGAAGCTAAACAATGAGAAACTCTCTTAGGTAAGCTGTTGTACCCTAAAAACAGATTAACTTCACCCTGGTGCAAAGCGACATTTAAAATCTTCCCACGTAGTCCATTGAGTTTTGAGAAGTTAGCCCAGTTGGTTTAGTCCCACAGTCACAGGGCCATACGAAAATATTTCAAATCCAAACGTAAACTGGAGAACTTCAAGGGTAGCCCTTTGCTGCCTAGCCTAAGAATGAAAATGTCTCCAGCTTTCTACATATCACCCACCCACCAAAAAGATCTATTAAAATAGACGAACTTGAAGACTCTCTGGCTTACTTACAAGCCACTGCCAGCTAAATAAAAATTAATGGGTTCTATACTGTTCCCAGTAGATCACCTCGGCAGTCACTACTAACTACGAAATAATGAAGTAAGGATTGAATCAAATAAATTTGAATTAGTGCACCAACCATAGTGACTCATCAAAGCAACTATCCTTCAGGGAACACATGCACAACTTCAGGATAATGTCAAATTGGACAAGGAGTAAATTAAATGCCTATGACGATAAACCTGTGCTTTACATGGTGAAAGGGAGGGAGCAACAGCACACGGTACAATCAGGATAAAACAAAAAGAAAGCCCGACAGTATGTTTAAACACAGAGAAAGGCAAATAAGAAATGAAAGAACACAGACATTACAATCGATCATTTCAGTTAGATAGAGCTGGAATGGTAGTGACTGAACAGGGAGTGATAGTCATTAAGGAGATTGTTAACAGGATTACAGAACTGATTGCAGTTGAAACGGGAGATTAAAGGGCAGAGAAAGCTATAGAGAGTTTCTCCGTTTAAAGCCTCTGTTAACCAAATTCAGATGCACATTTAAAGCTACACTTCCTCTTAGTGTTAACTTTGAAAACCACACATTAACTCGGTTTCTTAATTGAAAGTTCCACTCTCATTAAACTTTCACACTAAAGCATTTCAATCACCTCAGAACAGGAATTCCTGACTTGGGCTACTGTCTGTGTGGAGTTTGCACATTCTCACCCTGTCTGCGAGGGTTTCCTCTGGGTGCTCCGGTTTCCTCCCACAGTCTGAAAGACGTGCTGGTTAGGTGCATTGGCCATGCTAAATTCTCCCTCAGTGTACCCGAACAGGCACCAGAGTGTGGCGACTAGGGGATTTTCACAGTAACTTCATTGCAGTATTAATGTAAGTCTACTTGTGACATTAATAAATAATAAACTTGTTGCCATCGTCCTTCGTGAAATTATTTGGTGGCACAATGGTTAGCACTGCTGCCTCCCAGGGACCTGGGTTCGATTCCTGGCTTGGGTCATTGTCTGTGCAGAGTCTGCATGTTCTCCCCATGTCTGCGTGGATTTCCTTCTGGGCTACAGTTTCCTCTCACCATTCAAAAGAAGTGTATTGGCCTTTCTAAATTTTCCAACAGTGTACCCAAACAGGCGCCGGAGTATGGCAACTAGGGGATTTTCGCAGTAACTTCATCGCAGTGTTAATGTTGGCCTACTTGTGACACTAATAAATAAACTTAAACTGAACTTAAATTTATGACAACTCAGAAGAAGTTAGTTTTAAACAAGAGGGCCATACTTCTCCTCACTGATGCTTTCATAATGCACCTCTTAGTTTCATTCCTGCGGGTAGGACAATCCTTAAAGGTAGGAAAAGAAACATTTGTAAAGCTATGGGAAAAGAGCAGGGAAGTGAGACAAGTGGGATAGCTCTGTCAAAGGGCCAGCACAGGCACAGTGAGCTGAATGGCCAACTGTGCTGCGCGATCCTATTGGAGTCTTTCTTTCAAAACAAAATTGTTGTGATTCCATCCAATATTAAGAAACACAGTGTGTTCCTTTTATCATTTCTTGTCACTTCATTGCAGTATTAATGTAAGTCTACTTGTGACATTAATAAATAATAAACTTGTTGCCATCGTCCTTCGTGAAATTATTTGGTGGCACAATGGTTAGCACTGCTGCCTCCCAGGGACCTGGGTTCGATTCCTGGCTTGGGTCATTGTCTGTGCAATCAATATAACTTCAAACAATATATATAATTCATCTCCTTGCTACAACAGGGAGTACAGCAAAGGTTTACCAGGCTGATTCCTGGGATGGCAGATGTTCTTGTCGTCCTGTTTTAAATTTAGGAGCGTAATTGTGAGAAGGCAGAGGCACGACTTGGACAGTTTAGTAGCTTTGGAATATATTTTGTTAATTCGCTGGAGTTCATAATCAACGGTTCCAATATAATCTCTGGAGAATCCAGTTAATGCACTGTATTTCTTCATGTTATTGTTAATGATAAGCTGAAATTGAGGATTTATGGGAGCGGAAAGAATTATGCACACTTACAGAGCCCCTGGGAACAGTATTATATCTTACTATTGCAAATGAGTCAGTAGCAAGTATGATATATCATTTTAATTCTTACCACTGTCTCCACATTTTCTATATACTGAGGTATTTTGAAAACATATTGGCATTTAAAGTACCTGTTATTTTTCCCCCTGAAGGTTGTGGAGTGATTGGTGGTTTATTTAATTATAGATAATGAAGGGACAGTTGTGCACGTCTCCAATTATGATCCTCCGACATTAAGGATGGAAATGATTACTGGACAGATGCAATTTTGTGGCAATAACTCATGCCGAATATTGGAATAGAATTGCAAGAATTTCCATTGCAGTTCTCCAAAGTAATGAACAGCTAATCAACGTGGATTCTTATTGAAAATACAGGCTCATAATTTTTTAAAAATAATTCCGCAAGATTAAAAGTTCTGCTCATCAGTTCCAGCTCAGAACTGGATAGACAAAAATGTCAAGCAAACAATATATATAATTCATCTCCTTGCTACAACAGGGAGTACAGCAAAGGTTTACCAGGCTGATTCCTGGGATGACAGGTCTGTCATATGAGGAGAGATTAAGTCGGTTAGGATTATATTCACTGGAGTTTAGAAGAGTGTGAGGGGATCTCATAGAAACTTATAAAATTCTAACAGCGTTAGGCAGGGTAGATTCAGAAAGAATGTTCCCAATGGTGGGGGAGTCCAAAACGAGGGGCCATAGTTTGAGGATAAGGGGTAAACCTTTTAGAACTGAGGTGAGGGGAAATTTCTTCGCCCAGAGGGTGGTGAATGTGTGGAATTCACTACCACAGAATGTAGTTGAGGCCAAAACTCAAGAAGTTTCAAGAAGGAATGAGATATGGCTCTTGGGGCTAAAGGGATCAAGGGATATGGGGGGAAGGGGGGATCAGGATATTAAATTTGATGATCAGCCATGATCAAAATGAATGGCGAAGCAGGCTCGAAGGGCCGAATGGCCTACTCCTGCTCTAGTTTCTATTTTCTTCTTTCAAATAGATTTTCACAAGACCAAAACCAATACATCAAATCTAACCTAAGGAAATGGGGTAAAAAACAAAATAATGTAGACGCTGGAAATCTGAAGTGAAAACAAAACATGCTGAAAATACTCAACTAGCCAGGCAGCATCTGTAGCGAAAGAAACAGAATTAATGTTCCAGGTGGTTGACCTATTATCAGGAAAAGGATAATGTATTTCCACTTTGATCCAGCATCGTACCTGTCTTTTGAAGACTCGATCAAGATAATGGGGCCAAGTTCTAGCTAGACACTGCCCTTTTACAGCTGAAAATGGGGCAGTTGAAATCACACAGTAACACGGCCAACACTGAGTCACTTGTCTTTCTGCTGAAGGTACTCAGTTCTTATTTAGGTTATTGAAGGTCCTCCAAGTCAAGATTAAATGATATTGTAAGGATTCTGGTGCCATTTCTTTTGTCTTCACTTGTGTCGTGAACACCAAGTTGCTCATTTAGATAGCACAATTTGCGAGGTGGCCACTTCCAGGTGTATTTGAAGGGATCCCGTTAGGAAGCAGGCCTGCAATTGAAAGTTACCTCAATCATTTGTGCGCTTTGAGCCTTAGTGGTTTAACCTTAAAGTTCATTTATTAGTGACACATGTAAGCTTACATTAACACTGCAATGAAGTTACTGTGAAAATCCCTTAGTCACCGCCTGTTCGGGTACACTGAGGGAGAATTTAGCATGGCTAATGCACCTAACCAGCATGTTTTTCAGACTCTGGGAGGAAATCAGAGCACCTGGACGAAACCCACGCAGACATGGGGAGAACGTGCAAACTCCACACAGACAGTGACCCAAGGCGGGAATCGAACCCAGGTCCCTGGTGCTGTGAGGCAGCAGAGCTAACCATTGTGCCACCGTGCCGCTTGTTGCTGTAAGTGCTGCAAGAAAAAGATCCCTGTTGATAACTACTATTCCTTTTTACTCCCGATACTTCCAGACCTCCCCTTTAAGGTGCTCCAGCAGACCCATTTGAGCACGGCTGCCTCACAGGATTTCCTGTCCTCCCAATCACACTGGCAGCTCAACTTAACAAGCTAAATGAGGCCCGACCACAACATTTGATTGGGTCTCCCGTTAACCACACTACCCTGCTTCACTGCTTGCTCAATATGTGTCCACATGAAAATCGACCCTGTATCTTTAAATTAGAAACAGAAGTTACTTCACTCACAGATATGATTCAAACAGCATTGGGAATAACAGTAAAGGTTAGGTTTTTTAAAAATGTATTAACTCCTTTCTGGAATTGATGTTTTAAAAATGGGAGCCTGGGTTCAATCGCCAGTAGGTGAATATTTTCCATTCAGCTATAGTTCCGTTCTATTGACAGCCAAGTCAGTATTCACTTGTTGCTTAGAGGGACTGTAAGAGCCTCAAATCATAGAATCTCTAAAGTGCAGAAGGAGGCCATTTGGCCCATTGAGTCTACGCCAACCACAATTCCACCCAGGCCTTATTTCCGTAACCTCACGTATTTACCCTGCTAATTCCCCCTGACACTAGGGTCAATTTGGCATGGCCAATCAACCTAACCTGCACATCTTTGGACTGTGGGAGGAAACTGGAACACATGGAGGAAACCCACGCAGGCACGGGGAGAATGTGCAAATTCCACACAGACAGTGACCTGAGGCTGGAATCGAACCCAGGTTCCTGGCTCTGTGAGACAGTGCTAACCACCATGTCACCGTGTCACCTCAAAACTGAGGTCAATAGGCTTATTGCCCTGTTAAACCTGATGAGGCAGCAGGCTCCATTTTGTAAGGGGACTCCTGCCATGCATCAGAAGTGTCTGCCTGTTTCAAGCTATAGGACTCTTTTAACCTATTGATCAGGGATATAACTGGAACCCCAGTGACAATAATAGGTTGGAACTGGTTGAAGCATAAACGGCCCAACAACATCAATTTGGAATTATTCCTGCGGTGCCCAGATGAGCAGGAATGCTCCTCCAGGCTCACAAAAATAATCCGAGGTTGTTGTCGTCTCTGGATGACCAACCCCCACCCCCCTAGTGTACCTGATGGCGGGGACAACCATTGATAGGCCTCAATCCAGCAAGCTGTACCGCAACACTGGTTTTCTATCCCTTGGCTCGTGGGTCTGCTTTAAATGAGACTGGGGTCGCAAAAGTCACTCCACATGTCGACACCCAATTGGTGCGCTCTGGCAGTCAATCGGCCAGAAGTCAAAATCATGCTGCTCCGAGCTACCTCGTAGCGAAAGACTAAAGTTTCGTGGGCCTGAAAGGATGTCACAAAGTTAACGAGCCTTTACTGGTGACTTATTTATTGCGCAAAATGTAGCCAACTAAAAACAGTGGATCCTTCTATGATGTGCTTTTTGGGAGCAATCCAGATTTCATGTTATAATGAACACTGTATGGGGAAACATGGTTAAATCAACGCAAATTGCTCCCAACCTTACCTTACTAATTTGAAATCAGCAGGAATGCTCTTGAGATGTGCTATACTGTATCAGTCTAAATTACCCCCAGGAAGAAAAGGAAGAGGACTGAGAATGGCCGATAATTGCCGTTTTCATTTTTCACTGCATGGCCATTTAGTCAAACTCCAATCTTTAACCTCAAATTCTGAAAATCCTTTTTTTTATTGTCAATTCACAGGCTCCACTAGAAATTCCAGCATTTATTCCAAATCCTGAATTGCCTTTTGAGAAGGTGGCAGCTAAAACTGTCTTCTTGAATTGCTTCAGTCCTTGTGGTGTATGTACATCTGTAGCACTCTTAGGGAGGGAGTTCCAGAATTTTGACCCAGCGACGATGACAGAATTTCAATATGCTTCCAATTGTGTATTGGCTTGGAGGGGAACTTGCAGGTGCTAGTGCTCACGTGCACCTGTTGTCCTGGTCCTTCAAGGTGCAAAAGGCTACAAGTTTAGGTGCTATAAAAAGGAGTCTTGTCAAGTTGCTGCATTGCATCCTTTAGATAGTACCCAATGCTTCCACAACATGGTGGCACAGTGGTTAGCACTGCTGCCTCACAGCGTCAGGAACCCAGGTTCGAATCCCGGCTTGGGTCACTGTCTGTGCGGAGTCTGCACGCTCTCTCCATGTCTACGTGGGTTTCCTCCGGATGCTCTGGTTTCCTCCCACAGTCTGAAAGATGTGCAGGTTAGGTGCATTGGCCATGCTAAATTCTCCCTCAGTGTACCTGAACAGGTGCCAGAGTGTGGCAACTAGGGAATTTTCACAGTAATGTCATTTCAGTGTTAATGTAAGCTTGCTTGTGACACTAATAAATTAACTTTAGTGCACTGGCAGCAGAGAGAGTGAATGTTTATGGTGATGTATGGGGTACCAATTACACACGCTACTTTTTCTGGTTGGTATCGAGTTTCTTGAGCCTTGTTGGATCTACACTCATTCAGCCAAGTGGAGAGTATTCCATTATGCTCCTACCTTGCCTTGTAGATGGCAGATAGGCTGTGGTGAGTCAGGAGGTGGGTTACCCACCACAAAATTCCTAGCCTCTGACCTGCACTTGTAGCCAGAGTATTTACAAAATATTGCAGATGCCGGAAATCTGAAATGAAAAGAAAATATTGCAAATATTCAGCAGGTTAGGCAGCACTGCCACAGAATATATGTGCTTAGTCTGGTTAAGTTTCTGGCTGATGGTGACTCTGAAGATGTTGATGGCAGGGGATTCAACAATAAGAATGCCATTGAATGTCAAGGGGAGTTAGTAAGCCTCTCTCTTGTTTGGAGATGGTCATTGCCTGGCTCTTGTGTGGCCCAAATGTTACTTGCCACATCAGCCCAAGCCTGAATTGTTGTCCAGGTCTTGAAGCATGGATTATTTATTTGCTTTTGTTCCTTCTCCTCCTCTGAAGCTATGTTAGGATCCACTTCCACCCTGCTGGCCTCCCTTGGATACCTTCTTGACGTAGCCATTCTTCATATTTTGAGCTGCACATTGAGAGGCGGGGGTGAGCTAGGTGCCTCTTTAGAACAACTCAGCTCAGCCCTTCCCCTACCTCAATTCCATCTTCACCCAATAATAATGCTCCTGCACTTGCTGGCAAAAATCAGTGCGATTAGGAGTATGATGCCTGTCAGAGATTTCCTCGCTAACCCAGGGATCCTGCAGCTGACTATACTGTAAAGGAAAACAAACCTCCAACACTCCACAACGAATAGTATATTATATATCCCTTCAACGAATAAGAAGAAACTGTCGATCAAAACCAAAAGATGTTTCTTTTTTTTATTGTTTGAGAACATTTTAAAGATATATGGGCAATTCAATGACACTTACTGAAAATGTATCTTGGCTAAAGAGTAGTGCGGCATGAGTTCATGACAATGGTCACTTTAACAGTGAGCTCAAATCATTATGCTTGTAAGTTAGCGATAAGATACGGAATCTTGTGCTCTTACTGGTGACGAGCTTGGAGGTGGAAAAGCTGTGTAATATTATGGGATGGTGGTGTACTGCAGTCACACCATTTTACCGCATCCACCAGAATTAAGTTCTGGGCAGGAAGTCCTATGGGCCTTAACCACCCCTCTCTGCACACACCCCATCCCCCCAAATCGTTGGTAGTAACCCAGCGGCAGATGGGTCTGTCATCATGCAATATTCCTGTCCCCTTAATACCTGGAGTACAATTTTGACACTTCCTGATGGATTTGTCAAGAGCTTACTTTTAAAATACCTATTGTCACAAAGTCATTCATGTCTGACAACTCTCCAGCCTAGATACATTTTCAGTAAGCGTCATTGAGTTGACCACAAATCTTTGAAATGGTAAACCCATGTGGCCAGCTTTTTGCCTCCGGCAGGGGCGGTGTGGTCCCTTGCTCAAAGACACTCAGTGCCTGATCAAGGGGCTGGACACTGGACATCATAATGGTAGGAAGAGTTCACTGAGAGCCCCTTGCTGTTGACATTCCACCCCCCCCCCCATGCCTTTCCATACAACCCTCACCCCCACAAACCATACCCCCAACACATTACTTACCTGAGGCCTGGGTCACTCCACTTTCCTGAGACCCCAGGCCAGTCGGCAGCAGTCATGCCTCCCTAGTCATGCTTCTGAGCACAAGAGCTGGACTCTTATAGGTCAACGGTTCTCAGTAAGCGAGACTTCTGACCCCAGGGTTTTGATTCCAAGGAAAGGCCCACCGCTGGCCTCATCACTGCCTCACTAGTTTGTGATTTGGTGGGCTTCAGAAAAGATGCAGCCATCTCTACTGGTTGTAGGCAAGATGCCCAACATCACAACAAGATACTGCCCAACATTTAGAAAAGCCCACACATTATACCAATTAATTTACTGGCATAGAATTTACAGAAAAAATGACCTTGGTTAGAATTTATTCCCACAGATAACGTTGTGATTAATTGTGGAAAAAGAAAAAAGGTACAATTTTACCCAATTTGCTAATGGAAAACCCACCAGTGGAGATGGAATGTTGGTTTTGCACCCACACCCATTGGGGCCAATATTAACATATCCCAGCAATCGAGAAACTAATAGGATTAGCTGAAGGAGTAATACTAGGCGTGGTGTAAAATCAATGTTCCACCTGATCCAATGTATTAAATTTGCCTCCAAGGTATTAGGAAATCCAACAATGTAGGTGAGTTGCCATTTTTACAAAGTTTTAAGTTGACACGTCTCAAGGACAGTGGACATGGAGAAGAATTCAGCCCACATTGAAAACACGTGGAGGAGTCATTATTCCTCCCATTGCCTCTCCCCAGTTGTTGGAGGGAATGAATGAACTGAGTCTTCCAAGACCGTATAGAACTTCAACAAAAATGGCTTTATTCAACATGCATGAGGGAGAGCAGTGCTCGGAGCTGTAATTCCGGCTTGTTCTCGAGCTACTTTGTTAATCATAGGTTCCTACACATTCTTATACTTTTACACATGACAAAGTGCTACATTTCGATTAGGTCATCATACTGTTATTTCAGATTTGTTAAAGTTCTGTTTTGATCACACTGTGCTAATCCATTGCCATGTGTGCTTTATCTTTAATTGTTTTCTGAACATATCCTGTCTACCTGTTTGCAATATCAAAGCACTGTAGTTATCAAGCTGATTTCAATGGTGTCTTAATTGTCCCTATTTCCCTGATACTTGATTAGTTTTCCAGAGGCACAATGGCTCCTGTAGACATTGTGGAGTATCGATAAATGGTAGCGATTCTCTTATTGTTGCTGTAACCTCGGAAAGATCTCACCTGGGGTGTAACTTTTTAGTGCCATCTGGGATGTAGTTATTTGTAATTTATCATGTGCCTGCCTGCAGTGAGTGTGGATACTACAGTCAGACTGAGTGTTTAACCCTTTCCATTCTTTCCTCTCCTGTTGCAGCTATGCTCGCTGGGTTGCCCTACTATATCAATATAAACCCCTCTTCTAAATGGGAGGTTGGACAGAGTGTCCCATCAGTTCTGCGCTACAATTTTCTCAATGACAGGCATGCTTCAAGCTTTGGGTGCCAGATGCTGTCAGTTTTGTATTCAACTTTCTTTCTCTGCCTTGTAGCAGAAGGTCTCTGCTTTATATCCAATACTGGCCTAGCCAATCAACAATTAATGTAACTCACCCAGAGACTGGCAACCCTCGGGTTTGAACTTGCAACTTTCCAGAGTGGGAATCAAGAACATAGCAGCATGAAACAGCATGCCACACTCTCCATCATTTTGAACTGGCTACATCTTGCAGAAACCTTCCCAAATGAGTGTGCTTTGCACAATGCAGATTGATGAGAAAACTTCAGGTTAATTAAGATGGTATCCAAACAGCTTATAAAAAGGTGACTGGATTACCTGAAATTGTAGTCATTTAAGTTTCTAAAAATACAAGATAGAGTACTATAGAAAAGCCAAATGCTTTCATCCAAGTATTTCCAACTGGGAAGGGGCCTTGCCTCCCTTTAACCAATATTTTATGAGCATCAAATGATTCAAATTCAAAATGCAAGCCATACTGAAATAATTTTGTTGGCAAGGAAGATGACACTTATACGACTTTAATTTTTGATATTAGCTTATGGAACTAGAAACATTTTACAAATAATGCCAGAGTGATTTAAATGTGAATGTTATCCTGTCACAACAGTTAAATGACTGATTTAACAATCGTTAGTTATGGCCTTCTGTTGAACCAACATTTCTAACAATCAAAACTGGATTACACTGAACCGGGAAAGCTAACTCAGAATTGAATGGCATTTCCAATCCATGCTAATAAATTGGTTGCATACATGTAACTCAGTGGCATGATTTAGAAGAAAATGGGGATGGTTATATGTGCAATAAATAAGGGCAAAGTAATGCTCACAATTTAATTATTCATCTAGCTTAATGAATCAGGAAGCCAAAATTCATGGAGTAACTTGTATCTGGATACTTATCAGACAAGGATTTTTTTTAAAAATTCCTCCCCTTCGTTTGCTTGAAAAGAACATTGATTGCACTTTTATGAGAAATGTGTAATTAACGGCACAGAAGTATGCACAGGGTAATTGTAAAAAGTATCAGTGGAATCTATTTTTCGAATTTGGAACAATGAATTCAATGGGTCTCTGTTGAACAGGAGAAGCGGAAGTGGTTCATGGAAACCATTATTACTGATCCAAGGATGTCCAACACTGGACTGAGAATGATTAGGAAATTGTCTCATTTTATATGATACGTCCATTTTGTCTCTGCACCATATGGTTTTGTTATGTGCGCCCAACTGAAGTGGCCTCAATTGATGATAGCAGCTTGTGAAGTTCACCTTCCTTTCACTGGGATCCTTTAAAATCCTGTAGCCTGATTCAACTTCAATTTTTTTGTATGAAAATGCCTCTGTGAACATCTGCTTTGTCCACGCACAGCTGGTAAAGACAGAGCACAGTGCTTACTGGCAAAATCCAACAGGTGCTCTGGCCTCCATCTCATGAATCAATTTGATCTGTTGTCCAACACCTAACACTAAATTCATGCATCTCAGTACTGTCAATAGTTTTGCAATCATTTTCTGAATTCAAGGAGTCAGTGCTTAGATTATTGGATTTGCAATAGTTTGAAGTTAGATCCTTTTCTGAACACGATTAGCAAATCTCTGACATTGGAAGAACAAGAAAGCCATAAAGTCTCAGAAGTGTATTTGACTAATTCTTAATCATTAACAGAGCAGTTAAAACGAAAAGCTTGACTCCAAGCACAACAACTTTATCCAAAGTTTTTAAAAGGAAAATATTTACAATTAGAGTTCAGACACTATAAGAGATTATAGCCCACCCCAGCTCTGAGAATTCATTTCAGCACTTCGGTGATTTTAATGCTTTATTTAATATTGATACAGATACTGTTTTGAAGGGATATTTTAGTTTTTGTTCACTTTATATCAGTACTTGTTGGCATGATGACACAGTGGTTATCACTGCTACCTCACAGCGCCAGGGACACGGGTTTGATTCCCGGCTCGGGTCACTGTCTGTGTGGAGTCTGCACGTTCTCCCCGTGTCTGCATGGGTTTCCTCCCGGGGCTCCGGTTTCCTCCCACAGTCTGAAAGACGTGCTGGTTAGGTGCATTGACCTGAACAGGCGCTGGAGTGTGGCAACGAGGGGAATTTCACAGTACCTTCATTGCTGTGTTAGCGTAAGCCTTACTTGTGACTAATAAATAAACTTTAAAGACTCCTTTTCCCAATCTTTTTTTTCTCACATTTTGCCAATTTGCTGACATTTGCTGAGGAAATGTATCTTTTGCTCAAAATGTCCCCTAAGTGTGTCCTCCTTTGGATCCACGGAAAAAAAAATCTACATTTTCATTGTGAAGACAACTCATTTTCAAACACTCTGCACCCGCTGCACTCCCACCCTCACCATTCAATGCCAAACGTCAGTGATGTTTATCAAACTGGCTGTGAACAACACATTCTCCAACAAACTTAATTCCAACCTCCTGAGGAGTACATTAATGTTGTTGCCCTATTTAAAAAAAAATATGAACAAGGCCGAGACCTTTTTATACAGAATAGTTCTGTTAAAGGGATCTTTGTGCCGTGTGGTTATTTTTCACGCTGCTTTTAATATTCCACATTATATGTCTTGTAAGTGTCAGATGATGGAAAGCACACTGGCGAGCAGCAGGGAAGGAAATTTAGTCCTCAGTAGGTTAATAATAATTTCAGCCAAATAAAACAATCTCTCACTTGCCCTCTAATTAGTCAGAAATATTGATTATTGCACTTACTTGGATATACGACAGTCTTTGTGCAAAAGAGGGTGAAGACCTTTCCGTTAACTGAACAAAAATTGATCATTGTATGTATATTTTCCACCCAGTTTACAGTAATCAGAAAATGTCACATTGGGCCTTATTTTTGCTTAGAATCATAGGGCTCGAGTTTACCATTAAGTTGCGCCCGTTTTTGGGTGCAAAAACTCAGTAAAGTCGGGCGTGAGGCGAGTAGCGCAATCTGTGCCCTCCTCCGCGCCAGTTCCCCTTTACCAAGACCCAAATATGGACACAATCGGCACCGTGCCCGAAACAGGCGCGGCGGCCATTTAAATGCATTTGCATGCATTTAAATTGATTTAATGGGCTGCACTCTCAACCTTACCGGCATTTCCCCCTTTACCACCGTGTTCGCCCATCCGGAATCGGCGCGAAACAGACATGCTCCATAAAAGTCCGATTCGAGCACTCCAGTTAGTGAGGAGGTAAGTGCCGAGCGTCTGAAGGCTCTCTGCTTGAGCTTGGTGCGGCGGGGAGGGGGGGGGGGGTGCGGGGGGGGGGGATGTTGGTGGAAGAGGGGGTCCACTTTCACTCTGCTTGTGATCAGTGAGGGGGAAGGGGGGTCCGCTGCCACTCGATGAGTGGAGAGGAAGGAGGAGGGGCCTGTGATCAGTCTGATAGTGGGGTATAAGGGGGTCAGTAATGTTGTGGGGATGGGGCATTGTCTGTGGGGGTCAGGGGGAGGCATTATCTGGCCCAGGAGCGATGTGGCAGGGGAGCCACATTCTATCTTTTTCTTTCTGCACATGCGCAGTTGGAGGCTCCGATCAGAGCTGCAGGATTTTGGGTGCGTTAAGCCCTGCCCGCAGGCTTCTGCAGCGTGATTCAGAATTGCTGTTATTTTTCAGGCAGAGTGCGTATGGGGGCGCCTCAGAACGGGTCTAAAAGTCGGATCTGAAACACTCCCAGTTTCAAGTCCGCCCAGCACTTGGAATTAAAATGGTAAAATAGGGCCCATAGAATCATACAGTGCAGAAGGAGGCCATTCAGCCCATCAAATCTGCACCAACCACAATCCCACCCAGGCCCTATCTCCACAACCCCATACATTTACCCTAACTAGTCCCCCGATACGAAGGGGCAATTTACCATGGCCAATCCACCTAACCCACACATCTTTGGATTGTGGGAGGAAACCAGAGCACTGGGAGGCAACCCATACGGACACGGGAAGAATGTGCAAACTCCACACAGACAGTGGCCCAAGCCAAGAATTGAACCCGGGTCCCTTGCACTGTGAGGCAGCAGTGCCACCCACTGTACCACCGTGCCACCCTGTGCTTATGCTGCATTTGATTGGACTATTGTTCAAAGTGATGCAGGACACGACAACAAAGATCAAAGATGTGAATTTACCTCAATGGAATTTGCTCCTTTCAGCTCACTCTCTCAAGAGGGTGGCCTCATAAAACTAGGCCATTCATAATACAAAAATGAACAGTGCACAATCTCGGTAACTTTAAACCAAACTCCCCCAGTGAAGAACTGGCAGAATTGGATTGACACAATGACATATCAAATTAAGCCCCTCACTAGCCCCACCCACCTCCCATCATTTGCTTTGCCGACATAGAAGCTACAGTTCAAAGAACAAAGAACAGTACAGCACAGGAACAGGCCCTTTGGCCCACCAAGCCAGCGCCAATCATGATGCCTGCCCAAACTAAAACCGTACGCACTTACGGAGTCTGTATCCTTCCATTCCCATTCTATTCATGTATTCATCTAGATGCCCCTTAAATGCCGCCATTGTACCTGCTCCCACCACGTCCCCAGGCAGTATGTTCCAGACATTCACCATCCTCTGTGTAAAATATTTGCCTTGCACATCTCCTCCAAACTTTTCCCTACGCATCTTAAACCCATGTCCCCTAGTACTTGACTCTTCTACCCTAGGAAACAGTATACTCTGTTCATGCTACTTATAATCTTGTAAACTTCTATCAGGTTGACCCTCAACCTCTGTTGTTCCAGTGAGAACAAACCGAGCTTATCCAACCTCTCCTCATAGTTAATACCCTCCTGACCAGGCAACATCCTGTTAAACCTCTTCAGTATTATGCAAAGCCAGGGTAGAATAAATATACAAAGTGGGGTGAAGTAAACCTAGAGGAGAACCTTGTGGGGTATCTTAGATGAAATGGCTGTTCACAGTGTGGACACTAAGATGATACTTTACAAAGAAGATAAACAAAGTGTAGCAGATGTTGGGCCCTCTTGTTGGTGAGTTACTTACTGCTGTCGTTAGATGAGCTGTGTTATCACTCAACCAGTGCCTTCAGGCTGTTTATCCATTTTACTCTACAGCTTTGAATGGAAATAATGAATCACGCCAGCACTTACTCATCTGAAAAACAAGCTACTGGAAATACACCCCTACCAGGGCTCTCTGAATGCATGGTGCAAAGGTTGGTACATCACAACATATAAAACCCTGAACAATCACACCATTTGTTACTTCTCTCAAATGATAATTGTAAATGACAACATTCACTGCAAAGTCCCAGAAAACTGGTCAGCTAGCCAATAAATTTGACTTGGACAAAAGTAGACGATTATTTCTTGGAAAAACAACGAAACAGATTTCACAGTACAGTCTCAAACTGAAGCCTTCATGGCGAGAATTTGTTGTTCATGCTCCTACATTTTCAGTCTTACCTCACTATAGTAAATGCCCTGATGATTTTGTTAAGCATTTAATGTATTATTCAAAAAGTCATAGGGCTGGATAGAACCCATATAATCCTACAGTGCAGAAGAAGGCCATTTGGCCCTTTGAGTCTGCTCCAACCACAACCCAGACCCTATCCCCATAACCCTATGTATCTACCTTAGCAAGCCTCCCTGACACTAAGGGGCAATTTAGCATGGCCAATCAACCTAACCTGCACATGCTTGTACTGTGGGAGGAAACCAGAGCACCCGGAGGAAACCCGTTCAGACACGGGGAGAATGTGCAAACTCCACACAGACAGTGACCCAAGGCAGGAATTGAAACCACATCCCTGGCGCTGTGAGGCAGCAGTGCCACTGCCACCGCGCTGCCCTTGAAATCCTAAAGGCTGGATTTTCCATTTGGAGAATTGGGACCCCAATGTCACAATCACACATGGGTCCCAACTCCCACATGGTGCCAGCAATTGTCACCCAAAATGATTTTTTATAGAACTGGCCTATTGGTGGCCAGAGATTGTGCTCACCATCCAGTTAAAGGTGGCACCTGGGCTCCTGGTTCTGGAGAAGCAGCCTTTCAGCAGTGAAAACTCTGCAGCCTGCCAATGCAGATAAGAGGGATCGATGGTGCTGCTCTCTCAGCGTTTTAAAAATGTATGGAAGTAAAAACAGCCACAGTTTCATCAGCATGGTGGCATCGCCGCAGTTAGCACTGCTGCCTCACAGTGGCAGGAGCCCAAGTTCGATTCCAGCCTTGGGTGACTGTCTGTGTGGAGTTTGCATGTTCTCTCCGCGTCTGCGTGGGTCTCCTCCGGGTGCTCCGGTTTCCTCCCACAGTCCAAAGATGTGCGGGTTAGGTTGATTGACCATGTTAAATTGTCCATGCTAAGTGTCAGGGGGATTAGCAGGGTGAAGGCGTGGGGTTACGGGGATAGGGCCCGGATGGGCTTGTGGTCAGATGGGCCACATGACCTCCTTCTGCATTGTAGGGATTCGAACAGAGTTTTTTTTTTAAGCAGTCCTGAGTATTTGCCCCTCCCCACAAGGCTGCCATTGAGAGGCTGCCTCTTTTTTCTGGCTGTGTTTCACCGACCACCAACACGCCCCCCCCTCCCCGCCCCCTCCCATGGCCCCTCCATCTGTGTTGAGAGGGTGCCCATTGCCAAGTGGAAACTTCCAGTTGGCCTGGGAGTGGGGCCACAATAGGCCTCGTAATTGGCTCAATATGTCACTTACCACTTGCAAGTGAGCAACCATTGCAGACCCGATTGAGCTCCTGGCAAATGGACGGAGAGCAAAGATGGTGCCGGAGAACCGGAATGTCAGCCAGCGGCAGGAATTTCCAGCCCTGCCTCTGTTCTCACCCCATCTCACCACAAAAACCTTGCCCTCAGTTTCTAATGTGCTATCGTTACTTGGTTTACTCAGGTATATTTAGTTTGGCATTAGGCAGCCCACTTATAAAAGAGTACCTTGTTCCAGAAGTTGCAGCTTTCATCACATGTAAGTTATCAGAACAACAGCTTGCACTTATATAGGGTTATTAATATAGCAGAATGTTCCAAGGTTCTTCGTAGACTGGGGTGGGAGTGTGGGATGTGGGGGTGGCGGACAGGGAAGAAATGTAAACAGAAAGGGAAGTAGAGGTTACCAAGATTAAAACACAAGCAATTATATTAGAAGGGAAAGGGTAATCAAGGCTACCATAGACTCTTTAAAAACAGACGCAGGTAATTTTGCAAACAAACATAAAGGATGACAGGCTTACTGTATAATTACCTTGCATCGGCCTTCACAGGTGAGAAAGAGGATAATATACCAACCAGGGATATTCCAGGAAAACAAAAAATGAACTAGGAACCGAAACTCACTATTTCGAACATCAGCAAGAAGCCAGTCAGTGGCACAGTGGAATTATAACTGGACTAGCAATTCAGAGACCTGGGGACCTGGATTTGAATCTCACCTTGGCAGATGGTGAAATTTGAATTCAATGAAAATCTGGAATTAAAAGTCTAATGATGACCATGAAACCATTGTTGTAAAAAAAAACCCCATCTGGTTCACTAATGTCATTCAGGAAAGGAAATCTGCTATCTTTACCTCGTCTGGCCTACATGTGACTCCAGATCCACAATAATGTGGTTGACTCTCACATGCCCTCTGGAATGGAGGGCTGTTAGGGATGGGCAATAAATGCTGGTCCAGCCAGCGATGCCCACGTTCCATAAAAATGAATTTTTAAAAAATCATTAGAAAAATAACTGCGCTAAAGAATGACAAATCCCTGGAACCTCATCATTTCCACCTTCAGATTTGAAGGGAGGTTTGCGAGGAAATTACAGATGCTTTGAACATATATTCCAGTTTTTCTCAATTTAGGAGTTATTTCTTTAGATTGAAAAAATTAGATATATAATTTAATTAATTAAGAGCAAAATGAGAAACTACTAAATTATAGACCTGCTTGGTGTAACATTCATGGGAGGGAAATTATCGGAATCTATAAGTAAGGACAGGCAGGCACATTGAGAAACTTGATCTGATTTCAAAAGAACCAGCTTAGAGTTGTAAAGGGTTGGTCAAGTCTAATGAACCTGTGGTGAACCATTGTTGGTTACCACCAGGAGTGCTGAGCCATGGTTTGGCCAGCACTATGAGTCTGTAGATATGTTACTGTTGGGGTTAGGGTTGGGCTGTTCTACCTGTTAATATAGTCCTATGGTACACCCCAGTTGGCTCCGCCTTTCGGGAGAGGTATAAAGGTCACTGCTCTGCCTGGTGACCCTTTAGTCTGGGATTGTATATAGTAGCTCCGTTATTGTTGGCAATAAAATTGATGCGCGATAAATTACACGGGAGGAAACCAGAGCACCCGGAGGAAACCCACTCAGACACGGGGAAAATGTGCAAACTCCACACAGATAGTGATCCGAGGCCAGAATTGAACCTTGGTCCCTGGCAGTGCGAGACAGCAGTGCTAACCATTACCATCATGCCACCCTTCAACTTCAAATTCTAAATATGAACTGGTGTGATTAAGATCATGTGCTGTTAAATCCATTCACTCCATAACTGGCACGTTGAGATGAAGGTGGCGAAGGACAGAAAGGAGGGATTCTATGATTCTACGACCGTTTGTGCTGGAGGTGTAGCTCAATGAAAAAACAGGCATGGACACGGCCCCCATTAAAGATCTCCAATAGTTTTTGTTGAAGTTAAACTTGAATATTTCTTTGAAGACAATTTTGACAGAAATCCAAGATTATCTTTGGCCATTGGTAGAGTGTAAGGTGTGTGTCCATTTTGCATAGTCTGGGCAATGGCAAGGTCCAACCCACCCCTCTGCATTCATGGAGTCCCACAATGAAAAATCATTCTCCTCACAAGGACACATCACAAAATGGATGTGGGAGCCAGTAGCTTTAAATCTTAAATTACAAAGCAAGAATTAGAATACATTGATACAGCCTTTATTTCCCGGGTACATCCAGCCTCCCGTGTGATTTATCGCGCATCAGAACCTAATTAAATTTGTTGACGAGACAGTTAAACGAGTAGACCAGGGTATGTCCATGGTGATAGTTTGTATGTTCTTCCAGAAGGCAGTTGGTAAGGGTGCCCAGTAGGAACTATTAAAGAAAATGACAGCTCGTACAATTGAAGACAAATTATTGACCTAGTTATTGATTAGGTGGTGAAAGGCAGAAAGTATGGATGATGCTTAATTTGGGAAGAAGTGACTGCCTATGCCCCACTTATATCTGTAGATTTTCACAGTAACTTCATTGCAATGTTAATGTAAGCCTCCTTGTGACAATAAATAAACTTTGCTATCGACAAGTGACTATAGTTTGATGGCACCACTTCCTGACACTAGCTTTCAATTTCAGGCTTTATTCACTGATTTTAAGTCCTACCCAGCTGTCGTGGTGGGATTTGAACCCACATCCCCAGAATATTAGTCTGCGTCTATGGATAACTAGACCAATGACATTGCCATTACACCACCGTCACAAATGAAAGACAAGTTGTAAAGGTTGCATGGAGACATCGGGCCTGATTTTACCATTTTGAGTCTAAGTGCCGAATCTGGGTGTCAAATAGATCCATGCCTGGAATCCTCTTTCCAGCGCGCCTATACGTGTTTTGCTGGCTCCGGTCCGATTCGCGCTGTGGGCGGGGCTTAGTGCTGGCGGACCGATCGGAGCTCTGAACTGCGCATGTGCAGTTCGAAAAAAATCTGACAGAGCGCGCCTGGGCGTGAAAGAAAAAAAAAGCAGAAAGCCGAGAGAGCGGCTCTCTGATGACCATCCTCTGGTCGGGGGGGGGGGGGGAGGCGGCGGGGAGGGGGCGGTGGGACCCAGATCATCCTCTGGTCGGGGGTGGGGGGGTCGGATGCTAGTCTGCGGCCGATCGGTGGGGAGGGAGGGGGCAGTGGGGTCCACCGCCACTCTGCGGGCGATCCCTCCTCCCCACCGGAGGAACGAATCCCTCCTCCCAGAGTGGACGTGCGGTCGTGCCATCCCACAAAACCTTCAGGATGAAGCGATTCCTCGCTAAGAAGATGAAGCGGAACCAGCCGATTCCACAGTGGATCCGCATGAAAACCGGCTACAAGATCAGTACAAGTCCAAGAGGAGACACTGGAGAAGGACCAAGCTGGGCCTGTAAAGGGATACACCATCACTGGTACACTAACAGCCACAGATTACTCTTCCCTGCAGGGGCAAGAGAGCGGGAGAGATGGCTGTGGCTGCAGATCGCGGTATAGGCCCAACGCCCAACTTTACCGCGATTTGGGCGCGAAGTTTTAGTAAAATCGGGCCCATCATAACATTGGCTGATCAGCAGTAACCCAGAAAAAAACTAAATACATCTAGCAATGTGTGCACTCTTCAACTGCAACTTCCATTAGCCAAGCCTTTAGAAATTAATGGAAAATGTACTAAATGTACTAAAATAATGACTAAGGTCAAAAAGGCACTTCTTCTGAGGAAGACAATAGGATGCAGATGATCTGGAAGCAATAAATGTATTATGAACATTTGCTTTACATTTGCTAGAACTGGCAACGCTCACACATATTTTTTCTTGCACAATCCTCAGCTTGTGTTGTCTAGATGTCAGAACCCATGCTACTGAGAGCCCTCCTGTTATTAATATCATTGCTTCTCAGGGGATCTGTGATAAATATACCAAAAAAGTGAATCTGGGCAATATACAACAATTATACGGCATTTGTTACAATTCTGCTTGTTTGTATAGAAAGTGTAAAACAGTAACCTGCACAGTGCGATAGATAAACAGATAACTATATCACATTTTCCACTTATCCACTTGTGGATACCATATGACTTATAAACAGATTATGCACAGGTGTCAATGCAATACGCCTTTTATTTTCAAGGTGTAAAATGCATAGGCAGTACATCTGGAAACAAGCTGATGTCTAATGGACAAAGAATTGCAAGTGGTCTGGATCGCAGCCTAGTTTCCAACCTCTTTCCTTCCAAACAACTGTTAGCAGTGATGTGTGCTAGTGAGGAGTGGGGAGGGGGAACAGGGGAAACTAATGGGGAGGCTCTGGTGAATGAGATGTCTCTGGGTCTGATTAAATGTAGCCGAAAGATGTTTCCAAATGTCTCAGATTCACACTGTGAACCCCAAGACCAAGGGCTGGGACTAATGGACACGAGGAGGCATCTCGCCCACTGACTGCAGAGTCGATGGGAGCTCCGTGTCACCTCTCATAGGGAAGGCTTACCAAGCTAAAGGCCACTCAGGCACTTAAATGGACAGTATTGGAATTTCTGCAGAATCAAAGATCGTGGGAAATCCCATCCTCTGAGATGCTGGCCAATCAGAGGGCAGCAAATCAATTGAACCACAACGCCCCTGGAGTCAGTGGTTGCTGCCAATATGACACCCACCTGCGTGCTTAGTATCATCGCTAGTCCCCGGCTACATGTGAGTGACGGTGGGAGGGGGGTTGTGGCTAAGTTCCTTTGAAATAAGCCCACCCACCCCACCCCCAAACAGGAACCAACAAGCAACCCGTGGTTTGCTTGTCATGCTCCCTGCACAGTGAGTCCTCCACCCCAAGATGAGGCCCTTCACTGGGCCCCATATCGGCCCTTTAATTGCCCACTTAAGGGCCTCAATTGGCGGTGAGGGGAACAGGCCATTGACAGGCCTTATTTAATCAGGGTGGAGTCACAAGGGTGGCTGAATCCACACCCACCATGGTCCCATCTAATTACTAATCTCCCACCACCAAACTCAGCATGAGGTGGGGGGGGTATTAAATTCTGCACCAATAATACATGGCTAATAAATAAATTGTATAGCGCTATCTAACGAACCTTGTTGTCATTTTTACATGTGCAAAACTTCATTTTAATCGCCTCAAACGTCAATGATTTTCCAGTATTTCCTCCTGTCATATAAAAAATATGACGTGAGACTGGAAACACGGTAAAATAAAGAACTTGCAGTTATATGGAATCTTCCATGTCCACATCTTCAGAATATTCCACTGCACTTCAACGTCAAAGAATTATGTTTGAAATGCAGCCAATTTGTACTCACCAAGTTCCCGCAAAACATAAACGAGATATATTTGCTTTAGCAACCGTGAATGAGCAATAAATGTTAGCCTGGATATGAAAATAATTCCCTCCTTTTCATCGAATAGTATGTAATCGTGTATCCATCTGGAAAGGTCCATAGGATTTCACATGAAAGCCTCTCTGACAATGCAGTACCACTTCTACACTGAAGGATTCGCCCAAAATATTGTTTCAATTTCTGTTGAGACTGTTAACTTCTAAAAATAAATTTGAACTTCCAATTGATAACTAAAAGTATTCCAATTGATAACTGAGGGTGGCACAACAAGATTTCATATTTTAAGGCTTTTACTGTAACAGATTAAAAGCACAATTATCTAAATATTATTTTTGTAGGCAATTTATACTTTAAACTAAAGAATAGAAGCTCAAGAAGGTTAACACCATCCAGAATAAAGCAGCCCACTCAATGGGCATCTCATCCATCAACGTCAGGACCCACTCTCTCTACCACTGACACATAGTGGCTTCAGTGTGTACAATCTACAGCAGCAACTCACCAAGGCTCCTTTGACAGCACCACTCAAATTTGTGGCTTCCACCATCTAGAGCAGTGGTGGGCAACCTGCGGTCGGGGGGGGAGGAGCACATGCAGGCCATCGGGCTTCTGACTGCAGCCCATGATACACTTTATTGACTGTTGCCCACATGCAGCGTAGCCCCATTCCCCTGGCTACGCGTAGCTTCTTTCCTAATGGTATGACTGAAGTGATACCCATTTAAAGCAAGGGCAAGTGAAGTGAGGAGCTGATTGCTCACAATATTAACTGCGAGAGCTGTGACTCCTTTTGGGTCCGATCAAGTGTAAATTTCCCTCCAAGCTACACATCATCCTGACTTGGAACTATATCTCTGTTCCTACACTGTTGCCGTATCCTCCATTCTAGAAAAGAGGGAGACAGTAATCAGGAAACTTCAGGCCAGTTAGCCTGCTACCTGGCGTAGGGAAATTGCTGACATCTATTGTGAAGGAGGTTAGAAAACATCAATACAATTAGGCAGAATCTACATGGCTTTGTGGAAGGGAAATCATTAGATCATAAGACCATAAGGATATAGGAGCAGAATTAGGCCATTCGACTCATTGCCACAGAGGACTGTGGAGGCCAGGTCATTGAGTGTCTTTAAGACAGAGATAGGTTCTTGACCAATAAGGAGATCAAGGCAAGAGAATGGGGATGAGAATCATATCAGCCATGATTGAATGGCGGAGCAGACCCATCAAGTCTAGACACTTTTGTATCTCTCCCCTCTCACCTTAAACCTATGCCCTCTAGTTTTAAACTCCCCTACCTTTGGGAAAATATCTTGACTATCTAGCTGATCATTGCCCCTCATTATTTTATAGACCTCTATAAGATCACCCCTCAGCCTTCTATGCTCCAGAGGAAAAAGTCCCAGTCTATCCAGCATCTCCTTATAACTCAAACCATCAAGTCCCGGTAGCATCCTAATAAATCTTTTCTACACTCATTCTAGTTTAATAATATCCTTTCTATAATAGGGTGACCAGAACTGTACACAGTATTCAAGTGTGGCCTTACCAATGTCTTGTACAACTTCAGCAAGACTTCCCAACTCATGTATTCAATGTTCTGACCAATGAAAACAAAACATGCCAAATTTCCTGAGATCCCGAGGGGACTTAACAGAGTGGATGCTGAAAGCATGTTCCCCTTTGTAGGAGAGACCAGAACTAGGAGATATAGTCGAAAAATAAGGTGACTCCCGTTTAAGATGGAGATTATTTGAAAGTTTTTCTCTCAGAAGGCCATGAGTCTGTAGACCTCTCTTCCCCAGGGAGCAATAAAGGCAGGGTCATTGAATAATTTTAAGGCAGAAGTAGATACATTCTTGACTAACAAGGGAGTCAAGGAATAGACAGAAAGGTGGGAGTGAGATTACAATCAGATCAACCATGATCTTGTTGAACATGTGGAGCAGGTATGAGGGGCTGCTCCTAATATGTACATTGATATACATCTTCATATGTTCATATTAAACTGCTGGAATTCCCTCCATAACACACTATGGGTGCAGTACACTATATACAATGCAGCAGCTCCCTACCTGCTCAATTGTATTTAGTGATGGGCAACAAATGTTGCTGTTGCCAGTTATGCCCACATTCCATAAATAAATAAAAACAAACCAGTCAGAGGTTTAAAAACCAGGTAAAATACCAAAAGTCAAAAACTGATGCTAGTGAACCTCCTTGCTGTTCAAAACACAATTATCTATCCAGCGAGTCAGAAAAAAATTAATCCAATGTCAGTTTGACCTTAAAAAGACCATAAAACTATAAGATATAGGGACAGGAATAAGCCATTCGGCCCATCGAGTCTGCTCCGCCATTCTGATAAGTTTCTCAACCCCATTCTCCTGCCTTTTCCCTGTAAACTTTGATCCCCTTGCCAATCAAGAACCAATCTATCTCTTCTCTTAAATACACTTAATGACCTGGCCTCCACACCCTTCTGTGGCAATGAATTGCACAGATCCACCATCCTCTGGCTGAAGACATTCCTCCTCATCTCAGTTCTAAAGGGTCGTCCCCTTACTCTGAGGCTGTGCCCTCCGATCCTAGTCTCCCCTACTAATGGAAACAGGATGAAGAAAACAAATGTTCAAAAGTAGGATCACTTTGCGGAAAAAAACAGAATGTTTCATAAACTGGCTTTATTCCAGCCCCAAGTATTTCTGTATTTAACTATAAGAAGCATTTACGTTCATCATTGCGCTGACAAATTGCTGATACGGATAATAGATTTCTACTGGATTATTGCATTTTATTACTTCAGGATGCGGTTCTACAATAATTGCTCTATTTGATTTTATTGTTCACTGTCACCAAAGTAAAGCTGCCTCATTTCTAACCGCCCAATATTAGATTGTAGCCAGATGCATTAATTCACTGGAGCAAACTACTAACAGCCAAAGCTTTTTGGCTAAAGTTGCTGTGTTCTTAGACAGAATCTTCTTCTTAAACAGCCCCTTGGGATCGACTATGACTGGCTTCCGTTGCAGTTTGATGGGTTCCGCTAATGCTGATTAATCAAATGTGTGATCTGCAGACTCTCACGGTGCTAGAGGGTTGTGAAGGGTTGTGCATCTCTACACATTCCCCGATGAAGTCTCTCGATGTGTTCATTCCCGAATGAACCTTCTCCATTTTGGTTGGTTCCAACCAGAATCTCCCATGTGTCAGTGGGGATGTTCAACCTCTTCAAGAATGCTTTAAGGACATCCCTCAAGCATTTCCACTGTTCTCTGAAAGAATCCTATCCAAACAAGTTTCAAGTAGAAGCATAGGAACTGGGCAGTATTTGTTTTATTCATTCGTGGGACATGGGCATCGTTGGATGGACAGGATTAATTGCCCATCCCTAGTTGCCCTTGAGAAGGTGGTGGTGAACTGCCATCTTGAACCGTTGCAGTCCACACGCTGTGAGTTGATCCACAGAGCTGTTAGGGAGGCAATTCCAGGATTTTGACCCAGCGACTTTGCAGGAATGGCAATATGTTTCTAAGTCAGGATGGTGAGTGGCTTGGAGGGGAACTTGCAGGTGGTGGTGTTCCCATGTATCTGCTGCCCTTGTCCTTCTAGATGGAAGTGGTCGTGGGTTTGGAAGGTACTGTCTAAATATATTTGGTGAATTTCTGCAGTGTATCTTGTAGATAGTGCACACTGCTGCTACTGAACATCGGTTGTGGAAGACATGATTCTGTGACAATGACTATGTCAGGCTGTTGCTTGTCTAGTCTTTGAGACAGCTCTCCCAATTTTGGCACTAGCCCACAGATGTTAGTAAGGAGGACTTTGCAGGGTTAACAGGGCTGTTTGTTTTGCTGTTGTCTTTTCCAGTGTGAAGGTTGATGCCAGGTGGTACGTCAGGTTCATTTCTTTGTTGAGACTTTGCAGCGATTGATACTACTGGGTGGATTGTTAGGCCATTTCAGAGGGCAGTTGAGAATCAACTACATTACTGTGGCACTGGAGTCACATGTAGGACAAACCAAGTAAGGACAACAGATTTCCTTCCCTAAAGCACATTAGTGAACCAGATGGGTTTTTCCGATAATCGACAATGGTTTCGCGGTCAGCAGTAGATTCTTAACTGCAGATTGTTTTATTGAATTCAAATTCCACCATCCGAATTTGTTAAGGTGCATTCCAGCAGTGAGTTCATCTCAGTCAAGCATCATGAGAAGCTGATTGGTAGATTGCACCAGCAGCCGGATGACATGAGACACATTGTAGCACCAGCCACATTACATTTCCCTCTTCCCCATGCTCCCCCATGCTCGCTCAGCAACAGGTAGCCTTGCACTAAAACTCATCTCAGCAGCTTTCACATGTTCACCAGCTCCACTTTGCACAGAACCTCACGTTTGGGACAGGCAGTACTTATTCAGCAAAGTCACTGTTATTGCTGTTCAGATATCTCAGGTTAGGAGTCACAAACATCAGGATGCAAGCCAAAATTGACAATAATTACATATAACACATTACACTAAATATTTGCTCAATAAAAGGCAGAGTCAAACTCGGGTATAATGGACTGTGATGTTAGAATTGTAGGTTTGTATCAGAGTTCATTACACAGTAGTTTACTGATCTCAACCATGCCACGACAGGGCAAAGGGCATGTGCGCGTCTACAAGACGTCTGGAATTTTACTGCCCGGCCCACCACAGGAATCAGAGTGGGCAAGGGGTGGACAATAGGAAGGTCTGTTGTTCTCAGGGTGGATTTGACAGTTTCAGGACGAGCGAGGTTGTAAAATCCCACCTGATGAGAGAGGAAAAACTAAGGGTGTCCATTTAAGACGGCTCGCAGTTCTCACCAAGCAACTTGTTATCGTGTGCATTGAGAGGGTGCTACACTGTCAGAGATGCCACCTTTCATGTGATACACACATGAGGCTCCATCTGCCTGGTCAGGTGGATGCACAAGATTCCGCGGCATTACTTTGAAGAAGATTGGGGGAGGTGCGGGGTGGATTTATCCACATGTTCTGTCTAATATTTATTGTTCAATCAACATCACAGGAACATATTATCTGGTCATTATCACATTGCCTTTGTGAGTGTTTGCTCCACACATATTGGCTGCTGGGTTTCCTACATTCCAATACACTTCAGAAATATTTCATTGACTGCGGAGCACTTGGAGAAAACCAATGGTCATGAGAAGCGCTAGATAAGTACAAATCTTCCTTTTCACATTCTACCACTCTCTTTGTCAGAACTATTGTGTTATACAGAGGAACAGTTTTCATTCCATATTCCAACAACTTCAGGATAAAGGGAAAAGAAAATTGGGGAAATGAGACAGTTTTCCGATATTAAAGCCATTGTGGTAATGTAAGAAAAACACCATTTGTCTTGTCCATTAGCATGACAGGAATAGGTTCATTTGAATTTAGACAGAACCAAGGAAAAATCTTTAAAATAATTTGGCAGTTACATCATGAAATGTTTTGTTATTAATCTCCCCTGCCCTCCAGCCTATCATAGACTGAATCCTTTGTTCATTTTTTTCTCCCTACCCCCTTTCACTGGCCGAAAAACTCTTCCTCTTTCCTCAGTTCTGATGAAAGGCCATCCACCTGAAAAGTTACCTTTGTTTCTCTCCACAGATGCTGCCTGACATGCATGAGTTTTTTCAGCATTTTATTTGTTCTTATTATCAAAGTTAGTGATGTGGAGAGAAAGAAGAAATCCATTAATGGATTTCACAAGCAAAGAACTCTATCATCCCATTTTTGTCAGCAAGACAGGAACATTAGAAAATGAAGTAAGATGCCTAAAACTAAAGTAACACCATAAACAAAATTTTAAAAATAATGCGGGAGATAAATGAATCTCTTCATGTCTCTGGTGCAACCCTGATTTTCAGCACTTCACCAGGTCTTCAGCTGCCGAGGCCCCAAGCTCTGGAATATCTTCCCTAAACCTCTCCACCTCTGTATCTTTCTTCCATCCTTTAAGTCACTCCTTTATATCTTTTTTTTAATCACTGGCTGGCCAGCATTTATTGCCCATCCCTAGTTGCCCTTGCCCTTGAAAGTCTACCGCATTGCTGTCGCTCTGGAGTCACATGTAGGCCAGATCAGGTAAGGACAGCAGATTTCCTTCCCTCAGAAACATGAGTGAATCAGATCAGTTTTTCTCGACAATGGTTTCTTCTCGACAATGGTTTCATGGTCATCAGCAAATTCGAAATTCCAGACATTTTTTTATTGAATTCAAATTCTACCATCTGCTGTGTTGGGATTTGAACCGGGTCCCCAGAACATTAGCTGAGTTTCTAGATTAATTGTCTCACAATAATGCCACTAGGCCATCGCCTTCCCTCTTTGGCTAAGGTTTTGGTCACTTGTCTAACTCTCTCAAAGTGTCTTGGTATCAAACTTTGTCTGGTAGCACTCCTGCGAAGCACCTTAGGATGTCTTCATTACGTTAGAGGTGCTATACAGATGCAATATTTTGCCGTCAACTTTCAGAAACCAGTCATCAACCCAAACAAAAACTGAAATGATCAATTTATTTTAAATGTGAGATGGAAATTAATGCAAGAACACAGCGGGAGAAATTCAGCCTGGGGAATGAAAGTAAACTGACGCAGGGGCTGTGAATAAATTCACCAATAGTTAATGGTGCCTTTAAAATTCTGAGAAAAAAAAATGAACTGCTTATTTTGACAAGATTGTTCATCTGGAGGAATGTGTACCCCATTGCCGCCAAAAGCAAAATACCGTGTGCTGTAAAGAAAGGGACAATTTACAAAAATACATGTTTTACATGTCGGTGTCCCAGTATCAATTGGTCTTAGATCAATAAACATCTGCTGACTGACAAGGCTAACATGTACTGTTGCCAAATTCACGGAAACTAATCCAGTTTTATAACATGCATGTTAAGTGTGAAAGTGCAGGGATTTGTTTAAATTCGTAAATGGATTTTTTTTTTAAATGAACCGTTAAGGATATCTTTTGCAGCGACATTGTATCAATTGATAGAATATGGCATCAAACCAATAAAACATATACCTACGGCGCATGCCATAAAGACTACATAATTATTATCATAAAATGTCACAAATAGGACACTTGTAACCTATACATTGAAAAATGATTTTAACACTGGATATGGGCTTGGAGCATTGTGCCCAGTTTTAGGACCCCATACTGCGCAAAGAATTTAACATTGTTGGAGCTGATTCAGTGAAAAATGACAATATTCAAACCAGACCTTACAGGGCTGAGCCATGAAGGACTGATGGTGCTCCTTGGGACATTTCCCTTTGGAAAGGAAGTTTTTCTTTGGAAAGCCCTTAAAGATTGTGAAAGAGCTATAAGGAGCTAACAGCTTCTGTTGCATGAGAGTCACTGGAAAGAGACATAGAATTAAGGTAAAGAAAACTAAGCGAAATGGGTCTACTGAAAAACAATGGCCAGCCTACAGAGCAAATTGGTTGGGTAGAAGGTCGAACAGGAAACCTGAAAGGATTTCATGTCGGTACATTTTATGAATGATAAATATACCCTTCAGTAAAGAAAGGGAATAAATAGTCTTATTCAGCCCTGACAAAGGGTCATCCAGACTCGAAGCGTTGGCTCTATTCTCTCTCCATAAATGCTGTCAGACCTGTTGAGTTTCTCCAGCATTTTCTGTTTCTGTTTCAGATTCCAGCATCCACAGTATTTTTGTGTTTATCTTATTCAGCCTGGAATCTGTGAATTGGTCACTTGGTAGTACAGAACTTGGGTATTGCTGAAAGAGATGTGCTGTTGAAACTTTTCGGTTTGGACTCATCAGGACAGGATTGCAAGAATGCCAAATCTCAAAGGGGCCAACAAATTATACAACATGAGAACTAGATGCTAATTGGATTGCTAATGGACTCTAATTGGTAAGGAACAGTTAACTGCCAAGCTTTTATTCAAATTCAAACCAAGTAAGCTAACTATGATTGGTCAAGGCATGGGAAATAAACCAGGGAATGGTTGTCCAACAAACTTTTGTTTAGCTGAAAAAGACAAAATGTGTGGACATATTCTTTCTGTCTGCAAAGGACAGGGCCTTTTGTGTGAACACATATACCTTGCAACACATGTAAGTGAGCTTCACTGTGAGCTAGACTGATAATCCTAAATTGGTTGTTAGCGCAATCGAGATTGTTTACTAAGTGTTGTCCAATCGTGGAACCACATCTGATATCGGATGCTATGTTTTGAGATTTGCCAGCTCGGGTTGATTGAGTATGATCTGTCATTTGCCTGTTCTGAATAGCTGAAGGGACATGCTATTTGATACAATCCACCAATCACTGGGACATATGACCTACATACCTGATATCACACGAGCTCTGGAGTGATGTTCTAACTGTTCTCACGTGCATTCTCCACTTGCCAAAAATCAGCAACTTCTCTGCACATACTATAAATTGTTGGTCCCTTTGAGATCTGGTATTCTTGCGATTCTGTCCTGGTGAGCTCAAGATGAAAAGCTTCCACAACATGTCTCTCTTTTCAGCAATACTCAAAATCTGGTAATGTGGTCAGGATTGTTAGGTAATGTTAACATAAAATCAGCAATATTAATACAGGAACAGATTTACAGCCACACACTCCAGGCAGTAATCTGGATAGAGCAGAGAACCTCACCTTTTATAGAGCAACACCTTATCTGATCTTTGTTCCATTGTTTACAGTGTTGTCAATGCCCAGAAATATGTGTGCACAAACTGTTTCATCCGCGTATTTAAAAGTAAGTGAACTATTATCATCTTTGATATGGAGAGAATTGAAAATTGATCATGGGCAGACATACACTTCTGTATTGAAACTGACCAGCAGTAATTTACCACAACTGAATTAATCCTCTTCTATTTGAATATATTTATTATGTTACCTTATTTCTAATATTATTAGAAACAAACATCTACAAGCATCCACTCCCTCCACGCTCAGTAGCAGCAGTGTGTACTGTCTACAAGATGCACTGCAGCAATTCACCAAAAATCCTTAGACAGGACCTTCCAAATACATGACCACTTCCATCCAGAAGGACAAGGACAGAAGATATATGGGAACACCACCACCTGCAAGTTCCCCTCCAAGCTACTCACCGTCCTGACTTGGAAATATATCACCATTTCTTCCCAGTCGCTGGGTCAAAATCCTGGAATTCCCTCCCTAACAGCATTGTGGGTCAACCCACAGCGTGTGGACTGCAGCGATTCAAGAACGCAGCTTACCAGCACCTTCTCAAGGGCAACTAGGGATGGGCAATAAATGCTGGCCAGCCAGTGACGCCCATGTTCCACACATGAATAAAACAAAAATTACATTTGCAGTAAAGTTTCAACTTGAAAAACAGAACATAGCTCTTTGTAGAACACATAAAACCAATTGAAGTTGTAGCTGTTTCTTGGCTGTTGTTAAAGATGCTTTTCGTGATTTCATTGTTATTTCCCTGCGCTAGAATTAAACATAGTGGAGAATCTGTAAATAGCTAAAGAAACAATATTGTGACGCATTTGCTCTCAGAGTAGAACGCCACCAAATAGGAGTGTAGTTTTAAGTTTATTTATTAGTGTCACAAGTAGGATTAAGTTAACACTGCAATGAAGTTACTGTGAACATCCCCGAGTCGTCACACTCTGGTGCCTGTTCGGGTACACTGAGTGAGAATTTAGCATGGCTAATCCACTTCACCAGCAAGTCTTTCAGACCGTGGGAGGAAACCGGAACACCCGGAGGAAACCCATGCAGACATGGGGAGAATGCGCAGACTCTGCACAGACAGTGACCCAAGGCGAGATTCAAACCTGGGTCCCTGGCACTGTGAGGCAGCAGTGCTAACCAGTGTGCCACCATGCAGAGAATTGTCTTGGAAGGGAGAAGAGTGCTTTGCTCACATTTTTCCGATTTATTTTAAATCACTGCAAAATCAGGAGTGCCATGTTACGGGATGACTGGCCTCCAGGCTCCCTCGAGGTCCGCATTTTCACTGAGTGGAATGCCCTCCATAAAACAAGCAGGATCAAATCAGCTGCCTTTTATACACCCCAATTGCAACCCTTTCCATCGCAAGTTCAAATTTCCAGCAATGGTTATTTATTTCATCGATGTGGATCACTCCAAGTTTACTGACTCCACATTCATGATGGCGTTCTTCACACATCCAGCAATGCCCACAGCCTGTCTGAATTTTATGTACAAACAGCCGATTCAAAATACAATTAAACGGTAGCTTACAGTATTGGGCTTCACACCTATCATCTGATCTCGAACCACACATTGTGCGCATTGGTTTGCTGGTTTGGCAAAGGGCTGTGTAACTGCACGAAAGTCAATACCAGCATTGCCACTTCTCAAATTCTAACCGAGACGGCAGTAAAGCAGAGACGGTGGCCAACATAAACCAGCATAAGAAAAGAAAGGAAATCGAGTTGTTTTTACAACATTCAACACTGCACAAAACACAGATAATAATCAGCTACCAGTGGTCTAATAGATTAGAATAACAAAAGTCAAACTGAAAACAGGTGACTTGCACGTTGTCTAAATTGTGTTTAGTGTTACAGTTTGAAAAAGGAGACAAACTATCCCTTTCTGAAAAATGTAAATTGTCCATGTTAATTCTGCGGTTGGGAAAACGTGGGCAAGCGCTGTATTAGATTTCCAAACAATTTCTGGAAATTGTTCCTTTTAGAAAGTGTATTGTGTAAGGCACTAATCCCACTTTTTAACACGCAAAATTAAAATATTTGAGGCAAAAGGGGAAAAATATCACCTGTGCATTATTTCACCAAAAGTGTTTGTAGAGTGTGTGTTTATGTATATATTGCCATGACCTGTACCCAGGAAGTGATGTATCAGTAGCTTGGGTGTTCTCACCATTGTGGCTACAGCCATGGCGTGTAAAAGCTGCTGAAGGCCTTCTAGTAAACTGTTTAAGTTATAGTACTTTGTCATCATTCCTATACAACCCAGCAACTTTACACGGTTTTACACTAAACAGCTTCTCCTTTTTATTCATTAGATACGGGAGTCACTGGCTGGCTAGCTTTTATTGCCCATCCCTAGTTGCCCTTGTTCAGGGGGCAGTTGAGAGTTAACCACATTGCTGTGGCTCTGGAGTCACATGTAGGCCAGACCAGGTAAGCATGGCAGTTTTCCTTCCCTAAGGGGCATTAGTGAACCAAATGGGTTTTACAACAATCGACAATGGTTTCATGGTCAACAGTAGATTCCTGGGGGTGAAGTTTCCCATTCCGTCCACCACGGGAATCGTAGCAGGCGAGGGGCAGACCATGGAAAGGTCCGTTGACCACGGTGGGGTTTTCCAGTTTCGGGGTGAGCGCAGCCAGAAAATCCCCGCCCTTAATTCCAGATATTTTTTCTTGAATTCAAATTCCACCATCTGCCGTGCTGGGATTCGAAAATGGGTCCCCAGAACATTCGCTGAGCTTCTGGATTAATAGTCTAGCGATAATACCACGAGGCCATCGCCTCCCCTCCCTTGCTTAGTAACAGAGTAAAGATGACAAGGTAAATTATTGGCTGCTTAACAAACTTAATAATCAGTGGCCTGGATTTTCCAGCCGCATTTTGTGGCAGGACCCACCACGAGAGATTTGAAGATCCAGCCAAAAGTCTACTAAACTTCGGCAGGACCAGATGATCCTGGCAGGATGTGAGGAGGGTGGGGCTGGAAAATCCCACCTATAGGTCGGCGGGAAACACTCCGTTTTTTGCACCCGAACCAACACTGCCATTTTTGGTAAGATTTTGCCTGAAGAGTCTGAATGGCAGAATCATGTGCAAATTGTCCAGCAACTTGAAGTGAGAGAGATACTGTAAATTGCCACAAATTGCATCGCTCTACCTTCAGCTTTACACATGTGTCGCCTCACACATAAACATCCTTCCGATGGTGTATTTTCGCATTAGTTCACTTTAAGCACCCAAAAAAAGTTAAATGTGGGGGGATCTAGATGTTCTAGCACGAATCACAAAAAACTAGCATGCAAGTATAGCATATAATTAAGAAGGCTAATGGAATGCTATCCTCTATTATGAGAGAAAATGAACATAAAAGTATTCTCCAATTATACAGGGTATCGATGATGCCACATCTCAAATACTGTGCAGTTTTGGTCTCCTTATTTAAGGAAGGATGTAAATGTATTGGAGGCGATTCAGAGGAGGTTCACTAGATTGATACCTGGAATGAACGGGTTGCCCTGTGAGGAAAGGTTGAACAGATTGGGCTTGTTTCCAAGCGAGTTCAGGAGAGTGAGAGGTGACTGTATTGAAGTGTATAAGACCCTGAACGGTCTTGACAAGGTTGACGTGGAAAAGATGTTTCCTCTTGTTGGTAAGTCTAGGATGGAGGACACTTTCAAAATTCAGAGCTGCTCTTCTGGGACAGAGATGAGGAGATTTTTTTTCTCTCAGAGGGTTGTGCAACTTTGGAACTCTGTCTCAGAAGACACTGGAAGCTGAATAATTGAATAAGTCTGAGGCGGATTTGTGTTAGGCAAGGGAATCAAAGGTGACGGGGTAGATGGGAATGTGGAATTCGAACCACAGGCAGATCAGTCATGATCTTAATAAATGGCAGAGTAGGCTTGATGGGCCGAATGGCCTACTTCTGCTCCTATTTCATATGTTTGTATGCGAGTCTATTAATTAACAACGCAAGTACTCTTTTAGAAGTATAATGAGTTTTCATGATTGTGAATTAGCCCCTCTTGCCCAGAAAGTGAACAGTTAGAAATGTGGAATCTTATCCTTCAGGTTGCATATTATTGAAGGTTTCAAAATGCTGAATGTGACATTTTCTTCTGTCCCTTTTCTTTCATGCACCCCTAGTAATTTAGAATTACTTTGAATTTAGAATTCAATGAATTTTGAATTTTGAATTCAAAAAGAAGGTACAAAAACTAGCATAAGGGCACTTTATCTGAATGCTCGCAGCATTCGAAACAAGGTAAATGAGTTGACAGCACAAATCATTGCGAACGAGTATGATTTGGTGGCCATTCCAGAGATATGATTGCAGGATGGTCACGACTGGGAGTTGAATATCCAGGGGTATCAAACTGTTCGGAGGGACCGACAGGAAGATAAGGGAAGTGGTGTAGCTCTAATATTTAGATCAGGGCGGTAGTGAAGATGATATAGGTTCTATGGAAAAAAAGGTTAAATCCATTTGGGTGGAAATTAGAAATAGTAAGGAGAAAAAGTCACTGATAGGCGTAGTCTATAGGCCACTAAATAATGACATCATGGTGGGGCGAGAAATAAACAAAGAAATAACTGATGCATGTAAAAATGGTACAGCAATTATCATGGGGGATTTTAATCTCCATATCAATTGGTCAAACTAAGTCAGTCAAGGCAGCCTTGAGGAGGAGTTCATAGAATGTATCCGCGATAGCTTCCTTGAACAGTATGTAATGGAACCGACAAAGGAGCAAGCTATCCTAGATCTGGTCCTGTGTAATGAGACGGGAATAATTAATGATCTTACAGTTAGGGATCCTCTCGGAAGAAGGGTTGAATTTAAAATACAGATGGAGCATGAGAAGGTAAAATCCAATACCAGTGTCTTGTGCTTAAATAAAGGAGACTACAAAGGGATGAGGGAGGAGTTGGCTAAGGTAGACTGGGAGCAAAAACTTTATGGTGGGACAATTGAGGAACAATGGAGGACTTTCAAAGCGATCTTTCACAGTGCTCAGCAAAACTATATACCAGTGATAAGGAAGGACTGTAGAAAAAGAGATAATCAGCCATGGATGCCTAAGGAAATAAAAGGGTATCAAATTGAAAGAAAATGCATACAAAGTGGCAAAGATTAGTGGGAACCTAGAGGATTGGGAAATCTTTAAAGATCAGCAGAAAGCCACGGAAAAAGCTATAAAGAAAAGTAAGATGGATTATAAGAGTAAACTAGCTCAGAATATAAAAACAGATAGCAAAAGTTTCTACAAATATATAAAATGAAAAAGAGTGGCTAAAGTAAACATTGGTCCTTTAGAGGATGAGGAGGGGGGTGTAATAACTGGAAATGAGAAAATGGCTGAGGCATTGAACAGGTATTTTGTGTCGGTCTTCACAGTGGAAGACACAAATAACATGCCAAACATTCATGATAGGAATGCTATGGCAGATGAGAACCTAGAAACTATCATTATCACGAAAGAGTTAGTGTTGGGCAAGTTAATGGGGCTAAAGGTAAACAACTCTCCTGGTCCTGATGGAATGCATCCCAGGGTACTAAATGAGATGGCGGGAGAAAAAGCAAATGCACAAGTGGTAACTTACCAAAATTCCCTGACTCTGGGGTGGTTCCCGTAGATTGCAAAACAGCAAATGTGACACCACTGTTTAAAAAAGGAGGTAGACAAAAGGCAGGTAACTATAGGCCGGTTAGCTTAACTTCTGTGGGAGGGAAAATGCTTGAATCTATCATCAAGGAAGAAATAGCGAGACATCTGGATATAAATTGTCCCATTGGTAAGACTAAGACGCAGCATGGGTTCATGAAGGGAAAGTCATGTTTGACTAATTGGGTGGAGCTCTTTGAGAACATTACATGTGCAATGGACAATGGAAAACCTGTGGATGTGTTGACAAGGTGCCGCACCAAAGACTGCTACATAAGATAAAGGTGCACGGTGTTACGGGTAATGTATTAGCATGGATAGAGGATTGGTTAATTAACAGAAAGCAAAGAGTGGGGGTAAATGGGTGTTTTTCTGGTTGGCAATCAGTGACTAGTAGTGTGCCTCAGGGATCAGTGTTGGGACAGCAATTGTTTACGATTTACATAGATGATTTGGAGTTGGGGACCAAGTGTAGTGTGTCAAAATTCGCAGATGACACTCAGATGTGTGGCAGAGCAAAGTGTGCAGAGGACGCTGAAAGCCTGCAAAGGAATATAGATAGTCTAAGTGAATGGGCGAGTGTCTGGCAGATGGAATACAATGTTGGTAAATGTGAGGTCATCCATTTTGGTAGGAATAACAGCAAAATGGACTATTATTTAAATGGTAAAAGGTTGCAGCATGCTGCTGTGCAGAGGGACCTGGGTGTCCTTGTGCAGGAATCTCAAGGAGTTGGTTTGCAGGTGCAGCAGGTAATTAAGAAGGCAAATGGAATTTTGTCCTTCATTGCTAGAGGGATGGAGTTTAAAAACAGCGAGGTTATGTTGCAGCTGTATAAGGTGCTGGTGGGACCACACCTGGAGTACTGTGTACAGTTTTGGTCTCCTTATTTGAGAAAGGATATACTGGCACTGGAGGGGGTGCAGAGGAGATTCACTAGGTTGATTCCGGAGTTGAGAGGGTTGACTTATGAGGAGAAACTAAGTAGATTGGGGCTATACTCATTGGAATTCAGTAGAAATAGGGGAGATCTTATAGAAACATATAAGATTATGAAGGGAATAGATAAGATAGAAACAGGGAAGTTGTTTCCACTGGCAGGTGAAACTAGAACTAGGGGGCATAGCCTCAAAATAAGGGGAAGCAGATTTAGGACTGAGTTGAGGAGGAACTTCTTCACACAAAGGGTTGTGAATCTGTGGAATTCCCTGCCCAGTGAAGCAGTTGAGCCTACCTCATTGAATGTTTTCAAGGCAAGGATTTTTGAACAGTAAAGGAATTAAGGGTAATGGTGAGCGGGTGGGTAAGTGGAGCTGAGTCCACAAAAAGATCAGCCATGATCTTATTGAATGGCGGAGCAGTCTTGAGGGACCAGATGGCCTACTCCTGCTCCTAGTTCTTATGTTCCTATGTTCTTATTCATGCACTTTTTTCATCCTTTCTCTGGTTAACATCCGGGTCCTAGGTTCCCTGATAGACAGATAAATGCATGTACACATTCACACACACACACTCCTCTGTTCACTGCACATGAAGAGTCAAATACACACACACATGCGCACGCATGCAAGCACACACGCATGCATGTACACACACACATACGCACATGCATACACATCTCTGTTCACTGCACATGAAGAGAGAGTCAAACAATAACAAACAGAGCCCAAAAGCTTGTAAGTTGAGAGGATAGAGAGAGGGAGGAAGGATCTTATTCAGCTTCTCAGCTGTTTACCCACAGCTCTGCAGAGACAAAGAGACGAATTTTCCCATTCTGGCTGCCACGGGAATCGTGGCAGGCGAAGGGCAGACTATGGAAAGGTCTGTTGACTTTGGGCGAGATTTTCCTCTTCCAGGGCGAGCGTGGCCAGAAAATCCTGCCCAACATGTGCCCAAAACATGCAAAGGACTGAATTTTCAGGTGACTGCCCTCTCCAACTGATCATTAATTGAAAAATGATCATGTATTCCATTACAAATTGATTAGTTCCCTCTCTGAGCCAGAGTCCCATTGTTCAAGTCACTAGCTTTGTCTCCACCCAGTTTTGTATCAGCACATTGTGCTCATGGGATATGAAATATGATTCATTCATATTACTCTGAGGACATTGTCTTTTCCAGGTTTTTGCAGACATGCCATCTCCATCCTAATAAAAGCAAATTACTGCGGATGCTGGAATCTGAAACCAAAAGAGAAAACACTGCAAAACTTTGACAAAGGGTCATCGGACTCGAAACGTCAGCTCTTTTCTCCCCGTACAGATGCTGCCAGACCTGCTGAGATTTTCCAGCTTTTTCTCTTTTGCCATCTCCATCTTAACAGTGCTGCAATGTGGAATGTACAACAATGTGCATTAGGTAGCCACCTTGGCTGTGAGTTCAAGTCACTTCAGTTCCTGTTTTAGAAAGTGTGCACTCACAAGTTCAGTTCATGTTCCAGTCTGGGGATTAAAATTATTTGGCATAAAGCACAACTTTAAGACATCAGATATGTTGTTGCCATCAGCATAAAAATAGATACTCCTGCTTCACATCACTGAAATGTCTCCAATCCCACAAAGAGCGATGAGACAAATAGGTATTTATTTATTGATGGTGTCTTTGGTGAGGATACTGGGAAAACTTGATGTTCTTTAAATAGTGCCCCACAACGTTAATAGATGCAAAATAGAATGTTGTCACATTTTCAGTACCGATGCATTAAACCTGACTAAACAGTCACTGAACTAAAAACATAAGACAACTTTAGGTGTGTCATGAGAATGATGCCATGCCATTCAACATGCATGACCATCAATCAAACAAAATCATGCCCTTTATGTCAACTGTGTTCTCTCCTCCTTGAGGGAGAGAGTGATGGAGCTGAGTTTTTGCAGAGGATGCCAAGGAGTAAAAGTTTAAGTCAATGACGCTTGTTAGGTCCTGGTACTTCAGAATAGAAGGCAATTATCCCCACAGACATGGCCACCTTTTATCCTTCAACCAAGCAACTAAATAAGCCTATCTAATCACCACACATTGCTGCTTGTTGGACTTTGTTCTGCACAAAATGGCTGGTGCATTTTCTATGATATCACAATGACAACACTTCAAAAACATTGTGCTCATGGGATGTAAATGGCAGTAAAGTGCTGCTGTTGTGAAAAGCAGATTTTAAAATGCAGGTCTTGTTCACAGAGAGGTGACAAGGACTGTGATGGTACAGGTAGAATGCAAAGCATTTTTCTGACAATCTAGCAAATAGTGCATTTGTGATCTGTACGGTGCTGGAAAGCCAGTGGGCTTGGTGATTGCCTTTCACAGCGGCAATTGTAACAGGAGGGAAACTGAATCAGATGAGTGAAGGAGCAGCGCTCCGAAAGCTCGTGCTATCAAATAAACCTGTTGGACTTTAACCTGGTGTTGTGAGACTACTTACTGTGCCTGCCCAAATTCAAAGCCGGCATCTCCACATCACGGTGAAGAAGGTTAGGGTGAGGAAAAGTGCCCAAGCCATTACAGGTATGAGTCAACCAGGACACATTCTAACTATGCACCACAGACTAGGTAAGAACAGGATGCCAGGGCAGACCCCAGTGTTTGCATTAAAAACTTTCATATTATATTCTCCCCCAAGAAGGCCAAAACGCCTATTAATACAAACCATTTCCCAGCTATTTTTAAAAATTGCACTTACTGTTCCTGTTCTGGGAAGTTAAAGATAGCTCTCCCATTTCCTGATGGTGATTCAGTGAAAACTCTCTTGCCAGCCTTTTGACCTTTAAATTCAAGTACTTACTAAAATGATAACCATCTCCCCATTGGCCCTGGCAACTACATCACTTGAAGAATTATTCTACCTCCCCAGTGAGCACACTAATAAACAATCCAATACTCTATTTTCAGACACAGGTTCTATCCTCCACTCTTGCGGAAAACCCACCTCCTCCTCACTAACTTGGCAGCAGATCGGGGAGCTGCTTCCCTGTGAAGAGCTATCTCCTTGCCTGGTGGAGGGGAGGGAAGGTCAGCAGCATATCCTTAAACCTACTGAGATCTCTCCCAAAATCCATCCCTCTGCCTCCCATTCTCCACACCTTCTCTTAGCTTTCCCCACTTCTGTATCCCATGCCTTCCATTTCTGTCTGCCGCACTTCCCCCCCACTCCTCTCCCATTTCCTTTCTCCTTCTCCATCCCCTTTCCTCCCACCACACTCTATCCAATTGTCCACTCACCTCCCCCCTCTGCTTGACCTGTTTTGTGTCTAAACAAAATGCAACAACACAGATCAGCTGCATAAGCCTGATTGGAATAATAATTTTTTCAAAATTAAAACATAAGCATTTGAAAGATATATACTGAAAACCTCCAACCTCATCCTGGGATTCTCCGGTGCCACTGCAGTGAATGGAGCTTTGGCTAAGGGCCAGATTCCCCATCCTCACCTGGCAGTGGGGCGGCTACAGATGAGATCGAGGAATTCTGGCCCTTCCCACCAGCAGGATCTTCTGGTCCCACCAAAGTTGACCCCCCATGGTGGGTTCCCTGGTTATGATGTGGACAACTGCCAGTTTCCAGATGCAATTTTGCAACTCATCCGCTTAATCCTGGACCACAATGTCTTCACCTTCAACAACCAGTTCTTCATCCAGACACACGGAACAGCCATGGGGACCAAATTTGCACCTCAATATGCCAACATCTTCATGGACAGGTTCGAACAAGACTTCTTCACCGCACAGGACCTTCAACCGATGCTATACACTAGATGCATCAATGACATTTTCTTCCTTTGGACTCATGGTGAACAATCACTGAAACAACTATATGATGACATCAACAAGTTCCATCCCACCATCAGACTCACCATGGACTACTCTCCGGAATCAGTTGCATTCTTGGACACGTGCATCTCCATTAAGGACAGTCACCTCAGCACCTCACTGTACCGCAAGCCCACAGATAACCTCACAATGCTCCACTTCTCCAGCTTCCACCCTAAACACGTTAAAGAAGCCATCCCCTATGGACAAGCCCTCCGTATACACAGGATCTGCTCGGATGACGCGGATCGAAACAGACACCTCCAGACGCTGAAAGATGCCCTCATAAGAATAAGATATGGTGCTCGACTCATCGATTGACAGTTCCGACGCGCCACAGTGAAAAATCACACTGACCTCCTCAGAAGACAAACACGGAACACGGTGGACAGAGTATCCTCCCGTCGTCCAGTACTTCCCCAGAGCGGAGAAGCTACGGGGTCTCCTCCGGAGCCTTCAACATGTCATTGATGAAGACGAATATCTCGCCAAGGCCATCCCACACCCCCACTTCTTGCCTTCAAACAACCACACAACCTCAAACAGACCATTGTCCGCAGCAAACTACACAGCCTTCAGGAGGACAGTGACCACGACACCACACAACCCTGCCACAGCAACCTCTGCAAGACGTGCCAGATCATTGATACGGATTCCATCATCTCACATGAGAACACCATCTACCAGATACACGGTACCTACTCTTGCAACTCAGCCAACGTTGTCTACCTGATACGCAGCAGGAAAGGATGTCCCGAGACATGGTACATTGGGGAAACCATGCAGACGCTACGACAATGGATGAATGAACACCGCTCGACAATCACCAGGCAAGACTGTTCTCTTCCTGTGGAGGAGCACTTCAGCGGTCACGGGCATTCGGCCTCTGATCTTCGGGTAAGCGTTCTCCAAGGCGGCCTTCACGACACACGACAGCGCAGAGTCGCTGAGCAGAAACTGATAGCCAAGTTCCGCACACATGAGGACGGCCTAAACCGGGATCTTGGGTTCACGTCACACTATCGGTAACCCCCACAGCTTGCCTCCTGGGCTTGCAGAATCTCACTGGCTGTCCTGTCTGGAGACAATACACATTTCTTTAACCTGTGCCCAATGCTCCCTCCACTCACATTGTCTGTATCTTTAAGACTTGATTAGCTGTAAAGATTCGCATTCTAATCAGTATTCTGTAACTTGATTTTGTATCTCTGTGTGCCTTGTTTGTGAGCAAATATCCACTCCATCTGATGAAGGAGCAGGGCTCCGAAAGCTAATGGCATTTGCTACCAAATAAACCTGTTGGACTTTAACCTGGTGTTGTTAAAACTCTTACGGGGTTCCCTGGTAGCAGGTTGAGTGAGCCATGAAGAACCCGTAGACTTTGGCGGGACAGTAAAATCTTGTCAATAGTCATTGGCTCACTGCAGCAGTGCTGGAAAATCCCGGCCACATTCACTTTTCATTATCCCTGTATACTTCATATCTTTGTTAGTTCATAAGGTGGCTGCAAGCACCTTGTGAGGGGAAAAAAATGTTCATTGAATTGTTAACTTTTCACTGTAGAACGCTACCTTGGAAAATTCTGAACCATCTGTAAGTATCACGGTACAGGTAATGAATAGTGTTGGTTATAAAGCTGATGTACAATCCTGGAATTTTAATTGATTACCTTATCAGCTTCGAGATCTTACCTCATTCTTCAGTTGGTGAATGATTGTGTTCATATTAGTACAAGTTGTAATTGCTGCTGTTACCATCCCAGCCTACATTAATAGAACAAAGAACAAGAACAAAGAACAGTACAGCACAGGAAACAGGCCCTTCGGCCCTCCAAGCCTGTGCCGCTCCTTGGTCCAACTAGACCAATCGTTTGTATCCCTCCATTCCCAGGCTGCTCATGTGACTATCCAGGTAAGTCTTAAACGATGTCAGCGTGCCTGCCTCCACCACCCTACTTGGCAGCGCATTCCAGGCCCCCACCACCCTCTGTGTAAAAAACATCCCTCTGATATCTGAGTTATACTTCGCCCCTCTCACCTTGAGCCCGTGACCCCTCGTGAACGGCCAATACTGGCCACGTCAGTTCCCAGAGTGAAATCTGGCTTAAGAACAAAGAACAAAGAACAGTACAGCACAGGAACAGGCCCTTCGGCCCTCCAAGCCTGCACCGATCACGATGCCTGCCTGAACTGAAACCGTATGCACATATGGAGTCCATATCCTTCCATTCCCATCCTATTCATGGATTCGTCTAGTTGCCCCTTAAATGCCGCTATTGTAACTGCTCCCACCACTTCCCCGGGCAGCGCATTCCAGACATTCACCATCCTTCTGGGGTCGATCCTAACTTGTTTTTTTTTAGAAACAGTGGAGGCCAGATACTGAACACGTTCACATGAGTCTGTCAAAGTACTTTTAACACAAAGGATAAAAACATTTGTTAAACAAGAAAAATGAATTGCATTTACAGTGGACAAAAAGATTGGGAAGATCTCATTACAAATACCAGAAAATAATTCAAACTCACAATCTATTTTATCCCAGCAATTGCTTTACAGACACAAAACCCCAGTGAAGATTTACCAGTATCTCAACGCCAAGGTTTCTTCGTTGGGCTGACCCAGTGAAAAACGTACTTTCTTCCAAAGGACTTCTGAGCATTCACTAGATTTTTTTTCCCCCAGTTGGTATCTCTCCCTGAGACACCCAAAAAACCTACAATCTAAACTCACTAAGATAAAGGCAAAATACTGCAGGTGCTGGAATCTGAGACAAAACTGGAAATGTTGAAGTCACTCAGCAGACCTGACAGCATCTGTGGCCTGCTGAGTTTCTCGAGCATTGTCTGTTTTTGATAAATAGCATACTTTGACGTTTATTATGCTATTTATGCACTGATTCTCTAATCAGACAGTGGCATGCTGTCGTTTGTCTTTGTGCCAGCATCTGAAGGATCACTTGTGTGATGCAAGTATAAGAAAATCAGGCATTAAGGAATGCACATCTCTCGGACATCCATTCCATTTAATGGATGGAGAAACAGAGGCTGGAATTCTCCGATGTCGGACGCCCCACCCCAGCTGCCAGCAAGAACTGAGAACTTGGCGCTCAGCCAAATCTCCATTCACAGCAGCGAGACCGGAGAATCCCGCCCGCGAGTGAGGTTTGAGAATCCAGCCCAAGGGTTCCATCTGACAGTAATCTTGCAACCAGGTCTCTCAACTAATTGATGTTACGCAACTTGTCAAGTCAGATAAAGATCAACAAAGATAATTGGGTATGACCAAAATGAAGATTTGAACCTCTCTTTTTGGGAGAAAAATATGACGATAAATTAATGCAGCAGTATTAGAAATGGCAAATGGCATTTTAAAACAACTTTATGTTTTAAGATCCTGTAGGATTGTTGCAGTTATTATTATAAATGTTTGGCCCAGTGCTGACCCTTTCATTATAGAGTCAGTAGGTTGTGGGTTCAAGTCTGACTGCAGAGATTGAGCACATAACCCAGATTGGCACTTCAGTACAGTACTGTGGAAGTGCTGCAATGTCAGAGTTGCAACCATTCAGATGAAGTGTTAACTGAGGCCCCACCTGCCTTCCCATGTGGACATAAAAGAGTCCATGGCACTATGTCAAAGAGCAGGAATTCAATGGCTTGTCAATGGTGGGCGGCACGATGGCAGTGGGCGGCATGGTGGCACAGTGGTTAGCACTGCTGCCTCACAGTGCCAGGGAGCCAGGTTCAATTCCGGCCTTGGGTCACTGTCTGTGTGGAGTTTGCGCATTCTCCCTGTGCCTGTGTGGGTTTCCTTCGGGTGCTCTGGTTTCCTCCCACAATCCAAATGTTGTGCGGGTTAGGTTGATTGGTCATGCTAAATTAACCCTAGTGTCAGGGGGATTAGCAGGGTAAATATTGGGGGTTACGGGAATAGGGCCTGGGTAGGATTGTGGCTGGTGCAGACTCAATAGGCCGAAAGGTCTCCTTCTGCGCTGTAGGGATTCCTCAACCAATAAATAATCAATAAAACAGATTTTCCCGTCATTAACTCATCACATGTTTTTGCTTTTGGCAAATTAGCAGCCACATTTCCAAACTGACCTTGGGATGGCGGGACTGATGATACATGAGGAGAGACTGAGTCAGTTAGGGTTGTACTTGCTGGAATCTAGAAGAATGAGGGGGGAATTTCCTAGAAACCTATAAAATTATAACAGGACTAAACAGGGTAGATGCAAGAAGGATGTTCTCTGGGGTGTCCAGAACCAGGGGTCTCAGTTTGAGGATACAGGGTAGACGGTTTAGGACAGAAATGAGGAGAAACCCCTTCACTCAGAGTGTGGTCAGCCTGTGGAATTCACTATCAAGGCAAGTATCTGAGGACAAAACATTGAAAGTTTTCAAGAAGCAGTTAGATATAGCACTTGAGGCGAAGGTGTTCAAAGGATGTGGGGGGAAGGCGGGATCAGGCTACTGAGTTGGATGATCAGCCATGATCATAATGAATGGTGGAGGAGGCTCAAAGGGCCAAATTGCCTCCTCCTGCTCCTATTTGCTATGTTTCTATGTTTCTACATTACATCAGTGATTTAAGGGCAAAAGTACTTCATTGGCTGCACTTTGGTGTCCTGAAGTTATGAATGGCATGATATAAATCCTTTCTTAACTATAAAAAATGTACCTGTTGTAAATTCCTAGCTTCTTGAGACACCACCAAGGATGTGCAATTATCCTCACGAATAATCATCTCTTTGCTAATCTTTAGGCTTGAATCCTGCAGCATTTAAACAGGTACATTACTCAGACCTGAAACACAGTCATGTCTGCCACCACAGCCATAACTTGCTACCACCACAGTAACAGAATCCCTTCTCTCTATTTCTGCCCAATTTGAAGTGGCACCGTTTAAAATTGAGAGTCGAGCTGGAGCGACTTATGTTAATTCAAATTCAGATTCACGCAAATCTGGGTCCGTGGGTAAGTTTGTATTCCTAAACCATGTGCTTTCTTTCAAAATGGTGGCAACATCAGATTCATGCAAGAGTAAAGGCAAATTTCTAAAATAGCATAATAGAAAACAAAATCAAAGATGTGCTTGCCAGGATTTTGGAAGACAATGGTTGCTGCTGTCTTTACCATTGCATCAGAACAAATATGATTAATAGTTCAAGCCCTCTGGGATTCAATAACCTTGCTGTTAACAATTATACAATAATATTAAGTCATTTTATATTTATAGTTATGATCCATAAGTGGACCTTCAATGTTCTGAATATCCAAAAGCACCGATTTGGTCCTTGAAGAATTTTGAGATTATCATCACAGCAGGAAAATTAATCCCAACATGCAAGAATTGTTTTACGTGTCTAGTTCTCCCCCTACGTTACAATTTTTTTCTCACGTTTAGGTCCATGGGGATTTAGCCCCATTCTCTCTAGAAACATAAAAGTTTCAGCAGTGGCAGGCCAGTTTCCTGCCCCATGCCAATAAATTATACGCAGCCAAAGGCGTGTTCCTTTTACGAGCATGTATTCACCACACAAAGTAACCAGATAGGTTTAATTTGCAAGTTTGTTCCACCAGCAGGACAGAAACAAAATTGATCACAATCTACAATGCACACGCAAAAAAAAAGTTTTATTTGATTTGCTTGGATTTATCATTGTCACATGTATTAATATACAGTGAAAAGTATTGTTTCTTGCGATGCTGACAAGGTATGCCGTTCATAGGGAAGGAAAGGTGAGAGTGCAGAATGTAGTCATCGCTAGGGTGTAGAGGAAGAGCAACTGAGTGCGAAGTAGGTCCACTCAAAAGTCTGATGGCAGCAGGAAAGAAACTGTTCTTGAGCCAGTTGGTACATGACCTCAGACTTCTATATTTTTTTCCTAACGGAAGAAGGTGAAAGAGAGAATGTCCGGGGTGCGTGGGATCCTTGATTATGCTGGCTGCTTTTCCGAGGCAGCGGGAAGTGTAGACAGAGTCAATGGATGGGAACTTTGTTTGCGTGATGGATTGAGCTACATTCACATTTTATTTTGAAAAAGGGCAACATTCAGACAACTGTGCAAATAAAATAAATGGACGTGTAAATGAGCAGTCTTTTTGGGCCACGTCATGTAGACATTGGCATGAAGCAAGGCAAAACTCATTGCTTTTTTGCACTGATAAAATATTTTGACAGGAAAACTTTGTTGCTTCACCAAATTGTTCCAGCAAAATGGAAAGGAATCTTTAGATTTGGTGAAGCCTGGTGAAGAATGACAGACCAAATAACTTCTTGCTGTCAAGTACCAGCGTGTGACAGATTTACACAGGCTCGAAATCCAAATGGGCTACAATTTATTTTCACACCGTGCAAAAAATAAAAGTTACTGTGTGCAACACAGGAAGAGTGAGGGTAATATCCAGTGTTCCCTCTGAGGCAACAGGGAGGCACATACTTTTCTCAAGCACAATTTACAAGTTTTTTCCATCAAACACTCATTGTGTGTACAATAATAATTTGTAATATGAACTTCCACAGAGTTTGTAAAGTCTTTACAACCAGGTATAAATTTGAGTTTCCAATTTCATTCGGCACAATAAAATCTGTGGTCGTATTGTTAAGAGAGGGAGAAAATGGTTTCCAACAAAACTTTCCACTTGCGGAGAGGAATACACAGTCACAATGTCGGAGCCACTCGAATGAACATGATATTTCTACTGTCAACTACATGGTGGAGTAAACTGGATCGGGCTAAGTATCGCCGGATTAATCTTCCACCAGGGATCGGCTGCATTATTTTTTGCTCACAGACTATCAATATTTAAAATGGTTTTGCCAATTAATGTAAAAGAATGGTGCATCCAAGAGAAGCCAACTGGCAAGATAGGTGCTGCTGGATTTGTAGCCTCAGAAACTGTTGCTGTATAGTAATGGCATCAAGCGTTGACCGACTGTGCAAAGAAAACCAGATCTTGCAGCCCCAAAGCACAGTGTTATTTCCATGACAAATGGAATAATAGAAATTATGCCACGTTATTACAATTGCATTCCATCAAATACGCCATAGAATCCATAGAATCCCTACAGTGCAGAACGAGGCCATTCGGCCCATCGAGCCTGCACCGACAACAATCCCACCAGGCCCTATCCCTGTAACCCCACGTATTTACCCTGTTAATCCCTTTAATCTATGCATCCCGGGACACTAATGGCCAGCCAACCTAACACGCACATCTTTTGGATTGTGGGAGGAAACCGGAGCACCTGGAGGAAGCCCATGCAGACACGGGGGAGAACGTGCAGACTCCACACAGACAGTGACCCAAGCCGGGAATCGAACCAGGGTCTCTGGAGCTGTGAGGCAGCAGTGCTAACCACTCAGTCTACTTTTATTTTTTAGGGGAAGCGAGGGATTGAGGAGGGCTGCATTGGGAGAGGGGAAGAGGGGACTTCCGTGCACGCCGTGGACACAGCAAGGGAATAAAAATGATTTTGAGAACTGCAACTGGGGCACAGTCGATAAAACGGCGTGGGGAATCCCTCCCAGTCTCACCACAACAACCCCCTACAATACAGATTCAGAATCTGGTGCAAAGTGGGGAAAAGCATTGATTTCTGCATCGCGCTGCTGGAAACTTTGTCGTAGCATGAAAGCATCATCCAACAGCTGCGCAGAAATTGTCCTGACACAATTTTGTTTTGAAACAGCTGCATAATGCAGCCAAGCTGTGACTGTACAAAACAACCGTTTGCAAGTAGCCTGTATAAAATAAACATCAAGCCCTCATCGCATAGCGGTTATGATTTCCTTGAAAAAAACCAATAAGTTTCCTGCATATATGCAAGGTCAAGTAAAAAGGCTGGCGCGTGTCCACTGCTGCTTTCCAATACACAAGAGTCGACTCTGGTTCAATTTTGGCTCCGTTCCCACTTGCCATTGCCTTTGAACCACTGCAATTTTTCTTCAATATCATTAAATTTAAATGATACAGCATCTACTTCCACATCTTCGAATTGAGAACAGCAGTGCTGCTATCATGACCCTTGTGTCAGGGGAATTAGCAGGGTAAATGGATGGGGTTATGGGAATAGATCCTGGGTGGGGATTGTTGTCGGTACAGACTCGATGGGCCGAATGGCCTCCTTCTGTACTGTAGGGATTCTATGAATCTATGGTCATCTGATTTAAAGGAATCTACTATAGATACCCTGAATGTTTCCATCAGAGATGCTCTCGAGTTTAAAACCATTGATTGTGCAGCCCACAAACCCTCCTTTAACAACACAACTTGCATTAATCTAATAAACACAAATAATCAGTAAACCCTATTTTTAATTTAATCATCCTTATTTTTTGTTGCACGGACAGTTTCTAAATGAAAAGCATTCCAGTTTTACTGACTTGATCACTCCCAAGGTTTGGGTACATTAAATGATCTTCATGTAACCAAGTATGTTGCGCACTAATATCCTGGTGTCACATCGAATGAGCTCTTTATCGCCGTATCACTCATCTCCTGCTTATATGTCAGCTTCTCGACTCCAAAGACGGACAAAAGAAATGATTTCAATGTTTTATCTGGAGAGGATTAGATAGGAACGACCTTGGAAAACTGCCTATTGCCGTCTGCGAGAACTTTGTTCTTCTCAGGCCCGGGTTTAAAAATCCTGGTGTAAAAGTCCTCTCCCTGTGGGTTTTAACAGTATCTACAAAATGTTTCTCTTTAATATTCTGCCTGGATCCCAGTTCCTGATCCGCAAACCCGTAGCCCAAAAAGTGGCTATAATTCAGCATTCGTACACAGGTTATTATCATGTAGGCCACTGAGTAAAATAAAGTTTATTTATTAGTCACAAGTAGATTTACATTTACTGTGAAAATCCTCGAGTCGCCACACTCCAGCACCTGTTCGGGTACACTGAGGGAGAATTTAGCATGGCCAATCCATCTAACCAGTATGACTTTCGGATTGTGGGAGGAAACCAGAGCATCTGGAAGAAACCAACACAGACACGGGGAGAATGTGCAAACTCCACACAGACAGTGACCCGAGCTGGGAATCAAACCCGGGTCCCTGGCACTGTGAGGCAGCAGTGCTAACCACTGTGCTGCTCTAACTGAATGATTTATTTTACACGGATTTCAGGAATTTCACTGGTATTTCGGAGACTGAATTCCGCAATTCAGTCTGATTTTCCATGAAAATCATAAAGTGCATCCCTGGTGACCATGGCAACAGACCTGAATCAGCAACTCAGAATGAATAACCACACGACTTATTCAGCTGGATATACATCGCTCTCACATCAAATGCAAATCAGCTTAAAGTGGTCTCTACAAATTCTAATTCAAATATTGTTTTGCACGGTTCTATTTCCTACCTACGAAGAAAGAGTCATGTTGAGGATTCATTTCACATAACTGGAGTGACCCCAAGGACCCATCATGCACTACATCATTAAAGAGACAGAGGGCTGAATTCTCCAACCTCTCCCGCAGCTGAGATTCTCCAGTCCTGCTGCTGAGCACCAAATTCTCCATTCACACTGACAGCAGCGGTGGGGCATGAATGGCCGGAGAATTCCAGCCAGAGACTTCTAACCTTTTGTTTTTAATAACGTTTATAACACAGAGGGACCTAGGTGTGCAAGTCCACAAATCCTTGAAGGTGGCAACACAGGTGGAGAAGGTGGTGAAGAAGGCATATGGTATGCTTGCCTTTATAGGACGGGGTATAGAGTATAAAAGCTGGAGTCTGATGATGCAGCTGTATAGAACGCTGGTTAGGCCACATTTGGAGTACTGCATCCAGTTCTGGTCGCCGCACTACCAGAAGGACGTGGAGGCGTTAGAGAGAGTGCAGAGAAGGTTTACCAGGATGTTGCCTGGTATGGAGGGTCTTAGCTATGAGGAGAGATTGGGTAAACTGGGGTTGTTCTCCCTGGAAAGACGGAGAATGAGGGGAGATCTAACAGAGGTGTACCAGATTATGAAGGGTATAGATAGGGTGAACAGTGGGAAGCTTTTTCCCAGGTCGGAGGCGACGATCACAAGGGGTCACAGGCTCAAGGTGAGAGGGGCGAAGTATAACTCAGATATCAGAGGGACGTTTTTTACACAGAGGGTGGTGGGGGCCTGGAATGCGCTGCCAAGTAGGGTGGTGGAGGCAGGCACGCTGACATCGTTTAAGACTTACCTGGATAGTCACATGAGCAGCCTGGGAATGGAGGGATACAAACGATTGGTCTAGTTGGACCAAGGAGCGGCACAGGCTTGGAGGGCCGAAGGGCCTGTTTCCTGTGCTGTACTGTTCTTTGTTCTTTGTTTATCATTAGTCCATTCTCTGTTTCTGTCAGTAAAAAATCTATTTCAACAAAATAGTGCAGAATATTTTTCTTTGATCCCAAGTGTGGAGCCTAAAATGTTGCTTTGTTACTTGACATGACATAACATTCAAGGCTATACCTTATAAAGCCTTTATAAGGCTATATCTTATATAAAGGGTGGCATGTTGGCATAGTACTGGACTGTACTGTGTACAGTTTTGGTCTCCTTACTCGAGAAAGAATACAGGCACTGGAGGGGGTGCAGAGGAGATTCACTAGGTTGATTCCAGAGTTGAGAGGGTTGGCTTATGAGGAGAGACTGAGTAGACTGGGGCTATACTCATTAGAATTCAGAAGAATGAGTGGAGATCTTATAGAAACATATAAGGTTATGAAAGGAATAGATAAGATAGAAGCAGGGAAGTTGTTTCCATTGGCGGGTGAAACTAGAACTAGGGGGCATAGCCTCAAAATAAGGGAGAGCAGATTTAGGACTGAGTTGAAGAGGAACTCCTTCACACAAAGGGTTGTGAATCTATGGAATTCCCTGCCCAGTGAAGCAGTTGAGGCAAACTCATTGAATGTTTTTAAGGCAAGGATAGATAAATTTTTGAACAATAAATGAATTAAGGGTTATGGTGAGCGGGCGGGTAAGTATAGCTGAGTCCACAAAAAGATCAGCCATGATCTTATTGAATGGCGGAGCAGGCTCGAGGGGCCAGATGGCCTACTCCTGCTCCTAGTTCTTATGTTCTTATGTTCTTATAGTGGTTAGCACTGTGGCCTCACAGCACCAGGGACCCGGGTCCAATTCCAGCCTTGGATCACTGTCTGTGTGGAGTCTGCATGTTCTCCCCATGTCTGTGTGGGTTTCCTCCGGGTGCTCCGGTTTCCTCCCACAGTACAAAGATGTGCAGGTTAGGTGGATTGGCCATGCAAAGTTGACCCTTCGTGTCAGGGGGATTAGCAGGATAAATACATGAGGTTACGGGGATAGCACCAGGGTGGGATTGTTGTCAGTACAGGTTCGATGGGCTGAATGGCCTCCTTCTGCACTATAGGGATTCTATGATTCTATGGGCCAAGTACCGGTAAATGGGATTAGGTGGGAGATCAGGTGTTTCTCACATGTCAGTGCAGGCTCAATGGGCCAAAGGGCCTCTTTTGCACCGTATGATTTTATGATTCTATGCAGTTTATCAGGAAACCAATTATAATTTAAATCTGTATTAGATCAACAAAACAGAAATAATTGATGGAAGCAAGATGTGAAAAAGAGCTTACACAATGCAAACTTCAAAGGAACTCAAGCGATAATAAAGCATTCAAGCACAAGCTAGAGCTTGTCTCATTGCAGTTCACAAAGTCATATTAGAATTAACAATGGGGCCTAGTTTTTAAGCACATTATATACAATAAATCATTGAAATTATACAAGAAACAGAAAGTGTGTTGTGGTAGACCTGAAGTGGACATCCAGAATTCATAATTTTATCAGCAATCATGTCTTCATGTTAGTCTGCTTGAGTAGTTCAGACTCTGCACCATCACTTCTACCTCCTCAACCAGAAAACTGTGAGTCATCCACTGCATTCACTTCACATTGGAGCAAATATAAGCATTTTAAGTTATTACAATAAGACAAAAAAAAGACTTGCATTTATTTAGCATCTTTCATGGCTTCAAAATATCTTGGACTCAGCTAATCATTCATAATAATGTCATCTGGAGAAATGCCTGGCATTCTGTTTCTGTTGGTACTGTTCACAAATGGCCTCATTATGAATGCTTGGCTGAGATCCATGACTCACTAATGCACTCAGGCGTCTATTTCCACAGTTGGAAGTGGAGTGTTTGCTTTGATTGTTTGGCATCTCGATGAGGTTTCAACAAGTTATTTTTTGTGTTATTTCTTTCAATGTCTACGTTTACTTGGATTAGATTATAAGGTATAAAATGAGGTAAAACTTCTGTTATTGAAACAAAAATAGCTCTATTTGATTGACACTTTTATAGGATTTTAAGAGTAGCAGTTTTTTTTCAAAGTAGATTTCTGAAGGGATTTTAAAAATAACTACATTTCAAAACTTGACATAGGAGAGGCATGGAGGCAAAGAAATGGAATAGGAAGTGGGTGGGATGAGGATCAGTGAGGGGTTAGAGGACAAATCAGCCTTTCAAACAACTGGGTAAATGTCCCAGAGATCATAGGCTGGTCTTCTAAACAGTCAACTTCGGAATTCGCCCCTCTCCATCGCCACCTCTGTACTGTCTCCGGAGACGGTGGGCCTGACTCCATCCCACTCCCGCTCCCTGGAACAAAGGTAGAGTGGGCAGGCTCCTTTTAAAGGAGACGGATGCATTCCCCAACTCAGGTTTCTTGGCTCAATCGCCAAAATCCAGACCTCATTCTGTCATAACCGGAGGCCTTGACTACAAGATTGCTGCTGTAAAAGGTCAGAAGAGAAAATATTAACAGGAGAGGGAATTGTTCCTATCATAGATATCGGGATTTTCTGGCCACGCTCGCCCTGATACCGGAAAATCCCGCCGGGATCAACGGACCTTTCCATGATCCGCCCCTCACCTGCTACAATTCCCGTGGTGGACAGAGTGGATCCCTACAATGTAGAAGGAGGCCATTCAGCCCATCAAGTCTGCACTGACTCTCTGACAGAGTACGTTAACTAGGGTCTCTCCCCCGCCCTATCCCAGTAACCACGCACATTCAACATGACTAATCTATCCAACCTACACATCTTTGGACATTAAGGGGCAATTTAGCATGGCCAATCAACCTAACCTGCACATCTTTGGACTGCCGGAGGAAACCGGAGCACCCGGAGGAAACCCACGCAGACACAGGGAGAATGCGCAAACTCCAAATAGACAGTCACACAAGGACAGAATTGAACCCAGGTCCCTGGCACTGAGAGGCAGCAGTGTTAACCACTGTGCCACTATGCCACCCTTACAGCTAAGGCCCGTGTTTGAAAGAATGAAAGGAGATTGACCCAATAGTTTTTTGTGCTTCACGTTTCAGAAGGGAGAACCTGAGAACAAAGCTAATACAAAAGTGGAAACATATACTGGATCAATTAATAACAAGGTTATTGAGCATTTAAAATTCTGTTCAGCTTTATTTCATTACCATCAACAAACACATGGTAGCACAGTGGTTAGCACTGCTGCTTCACAGCTCCAGGGTCCCGGGTTCGATTCCCGGCTCGGGTCACTGTCTGTGTGGAGTTTGCACATTCTCCTCGTGTCCGCGTGGGTTTCCTCCGGGTGCTCCGGTTTCCTCCCACAGTCCAAAGATGTGCGGGTCAGGTTGATTGGCTAGGTTAAAAATTGCCCCTTAGTGTCCTGGGATGTGCATGTTAGAGGGTTTAGCGGGTAAATATGTGGGGGTAGGGCCTGGGTGGGATTGTGGTCGGTGCAGACTCGATGGGCTGAATGGCCTCCTTCTGCACTGTAGGGTTTCTATGATTTCTATGATTAAAAAAACATTCAATTTAATCATACAGTCACGGGGCACCACGGTGGCACAGTGGTTAGCACTGCTGCCTCATAGCATCAAGGGCTCGCCTTGGGTCACTGTCTGTGTGGAGTTTGCACATTCTCCCCATGACCGCGTGGGTTTCCTCCGGGTGCTCCGGTTTCCTCCCACCAGTCCAAAAGATGTACTGGTTAGGTGCTGAATTCTCCCTCTGTATACCTGAACAGGTACTGGATGGTGGTGACTCGGGGATTTTCACAGCAACTTCATTGCAGTCTTAATATAAGCCTACTTGTGACACTAATAAATAAACTTTACAAGTTACAAAAGGAAGGTGCTTAACATTTGTCCCGTGACAGATCAGGAAAACAGTGCAAATTAAATAAATCCAATCAGCCCTTAAATCCGAATTTATTGGAAAGTTTGTACATTCACTAATTTTATGAATAAAACTTTATTGTGCTAATTTACGTTATTGGCATTTCAATTCTTACAAAGCCTAAAGGTGAAAAGAAATAATTTGTTTCCATTTTGGGTTTAACAAATCAGTTCTGAGCTGTTTCTTAAGAAGCAAAGCAAAGCTCCTGTCTGTGGCACTCTTGCCTCAGAAGGCTACGGATGCAAGTTCCACTTGAGTACAAAAATCAAGGCTGACCGTCCACTGCAGTACTGAGGGGATGCTGCACTGTTAAGTGTTGTGTGTTGCGCTTAGTGAGCCTAGCACAAGCTCAACTGCAGGCAGCCATTAATGAACTAAGTTTATTTACACCTCCCCAGCAGGAGGGGCAATAGAGCGAGCTCTGCATTGGACTCCCTCCACACTTTTAAAAAAGACACAAATTACACATTAAAAGGGAAAATGGTACATGTACATAATTTCCCAGAATGCAGCAGGTCTAAACCAACAACAACAATGCCTTAAATGTGACAAGTTGGATCGCAAATTTGTTTTTACATTCATCACAACAAAATACACGCATAAAACTGACACTGCCAGAGTAATTTACATGTAAAAATATATTTGTTTTTCCTTCACACCCATATGCATTTAATAGAACATCATTTGACGATAAATAATGATAAAAACAACTTGTTACCTCCTACCGACATATTTTCAATTAGCCTATCAGGCTTCTTTCTCTCTGTCTGGGTATCGCCTTCCATTTTCATTAGCTTGACTCTGGTCTCTGAGTAGACTTCTCCCAGAATTCTCTTCTGCCGCCTCAGGTGGATGCCCTTCTTCCTGTTTATCACTGGAAGGGTTCACCTGTCCAGCCGAGGTGACTGAGACAACTTCTCCCAGAATCCTCCTCTGCCGCCTCTGTTGGATGCAAGTCCTTCTTTCTTATCTGGATAGACACATGAACAGGCGGGGAATAGAGGGATACAGGTGGTTGGTCTCGATAGGACAATGTGATCGGCGCAGGCCTGGTGGGCTGAAGGGTCTGTTCCTGTGCTGTACTGTTCTTTGTTCTTTGTTCTTTTTGGAAGAAGCTTTAAGTCAATCATCTTGAAATGAGCACCACCATTACCTTACGAGGCCTGAAAAAAGACTCACACGAAAGCTACCCCCACCCTTAAAATTCAATAGTCTAACAGCTGAGTAATTACTTTGAAACTCATATCACAGGGCATGAAGATAAAATTTCCCAGAAGATCCAACTTGGCAGTTACATAACAACTTTAAAAGAAAGAGCAAACCTTAAAAATCTAAATAATGTACTAGTAACAGTAGAGAAACAACAACAGCAACACCTTATCCTTCCGTGCTGCTCCGATGATCCAAATAAACCAGAGAGTCAAGAGGTTGTGAAAATAACGTTGGAGAGTTTGTGATAGAGGTGGAGGCGAAAAAGCAAAGCTGGAAGATTATATGGAGAGGACAACAGATGTAAAAACAAACATAAATAAAAGTCACAGAAGTGAAATATGTAAAAAAGCAGGAGTGAAGAGTACCCCTGTTCAGTGACATTATCCATCTATTTCTGTGGTAGTGTGGCCCCTTTACTGGACAATCCTTCATGGGCCACGAGACCAGGCTGGAACCAATGGAATGCGAGTGTGCAAACCTGAGCCTATCGAGATCGAGAGTGCACATTCCCGGGGCTGGAGGCTGCAGTTGGAGTCGGGGTGTTGTTAGGAGCAAACCTGTATGGTTGTGCTTTAAACTTTTCATTCTTCTCAATCAATAAATCCTTTAGTTTGTTACTTGCCACATCAATTCGCCTCAAGTTCCCGGCGACTTTTTCTGTAGGTTTCAAGCTTGTCTGTGAACACATACATACAAGCGTATTTACAATTTCACTTCAAAATAAAAAACAGTGGAAATCTCAACAAATATATTTATGATGTTGCAATACATAGTATCAGATGGAATCCTTACGCTCTCCCCCAATAATTAAACTTCGGGAGGATAGGGTACTTCACTTGGTTTGGAACATTGCCCTTTGACTTCTGTGCCCTGGATTGACTATTCCGAGAATGATGGGAGGAAAGAACCTTTAAAGTAAATTGCATGAATTTATTCTGTTCAGCATCAACCACCTTGAGCAAATCTTCCCAACTTAGTACCTGGCAAAACAGTGGGATCATTTTCATGGAACCCAGTTCCCTGTACAACCGTCTGATAGTTGCTCTTTACCACAACCAATCAATTAAAACTTGTGAAGAAGGGACTTTACAGGGACTCTGCGCCTGGCCATATTATGGGAATGCCTGATGTCCACAAAGACCTTCTCAAGACTAACATCTACACGGCGAACAGAAAACATCACAAAAAAACAGACAGCGGGTAACAGAAATGGAAAGCAAAAGGAAAAAAAAATTAAATGTGCAGGTAGAAAATATAGAGAAAAAATACAAGATTATGTTGAAATAGAAAGTCAAATAAATAAAACATTTCATTTCCTACATTAAAGCAGTGATTACACTTCAAAAAATATTTAATCTGCTGTAAGCTATGTGGGGCATCCTGAGGTTGTGAAGGTTGCTATGTAAATGCAAGTCCTGTGAATAAAAAAAAGTGTTGAAAACTTCAAACCTCGCCCACGGCCGGGATTCCCCTGTGCTGCCACAATGACTGGAGTTTTGGCTGAGTGCCAAATTCTCCATTCCCGCTGGCAGCAGGGTGGGAATGGACGAGATCGGAGAATTCTGCCCGCGGTCTTTCATTGGACCATAAAAATGTAAATGTGACCTTGCAAAATTGGGCCTCACTGCGGACTAGTAATCGTCAGGACTATTCATTCAAGTAGCAGCGTCCTGGGGGAAAAAATTATTTTGAACAGAATGCTACTCAAATCCAAATGTAATCAGATGTTTTACTAACTAAATAAGTGTTTTGCCAACAGAGCTTAAAATGATTCCTTTCTCACCTCATTATTTTCTAATATGGCTTCCCTGTCTCCCAGAGTATAGCGCGTTTACTGTGGCCCAGCGCACCGCCAGCATCAAATAAAAACTTCTCAAACAACTTACTTTAATAATCAGCAACAAAACCGTAATTTCAAATCTTTAAAGTTTAATCTGCCGCGCAAGTGGTTATATGAAAAGAAAATGCACAAAACAGCTGGAATCCATCTGCTACTGCTTTGGGGAATTATTAAACAGCTGCATTCAGCTGTTTAGAATACAAGAGGGGTTAAGCCGTGACTTGCTGATCCCCCATTAACCTGAGCACTGCTTCTAGATTGAAAATAATACTTTTCATTTTCCAATCATGGGATTTTTCGTTTGGTGCCTAGAATGGAGACAGGTCATGCCCACTAACCCATGCATTCACTATCTGCATCAGACACTTCTGGGTCGATGATGGCAGGTCGTAAATACATAGAATCCCTACAGTGCAGAAGGAGGCCATTTGGCCCATCGAGTCTGCACTGACCACAGTCCCATCCAGGCCCTATCCCGTGACTCCATATATTTACGCTGCTAATCCCCTAATACTAGGGTCAATTTAGCATGGCCAATCAACCTAACCCAAACATCTTTGGACTGTGAGAGGAAACCGGAGCACCCGGAGGAAACCCACGCAGACATGGGGAGAATGTGCAGACTCCGCACAGACAGTGACCTAAAGCCGGAATTGAACCTGGATCCCTGGCGCTGTGAGGCAGCAGTGCTAACCACTGTGCCACCGTGTTGCCCAAATGGAATACAGAGCCACCCCTACACCAACGCCTTCATCCCACCAAATCCAAGTCCCCCTCCCACAAATAATGGCACCTCAACACCCAAACCCTGGTGAGCACTCCTTGCTGACTAATATTATGACATTTTTCCTTCCAACACTAAGCCAATCATTGCTGAGTTATGAGCAGTTTTACAATGTGGACCCATATTCACTGGAGACAGGAATACAATTGGTCAAACTTACCTCACTTAGGATCTTTAACCCAGCCAACATTCATCCCATTAATCGGGTCTAGATTTTGACTCAGGTCCCAGCATGGAAAGGACACTGTTCTAACCTTGCAGATGACCTAATCTTCTGATTTACGAGACATTTCCAATGCTGAATAATTTAAACTACCACAAAATTCTGGAATCATATGGAAACAAATAACAATTCTCAGGAGCAAAACAACATTAATTTGTTGCGACATCAATGTTTGAACCACTCATGTTCCAGCACAGAGCAAAATCTCGATAAAGATTCAGCTGGCTGAATCTGCCACTCTCCGATGTGTTTTAGTAAGAATGTCTATGATTATGACTTGACATGTCATATCAATGTGACTTCTCATTCAATTCAGATCAAAACAGAATCTAAAAGACTGGGCAATTGACTCTAGTCTGTTCTGTCATTTTTATCCGTGCAACAGTAATTATTTTCAAATGCGTGCTCAAGGCCTCAGTTACACAGTGTACCTGGAGTTCCTCCAGCTAATCCCACTTCAACTCAATGGAAACGATTTACATGTTAGCACATTTGCATTTATTTAGCAATTCTGTGCTGCAGCCTGGGGCTGGTGATTGATCTAACCTTCAATTTGGATTAACGTGGCCCAGGTCAACCATTTGCAAGGCCAGCCCTGATGGGATCCGTCACAATCCATCCCTGCATTTCCATGGGACTGGCACGGATGCTGCAAGCAAATTGATCTGAGGTAAACAGCTCTGAGTACTGCTGCCTGCTCATGTGGACCTAACATGAAATAGGGCACCATTCTAGGAAGGGCAAAGAGTTTATCTGCTGATCTATCTCGCAAGCTCCACATAGCTAGCATCACCTAAACCATAGATTAACTGGTTGTTCATCTAATTAGGAGCTTGGAGAGCCTTGCCATGGATGAAAGGTATGGCTGCTAAATTTGCTGATGATATAAAGATGGGAAAGTAAGTCGTGGAAAGGGCAAAGGGATATAGATAGGTTAAGTGAATGGGAAAATGCAGTATAAGGTGTGAAAATGTGAAATTGTCCATTTTGGCAGGGAATTTTTTTTTTTAAATGAAGCATATTAGCTTCATTTATAATAATCTATAATAGTGAAAGATTGCAGAGCTCTGAGATGCAGAGGGATCTGGATGTTCTAATGTATGAATCACAAAAGGTTAGTATGCACATTCAGCAAGGAACTGGAAAAGATAACAAAATATTAGCCCAAAGATGTGCGGGTTAGGTTGATTGGCCATGCGAAATTGACCCTCGTTTCAGAGGGATTAGCAGGGTAAATCTGTGGGGTTACGGGAATAGGGCCTGGCTGGGATTGTGGTCGGTGCAGACTCGATGGGCCGAATGGCCTCCTTCTGCTCTGTGGGGATTCTAAGCATCTAATGCTATCATTTATTGCAAGGGGAATTGGATACTCAGGTAGAGATGTTTTGCTTCAGTTATACAGGGCATTGGTTAGACACAGGAGATTCTCTGGCCAGCCAGCAGCATGTTTCTCACGGCAGGAGGTGGCACGCCGTTTGCCAGCGGCCGGATCTTCTGATCCCACCACCGTAAATGGGATTTCCCCTTGACTGCACCCCATGCTGCCGGGAAACCCACAGCCGGGGTATAACATTGACGGGAGCAGAAGATCCTGCCATCGTGAACAGCCGGAGAATTCTGGCCCACATCTGGAGTACCATCTACAGTATTGGTCATCTGATTGAAGGAAGGATATAAATGCATTGGAAGCAGTTCAGAGAAGGTTTACTCGATGAATACCTGGAATGGGAGGGTTGTTTTCTGAGGAAAGGTTGGACTGGCTAGGCTTGTATCTGCTGGAGTTTAGAAGAGTAAAAGATGACTTGATTGAAACATATAAAATCCTGAGGGGTCTTGAAAGGCTGAATCGAGAACAAGGGGTCACTATTTAAAAAGAAAGGATGAGGAGACTTTTTTTCTGTCAGAGCTTGGTGAGTCATAAAACTCTCTTCCTCAAAAGGTGGTCAAGACAGTGTGAACATTTTTAAGGCAGAGCTGGATAGATTCTTGGTAAGCAAGGGGGTGTATCATCAGGGGTAGATGGAATGTGGAGTTGAGGTTACAATCAGATCAGCTATGATCTTATTGAATGGTGGAGTAGGCTTGAGGACCCAAGTGGCCTACCTTTGCTCCTAATACGTATGGTCATATGTACCTCAGCACACAACAAGCACTGAACTTCATAAATAATTAATTTGTCTTAAAAAATAAATGTTTGATGGTAGGATACAATTGAAGGGCAAGTTATTTCCCTTAACATAACTAGTGTTCTTCTTTCTTTTGCTATCAGCTAATCTCCATTTTCTTCCTCCCATGTTTAGTTTCTCAATGAATCAAAGATAAAATAATGTGGCTCATGAACTTGTCTATGGTGACAACCTTTATTGTGAAATAATTTACATTTATACAGTGCCTTTCATGACTACAGAATGTTTGAAAGCACTTTACAGCCAATAAATTACTTTTGATGTGTAATCACTGTTGTAATGGAATTAATCTGTGCACAGCAAGCTCCCAGCTTGCTGTGCTTAGCAGATAATCTGTTTTTTGTGATGTTGATTGATGGATAAATGTTAGCCAGGAGACTGAGCAGAATTCCCCTGCTTTGCTTCAGAACGGTACCATAGGATCTTTTACATCGACCTGAGAGAGCAGACAGTCTCAATTTGACATCTCATCCAAAAGCTGGCATCTCTGACAATGCAGCATTCTCCCAGCACTGCACTGGAGTGAAACCTGTACCTACAAACTTCTGACTTAGAGGCAAGATTGCTGCCAGCTGATATTGTTAGCTCTGATAAAAAGTCAACCAGACAGGAAATGTTAGCTCTGTTCTCTCCGTGCCGTCAGACCTGCTGAGGTTTTCCAGCATTTTCCGTTAATTTGCCTGTCAACATATATTGTTGTGGCTAATGGGTACATAGATGCTCTTGCGGTGGGCCAAGAGGAGTGAATTTCCATGGGGATTCTCCAACCTTTCCACTGCAAAGGGGGCAGAATAACTGTAGAAACCTCAGTGAAACCCCATTCACACCATTTTTTCTGGGGCTTCCAAGACTACTCCACTGAATTCACCCCTGATGCCATCAGAAGAAGTGGGCCGGCAGAAAATTGGCGCAGAAAATTCCTGGAAAAAAGATGGAAAAGAATTCATATAATTACCCAGAAACCCCACAGTCCATATCTAAGCACTAAGCCGAGGTCAATCAAAGAGAGAATATATAGTTTGGCTAACCATACACTACTAAAGTGGCACAGATTATCTGCACTGCATCAACCATTGTTTAAAAAAAAACATTTGGATAAATCTAGTGCTGGCTGTGTCCATTAACAATCTTGACTAAGATTGGACAACTGCAAGTTTTTACTATGATAAAAGCAAAATACTGCAGAGGCTGGAATCTGGAACAAAACAGAAAATGCTGGAAAATCTCAGCAGGTTGATTGGCCATGCTAAATTGACCCTAGTGTCAGGGGGATTAGCAGGGTAAATACGTGGGGTTATGGGAATAGGGCCTGGGTGGTCGGTGCAGACTCGATGGGCCAAATGGCCTCCTTGTACAGTAGAGATTCTATGATGATTCTGTGAATAGAGCCAACGTTTCAAGTCTAGATGACCCTTCACCAGCTCTGACGAAGGGTCATCTAGACTCCAAACTTTGGCTCTTTTCTCTCTCCACAGATGCTGTCACATCTGCTGAGACTTTCCAGTATTTTCTATTTTTGTTGCAAGTTTTTACTGTTTTGCTTTGCAGTTCTGTGGGCCCTTTCACTATAATGTAGTGTCAAGGCAGAATGCACAGAAATCAATAACAGCTTTGGGATGCAAATGAAACATGGCCCAGTAAAGTTTTTGATGTTTGACCACGGTCAGGAGAGCGCGTTAAAACAAGATGCACCAAAAATTAGCCACCTAAGAATTTTGGGATTAATTTTATCACCAAGGGTTTTCCTTTCCGCTTGTTTCTCCCACTGTCCTTGACAATGGGAGGCATGGTGGACAGTTGTTAGCACTGCTGTCTCACAGCGCCATGGACGCAAGTTCAATTCTGGCCTTGGGTGACTGTCTGTGTGGAGTTTGTACATTGTCCCCATGTCTGCATGGGTGTCCTCCGGGTGCTCCGCTTTCCTCCCACAGTCCAAAGATGTGCAGGTTAGGTTGATTGGCCATGCTCAATTGCCCATTAGAGTCAGGGAGATTAGCAGTTAAATATGTAAGGTTATCGGGATAGGACCTGGGTGGGCTTGTTATTTGTGTAGGCTTAATGGACCAAATGGCCTTTTTCTGCACTGTAGAGATTCCATGATTCTATGAATGGATTTAACCCCATTCATTGCAGAAGGTGATTGGAACACAATTGACTTTCCTAATATTTTCACAAAGGATATTTCAGGGCATGCAGATGCTTGCTGTTATCTCATTTGGAAAGAAGCTTGCCTTATCTCATTAAAGGTGCCTACACTCTTCAAATTACTTGGAATTCACCTCTCTTCGCTATTGCGAGGTATTTCTTCTGAGCTGCAAAGAAATCAATGACCCACTGGGGCCGATCAATACAACCATTGGTGATATAAGGGCATTCCGATGGCTGATGACCCACTTACTATCCCAGCAAATCAAATCACTAACATTTTGTTGCTTGTCATTAATTTGTTGCTCAGACTATGCAAATGCCCTCGATCTTTGTCTGGTTTGGTGCATATTCGTAAAATGCCAGACGGTAGGAAAATAGTGTTTATCCTTCCGTCAACCACAATTCGACCTGGAGTGGATTGTTACCTTTGAGGGGGGAGGGGGGGTAGTTTTTTCATTAGTTGCTGCTGGTTTTGAAGTCTGGTGAATCTTGGCAAAGCAAAATGGAGCCCACTTCAAAAAAGAAGGGAGAAATATTTTAGCAGGTTTCACACTCATTATTCTCAAGGCATTGATGGCATTTGTCCATGTCAGAAGATGTTGGATTGCGTCCAGAGTGCACATCATTTCTAGATCAAACATCATCTGTTTTGGCTGTAGAGGCCGATTCATCAGTGGCACTCCTTTCCACAGCTGGCACAGGTGAATAGTGTATTTTTCCATCTCTTTTTCACCATCTAGTCATTTCTTTTGTCTTCTGCTTTCTCTACACCCTCCATGACTGCTTTGCAGGCATTCCGCAGCGACGCAATAACCTGAAAATCAATGCAGTACTGCCAAAACTGAAGATTAATTTTGCCACCTATATAACAAGTCTAGTCAATAATTATACAGGGGGAACCTTATGGAGACAATGGCTGAAGGACCAATGAGAGTGCTGAGTTACCTCTTTTCAGGAATGCCTTCCACATCACATTCCAATCAGGCACTTGCCAGGCCAGCAGTGGGCCTTACCTCGAGATCAAGGACCCTGTGGGCAGAAATTCTGCCCACCAAAAGCTGCTGGTAAATCAGAGGTTGGCAGCTCCATTGACAGCATGCCACTGGGAAGACGGAGGCTGCTGTTGGTACAGCATTCACCTGAGGCCTAGAATCATGACTGGATCCTAGGCCAGAGGTGGCAGGAGGAGGGGTCACGAGGTGTGGATCACAGGATGAGGAGAAGGATGGAGATGTTAGGAAGGGGGTGTAGCTCTCAACAAGCCCCTGCCCCTTTCCTAATCCCTCGAGCAGGCATTGAGTGCCTTTGATAAGGGAAGCCCCTCCTCAGGAGCCCACAAGCAATCCAACAAAAGTTTGTTTGTCATGCTCCCTTCATGGCAAGTCCCCCACCCACTGTTGGATTAATACCAGCGACAGCAGGATGAGGTCCTTAAGTGACCATTCACGCCTGCAATCGACAGTGAGATGGGATGGCTGTCCACAGGCCTTCCTGTTGTATACTTAACTGGGGAAGAAGCAAAGTCTCCACGTGCCATATTAAATATCCCTCACCATTAAAACCGCCATAGGGAAAAGATTTGATTCCGTCTGATGTAAACAATCTGTCATCACACTCTCACAAGAGCGACAAAACATTTAATCCATTTATGACCCTCCTGCAACAATCTTTAATAGAATACAGAGTCTAACATTAGCATATGACTTTTCTATGCTGAACAGGACGACACGGTGGCACAGTGGTTAGCACTGCTGCCTCACAGCACTAGGGACTCAGGTTCAATTCTGGCCTCGGATGACAGTCTGTGCAGAGTTTGCACATTCTCCCTATGTCTGCGTGGGTTTCCTCCGGGTGCTCTGGTTTTCTCCCACAGACCAAAGATGTGCGGGTTAGGTTGATTGGCCATGCTAAATTGCACCTTAGTGTCAGGGGACTAGCAGGGTAAATACGTGGCATTATGGGGATAGAGCCTGGGTGGGATTGTAGTCAGTACAAACTCGATGGGCTCCTTCTGCACTGTGAGGATTCTATGAACAATGAAAAACAATCTCAGCCCAGTGTTAGAGCATGCTCGAGTCAATTCTCGCTATATTCATCTCGTTTTCAATTGCCAACTATTCTGGTTTCAGTCCTGGTAGGCAAACAACGATCCTGGACCAAAGGTAGTAATGGTACTAACACAAGACCAGCGGGGTTGAACTTCCTCAGTGAAGAAAAGTAACATCTTCATTTAAGTTGAACACAACATGCTGGAAATACTTGGTAGGTCAGCATTTATATTTTAATCTCAGCTTTCTAGCATCCTCACAGTACTTTGCTCCTATGTCGTATTAATGATCTTTCGTATACAGCCTCAAAGTATCACCAGGTATAAATTCATCCTCTTCTGAGGGCCATCATCCCACATTTTTATGAGGACATAGAAAAATAGAATGACGAGAATCTTCAATTTGCCTCTATTTCCTTACCAGGGATCTGATGCTGCTTGGGAAAAGAAAAACAAATTCAATTTTCTCTGTTCCAGTGATCCATTGGATTGTCATACCAGTTCATTTCCTGAATTTCCTGATCCTTGGCCATAAGTAAACACGTACATTCTTGGACTCAGAGCTCTTTATTTTAATGTGGAGATGCCAGGAGATCCAATATGGAATTCTAGACAGTGTGAATGAACAATTACTGCTCACAAGCAAATCTGAGAAGATGAAACGAGATTCAGTAACTAGTGCAGCACAGTGGAAAAATACCCTTAGACCCTGTGTGCCAGGATAGACCTGGATTTGATCTACGGAACAAACAAACACAATGTTCTGATTGAAAACCAACTGCGACGTGTTGAGCACTAACATCCTCAGCATTTTTGGCAATGGAAAGCTGTATTTTCCAATGTATATTGACAAAGACGTTTGCTGCTGAGAATGTCAGATCTTCAGTTGCAGCCAAATTGAATAATTGATTTATTTGACACCATGAAAGTGACACAGTGGTTAGCAGTGCTGTCTCACAATGCCAGGGACCTGGGTTCGATACCCGGCTTGGGTCACTGTCTGTGTGGAGTTTGCACGTTCTCCCCATGTCTGCGTGGGTTTTCTCAGGGTGCTCCGGTTTCCTCCCACTGTCTGAAAGAAGCGCTGGTTAGGTGCATTGATCCAAGCAGGTGTGGCGACTAGGGGATTTTCACAGTAATTTCATTGTAGTGTTAATATAAGCCTACCTGTGACTAATAAATAAACTTTACTTTATATGAAATCAATAGATTTTCATTATCAGCGTTCTCTCGATTGTTTGGCCGTGGCAAGAATGATCCTAAATTCTTCCTGAAGCAAATCCCAAATGGACAAATCTTTAATCCTATCAGACTTGCTGCCTCTTGACAGGACAAGAAAATGGTTGAAGAATTTCTAGTTTGTCCGATGGAAGGCCACACAGGAGTCAACGGAACTCTGAAAACCTACAAGGTTTGCTAAAACATGCAATGATCCGAAAGACAACTCAGAGAGCCAGGAGTCTGAAGCTCACTCTGAACAGAGATTTGAACCCATCTTTTTAATAATGCAAGAGTCAACAGCTTGTTCAAGCTCTCCATAAGAACAGGGCATTCCCACACCTCCCACGGCAGGGAATAGGGAGAACAGGATTACTGGCAAGAACAATCCAGATAGACAAGAGTTACTCTGACAACATGTCGATTACAAAGTAGCAGGAAAGGTGATTGGTCAGAAATCTAACACGTACATTATTCCACATGCATGAACAAGCTTGATCTAAATCGCTAATAGCAAGAAACTTTCTTTAAAATCCAGATTACCATTTACCCAGAGCGAAGGACAGTAAACTGGTCTACTTCATTTCACATGCCTTTTAACTAATCGTTTTGTACTTTTCCTGTGTTTTACTCATTTAAGTTTTATGTACCTTCGCATAATTTTCAGGGTTTCAATAATCGGTTTCTTTAGGATCACACTTATGCTTTGCTACGCTTGGACCTTTTCATTTTGATGTCTCTCGATTTTCTTGGGTCTTGAACCTGTGCTGTTGACGTGGCTAACTATCTGTCCAGCCAACTGAGTCAATCAGGGTTGGTTAGCTCAGTTGGCTGGACAGCTGGTTTATGATGCACAGTAATGCCAACAGCGTGGGTTCAATTCCCGTACCAGCTGAGGTTTTTCATGAAGACCCCGCCTTCTCAACCTTGCTCCTCACCTGAGGTGTGGTGATCCTCAGATTAAATCACTATGATTATGTGGGACGATGGTGAATTTACCTTACCCCAGTAACCATCCTATCACAGGCCTCCCTTTCCCTGAACCTTCCGCTGTTCTCCTCCATGCTTTTGTTTGGTCTTGTCTCTCACGATGTGGAGATGCCGGCGTTGGACTGGGGTAAACACAGTAAGAAGTTTATTCTCTCACCCCATGAGACATTCCAAAAGCAGACTCTTGGCTCTGGACCAGCCCTATACCAATTACAATTTCCCCCTTTGATTAATATTCCTTCCAGCACCCTCAATTCGACCATCAGAATGGTGCCAGTGCTAGCACCAATCGCCATTTAGGCCCTTCATTCATTTTTCAAGCCCTGCTTGATCTGCTCTCCCCAAGCCCCTAACAAGACCATCCTACCCAGGAATCTAGGCCCACCATTCATCTCTCTGCACCCAAATACCAGCCTTTCAACACCCGCCACAACCTTCTGCCACAGAGTCCAACACAGAAACTTGCTTACCTTTGTCACAACTGCTGAAATCTGACCCTCCGTTAAACAATCATGGACCGAATGCCACGAGGTTCCCATGTACCATTGACTTTATCCCACAGGCAGGACTTTATTGAAAACTTTTTAACGTTAATGTTAATGAGTATTCATGGAATGCAATTGTATTTCAAGCAGGAACCCGCCACAGGCCGGTCTCAATTTCAACATGTCATTGACTCTATTTCAATCCACCATCAGGAACTTGAAATTTGCCATTCTACCTAATTCAGTAAACCCGCATGCTGTGTTCTCTGCTCTTGCTGGCTCCATAAGATTCCTCCCTTTCTCTTTGTTCCATACTATTTTTAAAAAATAAGTCCAATGAGTTTTTAATGTCCTTTAAAGATTTCAAAATATGAAAGGATTCCACACTTTAACATTAAAAGGAAGTACATTTCCAATGTTTGCTTTTTCTCATATTCACCCATGGGATGTAGGCGTCACTGGCTTGGCCAGCATTTATTGCTCATCCTTAATTTCCCTTGAGAAGCTGGTGATGGGTTGATTTCTTGCGGCAGTCCATGTGGTGTAGGTACACGAACAGTGCTGCTGTGGAGAAAGTTCCAGGATTTTGACCCAATGACATTGAAGAAACGTTGATATATTTCCAAGTCAGGAAGGTGAGTAGGTTGGAGGGGAACTTCCAGGTGTTGGTGTTCCCATGTGTCAGCTGCTCTTGTCCTTCTAGATGGTAGTGGCTGTGTGTTTGGAAGGTGCTGCCTATGGACCCTTGGTGAGTCCCTGCAGTGCATCTCGTAGATGGTACGCACTGCTGCTACTGTGTGTCGGTGGCGGAGGGAGTGAATATTTGTGGATGGATCAAATCCAGATTTTCTGGTCCTAGTGCTTGCTATAATTGCAGAAATTGAAGTATTTGGAATGATTCGAAGTGTTTTCTGTAACTTTTATTCTATATTTGAGACTGACCAAACTTACTGATGGTCATTTTCAGCTTCATCGCCTGAGCACAAGCTGGCAGAAGGGTTCATCTATCTGTTGTAGAGTCTATACAATTATCGTCTCTTTGATTTCAAAACCACTCACAATGTGGCTTCAGCTGACTGCAAAACTCTGAAAGGTGGCAGACGTCTGGAGCTCTTTTCCTCAAACAGCTTTCAAACTGAGATTGCGAGTTTATTGTGAGCCAAACCTATTAATGGATATGTGGTAAAGGCAGCTACATGGAGGTAGGTTGCAACTCAGGAACAGGCACAAGAGGCTAAAAGGCATGCTCCTGGCCTGATGTTCCAACTCTTTTCTGAACGAAACATGAGAACATCGTGTTAAAATGAAACTTTGATACTGCAAATGTGAATTATGCTTAACTGTATATATTTTTTTTTAAATCATAGAATCCTGCAGTGTAGAAGGAGGCCATTTGACCCATCGAGTCTGCACCGACCACAATCCTACCCAGGCCCTATCCCCTTAACCTCATGCATTTATCCTAACCAATCTCCCTGACACTAAGGGGCAATTTAGCATAGCCAAACCACCTAACGCACACATCTTTGGACTGTTCAACTTTGGACTTTTCAACCTTCTGTCAAAAGTATTTATCCTTGAGGTAAGAATTAGCTGGGTGTCATTGCCAACATCATGCAAACTAGGGTCTCTAATTTTAATGTATGTATTCTAAACCTGTGAAAAGGTTTAGAATAAAGTTCGCAAAGTCAGAGGTTTATCACATGGGATTCTTGGAGTAAAATACTTTGCGCACCCGAATTTAACCTGCCAACATCAATGTTATGATGTGGAGATGCCGGCGTTGGACTGGGGTAAGCACAGTAAGAAGTCTCACAACACCAGGTTAAAGTCCAACAGGTTTATTTGGTAGCAAATACCATAAGCTTTCGGAGCTTGCTGCTCCTTCGTCAGATGGAGTGGTCTCTGTTCTCCAACAGTGCACAGACACAGAAATCAAGTTACAGAATACTAATTAGAATGCAAATCTCTACAGCCAGCCAGGTCTTAAAAGGGGACCTTTTAAGACCTGGCTGGCTGTAGAGATTTGCATTCTAATTAGTATTCTGTAACTTGATTTCTGTGTCTGTGCACTGTTGGAGAACAGAGACCACTCCATCTGACGAAGGAGCAGCAAGCTCCGAAAGCTTATGGTATTTGCTACCAAATAAACCTGTTGGACTTTAACCTGGTGTTGTGAGACTTCTAACATCAATGTTAACAGAGTGGCAATCATTAAATTTGGATCAGTAGTCAATAGTTTTATGTACTGCTCCATTGTGATTAGCCTGCAGTGACTTTCATCGGGGCCACCACGTTTTCCATAAGACCATAAGATTTTGGAGTAGAATTGGGCCATTCGACCCATCGAGTCTGCTCCCCGCCATTCGATCATTGCTGATATGATTCGGGCAGTAGGCCCTATTTAAAACCAAGTTAGCGGCCGACAACATAAACAAAAATCACAACTGTCTTGTTTGGGATAGAAACGTGGGTTTCCTCCAGGTGCTCCAGTTTCCTCCCACAGTCCAAAGATTAGGTGGATTGGCCATGCTAAATTGCCCCTTAGTGTTAGGGGAACTAGCTAGGGTAAATGCATGAGGTTATGGGGATAGGCTGGGTGGGATTGTAGTCAGTGCAGTCTCGATGGGCCGAATGGCCTCATTCTACACTGCAGGAATCCATGATTCTATGAGAACTGGTTGGTGCCTGGACGGTGTGTTTTCTGATCCCATTTTCGCTGGCAAGACAGCGAGGACCCGGAAAGCTAAATCTCAAATTATGTTTATGAGGTCAGGGGGAAGAAGAAATGTGTTGCCGCTCACTGGGTCTATTTAAGCAAGGCCTGATGCACAGCCTCTTCACCATCATTCAGCCTCCCAAAATTCAAAACGTGCCCAGTTAAATTTTAATGGATCACAAGATAAACACATGGAATTATTTGGTCAACTCAATCCAAGAGCTATGGTACAGCATTTCCAATTTTCCAATAGCATCTCTTCATCCTTACAAGACAATGATACAAGGAAATGGGTTAAAGATGAAAAAGCACACTATTTAAAAATAAAGGACCATTTATTTAAAGTGTCCTTTTTTAAAAAAGTTTGTTTATTAGTGTAACAAGTAGGCTTACATTGACACTGCAATGAAGTTACTGTGAAAATCCCCTAGTCACCACACGCTGGTGTCTTTCGGGTAAACTGAGTGAGAATTTAACATGGCGAATGTACCTAACCAGCACATCTGTCGGAGGAAACCAGAGCACCTGGAGGAAACCCATGCAGGCACGGGGAGAACGTGCAAACTCCACACAGACAGTGACCCGAGGCAGGAATCAAACCCAGGCCCCTGGTGCTGTGAGGCAGCAGTGCTAACCACTGTGCCGCCGTGCCACCCATTTTAGTTGCAGCTGTTTATGATCAATGGCAGCAATCGACTGGAAAATAACTGAATCGCAAAGAGGAGAGATATTTTATTCTATTGTACTTCAATTTATCACACTTCAATTTAAACTAAAATTAGCATCACACGGAGTGTGATTATAATGTAATGAATGCGACCTCCCCTGCTCTTCCACCACCAGATTAGGAATGGAATCTCACGAATAGCTCCTATTAGGTGCCCTTTCCCCTTGCCACAGTGAACAGTTGCATGACCCTGCTGCATTTTGGTCTCTGAACAATTGTGTGGGAAAGCCTTCAAATGAATCTATCTGCAATAACTGATGCAAAACCTTTTAAATGAAAAGTAAACACCTTATCAGCGTGGATGCTTTCATGAAGGGTACAGACACTCAAGAAGTTAGGTGTTAAGTGGTTGACCCATTAGAGCAGCCTTTGGAAAGTGTAGTGATCTGATAGGAAGCTGCTGGGCCTAGTTTTAAAGTGGCACTTTCTACAGATCTAATCTATGGAGATTAATCTGAGATCAATTTAACTGAAAAAAAACCCCAAGGGGCTGACTCCATCAGGTTTTCCACTGGAGTTGCACTAAAGCTTTGTATGTTGTCATTTGAACCAGTTTTTGACATATCAGCCAACTAGAAGCCTCATGTATACTGAAGAATATCCCAAGAAAAATCCAACTCAATTGCTTCAGATTAAAGCAGAAAAGATTCACAAACTTTTTTGCAACTTCCAAGTTTTATGATTGGATGGAATCTTACCACCATTGAAAGTATTCTTCAGTCAGGGACAAAGGTGGGGCCTCGCCCCGATGACCTGAGATTGTGACCCAGCTGTGCGATCTTCTTGGAGGCAACCAAATAAGAGGCTGCTTCTGAGAGACTCATCCGATTAAGGTTGGTGAAGAGGTTACTGAGGCTGAAGGCCCAGTTAGCAACTTTGGAAGGCCAGCCAAAACACCGGCTCAGGCAGCAAGGGGAGCGTGAGGCACCCTCAAAGGTGTGCATCAAGATCAGAATGAGCAAGGGCCAGTTAGCCCCACGGAGGGGAAGGAGAACTTGGGTGCAGCCGTTCCTGCCCCATGGCTCCATCACTGGTTAACCACTGTGCCAACTTGCCACCACTGAAGACCACATTTTTTGCCATCACATCCAACAAATTTGTCTCCCTGAACGAATGCTCAGACTGCCTGCAGTCCTGTCTTCAATGGAACATGATTTCTGGTATGCATATAATTGTACATATTTTAAATAGCATCATCCTAACTTCAGTCAGTGTTTTTTAGGATTGTTTCATGTGCAGGGTTTGCCACTGTGTAGAAAACCTGGCTGCTTTCTATTGGATTGTTGGCTGACAATGTTTTTAAAACATGTAATTTTGACAACAAGCAAAGCATTCGAATTGGGGTCGAGGATTTAACAGCAGCAGTGCCATTAATAATAGGGTCGTTGGCTGTGAGGGCCACTCAGCTTGTCACCGGGAGGCAACAACCTCCACAGAGCTACCAGACTCGGCGTTCATCAAGAGGCCACTCCAGCATGGGGGAGACTACAGCAGATTCCTTCCAGTCCCTCATTGACCTCTCAATGATTGATTATTGCCTACGTGCCCCCGCCAGGTGGCTAGCTGATTCTGCTCTTCCATTGCTTCATAGAATCATAGACCCATACAGTGCAGAAGGAGGCCATTTGGTTCATCGAGCCTGTACCAACAACAATCCCACGCAGGCCTTATCCACGTAACCTCACATATTTACCCTGCTTATCCCTCCTGACACTAAAGGGCAATTTAGCTTGGCCAATCCATCTAACCTGTGCATCTTTGGACTGTGGGAGGAAACCAGAGCACCCGGAGGAAACTCACGCAGACACGGGAAGAACGCGCAGCCTCCACACATACAGTAACCTGAGGCCCGAATCGAACCTGGATCCCTGGCGCTGTGAAGCAGCAGTGCTAATCACTGTGCCACCGTGCCGCCAGGAAGATTGTGTGGAAACAGCAAAGCGTCGGCCTTCTGATCCAACGCTCTGATCTGCAAGTTTGTTCCCAGTCCCACTTTTAAATCTGCCTCAGCAGCTCTGGAAGATTCTGTCATATGAGAGGTTATTTTCCGACCATGCCATAGAGTGAACTGGTGCATGATTAGTCCTGTTCTGGCTGCATAATTTATAACGGGAACATTACAGTTAATTTTCTATTTGCTCGATATCTCAATCAAATTCAGTATGCAAACTGCACGTCCCAAATGTATTACAGTACTATAGTCACAAATTATTTCTTCAGATCCCTCAAATCTTGACTTCTCCCCCTCTTTTTTTTTGTTAATTGATTCAGCTCAAGATTTGGCTCCAAGAAGCAAGACTGCCTTTACTTGGCTTGGTTTCAAACACTCTCTGGTTCGACCCACTTGCCTTTTTCAACCAAGACTTCGCAATTACACAAAATTTCACAAATTAATCACAGAATCCACTCGGAGACCTCATGAGTCACACGCAATACAGAAGCTGGTGTGCCCAGAGTGCTGAATTTCTGCTGCTACTTCTCGAACAGGCCCACGTGAACTCTTTTCGAGCAGCTCAGACAGGGCATGCAATTTTGTTGTTAATGACAATCTCAAGCCTTGATATCACAGGCAATGATATCCATGTTCGGGCTGAGATAACTAACCCACAATAGGCCTTTCATTTGACTCCCATGTGAAAATGGTTCAGAGTCAATCCTCAATTTCAGGAAAAAAATATAGATTGGACCAATCAACAACACGACCAACTCATCGCTCAAGTTTCATTATCTTTATTTGCTCAATTCCAGTGGAGTTCCTAGAATCCCTACAGTGCAGAAGAGACCATTTGGCCCATCGAGTCTGCACCGACTCTCTGACAGAGTATCTTAGCCAGACCCTCTCCCCCACCCCATAATCCCACACATTTACCATGGCTAATCCCATCTAACCTGCACATTTTGGGACACAAAGGGACAATTGAACATGGCCAATCCACCTAACTGGGACATCTTTGGAGCGTGGGAGGAAACTGGAGTACCCCGAGGAAACCCACACAGACACAGGGAGAACGTGCAAACTCCATTCAGACAGTCACCCGAAGCCGGAATTGAACCCAGGTTCCTGGAGCAGTGAGGTGGCAGTGTTAACCACTGTGCCAACTTGCCACCACTGAAGACCACATTTTTTGCCATCACATCCAACAAATTTGTCTCACTGAACGAATGCTCAGACTGCCTGCAGTCCTGTCTTCAATGGAACATGATTTCTGGTATGCATATCATTGTACATATTTTAAATAGCATAATCCTATCTTTAGTCAGTGTTTTTTAGGATTGTTTCATGTGCAGGGTTTGCCACTGTGTAGAAAACCTGGCTGATTTCTATTGGATTGTTGGCTGACAGTGTTTTTAAAACATGTAATTTTGACAACAAGCAAAGCATTCGAATTGGGGTCGAGGATTTAACAGCAGCAGTGCCATTAATAAATTCACACGGGTAATTCACGGGTTGTCCAGCCTTCTTGATTGCTCCAGCTTAGGTTTCTAGCCCCTGAAGTTAGCTTGAGGTCTGATAGCCAGGGACCGAGATCTCTCAACATTAGGCAGACATCTAAGGGCAGAATTCTCCGTTTTTGAGACTAAGTGCAGTGGCACATGCTCCTGTGATACCTTTCCTGCTGGCCAGAACGCAGGATCCTGAGGCAGGTTCTGTGCTTGTAACCTCATTAATTTTGCATGGGTGAGTTCCACTCCAAACCTTCTGGTGGGCCGGCAGCTGATTTGTCTGCCTCCCCTCAGCTGATGGGTTCAAAGTTCCCGGCGCCATATTTAAACACCAGTCCAGCACACTCATACCACTCTTTCCACCTGCCTTCACTAGACTGTGCAGGATGTCTGAAACCCAGAGGGAAAAGGCTGGCAGGCTTAAGAAGAAGTCTGTTCCTCGATTCAACCATCTTCCTCCCCCCATAGGCCCATCAACAGTGAAGCGCCATGTCCCATTTGGATCTCTAACCACTGCATCATGTATCCCCTTCCTGTAAACGATGTGGCATCCCTTTTACCCCTTTGTGAGCTTTTCAGGGCGGCACAGTGGTTAGCACTGCTGTCTCACCATGCCAGAGACCCGGCTTGGGTCACTGTCTGTGCGGAGTCTGAACGTTCTCCCCGTGTCTGCATGAGTTTCCTCCGGGTGCTCCAGTTTCCTCCCACAGTCCAAAGATGTGCTGGTTAGGTGCATTGGCCATGCTAAATTCTCCCTCAGTGTACCCGAAAAAGGCCCAGAGTGTGGCGACCAAGGGATTTTCAAAGTAACTTCATTGCAGTGTTAATGTAAGCCTACTTGTGACACTAATAAATAAGCTACACTAAATAGCCTACAATGCTGATTTTGCATCCAACTGGCACTTGCAACATTCTCAGTTAAAAAGAGGTACAAAAATTGTGATTTAAAAGCAAAATGCTGCAGATGCTGGAATCTGAAACAAGAACAGAAAATGCTGGAAAATCTCAGCAGATCTGACAGCATCTGTGGAGAGAGAATAGAACCAATGTTTCGAGTCTGGATGACCCTTTATCAGAGCTGAGATCTGACAAAGGGTCATCCAGACTCGAAACGTTGCTTCTATTTTCTCTCCACAGATTCTGTCAGATCTGCTGAGATTTTCCAGCAATTTTACAAAAAACTGTAACGTGGTTTTGTAAGGAGAAATATTCACTTTAATTCCTGCTGCAGTGTGGGGCCACTCTTGCATATGTTATCTCAAAAAATACACTGATAATGCCACCAGTTTGATTCACAGGGTGACTGGTCACCACGCATCTCAATTAAACATATTTTTCCCTCAAGGCACTACAGCATTCATTTGAAAGTGACACAAATATGAATCAAAATCCTGCCATCTGTGTTTTTTAAAGGAAATCACATCACATCCTTGTTCTTTCTTTTTAAAAAAAAAACATGCAGTTATTTAATTGGCATATAGTGTGGCATTTTTACTGCTGCCACTGAAATTGTTGAATGTAAATACTTGAAGGTCAGACATCAGATAAATCAAAGGTGGGTTGGAAACATTGGGTGGAGGAGATGGAGCTCGGTCAATCTGGAGGAAGAAGCACAAGTGTTCGTTTGAGAAGCAGAGAAATCTGACAAGGAAAAATTCCAAGAAAAAGAACATTTTTTTTTATTTTTATTTAAGCAAACATTTCAGGTGGTATGCTGCAATGAGGTAAATCATTAAGTTGGAGGAGTCAAATACTGTACAAAAAAATGCCACAGAAACCAGAGTTGGAAACTGGAACAGTGTGGATGGGAATCTGTAAACAGAGCACGTATGTCCATACAGAATGAATCCACCAACAGTGCCTCAGATCTCTTGCAGTAAACCTGATGGCACGGTGGTAAAGTGGTTAGCAGTGCTGCCTCATAGCACCAGGGACCCGGGTTCAATCCCCAGCTTTGGTCATTGTCTGTGTGGAGTCGCCACGTTCTCCCTGTGTCTGCGTGGTTTTCCTCCGGTTGCCTCCCACAGTCTGAAAGACGTGCTGGTTAGGTGCATTGACTGTACTAAACTCTCCCTCAGTGTACCCGAACAGGCGCCGGAGTGTGACAACTAGCGACTTTTCACAGTAACTACATTGCAGTGTTAATGTAAGCCTACTTGTGAGTAATAAATAAATAAACAACTTTCAAACCTCACATAGTTAAACTTAAATAACAAAATAGTTGTAAAACAAAATGATCGCTTGTCACAAATCATGAGTACAATTCATCAGGTAAGTTAATGTTCTCACTTCTCTGGGTGATGTGTGGATTCTATATTGTTCCCTCAGGAGCCTCCCACAACCACAGTGAATTTCCTGCTGCTTTTATTAGTTTCTGTGGGAGAAGCAGCGCGTGCATACATTTACATTACTCACACACCCTATTCCAATCCCAAATATTCACATGTGCTTGTACTTAGATAAAGTTGTGATGGGATGGCTAACTTGCCAAAGCAATTAATTCTGCGTTGTATGTTTATGCCAGTATATACCAGTTAATACAAAGAACAAAGAAAATTACAGCATGGAAAAGGCCCTTCTGCCCTCCAAGCCTGCACCCACTATGCTGCCCGACTTAACTAAAAACTCCTACGCTTCCGGGGACCATATCCCTCTATTCCCATCTCATTCATGTAATTGTCAAGACGTCCCTTAAAAGTCACTACTGTATCCGCTTTCACTACCTCCCCCGAATTCCAGGCACCCATCACTCTCTGTGTAAAAAATCTGCCTCGTACATCTCTTTTAAAACTTGCCCCTTGCACCTTAAACCTATGCCCCCTAGTAATTGACTCTTCCACCCTGGGAAATAGCTTCTGACTATCCACTCTGTCCATGCCTCTCATAATCTTGTAGACTTCTATCAGGTCTCCCCTCAACCTCCGTCGCTCCAGTGAGAACAAACCAAGTTTCTCCAACCTCTCCTCATAGCTAATGCCCTCCAGACCAGGCAACATCCTAGTAAATCTTTTCTGTACCCTCTCCAAAGCCTCCACATCCTTCTGGTAGTGTGGCGACCAGAATTGAACACTATATTCCAAGTGCGGCCTCACTAAGGTTCTATAAAGCATCAACATGACTTGCCAATTTTTAAACTCAATACCCCGGCCGATGAAGGCAAGCATGCCGTATGCATTCTTGACTACCTTCTCCACCTGCATTGCCACTTTCAGTGACCTGTGTACCTGTACACCCAGATCCCTTTGCCTATCAATACTCCTAAGGGTTTTGCCATTTACTGGATATTTCCTATCTGTATTAGACCTTCCAAAATGCATTACCTCACATTTGTCCAGATGAAACTCCATCTGCCATCTCTCCGCCCAACTCACCAACTGATCTATACCCTGCTGTATCCTCTGATGGTCCTCATCGCTATCCACAAATCCACCAACCTTTGTGTCATCCGCAAACTTACTAATCAATCCAGTTACATTTTCCTCCAAATCATTTATATATATTACAAACAACAAAGGTCCCAGCACTGATCCCTGAGGAACACTACTTGTCACAGCCCTCCATTCAGAAACGCACCCTTCCACTGCTACCCTCTGTCTTCTTTGTCCATAGATACCAGTTTTGTATCCACCTTGCCAGCTCACTTCTGATCCCATGCGGCTTCACCTTCTGCACCAGTCTGCCATGAGGGACCTTGTCAAAGGCCTTACTGAAGTCCATGTAGACAACATCCACAGCCCTACCCTTATCAATCATCTTCGTCACTTCCTCGAAAAACTCGATCAAGCTCGTGAGACACGACCTCCCCTTCACAAAACCATGTTGCCTCTCACTAATACGTCCACTTATTTCCAAGTGGGAATAAAATTGTACCCGCCTCTACTACTACCTCTGGCAGCTTGTTCCAGACACTCACCATCCTCTGTGTGAAAAAATTGCCCCACTGGATACTTTTGTATCTCTCCCCTCTCACCTTAAACCTATGCCCTCTAGTTTTAGACTCCCCTACATTTGGGAAAAGATATTGACGATCTAGCTGATCTATGCCCCTCATTATTTTATAGATCTCTATAAGATCACCCCTCAGCCTTCTGCACCACAGAGAAAAAAGTCCCAGTCTATCTAACCTCTCCTTATAACTCAATCCATCAAGTCCCGGTAGCATCCTAGTAATCTTTTCTGCACTCTTTCTAGTTTAATAATATCCTTTCTATAATAGGGTGACCAGAATTGCACGCAGTATTCCAAGTGTGACCTTACCAATGTCTTGTACAACTTCAACAAGAAGTCCCAACTCCTGTATTCAATGTTCTGACCAACGAAACCAAGCATGCTGAATGCCTTCTTCACCACTCTGTCCACCTCTGACTCCACTTTCAAGGAGCTATGAACATGTACCCCTCGATCTCTTTGTTCTGTAACTCTCCCCAACGCCCTACCATTAGTTGAGTAAGTCCTGCCCTGGTTCAATCTACCAAAATGCATCACCTCGCATTTATCTAAATTAAACTCCATCTGCCATTCGTCAGCCCACTGGCCCAATTGATCAAGATCCCATTGCAATCTTGGTGTCATCCGCAAACTTACTAACCATGCCTCCTATATTCTCATCCAAATCATTAATATAAATGACAAATAACAGTGGACCCAACAATGATCCCTGAGGCACACCGCTGGTCACAGGCCTCCAGTCTGAAAACAACCCTCTACAACCACCCTCTGGCTTCTGTCATCAAGCCAATTTTGTATCCATTTAGGTACCTCACACTGGATCCCGTGAGATTTAACCTTATGCAACAACCTACCATGCGGTATCTTGTCAAAGGCCTTGCTAAAGTCCATTTAGATAATGTCAACTACACTGCCCTCATCTACCTTCTTGGTTACCGCTTCAGAAAACTCAATCACATTTGTGAAACATGATTTTCCACTCACAAAGCCATGCTGACTGTCCCTAATCAGTCCCTGCATCTCTAAATGCCTGTAGATCCTGTCTCTCAAAATACCTTCCAACAATTTACCCACCACAGATGTGAGGCTCACTGGCCTGTACTTCCCAGGCTTTTCCCTGCAGCCCTTTTTAAACAAAGGCACAACATTTGCCACCCTGCATTTGTTTCCTTCATTATAATGTGGGCACCTTGGTGGCATAGTGGTTAGCACTGCTGCCTCACAGCGCCAGGGACCTGGGTTCAATTCCCAGCTTGGGTCACTGTCTGTGCGGAGTATGCACATTCTCCCCGTGTCTGCACGGGTTTCCTCCGGGTGCTCCAGTTTCCTCCCACAGTCTGAAAGACATGCTGGTTAGGTGGATTGGCCAAGCTAAATTCTCCCTCAGTATACCCGAACAGGCGCCAGAGTGTGGCGACTAGGGATCTTCACAATAACTTCATTGCAGTGTTAATGTAAGTCCACTTGTGACAATAATAAATAAAACTTAAACTTTAAAACTCATTCAATCATCTATCTATCTCCGCCTGGAATGTATTCAGGGATAGAGAATTCCAAAGATTCAAAACCTTCTAAGAGAAGAAATTCCTTTTTATCTCCATCTTAAATGGACGCAACCTTATTCTGAATCACTGTCCCCCGTTTTAGATTTGCCCATAAGGCATCTATCCTATCAAGCCTCCTCAGCATTCCCTCGGCATCTACCCTATCAAGCCTCCTCAGTATCTTATATGTTTCAGTAAGAATGCATCTCATTCTTCTAAACTCCCTTTCTCTCATTTTGTACAAATGTCATTCTTATTTTTAGTATCACTTTTGTTCCAGTTCAATTGATCGTCTCTCAGTTTCAATTTATTTTTAAGTAAATATTGCTTTTTTTTATGACAATGTAGTCACACGGCTGCAGTGTCACTATGTTTTGTTTGTCCAGCCGAACAGCAAAGACATCAAAGCACAAGGGGGCAGACATCCCACATTTGCTCGTTGTCAGCAATAATTACACATAATGTTTGTTCTTTGACGAGAAAGTGACAGACGCATCTTTCAGACCCGATGAAGAAAAAGAACAAATAGCCTTCAGTTTTCCACATCTCCACATCTTCAGTTTTACACCAGTAAAGGGTTTCTCAGGACAGAAAATTTTCTAAAAGTGTCAGCCTAATGCTAAATTACAAATGCTAATTACTAAATATATACAACGCATTACTAAACGTTTGCATTGTAGTGGCTGCTGTTAATGCTTCCTGGGTTCACCTTGATTCGAGGAGCCTTTTTATCAGTTCCAATTTTCAGTTTTGTTCAGAAGTTTTTTTCATTAAACCAGATTTTTTTTCAACTTTCCTCTTTATTTAAGGCATCAACATGGGAGCAATATTGCTGTTTACACTGTGGAAAGGGTCACAAGCAATGTAAAACTTATATCCTGGGCAGAATTTTACAGTCCCGCCGTGGTGGAGGCAGGGCTGTAAAATGCAGCGAGCTGTTTGAAAGCTCATTGACTTTGGCGGGACCGTAAATTTCCACTGACATAAAATTCCGCCCCTTGACGCTGAAACTCTGCAATTGCAACTGATCTGAGGTCTCAAAATAAGCACGCAAGCTGCATTGGTTCCATATTTCATAGAATCCATACGGTGCAGAAGGAGGCCATTCGGCCCATTGAGTCTGCACCAACTCTCTGACAGAGCATCTTACTCAGGCCCAGATCCCCGCCATATCACCATAACCCCATACATTTACCTAACATGCACATCTTGGGACACTAGGGGCAATGGTACCATGGTAAATTGCCCCTTCGTGTCCCAAGATGTATAGATTAGATGGATTAGCCATGGAAAATATGTGGGGTTATGAGGATAGAGCAGGGGGAATAGGCCTGGGTAAGACACACTGTCAGAGACTTACACTCTTCCACCTTCTTTTGTTGGGAAAAAAATACAGAAGTCTGAGACCACGTACCAACCGACTCAAGAACAACTTCTTCCCTGCTGCTATCAAACTTTTGAAAGGACCTACCATAAATTAAGTTAATCTTTCTCTGCACCCGAGCTATGATGATAACACTACATTCTGCACCTTTCCTTTCCTTCTCCCCTATCTACTCTATGAATGATATGTTTTGTCTGTACTTTTCACTGTATCCTAATACATGTGACAATAATAAATCAAATCAAATCAAATAAAAATCAAGTCAATTCAAAATCTACTTGCATGAAGTCGATGCCCTTCCACATTCTGTAAATTTGAAGTGAAATTTGAAGTAAATTTGAAGACTTAGCTCAGCAGAGAAGGGAAAAATCTTCCAACATTTGGTGCAAGTTGAATTATTAATTCATTCCTTACAGAAAGTGGAAGCAAATTTTGCTCCTTTGTTTTAAATGTGTCAATATATTGGGAGCTTAGAGATTAAAATTAAATGAGTTTTTTTTTCCCTATTTGTTGTGTACTTTGAGATAAAGAAAATAGTCTGCAATACATTTAATAGATTTGGCTGTACTCACAGGTAATTTTTCATTCAAAATCTCTTGCCTGCAATAAGCAGGGCTTGCAATCGCCATATTGAGCACACTGGGAACATTAATATCGTAATTTTATGGCCGCTCTGCTTTCTATGTAGGTAAAACTTTATTACTCCTCAAGTAAAGACACTGTGCACTCTGTGTGCTGATGTTCTTTATTACTTCTGTCTGACAAAGCACAAACTAGCACTTGGAAACTTTAAATTGGTGTGAAAAGGTTTGGGTTGTTCTATAGGTTTCCAGGAGCTCTGCAAATCAGGTAACAACTGCAAACAATGGTCAAATGTTTGAGAGATGTACTGATATCACTGATGTGTTGCTAATTAGCTTGTGCAACAGTGATGGCTAAAAGGAAAAGGGTCACCACTCAGGTGTAACGCGTGGACTTATTTATTAGAATTGTGCACATACTGCGATTTCTAAATAAATGGTGACGTCATTTACATGTTGCTTCATGAGGAAGGACTACATAACCATAATGTCACAGGTGCATGAGAATAGTCCTCTCACCACCAAAAAACATACCATTATAGGGCGCACCGTGGCACAGTGGTTTGTTAGAATGTAATCGGTGACAACCTTGTATCGGATGTAATGTGACCAATAGTAGCAAGCTGTAAGGGTCAGCTGACCCAGTAAACCATGGAACCAATTACAGAATGATGTGATGGTCAGCTGACCAGCTGACCCAGTATAAATAAGAACCTGTTGGGAATTGTGGGGGAGTTTGGAAAGGTCCAGGGCGAGGCCTCAAATTCGGAGTAATGAGCCTTCTTTATTAAACCCTTTTCTTGGTATACAAGTTGGAGTAAGTTTTGTTATATTTTTGTCGTCTGCATTTGATGAGTTCCTTCTGAAGAACATGGTTAGCACTGCTGCCTCAGAGCGCCACGGACCCGGATTCAATTCCAGGGCTTGGGTGACTGCCTGTGTGGAGTTTCCACATTCCCCCTGTGTCTGCGTGGTTTTCCTCCAGCTGCTCCAGTTTCCTCTCACAGTCCAAAGATGTGCAGGTTTGGTGAATTGGCCATGCTAAATTGCCCCTTAATGTCAGGGAGATTCGCAGGGTAAATACATGGGGTTACGGGGATAGGGCCTGGGTGGGATTGTTGTCAGTGCAGTCTCTTTCTGTACTCTCAGAATTCTTTGATTCCATGATATACAGCCTCAGATCTTGCCATTTATTTATGATTGCTCTGTATTTTATGTAATTAATAGAAAATTATATAAATTCAGTCAATCTGCAGTACACCAATGCAAATGGAACATGGGCTGGCTGGTACAGTACCGGTTTACAGTTAAGCTTCCTAATGGTGGTAACAATATCATTATAAGTCATTTCAGATCACAAAACAATTTCTCCAAGTTTAGTAGTATTTAATTTGATTTTATTTTGCTGAGTCACCAATTAAATTCAGGTGAAGATCCACATTCCGATTTACAATACCGTCCAAGTTTAAAAAGAGCACAGTGCAAGTTCATGCAACAGTCGGTAGATCAGGCCAAGTTTGAATTTCAACAGATTATAGCTTGTAATAAGAAAAAATTACTGGAGGTAAGAAGTCTTGCAGATTTGGGAAAGGGTGAATTTGAGATGGGGGCAATATAGAATCCTACAGTGCAAAAGGAGGCCATTTGGCCCATCGAGTCTCACCGACTCACTGATAGAGCATCATACCCAGGCCCACCCCATCCCTGTAAACCCATTAACTCCCCTAATCTACACATCTTTGGACACTATGTGGCAATTAAGTATGGCCAATCCACCTAACCTGCACATCTTTGGACTGAGGGAGGAAACCGGAGCACCCAGAGGAAACCCACACAGACAGTCACCTGAGGCCAGATTTGAACCTGGGTTTCTGGCGCTGTGAGGCAGAAGTGCTAACCACTAACCACTGTACTGCCATGCCATCCGTACAAAGAGTTTTATTTGAACATCACAAAGATTGAAACTGGAAAATGTGTAAGATGGTGTAATGTTTGAGCCTTGGGTCAGTGGTAACATTCTTGCCAAAAGATTATGGGGTCACGTCCCACTCCACAGACTTGAACACAAAATTTAAGCTGACACTTTGGTGCTGTCTTTCTGACAAGGCGTTAAACCAAAGCTTTGCTCGACCTCGGAAATGGATGTAAAGAATCCTGTGGCACTCTTTAACAAGAGCAGAATCATAGAAATCATAGAAACCCTACAGTGTAGAAAGAGGCCATTTGGCCCATCGAGGCTACACTGACCACAGCCCCACCTCCTACCCCCATATCCCTACATATTTACCCACTAATCCCTCTAACCTACGCATCTCAGGACACTAAGGGGCAATTTTAGCACGGCCAATCAACCTAACCCGCAAATCTTTGGACTGTGGGACGAAACTGGAGCACCCGGAGGAAACCCACGCAGACACGAGGAGAATGTGCAAACTCCACACAGACAGTGACCTAAGACCTCAGAAGTTCTCCTGATGTACTGATTGACATTTATTTCTCAATTACACCAATGACAGTTCGATGGCTTCATGACTGTTTGGACTTACCAATTTTTTAATCCTCCTGGAGAAAGTGTTTCTGCTATCCATCGGCAGATAAGGAATTTGTCCTCATTGATCACACACAGGCTGGAATTTTACCATCCCGCCCATCACGGGAATCAGAGCGGGCGAGGGGCGGATCATGGAAAGGTCCATTGACCTCGGCAAGATTTTACAGTTTCGGGACAAACGAGGCCATTTATCTTCGATATAACAATACTTGCTGTGCATTAATTGGCTGATATGTGTCTGTACATTACAAAAGTGACTGTAGTTCAACTTCATTGGCTGTGAATGGGTCATCCTCAGATCATGAAAGTTGTTATTTAAATGCAAGTTCTTTCTTTACAGAATAACAGGAACATTAAGTGAAAATTCATGGGAGCAAAATAGTGCAAACTAGTATGGATAAAAATAGATGGAAAAAACGGTTGTAATATGGCAAATGTGAATGGCGGTGATCATTCTTGGCTTCCATTTTGCGGTGTAAGACAAGTTCATGACAGAAACCTTCTCCCAGCCTAACTCACCAGACATGCCAGCTATATTTAGGTCTTTGATGGGTTTGTGTTTTTCCGAATGCTGTTGATCGCAAGGGCCTCGCTGGTCCCGAAACTGTAAAATCCTGCCCGAGGTCGATGGACCTTTCCATGATCCGCCCCTCGCCCGCTCCGATTCCCGTGATGGGCGGGATGGTAAAATTCCAGCCTGTGTGTGATTAATGAGGACAAATTCCTTATCTGCCTATGGATAGCAGGAGGATTGAAAAATTGGTAAGTCCAAACAGTCATGAAGCCACCGAACTGTTATTATTCTTCGACGATGCAGTGCCACAAACTAAAGCATCTTTTTTAATGATTGGTACAATTGTCTGTACACTAAGCGTTCGAATGCGTTTGTTTTGCCTCCCTCCACCCAGATTGCAAGTTTCCTTCCACTGTAAGAACAGCTGACAGCTGGTCCTAGAGACATCGCATCTGCCAAAGGAACACATCACTAATTAATAGGAATCTCTTTATTTCACTCCGCTGCATCCCAGCCAAGGCTCCAATAATGAGAACTGTGAACCTGGTGGGAATGTCGCTTCTTGCTGCATATGAATTGGGTCACATGAGCCAATCCCATTTGTATAACAACAGCTAACGAGATACACTGCCACTGATGTAATGTGTCATGTGAGTGAAGAGGGCAGAGAAATGAGAGAAAAGCTGAAAGCTTTTACAGCTGCAAATGTTTTTTTTTGAAGGAGAAAAATGAGGAAAACATTTAGCCAGGCATTCTTTAAACGTCAAAGTGTCAGATGAATCTTCAGTACATCCTGTATGTGTTATCTACTCTAACAATGAAGCAATATAAATCAAAAATCCCCAAAAAAATCATCACGATAGCTTTCAAGATGCTGGTACCGCAAAAATAAGCAAGCTGCATATTTATGAGTTATATTGAGATATTCAGCACTTGATCTGGATTATTCTTTCCACAGTCAGAAGTTTAACAACACCAGGTTAAAGTCCAACAGGTTTATTTGGTAGCAAAAGCCACACAAGCTTTCGAGGCTCTAAGCCCCTTCTTCAGGTGAGTGGGAATTCTGTTCACAAACAGAACTTATAAAGACACAGACTCAATTTACATGAATAATGGTTGGAATGCGAATACTTACAACTAATCCAGTCTTTAAGAAACAAAACAATGGGAGTGGAGAGAGCATCAAGACAGGCTAAAAAGATGTGTATTGTCTCCAGACAAGACAGCCAGTGAAACTCTGCAGGTCTACGCAACTGTGGGGGTTACAGATAGTGTGACATGAACCCAATATCCCGGTTGAGGCCGTCCTTGTGTGTGCGGAACTTGGCTATCAGTTTCTGCTCAGCGACTCTGCGCTGTCGTGTGTCGCGAAGGCCGCCTTGGAGAACGCTTACCCGAATATCCGAGGCCGAATGCCCGTGACCGCTGAAGTGTTCCCCAACAGGAAGAGAACAGTCTTGCCTGGTGATTGTCGAGCGGTGTTCATTCATCCGTTGTCGCAGCGTCTGCATAGTTTCCCCAATGTACCATGCCTCGGGACATCCTTTCTTGCAGTGTATCAGGTAGACAACGTTGGCCGAGTTGCAAGAGTATGTACCGTGTACCTGGTGGATGGTGTTCTCACGTGAGATGATGGCATCTGTGTCGATGATCCGGCACGTCTTGCAGAGGTTGCTGTGGCAGGGTTGTGTGGTGTCTTGGTCACTGTTCTCCTGAAGGCTGGGTAGTTTGCTGCGGACAATGGTCTGTTTGAGGTTGTGCGGTTGTTTGAAGGCAAGAAGTGGGGGTGTGGGGATGGCCTTGGCGAGATGTTCGTCTTCATCAATGACATGTTGAAGGCTCCGGAGGAGATGCCGTAGCTTCTCCGCTCCGGGGAAGTACTGGACAACGAAGGGTACTCTGTCCACTGTGTCCCGTGTTTGTCTTCTGAGGAGGTCGGAGCAGTTGAACCAGGAGCGCTCCTCGTCACAATGGATGTCTCGGCACTCTACACCAGCATCCCCCACGATGATGGCATTGCTGCAACGGCCTCAGTGCTCAGCGCCAACAACTGCCAGTTTCCAGATGCAATTTTACAACTCATCCGCTTCATCCTGGACCACAATATCTTCACCTTCAACAACCAGTTCTTCATCCAGACACACGGAACAGCCATGGGGACCAAATTCGCACCTCAATATGCCAACATCTTCATGCACAGGTTTGAAGAAGACTTCTTCACCGCACGGGACCTTCAACCGATGCTATACACTAGATACATCGATGACATTTTCTTCCTTTGGACTCATGGTGAACAATCACTGAAACAACTCTATGATGACATCAACAAGTTCCATCCCACCATCAGGCTCACCATAGACTACTCTCCGGAATCGGTTGCATTCTTGGACACGCGCATCTCCATTAAGGACGGTCACCTCAGCACCTCACTGTACCGCAAGCCCACGGATAACCTCACGATGCTCCACTTCTCCAGCTTCCACCCTAAACACGTTAAAGAAGCCATCCCCTACGGACAAGCCCTCCGTATACACAGGATCTGCTCGGATGAGGAGGATCGCAACAGACACCTCCAGACGCTGAAAGATGCCCTCATAAGAACAGGATATGGCGCTAGACTCATTGATCAACAGTTCCAACGCGCCACAGCGAAAAACCGCACCGACCTCCTCAGAAGACAAACACGGGACACAGTGGACAGAGTACCCTTCGTTGTCCAGTACTTCCCCGGAGCGGAGAAGCTACGGCATCTCCTCCGGAGCCTTCAACATGTCATTGATGAAGATGAACATCTCGCCAAGGCCATCCCCACACCCCCACTTCTTGCCTTCAAACAACCGCACAACCTCAAACAGACCATTGTCCGCAGCAAACTACCCAGCCTTCAGGAGAACAGTGACCAAGACACCACACAACCCTGCCACAGCAACCTCTGCAAGACGTGCCGGATCATCGACACAGATGCCATCATCTCACGTGAGAACACCATCCACCAGGTACACGGTACATACTCTTGCAACTCGGCCAACGTTGTCTACCTGATACGCTGCAAGAAAGGATGTCCCGAGGCATGGTACATTGGGGAAACTATGCAGACGCTGCGACAACGGATGAATGAACACCGCTCGACAATCACCAGGCAAGACTGTTCTCTTCCTGTTGGGGAACACTTCAGCGGTCACGGGCATTCGGCCTCGGATATTCGGGTAAGCGTTCTCCAAGGCGGCCTTCGCGACACACGACAGCGCAGAGTCGCTGAGCAGAAACTGATTGCCAAGTTCCGCACACACAAGGACGGCCTCAACCGGGATATTGGGTTCATGTCACACTATCTGTAACCCCCACAGTTGCGTGGACCTGCAGAGTTTCACTGGCTGTCTTGTCTGGAGACAATACACATCTTTTTAGCCTGTCTTGATGCTCTCTCCACTCCCATTGTTTTGTTTCTTAAAGACTGGATTAGTTGTAAGTATTCGCATTCCAACCATTATTCATGTAAATTGAGTCTGTGTCTTTATAAGTTCTGTTTGTGAACAGAATTCCCACTCACCTGAAGAAGGGGCTTAGAGCCTCGAAAGCTTGTGTGGCTTTTGCTACCAAATAAACCTGTTGGACTTTAACCTGGTGTTGTTAAACTTCTTACTGTGTTTACCCCAGTCCAACGCCGGCATCTCCACATTATTCTTTCCACACATATATTTCTTACTTATAGTGGAATGACTCAATTTGCCAAAGCCCAAATTATCAATTTTCCTAAGTAACAATCTCAGCACAATGAATGGTGATAATGGTCCACTAATGTCCTTTAGGGAAGGAAATCTGCCGTCCTTACATGGTCTGGCCTACATGTGACTCCAGAGCCACAGCAATGTGGTTGACTCTGAACTGCCCTCAGGCAACTAGGGGATGGGCAATAAATGCTGGCCGACAGCAATGCTCATGTCCCGCGAATGAATATATTTTAAAAATTAGTGCAGGATGGTATAGAATTATGGGCGGAATTCTCCCATTTTGAAAATAAGGGCCATAGCAGGCAGGGTCAGGAATGTGGAGTGCTTCCCGCTGTGGAGGCCACGCTCAATCATCTGACTTCAACCTCATTGATTATGCATCTGGTGTTTTACGCTATATTCAGTGGCGGGGCAGGCCTGGATGATGCACAGTCCGTCATTGTGTCCTGGTGCTATATTGAAAAGGTGTCCAACATCACTGACTCATTATTGACAAAGGAAGATGGACTGCCTGAAAATGGAGATGGATTGCCGGGAGCAACTCTAAGACCAGGAGACGGACTTCCTGAGAAAGAAGACGGCTCTCCAAGAATATCCTGAGTCTGGAAGATGGAATGCCCTCCAGGACACCGAATCTGGAAGCTCCACCTGCAGATGCTTGCCCCCCCCCACTCCCCCCCGCCCCCCCACCCCCCCCCCCCCCCCCCCCCCCCCACCCCCCCCCACTGATGTGGCATTCCAGGGTCCAAGATTGCGGGCTGCCTCCAGGAATTGTTCAGGTGAGTCCCGTCTTCTGCACATCATTTCAGATGTGCTTCACGCCAGCAGGTTTTTCTACCAGTATTGCAGAGAATCTGGCGTAGGGTTGTGGTGGTGGGGGGGGAGGGGGGAGGGGCGGTTGTTGGGGCTTCGCCTGCATCCCATTAACAGGATGCAAATGAGGTCCATGCCAGCTTCCAGTAGGGTTTACTGCCAAGGTGGGCACCTGTGGAAAATACCTCTGTAAACTCATGTTGGCGTGAAACCAATTTCTGGGTCTCCTGCCATATTCTCCCCAGATGTCCGCCATCAAACACGCCAACTGGGAGAATCCCCACCGCATCAACATCTTACATTGACAACTGGAGGGAAAGGTTGTATTTCCAGGACAAGTGACAAGGATTCATACTTACTGAACAATATTGTGAGTATCTGAGTAATGAATGTGTCATCTCTAGTTATTGGACTGGATTGGACTCCTGAAAATTTCGTTTCCATGGCAGATCTTTTGCCAATTAAGCAAATGTAGGACATATAAACTCTTGAACACAGGACGAACCATTATATTTGTTTCCATGTGAAAACTACTGAAAATCTCTGTAGAAGGGTATAACCATTTCATAAATGTAAAAGGTATTTTCCACATGCAGCAATACAAGTAGTGGATTTATTGGCTTTTGTTATTTTCGTAAGTTTGTACTGGGTATTATATCACAAGTTTTCATTTAAAAAAGCACCTGATGACTGGTAATTATTGTTATTATTGCCTTCAGAAAATGTACAAGAGCAGCTCAATAAAGCACACTATTATTTTTCAGTAAAGCATTTTCTTGCTATTTGTTGGGACCATTACCTTCACCTTGTGTCATGAATTATAGAACCCCCCTGCTTGTAACATTTTAGAATTAGCCCCAGTAAAGCCTGCAATGGCACAGCTCCGTGATGCTACAGCAACAACTGGCATTGATAGGCAAAGATATAAACCCTCAGAGTGAGATGTGAACAGAATGCTCATTAGCACAAAATAAAATGGAATACCGTGTATTTTGTGTGGAAATATAACTTGATTGTGCACTTGAGCAAGTGATACACTCCCAAGGTTTACATGATGCGATGAGAACAAACAGCTGGATTATTCCCTCGTGGAGCATCATGCAATTCCATCCATATAGTTCACTTCCAGAAAGTGTATGTGTGAGAGTGTGTGTGTGAGTATATGGGACGAATTTTCCCGTTCTGCCTACCACGGGGATTGTAGCGGGCAAGGGACAGACTATGGAAACGTCCGTTGACCTCGGGCGGGATTTTCCGGTTTCGGGGTGAGTGTGGCCAGAAAATCTCACCGTGTGTGTGAGTGTGTGTGTATGAGAGTGTGACAGAGAGTGTGTGTGTGTGTGTGTGGTGTGTGTGTGTGGTGTGTGTGCGTGCGTGAAGGAATGAGTGAGTGTGTATGTGTGTGTGAGTGTGAATGTGAGTGTGTGTGTGTGTGAATGAGTGAGTGTGTATGTGTGTGAATGAGTGAGTGTGTATGTGTGTGTGAGTGTGAGTGTGTGTGAATGAGTGAATGTGTGAGTGTGTGTGTGTATGAGTGTGTGTGTGTGTATGAGTGTGTGTGTGAGTGTGAATGTGAGTGTGTGTGTGTGTGTGAATGAGTTAGTGTGTGTGTGTGTGTGTGAGTGTGTGTGAATGAATGAATGTGTGAGTGTGTGTGTGTCGCAAAGAGCACTAAAAGTTGCCCAGGAGAGTCTAGATTCAGGTTTAGAATATCAGAGCACTGATGTTACCAATGGTCAAAATATTGTTGTCCTTCATACTGCTTGACTGGTGTGCAAAGGGAAGCCTGGCTGATAGCTACTGGCACTGGGGTCAATTGCCTTCCATATACAGCTCCAGGTGCAGCTTAACTCTGACCCCAGGAAGTCTTTTCCATAAACCAATCTTGGACAAACTTTTCCACTCAACAGAGACAACCATACCTCTTATTCTTGTTGTAATACACGGTAGGTTAGTTCCGTCTGTCAAACACAAGTTCCTGAAGGCATCCATTGACCTTTACCTGGGAACAACAGCGACAGAGCAAAACCAATGAAGACCTGCAGTTCTGCTTGGCCTGCCTGAAGGTATGTTGTCTCAGTAATGGATCTTCATTCACCTCTGTTCCTATGAAGCAGAACACTTTGAAGTCATGCCCATGCAGGAATAAATCCAACTGCCTATTCCATTTTGTTTGTCAGTTGCATCATCAGTTTCATAAAAGACTAGGTTAAATCTGAAGAATCTACAAACACCACTGTGTAAATGGACTCATATTTCTGTTTAATAGGTGAAGGTCTTTCAGCATCAAAAACATGTTTTATTATACTTTGGTAAAAATTGTTGCAATGCACAGATAAGCCAACTTTTAAATTTGGAGTGAATATCCTAACGACCTATCTGAATTTAATAGCAGTTTGCACGTTAGCTACTTTATAAAGCTGATACAGTGGGGTTACCAAAGAAAACTTCAGGACCTGTACCACCATCTAAGGAACTAAGGAAATTTGGCATGTCCGCTACAACTCTCACCAACTTTTATAGAAGCACCATAGAAAGCATTCTTTCTGATTGTATCACAGCTTGGTATGGCTCCCGCTCTGCCCAAGACCGCAAGAAACGACAAAGGCTTGTGAACAAAGCCCAGTCCATCACTCAAACCAGTCTCCCACCCATTGACACTGTCTACCTTTCCTGCTGCCTCGGAAAAGCAGCCAGCATAATTAAGGACCCCACGCACCGCGGGCATACTCTCTTCCATCTTCTTCCGTCGGGAAAAAGATACAATACTTTTCATTGTATACTAATACATGTGACAATAATAAATCAAATCAAATCAAACCATCTGACCTTACGCAGCAGTCAATATGAATCTGGATACGCTGCAGGCAAGCACAACTCAAACGCAAACCAACCAGTAAAACAATGGTGCCGTTGGAACATTGGCAGACCCAGACCGGAGTTTCCAAAACTGAACAAGGTGCAAATTACCTCCGGACACACTGGAGCCACAGACTGAAAGGCCCTTGTGGCTGACATCAGGTTAATACTCTTGACAACTTTGAGCCCAGCAACGAACCTACTCTTTGAATGAAATTCTCTTGAAATGTGCACATTTACAGCACTGTAAAACAAACATTATACATGCCTCTGCATTAACCGCCACCCAACACTGCTACCTCCCCATCCACCACAACCTTCCAAAAAGACAACTGATTGCCATGGTGTTCAGGCTGCAAATAGGTTTTACAAGTGCACAGAAGGTTAATGTGGTAGAGACACGTAATAGGAACCTTTGGCCATCTACTGTTCTAACTTATGTCATTTCACAAATTATTTCATTAATGCTGGTAGGAACAGCTTAAACCTTATAAAAATCTAATGCCAGAGTCAGTCAGCTTACTTTAACACAAAGTTTTAAAGAAAATAGACTTATCATTTTAAAACACTCTAAAAGAGAAATCTATTTATTGAATTTGTGAGAAATATATTTAGAACGCACCTTGTAAAAAAATCTGAACTGAGGTAATGAATAAACTACGATCCAAAAATGTGGTTTAAATGTTAACCTTTTCCTTCTCAAAAATACTTAGGTCACTTTTTGTGGTTAGAAGATTGAAATTTGTTTTTGTTACCAAGTTAGGTGCACAGAGGATCTACGATCTCCATCTAATGAGATAAGTGAAGGACTCTTTTCCAGCTCTGTCTCTTCCTCCTCTTATTCATAGAATCCCTACAGTGCAGAAGGAAGCTATTCAGCCCATCAACCACATTATCCACCAACCACAATCCCACCCAAACCCTATTCCTGTAATCCCACATGTTTACCCTGCTAATCCTCCTGACATCAAGGGGCAATATAGCACGGCCAATCAATTTAACCCACACATTTTTGAGAAAACTGGAGCACCCGGAGACACGGGGAGAATGTGCAAACTCCACACAGACAGTGACCCAAGGCCAGAATTGAAACCAGGTCCCTGGCACTGTGAGGCACCAGTGCTAACCACTGTGCCACCGTGCCGCCTAATTATTGCTTTGTGTTCTTTCATTTACTTATTAACCTCCACCTTCTTCATTCTCTGAAAGTTTCCTCACCCATTAACATTTCTACTATAATTGGTAATGTTTCCCAAAGTATCATTACAAAGGTGGAAATGCTGAACGATCTGATGTTCCTGAAACTGCGGTCAGCATAAGCCCAAGCAAGAACAGCTGATGAGTTGAAACAATGCCATTAGATAGTCCCAATAAATGCCTAACACACAAAATCCAAGCAGTAGTGCTTACTATCCAGGGCCATCTCCACTTCCTATCATGATACTGGGAGTAGTTTTGTTTTAAGTACTATAAATAGCTGATTGCACACACGCAAATGTAACATGGCACGTGGTAAGTTCAGTACACCTTCATGTTAGCCATTAAGGTACAATACAGTCAGCTCAGGACACCATAAGCTACAATAGAAAAACTTGAAACATTTAAGATGTTCATCAGCTTACCCAACCTTTATACTTTGTCATTAGATTGTCACTGTCAAAGGAAATTGTGAGATTGCCAACTTCTGAAAGCTTTTTGCCCTAACGTTAATGATGTGTTTGAAATTCATACTATAAAATATCCCTGCTAATTTCATAAAAGGTGTTAACTTTCATTCTGAAAGTTGTCCCACGAAAACAAAGACAAAATTTTGACAGCTCTACTGCAGAGACTTTTCAGATCTAACGCAAAATGGGTGGCACAGTGGTTAGCGCTGCTGCCTCACAGCGCCAGGGTCCCAGGTTCAATTCTGGCCTTGAGTCACTGTCTGTGTGGAGTTTGCACTTTCTCCCCATGTCTGCGTGAGTTTCCTCCGGGTGCTCTGGTTTCCTCCCACAGTCCAAAGATTTGCGGGTTAGGTTGATTGGTCATACTAAATTGACACTAATGTCAGGGGGATTAGCAGAGTAAATGCATGGGATTGTGGGAATAGGGTGGGATTGTGGTTGGTGCAGACTCAATGGGCCAAATGACCTCCTTCTGTACTGTAGGGATTCTATGATTCTAAAATCGACATCCCACATTTTGATTTCATTGCCAGATCGGGAAATTATTGAAGGGAAAAATTATTCCATTTCAAACAGAAATCTGTCACTTTGTCTATTTGTAGCAATTGACTGATGCTGTGTTTTTCGCTCGATTGAAAGGGAGGAATGGGCTGGGACGTGACTTTCTCCACAAGGCCACACTATGATCAACTAAGTAGACAACAAGCGTGCTTGCACTTTTTTTCCTTCTGCTGAAGTGCTATATCTTACTCTAGCAAAGAGCTCAATCAAGTGGTTCATTGGGAATAAATAAAACTGGTACCCTAAAGGGGTCCGAAGGATTGGGAAACATAATGTACATGTCAGAATCCTTAAATTTGTCTCTACACAGGATATGAAAGACGTATTATCGCCTTAGTGTTCTCAGTACTCCCATTTACTGCAGCACTGCCCCAGACTATCAGACTGTAAAAGTAACAAATAAAATTATGGCAAAATCCAGGCAATAAAGTTATGTCAATATCACTTTCTAACCATTAGATTATATCAGTTGCCATGCTTATGGAAGCAAAGAAATCAGAGCTAAAAAAAAATACATTTTCCCAGAAAAATGAGACTCGAGTTTTAGGCACATAACACGGAACAACAACATAAACACTCTTCATTGTGAATTAGGTAACAAAGGCAATTGGAAAACCACAACTGTTCATTACTTACTTGATTTTTCACTGTGTTCTGTGTAATTATAGATCAGCAAAGTGTAACAAGCTCAGAAGGATTTTTCTGGTCCACTGCCTGAAAATTGTGCAAATTAACACAATTAAGCAATTTTCCTTCATTAAGCAACTGGTCATTATCCTGCTGCAATCTGGACTCACAGACTGCCAAGCGGGATTCCCCTACAGCTCTTTTCAAGTTATCAGCACCAACATCAACAGAAGTGCAAACTATCTAGACAATCAAATTTACAACGATAGTGTGGTTTAATTATCCTTCTAATAAAACAAAATAGTTCCATCCTCTAATGACACTAGTGAACTGTGCATAAAGGTTTGCAGTTATGTGCACCATACTGTACTTTTGCAAATCTATTAGCTTGTTATTGTAATCAATAAGCTATCTGCTTTCTATTTCTACACAACATTGTCACCGTGTTTTGTTTAACAGCTATTGACCTGAATTGAGGTTCATCTTCTGTAAGTCTGCTCAGTCTTTCTTATCCCAAAAACAACTCCACAGAGCCCTTCCTGGCCCCTTCAAAAAAGTAGCAAGAGTTGGCTCTTCAAGTGATCTTGAGCCTTGGAATTATTACACTATTGATGATACAACTTATACTGAATTTGCTTAAGGGTCACAACAGCAGTGATGACACTTCGAGAAGTAATTCATTTGCTGTAATGCACAATTATTTTATCCTCAGATGATGTAAGATGTTAGTTACATCATTGCAGGTCTTTCTTTCTTCTTTAGACTATGGCTTCACTGCAAAGAATCAATGCAAAAGCTGTAGAAAGCTGTCTGAGGTCACGTGCCAACCGACTCAAGAACAGCTTCTTCCCTGCTGCCATCAGACTTTTGAATGGACCTACCTCGCATTAAGTTGATCTTTCTCTACACCCTAGCTATGACTGTTTACATTCTGCACTCTCTTGTTTCCTTCTCTATGAACACAATGTTCTGTCTGTATAGTGTGCAAGAAACAATACTTTTCACTGTATGCTAATACACGTGACAATATTAAATCAAATCAAATAAATCTGCTCTTAGGACTTGATATTACTCTGGAATGGTGCTAAGTGAAACTCGCCGGTGAATAAAGTTACATTCCATTTGGAACCAGGTCAGTCTTTAACTCTGGGGCTCCAATACAAAATGTCAGCAAAAACAGTCCAGTTGAAGCAGAACATAACAATGCATGTTTAGGTGCTCTAACACATTGGTGCTCTGCTCCAGGTAAAATCCTACAAACAAGGATTTTGCGTCTTTAATGTTCTATCTGTTTTTATAAAAAGTAACTGCGCTAGGGTGAACTGGCTGCAGGGTTGAAGTTAGTTTGGACAACCAGTATGCATCAACTGACAAATACCTGCCCAATCAGGGAAGTAGATTTACTCCAAACTTTCTTTAAAGTTCAAAGATTAAGTCACATCGTATTCAAGAACTCTGCTTTTATGAAGGAAAAGGCAAGTCACGTGTAGCTTGCTTAAGGTGAGTTCCAATGAACACCACCAACTTACAAAGAACTGCTACACTTGGATGATTATGACACTCAGAACATCATTTTTACATGTTGCAGATGAGTAGCCAACTTGCAAGAATTTATATCATAGCAACAGTCAGTCATCAGGCAAATGAGTCTAAACAAAAACAGTGAACTTTTAACAAGGCACATTTTATAGAGGTGGTTAGACCTCTGAAATATGATGTGTCTCTGGATGAAACTGGCATAGATGGTTGTTAATGGACCCAGTTTTAATACTGACTGGAAAATATCTGTTTGCTTCAGGATTTTTCATTTATTTGTTACATTTGACTCTTTAATTATCTTGAATGCGAATGAATGTGAGGTGGTTTGGTACAATAGGGTTCTATGCTTGGATCTAGCATTCAATCATAATAGGAGCGAACAGGAAATTTTTGGTATGTTATATGGCTGGATCAGGTATCAGTTTATCCACAGCTTATTCCCTTACAGAAGGAGGTCTTGTGGTGTCCTGGGTAGCATCCTTGCCTCTGAACCAGAGGCTCTGGGTTCGAGTCCTACCTCAGGACTTGATGGTCAAGGAAAATCTGCCCATAACCAGGTTGAATATCAACCTGCAAAATCCTTCAAGTGCACCAATGGCAGTCAGTAAGAGTAGGAGGGATACCCTGTTCAGCCATGCTTGATGTTGAGTGGCACCCCTTTCGAGAACTGTTTCAGGTCAAAACTTACTATGGGAATAGATGAAAGCATGTCCTGTGCAGGGGTACGAACTGCCATCAGACTTTTGAATGGACCTCCCTCGCATTAAGTTGATCGTTCTCTACACCCTAGCTATCACTGTAACACTACATTCTGCATTCACTCCTTTCCTTCTTTATGAACTGAATGCTTTGTTTGTTTAGTGCACAAGAAACAATACTTTTCACTGTAAACTAATACATGTGACAATAATAAATCAAATCAAAATGCTAGGTATGCAAGAGAAGCATCAATTATCTTATAGGAAATGTATCTGAAAAGTAATATTATTTAAGAATGTAGTGGCAGTCCTCAAAGGATTAAATCTAATCATGTTTTATTTTAAATTAATTCTATCGTCATGATGTATCTTTTAGTTTAAAGTTTATTTATTAGTGTCACAAGTAGGGTTTACATTAACACTGCAATGAAGTTGCTGTGAAAACCCACTAGTCGCCACACTCCGGCGCCTGTTTGGGTACACTGAAGGAGAATTTAGCATGGCCAATGCACCTAAGCAGCATGCCTTTCAGACTGTGGGAGGAAATTGGAGCACCAGGAGGAACCTCACACAGACACAGGGAGAATGTGCAGACTCCGCACAGACAGTGACCCAAGGCCAGAATTGAACCCAGGTCCCTGGCTCTGGGAGGCAGCAGTGCTAACCACTGTGCCACCGTGCCACCCTTATTTCACTTATTTCACACACATTCCTTTATGAGTGACAGAAAGGAGACTTCGGTCCCCTCAGTTACTTTTTTTTACAAAGTTCTAGTCAATCACTTATATGTTCAGTGTTTATAGATTTTCAGTCTCCAATCCATCACGCAAACCAGCCTCCCATCCATTGACTCTGTCTACACTTCCCGCTGCCTCAGAAAAGTAGCCAGCATAATCAAGGACCCCACACACCCCGGACATTCTCTCTTCCAGCTTCTTCCGTTGGAAAAAGATACAAAAGTCTGAGGTCACGTACCAACTGACTCAAGAACAGCTTCTTCCCTGCTGCCATCAGACTTTTGAATGGACGTACTTTGCATTAAGTTGAGCTTTCTCTACACCCTAGCTCAGACTGTAACACTACATTCTGCACTCTCTCATTTCCTTCTCTATGAATGATATGCTTTGTCTGTATAGTGTGCAAGAAACAATACTTTTCACTGTATGCTAATACATGAGACAATATTAAATCAAATCAAATTTATTCCTGACTGCTGCACAATCTTTAACAATACCGTGGTAATATTTTGCCACTGTAAAGCATTCACAGACTCCACACAGACAGTGACACAAGCTGGGAATCAAACCTGGGTCCCTGGCGCTGTGAGGCAGCAGTGCTAACCACTGTGCCACTGTGCTGCCTCCATGGGCAGGGATCAGGCAGAAAGATTCACCAGATGTGTAATCCAGATGCTTAACAGAGAAATTAATAAGGCACAACGTTTGATATCCATAGCTTGGAATCTTTCTATCTAATCATTGCACAGGATCATCTATCAGTTTACTGAAATGCTTTTCTTCCAGCCAAAGTAATGCCAATACACAGAGAATTGAAATAATGGAGCTTACTGCGCAATATGATATAGCTGTTCCCTGATACCCTGGAGGTGCTAATGCCATAACTTTTATAGAAAACCACTCAGTTATCGTTTTCCACTGACTGCTCCTGCGAGTCTGTGAATGTTTCATTACACAGCACAGTTAGGGGTCCAACAGGACTCAATCCTGACATGTTGCATGTGTGAAACAAAAGTCACAAAACATATAAATGAAGAAACCCCTGTGAGGCAAAGGCAGCAATTAAAAACGAGAAGTGAGACCTTTGAGAATCAGAACAGTGAAGTACTGGGTCTGACGACTATCATTTAGCACCTGGGTGAGACAGGTATATACTCTTGTTATGTAGGCCACTTCATAACGTGATGACAAAGCAAAAGTAATTGGTTCCTGGAACATTCCATGATGTGGCTAGATTTAGGCATTGGTAAAATATACAATTTTGAAATAAATGTTGCTTTAACTATCAGTACCGTTTAGTCTTCTGGGTCAAGAAACCACACAACAGACATAGCCGATGGCCCAAATATTGCCTCTGAGATGCACCTCACTGATAACTGTCCACTTAAGTGTTTACCAGCAGAGAATTCCACTGATCTGACACCTTTTCCAGCATGGTGCCCTCCACCTGGAATCTTTGAAAAGTGTAAATAACAATGAGGTTCTTCGAGCATGAGCAGCACAGTGGCACAGTGGTTAGCACTGCTGCCTCACAGCACCAGGGACCCAGGTTCAATTCCCGGCCTCGGGTGACTGTCTGTGCGGACTCTGCACATTCTCCTTGTGTCTGCATGGGTTTCCTCTGGATGATCTGGTTTACTCCCACAGTCTGAAAGACATGCTGGCTAGGTGCATTGGCCATGCTAAATTTCCTCAGTGTACCCAAACAGGCGCTGGAATGTAGCGACCAGGGGATTTCATGGTAACTTCAATGCAGTGTTAATGTAAGCCTACTTGTGACACGAATGAATAAGCTTTAAAAAAAAACAATCTGATTGAAGTACTCTTGTTGAGACACAGAGGCCTAGATTGTTGCTCCTGTGTCAAGGCGCACAGAGATGGGATAAGTCCAGCTCCCATGAACATGACATTTAAAAAGGCTGGCTGATTTTCGCTCTGTGGGGGTGGGCTGTATTAGAAGCTGGGCCCAGCACCCCAGCAATGAGCGCGGAGGCAACCGGCTGTGGGCTGAGCGGAAGAACTGGCCCTGATGGAGAGCAGGAAACATCAATTAAATTTAAACGGTGCAGAGAAAATGATATAATGATTGAGAATTACAGACAAGATTAAGAGAGGTAAAAGTGGCAAGCAGCAAAAGTAACAAAAATGTATTTTTGTTAATCTGAAACATTGGGCAGAAGTCTTCCATCCACCGCCCCCCCCCCCCCCACCCCCCCCTCCCCCCCCCCACCCTCCCCGGCAGGGGTTGGAGGCGTGGGTGGATGGTGGCAGTGAGAGGTTAATAGGAGGCCCAGAAATTGGTTTTACACCGGTGTGAATTCCCCCTGGGATCTTCCGCTGGTGCCCACTATGGAGGGTGGAGGTACCCACTAGGGGCCAGTGTGAAACTGGGTTTACATCCACTAATAGGATGCAAATGAACCACTCCCACCCCCAGTTCCCTGCAATGCAAGTGAGAAAACACGCCGGTGAAAAACACATTCGGAACATTGCAGCGTGCAGATGTCGGGACTTACCCAAAGAATGCCTGGGGCAACCTCCAGTGTCCCAGATGGCAGTAGCCAGCAACCCTGGACCATGGAACACCACAGCAGTGGGTGGAGGGAGCATCCACAGGTGGATCCTCCAGATTCCGTGTCCTGGAGGAGGTCCATCTTCCAGTCTCAGAATGTTCCTGGAGGTCCACCTGCTTTCTCAGGAGGTCCATATTCATTCTATGGAGGTCCACCTTCATTTTCTGGAGTCCATTTTCTTTCCTCAACAATGGGTCAGTGACGTTGGTTGCATTTTCAATATGGTTTCCAGATACAATCGCAGACTACATGCCTGCCCCACCACAGCACACAGCGCAAGATGTCCAGTTGCATAATCAATGATGTCAGGACCGGAAGATTTGGTGTGTTTTCCCATTGGCCTCTGCAGTGGAAAACATTCCAAATCCCTATCCTGCCAAAGGATTTGATCCCAACATGGGAGAATTCCACCCATTGACCAGAATTTCACCATCCCACCCACAATGGGAACCGGAGCGGGTGAGGGGTAGACCATGGAAAGGTCCGTTGACCTCGGGCAGGATTTTACGGTTTTGGGATCAGCGAGGCCATAAAATCCCATCCATTGTCTTTCTTCTGAGGAAATGAGACTCCACACTTGTAAAATATTATTTTCAGGCCTAAACATGTTTTTCAACAATGATTGTCACTTATCACATCTTTAAAAACTCACTTATTTCTATAGGCACCAAGTTTTCGGTCACTTTTAGTGCAAAACTAGTGGTGAGTGCCACATATTTGTGCCTTTATGGTGACTTTAGCACTATATCAATTGGCAAGGATTGCAACAGCGCAACCTAAAGAGAAGCAGAGTATCTCAGACAGCAATATCGAGATTTCTATGCTTCACTGCTTCAGGCGAAGTTGCTGTCAGATTTACCCTACAATAATGACGAGTGCTGATGGCCTCAAGGTAATTGTGATTGCAAATTCAGGGCCGTTAGAATATAATGACAAGGAAGCTGATGAGAAGCAGCATAGAAATCAGCCACACTGACTGGCAAAATTGCTTCGTTTAGCTCCAATCTTCTTCATATAAAAATGTATATACATAATTGAGTAGATCTCACACTGCAACTCTGAGAATTCTCTGGTTTGATCCATGCTGCAATAAAGGTGGCTTGAGGTCCCTTAACAATGGAAGTTCACACTTGTACTTTTAACAAACCCATTAGTTGGTGCCTGGAACTCGCTGCCGGGGGACGTAGTGGAAGCGGATACGATCCTCACTTTTAAGGGGCGTCTGGGTGAATACATGAATAGGATGGGAATAGAGGAATATGGTCCCCGGAAGGATAGGGGGTTTTAGTTTAGTCGGGCAGCATGGTCGGTACAGGCTGGGAGGGCCACAGGGTCTGTTCCTGTGCTGTAATTTTCTTTGTTCTTTCTTTGTTCTTTATATTTAACATCTACACAGTATTAAGTATTTAAAGAAAACAGAGCGTATCTATCACAATTCTTTCCAAACATATTGATGCAACAACTCCGCATTTGCAAAGATGTTGAATTTAACCCGAACATGATCTCCATTTATTTATATAGTTTTACATCTATTCATTCTGCCTCACTGATTTCTGCTTGATTATGTCTGTTGCTAATTGAAACGTAGTCACTACCGGAACTACACAATATATTTGTTTGGGTTAAGCTGGCACAGGAAGAGAATTTCAAACTCACTTGCAGTTATTAGTGATCTCATCTGCACGACATTATCAGTGCTCCAGGATTCCCTTGGGTTACCCCGTCTGGTTAGCATCTGGCAGTGTGTGCGCACACAAGACTGGGCCTCCAAGATGTTCTTTCTTATCAAAGTTTATAGTCTAGGCAATGGAGCAGACACCTCATTGGTTTTGCAAGGACCTGGAACCCCCGAACATCTGGCTTTCATCTCACCTGTCAACTTTATCAAAAACTGGTTTTAATTTCTGAAGTTATAGTCATAAAGAATAAGAAACAGAAGCTTGATTGCCCGTGTTCACATCTTGCATTTTGCATCATCAATAAGATCACAAAATGGCAAAAACATTTTTAACCCTTTCACCAGCGCACTATTCTGCAAAATGGACAAGCATTTTTAACCCTTTCGTAGGTTTTGGATTTTGTGTAGATTTCATCAAAGCATTTTTTTTTTCTCTATTGCAGGTAAATATTTCTCGGGTGACACAGTGGGTGGGATGCTCTTTTGGAAGGTCGGTGCAGACTCAATGGGTTGAATGGCCTCCTTATTCAATTTAGGGATTCGATAATTCTTTGATGATTATAGAAGGCTAGTGAAACAGGTTGGTTTTGCATCTGAGATATTGAAGTGACAAATATTATTGGGTAAATAAAAAATATATCATAGAATCCCTACAGTGCAGAAGGAGGCTACTCAGTCCATTGAGCCTGCACCAACATGCCGACAGAGCATCCTATCCAGGCCCTAAACCCGTAACCCTACGCACTTACCACCCTCCCCAATCCCCCTAAACTACACATCTTGGGACACAATTTAGCATGGCCAATCAATCTAACCCACACATCTTTGGACTGTAGGAGGAGAGTGGAGACCTCAGAGGAAACCCACAAAGACATGGGGAGAATGTGCAAACTCAACACAGACAGTCACCCAAGGCTGGAATCGAACCTGTGTCCCTGGCGCTGTGAGGCAGCAGGACCAACCACTGTGCCGTCATGCCGCCCATATAAAAAGCACACATCATGACAGGCAAACGTCACAACTGCAGTAGCCAATTGAACACAGGGGTATCTCCACATCAAACAGGCATTGCTTCGTCATGAGAAGGGAAAGGCAATAAAAAGAGAAACACTGGGCCAAATCTCCTGCAGAGTGGCAATCACGGTCGAATTGCCACTCGGCTCCTTTTTACTTACCTCGATCTGGAGCTGCACATTTCCCGGATGCACTACCTCCCCGAACCCATGAAGAATTGTGCAGCTGCTCCTGAAGTCCCTCCAGTGCAGCGTAGGAGTGCAGGGGACGTCATGCCATGACCCTTTTTCATGGCACTAGATTTAAATTTGCCAGCCCAAAGAGAAGGTAAGTTTGTAAGATTAGTGTGTAGGATGGGTTAGGTGGAAGTCAGGTTGTGGGGGAACAGTCAGGAGATGGTCAATGGTTGGGGGTAATCGATGGCTGGGGTGGGGTTGGAAGTTCAGGACGGTGGTCAGGGATGTGGTCGGGGGGTGGGGGTTGGTCAAGTGGGGTTGTCAAGGGTGGTGGGGAATAGATAGGTGTGGGGCAGGCAAGGAGTGGGGAGGGCAGTCAGGTGGGGCATTTGGGAGGTGGTGGGGTAGTCAGGTGCGGTAGATGGGGGTTGGGGAATTGGGAGGGTATTCGGATAGAAGGTTTGTCATGGGGTGGGAGGTTGAGGGTACAGGGACGTCCAGTGGGTAGTTGGGGATCAGTAATATCGATACACAGGAGTTAAAACTGGTTTTAATCCTTCTAACTTTTCCTGTGTAACTGTTCTGCTAAGAGAGTCAGAACCATCCAAGGTCTCTGGCTTCATCAGGTGATGAAGGAGCAGTGCTCTGAAGCTTGTGATTCCAGATAAACCTGTTGGACTTTAACCTGGAGTTGTGAGACTTCTTACTGTGCCCACCCCAGTCCAACGCCGGTACCTCCACATCATGATCAAATGAGCAGAGACAGGAATTGATGCAATTACATTACTGACTGTGTTGCAAAAAACACCGCACAGTTCAAACTAAAACCAATGCATACTTCCAAACTAAGAATGCATTTTATAACTGCATCACAAGAAATATATAGTGTGGAGGTTTTACTGATGCCTCAGAAGTCATAAATAAGCAAGCTTACATTTCAAGATATTTTACAAGCACCTTCGTTCTTAGAATTTCTCATCTTGGCACATGCAGTCCCCAGTAAACAGAGTTCTGAAAATGCATCTTCTGAATTGTAAGGGTCACTTCTGTGTTGTGAATAAATATGAACTTCCTGCATCTGCAGCTGCCTCATCTTGTACAACTGTGCGCTCATTTACAGAAATCGGGCCATCAGGAATTTATTTTTCACCTTTAGGCTGTGCTATCCGTCAAGATGGATGAACCATTTGCATTGCCTCACCTTATTATTTCAGTAAATGCGTAATTCAGAGTTAAAAAATACATTTAAAAAGCCAGATGAGAAGATAATCATAACCTAAATGACATGGAATACATCATTGGACCTTCCAATTTCTCAGTGTGAATGAGGCTAACGTATCAGCTGTGGCCAGTCGGTAGCAGTCTCCTTCTGAGTGAGAAAGTTTGCGTTCAAGTTTCACTCCAGAGATTTGGGAGACGAAACCTAGACAGGCACTCCAGTGCAGCACTGAAAGGGTGCTGCACTGTCAGATGCTGCTGTCAGGGCGGCACGGTGGCACAGTGGTTAGCACTGCTGCCTCACAGCGCCAGGGACCCAGGTTCAATTCTGGCCTCAGGTCACTGTCTGTGTGGAGTTTGCACGTTCTCTCCGTGTCTGCGTGGATTCCCTCCGGGTGCTCCGGTTTCCTTCCACTGTCCAAAGATGTGCGGGTTAGGTTAATTGGCTATGCTAAACTGCCCCTTAGTGTCAGGGGGACTTGCAGGGGTTATGGGGGTCGGGTGGGATTGTTGTCGGTGCAGGCTCGATGGGCCAAATGGCCTCCTTCTGCACTGTAGAGGATTCTATGGATTCTTAACTGAGCTCTGCTCTCCCCGGTGGATGCAAAACATACTGTGGCACCATTTCAATGTGGTTATCTCTGGTGTTTCTGCCAATATTTATCCCTCAAACAACATCAGTAAATCAGACCCGTAACTTCCTCAAAGTGGCGATGCCAGCAGAGTGCCACTCTGTCTGGACTTACCCACAGTGAAATTCCAAAGCCTGTGTCTCTGGCAACCTTCCACACTCAGGACAGGTGAGACGGGAGTAGCAAACCACGCCCACCAGTTGCATCGCGCAGGGTAACTAGGACGCAGAGAAGAAAGACACATCTTTTTATGGCACCAACTCCCGTATAAGAGGTGTTTAAAGAGACAATTTAAAGGGAGAAAGTAAGTGGTGATTGAGATATCAGAGGGGAGGGGGAGGGGGGAAAGACCAGTGGGCAGGGGGACCAAGGGGTGGGTGCAGGGAAGACATGGAGTGAGGGTCGGGTGGACTTGGGGGTGTGGGAGGGGGTCGAAGGTATTGCACCAGTAGGGAGGGGGTGTCCAGTGTCGGGTAGGGGTATGTGCTTGGTTGGGATGGTGTGAAGGTCCCCTGGTAGGTCGTGAATGTGCGGGTGTCCTGTGCGGAACCGGTCCGGGTTTTTTAAAATAGTTACCCTGGAGTTAGAAGTGCTTTTATTTCTTCAAACTCCTCCAGAGTTCTATCAGGGTAAAACTGGCAGAACCATCCAAAGCTAACGATTCAGATCACTTATTTGGATGGTTCCCAGCGCTGCGCAATTGTCCAGAGGGAGGTAGCGCTTCTGGACAATTGCTGGGTAAACCCTTATCTGGGAAGTTCCGAGAGGGGGATCCCCCAGCGCATCATTGGGATAACCCCCAAATGTGACATTGAGGAAATCTATAAGCAATTATCTAATTATTGATCATATTGATGTTTGCAGGAAGTTGCCATGTGTAGACTGGGTTACTGTATTTCCTACACTGTAACAGTGATTATATTTCAAAAGTACATCATTGACATTTGGAAGATGGTGAAAGGTTCTATATAAATGATCTTTTTTCTTTTTAGTGAGAGGAAAATGTCTAAAAATAAACTTAGATTGAGCTTCCCACACAGTGCCCTGCCAATTTGACTCTCAAATTCAATCTAAGAAGATAATGCTTCTGTGGAAAACATTATTCCATGCAAATAAGGGCCTCATTACATTTTTTTCACCGACCTGTGTTTCTGCTCATTGTTCAGACTTTCCCTTTAAGAAACATGGCTCAATTTTATTCTTTTTTAATCAGACATCAGGCAGACAGTTGTTGTCTATGGCCATCAGTGCTCCTGTGATCCTGATTTCTCAGTAATGTTCTCTGAAGCATCAGGATACATCTTAGAACATGAAACATAGAAACATAGAAACCCTACAGTGCAGAAGGAGGCCATTCGGCCCATCGAGTCTGCACCGACCACAATCCCACCCAGGCCCTACCCCCACACATTTCACCCGCTAATCCCTCTAACCTACACATCCCAGGACTCTAAGGGGCAATTTTTTTTTTTAAACCTGGCCAATCAACCTAACCCGCACATCTTTGGACTGTGGGAGGAAACCGGAGCACCCGGAGGAAACCCACGCAGACACGAGGAGAATGTGCAAACTCCACACAGACAGTGACCCGAGCCGGGAATCGAACCCGGGACCCTGGAGCTGTGAAGCAGCAGTGCTAACCACTGTGCTACCGTGCCGCCCGAAGAAGCGCATTTTGTATTTTAATGCAATGGGCTAGGAACATGGTCAAACAAGCTGGGAAAGGGGATTAGAATAGATTGGTGCTTGGTGGCCGGCACAGATGCGATGGGCCGAAAGGTCTCTTTCTCTGCTGTAAAACTCTTAAGAATAACAGCCTTGGAAACCACTGCAGAAAGGTTCAGTATTTGTCAGCAATCTTCAAAATCCAACTAAAGGCTTATGATCCAGAATGGGTCAATGTCTTAACAGGCATGGTATCACACATCATGTGCAGTAGAATGCATAAGGACATGGTATCACGTTTATGATTACAATCAGTTCCAGTGATAGATATTGGGGTGGGGTGAATATGGCTACTTAGATCTTGGTCAAAGAAAATTGACAAAATGAGGCTTAGCCAACCTGTGTTTCTGCAATCATCATCACTCCAAATGGCTGTTGTGTTCTCTAACTTGGCTGAGGCTGAAGGATTACAAATTGTAGTAACGAGGCATTTCCCGAGGGTCACATGATCGGCAAGAACCCGATGGATCGTCCTGACAGGAAGCTGAGCCAATCAGCAAGAAGGTGCGTACGACAGGCTGAGGGGGGACTCGCAGTCAGACTCAGGGAGTCGAGTAGAGCAGCCTCACATTGTAATTTAGTCTGAACTTGTTGCATATATATTATTCTTTATTTAGCAATGAAGCCTTTGTTGATTCAAGCCACAACGAGTCACCCTTGATCTATTCCACAAATAGACTGGTGCTTGTAACTGTATCTAGCCACCACAGAAAAAAAGAATGGCATTGTTTTCCTTCAAGGTATTAAAATGAATCCCAGAAAAGAGAAATTATTCTGCCCATACTTGTGACCACGCTAAAGCCACGATAAAAAGATGTTAATCTGTACAGCTTTCTGTTAGGCCAAAGGTTCATTCCTCAACTTGATAAAACCCAGATTTCGGAGCAAGGCTTTTATTATACCGTACTGTTGTGCGGCCAGTTCTTGGAATGGCAGTTCTCTCATTATTGAAGTGTTTCTAGTGAAAAGTTCAAATCTGACAGCAAATTTTCTACACGACAAAAAAAACGGAACGCCTGTGCATCTATCTCCGGATTCCAAAGCCTCCCCATTTTACACTTCCTTGCAGAAAGGGTTAGGTTGCCATCAAAAGGTCAGCTGCAATTTACAAGTGATGACTGTCAGTGGGCCCAGCCTATGTAAAATATTTAGAATAGTAAAACGGCGCACAGATGGCACTTTGTATATTTGTTGGAATTCAAGACACATGGTGACAGAGATTAAATCAAAACATAACCTTTTACAGATGTTCAGTCAACCCGCCCTTCACTTGTTTGTTTACTTTTTGGTTCCACCGCTGGTCGTAGGCAGCCTCCTTGCTAACCATGCCACACTGATGTTGAAGGCAATAGTGGGTACCAAACTACACTTTGGCATGGCAAAATCATTAAGTAAATTATGTTCAGATTTTAAAATGAACACTTTTCCATGTTCAATATCCTCAAGTCAAAAGTACGATTTTGTTTTTAGTCCACTTGTAAGTTATTTAAGGTTAACATTTAAACTGCCTACAAGATACAATTGGGGAGAAATCTAACACTGTCTCACCAATTCTTTGGGTGAAACATCAAGGATCGAAGGTTGGATTAGATATCGTTACCCCTCAATGCCTGATCTGCCCCCCTCTCCCTCCCTCCCTCTCCTGCCGCTTCCAGCAGACCTCAAGGTGTGCATTCTTGAAATGTGTGTTAAGCATCTTCCACTTGCAAATCAAGGTCATAACAGCAGTTGCAAAAACACGATTGAAAGCAGACTATAAATGGGTGAAGCTGGTACCACACATGCTCCATCTGCATGGTTGGGCCTTGTGCAGCATCATCCTTATTCGAAGCCATTCACAAATCTTTCTCTACATCCTAGCTATGATTGTAACACTACATTCTGCACCCTCTCCTTTCTTTCGCCATCAACAGTACGCTTTGTCTGTAAAGCACGCAAGAAATAATACATTTCACTGTGTACAAATGCATGTGACAATAATAAGTCAAACCAAATCAACTCAAAATGCATCAGCACCTTGAACGGTTGTGTCTCTGTGGATTCAGGAGGAGTGAGAGTGCATCAAGGGACGATTACTTTTGACAAATATAGAAACTGTAGACATTTTGATTAAGTGTAAAGGATTTATTCAGCAAGAATAATGAGAAGCCATGATAAAAAGATGTTAATCTGTATAGCTTTCTGTTCATATTCATGTTCATTCAAACTGTATTCACTTCGTGGGGATCAAATTATTCAGCAGTGAAGCACTGAAATATTCTTTTCTGGACAGTATCACATCGGATTTCATCAAAATAAAAGTGGAACAAGCATTTGATTTGGAGGAAAGGGCAGTGAATGATGACTTAGGCCTAACCAATCAAGGACGTATAGTGCTCACCTAACTCACTCATCTTTGCCTGTTTTGGGAATATTTAAATACAAAAGCCTTGATCTGTTTCATTTCATTTTAAGAAAAAATGGAGGAAAGTTACAGTCCCTTTTCCATTCACCCTCTCGCTGCTGTTACCCGGCACTTGTGCTTGGAAGGGCAACCGACAGCTAAATTCATCTTTTCCATTTGAATCCTTTGAATTCTCTGTCATGGTTTGCACATCTATTTAAAACAGAAAGCAAAGGTCAGCGACTGATCCCTCTGTGACTGCAGGGAATCTTATATCTGCTTTTATGAAGAGATCATTTTAATTAATAGACAGCTCAACTATCATTGAAGTTTTGCATTCTCTTCGGAGGCTATGTTTATCAAGGCAATGTAGCGGTGATGAGTATACCGTTGCTTGATCTGAGTGAGAAAGGTACTGGGGTAAGTGCTTTTGGATGCCTCCAAGATTCAGTTTAAAGTGTTCCTTAAAGATATATTCCTGTAACTGGCTATTTCACAGCTGCCCAAGGAAACATTTTAGGAAGTTGACATCACGTATGGGAGTCCATCAGGAAACTCTGAATTACAATTCATCCATGCGAAGGAGAGACTCGTGTCTGCTTTTGCAGGCACTGTAAGAGGTGCCTGTTCAAAAGTTCCACTGTTATTTTAGCTATAGAACAAAGCTCTGACAGTGCTTGAAAGCAAAAGTGCACTTCTAAATGAGCAGAGATTTTTTTTGTCTGTCATTTGCAAACCAAAAGTTGGGTTCGCCTCATGAAGAGTTACAGCACAATTTGGAAAGCTGAAGAGAAATGTTGTTTGGCTTAGAGAACCTGAAATGCAATCTGTAAAGCCAAAGGGTGGTCCCAATCAGCACAGAGCAATTGTACGACAATTTTTCCTGACAGAGCCTCGGGCGTGACATCAGTTTTCCGCTTCCTGATTTATACAATATTGTTTGTCAAGCACTGGTGCATCTAATCACCAAACATTTGGAAGTAGGTCCCTGAGGACCAAGCCTCTCCTTTAAAGTCACCTCATCCCAGGCAATGTTGAAAAGAACATTGACAGAGAACAAAAAACATGCCATGTTATTTGCTTAATCGACTGGATATCTCTCTATATTACAGAGCTCTAGTCAGAATGTGATAACAAACCATGCAAGAGGTATGTCTGCATCATAGCTTCATATAAATAACTGATCATTTGACCCTGTGTTTTTGTCAACACGTTTGTGAGTGGTTTACAGTGGCAAAATATTACCATGATATTGTTAAAGATTGTGCTGCAGTCAGGAGCAAGTAGGAGACTGAAATGTATAAACCATGAATATATAAGTGATTGACTGGAGCTTTGTACAAAAAAAGTAACTGAGGGGACAGACGCCTCCTTTTTGTCACTCATAAAGGAATGTGTTTGAACTAAGTGAAATAAGGGCGGCACGGTAGCACAGTGGTTAGCACTGCTGCCTCAAGCGCCAAGGACCTGGGTTCAATTCCGGCCTTGGGTCACTGTCTGTGCAGGGTTTGCACGTTCTCCCCGTGTCTGCGTGAGTTTCCTCTAGGTGTTCTAGTTTCCTCTCACAGTCCAAAAGACGTGCTGGTTAGGTGCATTGGCCATGCTAAATTCTCCCTCAGTGTACCCGAGCAGGGTAGTGTGGCGACTAGGGGATTTTCACAGTAACTTCATTGCAGTGTTAATGTAAGCCTACTTGTGACACTAATAAATAAACTTTAAGTTGGTGGAGTGTCAGCCCCGTTGATATGAATGCCGTCATAAATCAGCAGGCTCAATGAAAGAAACTTGTGGAACCATGTTCTTTCCTTTTCTACATGGCTGTACTCAGAATCAGAATGGTAGCAGACGGAAAATAAAGTGCCTGCGCTCCCTACCCAATTACCACTGCTTTCACAACTTGCTTGAATATTCTGCAACAAAGTTCCTCGGGGCCTGAACTCCCACTGGCTCTGACAAGGCATCTCATGATGATAATCAAACTGGGGCCAATCAATACTATTTTGAAACAAACACCATTTTCCAACCTTAAATTAGATTATTTTTCCTATTCTTGTCCACCAACCAATAGGTGGTATAAGTACCGAAGCAACCACACTGAAAGGTGTGCTCAGACAAAGAGTGGTGAAGGCATGTTTCTGCCAGTAACTTGCTTTATATTTGAAAGGATCTGAATTTATCATAATTCATACCGTAGGTTCTGAATTGTTGAGGGACTTCTCACAATGGGGTAGGCGATGGCCCAGTGGTATTATCACCAGGCTATTAATTCAGAAAACTCAGCTCAGGTTCTGGGGACCTGAGTTTGAAACCCACCATGGCAGATGGTGGAATTTAAATTCAATAAAAAATATCAGGATTTAAGAATTTACTGATAACCATGAAACCATGGATGTCCTAAAATCCCATCCGGTTCACCAATGTCCTTGAAGGAAGAAAATCTGCCGTCCTTACCCGGTCTGACCTACATGTGACTCCAGATCCACAGCAATGTGGTTGACCCTCAACTGTCCTCCAAGGGCAACTAGGGACAAACAATAAATGCTGGTCAGCCAGTGATGTCCATGTCTTGTGAATGAATAGTAAAAAAAAAAATTCTCAATACATCAGCAAGCTGCCTATGGAAAGCATGACTTACGTTGGCAGCACACCACTATCGTGCAGATTATTGAGGAGCCAGAAAGTAGGACAAATCCTTCAGCAACTTCTCAAGGCAGCTCTTTCTCTTCCCTATCCCCACCAAATCTCCCACTGGGAAACTCAAATTGACATCTAAAAGGATGGTTGGATTGTTAAGAGGCAAAATTGACAATGATCATTTATGGAGCGCCGTATTGGGAGATTAGATTAATTCAGGTAAAATGAAAGAAGCTTCATCTGACCCTGACTATAGCTGATTTCAGTTTATTTCATGTGGAAGCTAGGTATTCAACCAGACAAATATTTTACTCTCACTTTGCACAGCACTCTAATTCAACAATGTTTGTGTTTGAAATATTCTTTTTGAAAGAGTTTTATCATGGAATCATAGAATGCCCACAGTGCAGAAGAAGGCCATTCAGCCCATCGAGCTTGCACCAACAACCAAGCCCTATCGCGGTAACCCTACCTAGTAGCCCCTGACAATAAGGGGCAATTTAGGATGGCCAATCAACCTAACCCACACATCTATCTTTGGAGTGTGGGAGGAAACCGGAGCACCCGGACAAAACCCGGGTTTCAACAAAAGCAGACATGGGGAGAACGTGCAGACTCCACGCAGACAGTGACCCAAGCTGGGAATCGCTTGGCACTGCCCTGGCACTGTGAGGCAGCAATACTAACCACTGGATAAAAACTAACCATTGTGCTAACCACTGTGCCACCATGCTGCCCCATTTATACAGAGCATTGCTGAGACCACAAGGGGGATTTGTCTGGCTTCCTCACATTGTATTTCTCATGGCTGGAGGTGGAGTGCCATTCGCCAGCGGAGGAATCTTCCGGTCCCACCGCTGTAAATGGGATTTCCCATTGACTGTACCCCACCCTGCCGGAGGAAACCCGCGGTGAACATGCAGACTCCAGACAGACAGTGATCCAAGGCCGGAATTGAACCCGGGTCCCTGCCGCTGTCACGCAGCAGTGCCAGTGGAGAGAAACTCCCGTACTTCAACTTACGGAGGTCGCTTGATATTAAAGCAAATGATTTTGATTCAGGTCAAACGAAAGAATGAATTTCAATGCAGCACTTGAATGAATAAGTGCAGTCTCAGAACAGAAGAACATTTCATTCTCCAACTTAAAAGCGCAGTGAAAGGTCATCACTGACTTCCACAATCCTTTTTCATACATCCTTGCTCAAAAATTATATTGGCAAAGTTATTTATTTTTTAGGCCTGTTGCTATGGCAGCAAAACCCAGAAACAGTAGTTCAACTGAGTTGTGTTTATCAAGGAGCTGATGTGTAGAGCCAGCTGCCTATATCCTCCCCTGGAAACCCAAGGCCATTTCTTGCCAGTCTAGAATGGCTTAGGCATTTGCTGACAAAGAGAAGGCCAGACCACTGAGCGATGAAACAGGTTTCATTATCTCTGCACACAAAAGCCAATTTCTTCCAAAGAAACTTAGAGTACCAAAGTTTAATCTACTCCGTCTTTCAGACATTCAATTAGCATGGTGCATTAACAGCGTTCCCACAAAAGAAGCATTGCTTTATGCTTTTCCACTCAGTTAAATGTGACATTTATTTCTCACTCTGGAAAGTGCTTCTTTTATTAAGCATTTCCAGTAGAATGCATTTCGAGCAAATATGGGTCCATACATCACTTTTGATAACACTTAATGCACTTGTGAGGCGTTCTTCTAGTTGCCATTTTAAACCAATTTAAATAGGTAATTAAATAGCCATCTCTGGAATGTCACGTCAATGCTCCAAGCATTAAATATTAAAACTCACAAGAGGGAAGTGACGTCTGCAAAGCCAGCATTTTTTGCCATCACTTGCTGTCCTGAGAAGGGTGCAGTCGTCTTCTCAACTGTCTTTGATGTGATGGTGCTCTAACAGTGGTGCACAGTAGGGATTACCCGGACACTGATTTGATGAAGGAACTGTGATTATCTTCCCAAGTCAAGACAATATGTGATTTGAAGTGGTATATCGGAGCTGATGGTGCTCGAATAACTTGATGCTTTTGTCTTTCATTGTGGTATTGGCCAAGGGGAAGGTGATGGTGCCAAAAGCATTGTCAGTTGCAATGTCTCATATAGATTATATATATTGTAGCTATAATGGATATGGGGTTCAATTTCTGATCACTTGTCAATATAGGAGAGCGAATGATATTTTCTACCATGAATGACAGTTGAGGAATTGGTGGTGTGTGCTGGAAGATTTAAAGGCAGTAGTAAGGAACTTTGTTCAGCAGTTCTACACTCATTCCTGCATCAGTTTTCCAACGCTGTTTGTCTTGAAAGGGAGGTCTACAGATACTGATGTTTCGAAGAACCTTTGTGGATATTGCTCATTTCTCTGCATTCCATCACCAGCTCCCCAGTCACCAGCCTCCTTATCAGTGGTCTGATCGCCGGCCCCCCTGATTGCCAGCCTTCTGATTGGTGGCCCCAACCCCCGATCGCCCCCTAACCCCCAATCGCGCTCCCCACCCACCCCAAGGGGCATTGCCTGGCTCTGCCCTCAGTCACTCAGGGGGCATCAACGGCCTCCGGTCACATCGGCGAGGACATCACATCTGGTCTTCATTGGTGGGACATTTGTGATCCTCGCCAGTGGGGACCTCCACCCAGTGAGGTCGGATTATTACATCCAGGGCTCACTTCTGATATTGGAATTATCTAATACATATTTAAATTAGCCTCACGCCCTTCTTGGGCGCAAGACTGATTATGCCGGCAGAATGGGGCCGGGAGAGACAAGAAATCAGGCGCGAGCCCCGATTTTTCACCTGTCACTGATATTTCTCGCCCTGCTGCGCTACTCGATTAGTGCAGCGGGGCGGAAAGATTCTGCCCATTACCTCGTCATAATCATATTTCTGACTGTGGCAGCTTGCTGTGTGTAAATTAGCTGCCACTTTCCTTACATTACAAGTGATTACACTTCAAAAGTACTCCGTTGTCTGTAAAATGCTTTGGAGCGTCCTGTGGTTTTCCTTCCTAACAGTTGTCTTATATGCCATCACTTCCATTAGTGAAGTCATCAACCAGGAGGTCAGGTTCAGAGTCTCCTCCCCTGTTGCCGGTAGATTTGTGCCTGTCATCACTAAACCCACGAGTAATTCTAGCACTGAACAAGACACTGACAATAAGAGAAGATTTACTGAGGCAATTGTACTTGTAAAAGTGTGTTGTTTACCATTTTCGTAAATACATCAAAAAGCACTAATTTAAACCATGAGCATATGGAGGACCTGGAAACCCGTTAGCCTGCCCCAGTCTCTAGGAAGTATTACATCCAACAATACCCACAAGATTTTTCTTCAGATAATTTGCTTCTCTTCATAGGTTCTTCTGTACATTCACCACTCTCTTGTGTAAAGCAGATAAATCTAAGCCATCTTTTCACATTCCCATCTCCAGCTTTGAGGCTCTGCAATCTTGTCATAGATCTACAAATATGTTTAAAATACTGACATTTGTTTTGTTTAAATGATCAAATCACCTGAGGTAAAAGTGACGTTTTTAAAGCAAAAGTCAAACAATGAGGTTCCCTATCAAACTCTTGCTTTTAATTAATTTCTTGGAGTGGTTTAATTGTTGTCTCTCGCAAAACAGCCAGATGTAGGTTCCCAACACAGGAAATGACGTCCAATTTACCCAACCATTTCTATCCATGACCTTAATTATATACATTGCATCGCTGGAGGCTGTTTCCCAAGGATAATAGGAACCGTCTGTCAGAGCCTCCAGGAGTAGTCACCTGTAATCACCAAGAAGGAAAAAAAGGCCAAGTTATTAGCAGGTCAACATTCACATCTTTTTCTCATTGGGCGCTTTTCATTAAGTAATCTCGAAATGGCAAACACAGGTGAGGTATCCAGTGAGCAACGTGTCCACAAGTTACTGATCTCATCTCGGAAGCAATGGAGCAATGTTTAATTGCTGCAAAGTCAAAGAGCATCTGGGGGTTTAATTTCCTCGACACACTATTTTTAGTGCGATGGTTAAAATCATTTGCATCGATTCCCAGTCCAGGCTATTTCAACATAAACCAGTTAATGGCTAAGTTCATTTTTATTAATGTGTTAGCTAATACACTACAAATAATGCACCACTTTAATGATTAATATCATTTAAATGGCCATCTTGTACTGTGGCAAAATTGGAAAATTTAATTTAATTTAAATAGAAGTAGTTGAATGTCCTACTTTTTATTTTACCCGTACACCAAGATACAAGTCAAATCTTCCCTTCTCACTCAAAGATTAGTTGCTGTGTCATCCAGGATTGTAAAGCAGGCTGTTTTATGTTTTAGCCAAGTGTGTACTCTCCACTGTTGTATGCACGTCTTTCGTATTGTTGAAAAAAGAAACATGTTGTAAAAGCTTTCATCTCACACTCATCAGGACAGATACAAGAATACCAAATTTTAAAGGGAACAACAATTAGTACTGCATGAGAAAAGGATGCTGGTTGGTTGACTAGTCAAATCTGATAGATCAAGGCGTTGCCATGGTGAATGCAGAGAATGATTGCATTCCCCGTCCATCCCCAAGTCTTTTGTATAATTCTAAAAAGGCACAATGCCTAGACATGTTAGGCACAGTGGCATAGTGGTTAGCGCTGTTAGCCAGGGACCCGGGTTCGATTCCCGATTTGGGTCACTGTCTGTGTGGAGTTTGCACGTTCTCTCCGTTTCTGCGTGGGTTTCCTTCGATTGCTCTGGTTTCCTCCCACAGTTCAAAGATGTGCGGGTTAGGTGGATTGGCCATGCTAAATTGCCCCTTGGTGTCAGGGGAACTAGCTAGGGTAAATGCATGGGGTTATGGGAATAGGGCCTGGGTGAGATTGTGGTCAGTGCAGACTTGATAGGCCAAATAGCCTCCTTCTGCACTGTAGGGATTCTATGGATTCTATGAATGTTCCTTCAGCCTAGAGGACACATCCCTGCATATGAACATATGTAGCTGTTAGCAAGCATTAGTGAGTCACATTGTAAGCTCAACTGATAATGCTAAACTGGTTGTTCGTGTATCTATTAGCACACTTACTTGGGATTGTTCAGCAGATATTGTCCAATCACAGAACCACATCTGACATTAGACATTGCGGTATAGATTTCATCATTGAGGCAGGTAGTGGAAGATTGGAAAACTCCCAGCTTCAAGTCCCTGCCTCAGGAGAAAGTGCCCGCAAAGACAATATTTCCATTGTGGGAGGGAGGGTGTGGACTGCAATTGGAACAACCCGGGAAAGAGAGCAGAGACGGCCACAGGGGCTGTCAGGTCTGAGGCTGTTTAAAAGGCCACCTCAGTGTGGTGGGATTTTGTCCCAGTTATAATGAATAAAGTAAGGCTCCCTAGATCTCAGATGCCCTCATTCCCATGTTCTTCCCATGTCCAAGTCATGCTACTGCATGTGCCCTATTCCAGACTATTCCCAGTTCGCCAAACTGCTCATGGCCCCTCATGCCCCCTGTCTATATCCCTCTGCTTACTCCCTATGGCTCTTCATGCTGTGCTATTACAATTCCATGCCTATTGACCCACTCACTATACACCATGTAAAACCAATTCAGAAATCGTGACAATAGGTATTGCAGGAAAAAGCTTTAAATATTTTATTCATCCTTTACTTCCATTATCACAGACTCATAGAATCAGAGACTCCCTACAGTGCAAAAAGAGGCCATTTAGCCCATCGAATCTGTACCAACAACAATCCCACCCAGGGTCTATCCGCGTAACCCCACCTATTTACCCTGCTAGTTCCCCTGACACTAAAGGGCATTTAGCATTGCCAATCAACCTAACCCACACATCTTTGCTCTGTGGGAGGAATCTGAAGCACCCGGAGGAAACCCACGCAGACAGGAGGAGAACGTGCCAACTCCACACAGGCAGTCACCCGAGGCTGGAATTGAACCCAGGTCCCTGGCGCTGTGAGGCAGCAGTGCTAACCACATTGCCACCATGATGCCCCCCTTATGTTAAAAAAGTATCATTTTATTACAGGTCAATAAAAGTGTCTACCATCCAGACACTTTAAATTAGTAATAGCGGAAACTGCAAACACTTGAAACTGCTTAACTTTGTGTAAATAAACATTTTGCAAGTCACAGCAGAGACCAGAGAGCCAGAACTCTCAATCAAGCAATGTTTTCACTGTGGCTCAGAAGTTTGTGTATTGAGTACATAATGAGGCTTGGCTCAGAGTCCAGAAATCCATTACTCTGTTGACACACCTGACACATTGAAAACCTGCCCTGATTCCATGATAAATGCAGAGGACTTGGACCTGCAGTGGAGTCAGCCAAATCAGGAGTTCTGGGTGCAGGCCTGATTGGGCTCACAACCCAAACTAGCCCACACCCTCAAAAGACACTCTTGCAAATGCAAAAATCCAGAGATGGGGCTGGGAATCCTGGAAACGGACCCTGCCTGCCATTCTTGAAGGGCTCCTGAGTGAAAATCCAGGCCTATGTTCTGAGGTTGAGTATGGTCAGTATCCTGCCAAGAGTGAAAAGATGAAGGGTCACACTGTTTAATATGATCAGTGAGGCATTGGGACATGCAGACTATGTACCTGGCATTGAACCAGCACTGAAATTTATACACCACATTACTCACTTATGTGGTAGACAGGACGTCTTTTTTGCTTGACAGCAGCATCCTGTTAGTGGAAAATACCACTCAAGTTGCCATTGCAGAGTAGTGTCATGAACTGACCTATCCTGCACTTGAAATAAATTATGATTCTGGGGTGTTAATAGCGGACACAAAATAATACAGAATTTAAAATTTCAAATGTGTGGGCAAGGTGGCTTCGGCTATTAATTTAGTTGTGTGATACATTTCGTCTTCAATTCATGCAATTACTCATTTTATTAATATTACGTGCGGCAATTTTACTCTCAAAATGTGTAAAGAATATTAACACCTTTTACCTTTAGCTGGACCCACCGTGGCATCTTATAGGGTAAAGAAAAAGCAGTTTGTTCAACAAAACTAATTGTAGTCTTGACGTTTTCTCAATATTCTCCAAAAGGAGGGGGTTTGTTCTTTGTAATCTTGCAAACTGTACTTTCTGAAATCCATTTGTCTCTTTATTAAGTACACAGATGAAATCTGCTGGTCAAATGCCATTACAGATCAGAGCCTTTGCTGGCCTATTTTACATTACAGCAAGTCAATCATTAATGTCAAACAGTGAAAAAGCTTCAGGCCACATCTAAAGAGCACAGTAAGACGTCTCACAACACCAGGCTAAAATCCAACAGGTTTATTTGGAATCACAAGCTTTCAGAATGCTGCTTCTTCATCAGGTGAGGAAGGGGCAGCGCTCTGAAAGCTTATGATTCCACATAAACCTGTTGGAATTTAACCTGGTGTTGTAAGAATTCTTACTGTGCCCACCCCAGTCCAATGCCAGCATCTCCACATCACATCTAAAGAAAAAAGAGACAGCTTAACGTTTTGGATGGAGGCTCTGTTTGGATAGCCGGAAGAGGCCTTCACTGTTTGTCCATTTCTAAAAATTTACTCACTTCTTCCTTTCTTTGTTTTGACGAAGAGTTTCCACTTGAAGTGTTAACCAGTCTTTCTCTTTCCATTCCAATGCTTATGGCTTTGCTGTATATTCCAGCATTTCCTGTTTCATGCCTTGACTGTCAAAAAATATCCAAATCAATAATCCCAAGCTCCTTTGCTATAATTTTGTCGTAGCATCTCCCTCTTTGAAAATGGCGACTGGTGACATCATAAGGTATGAAAATCTATTAAAAAGTGCAGGGAGCTCTTAAGTTTATTGAAGCCATTCATGAAATCAGAAGCTGAAATCGAGGAAGCAGATTGTGCAGTGTGTCAATTCCTGGAATGAAAGACCAGGAGCTCGTACCTTGGTGTTCTCAGTGTTGGCGCTGATAATAGAGACAGTTACCAAACCGGAGACGATCACTTTTGCAGGGGAAAGGAAAGAAACAGCGAACCATAGAATCCCCAGAGTGCAGAAAGAGCCCTTTTAGCCCATCAGATCTGCATCAATTCTCCGAAAGAGCATCATACCTAGCCCCCCGCCCCACCCTGCCCTGCACATCTTTGAAAGCCAAGAGGCAATTTAGCATGGCTAATCCACCTAATCTGCACATCTTTGGACACCAAGAGGCAATTCAACATGCTGAATCCACCTAACCTGTACATCTTTGGGCACAAAGGGGCAATTTAGCATGGCTAATCCATATAAACTGCACATCTTTGGACACCAAGGGTCAATTTAGCATGGCCAATCTACTTCACCTGCACATCTTTCGGTAAGTAACTCAAAATCATGGCCCTTTGCACAGCTACCTCAGCATGAATGAATGATCCTGAACAAGTTACTCATTGGCAATCACTGGGGTTAATTTTAACCTAGCAAATAGTGCAAATAAGACTATACTGAAATAGCTTCTTGTTATATTCCTCCCAATTATCGCTCCATTGAAGCCAATTGAATATCATCCATTTACACGATCAAAGAAAGTTAAATTTACCTCCACAGTCTGGAATGATGCAGGGCAAAGAAAATAAGAAATCAGAGCATAAGTAGGCCTTATGGCCTCTCAAACCTGCTGTACCATTCAAGATGGCTGTTCCTTTACCTCAACTCTACTTCCTTTCCTATCTCCATAATCAAAATGCCTCAAGAGCGTTGGAAAAGGAGCTCAGAGAGAAAATGAATAAAAGTACACCATTTAAAACGTTGTCTAGAATTAACACTTATGCAAGCTTGGCAATTCACCAAATCTTTGTTAAGTTTCGCAAAATTAGCAGTTTCACTTAACATGTGGGGCACCCAAGATAGAATCGTATAACAATTAGGCCAATAATGCACTCTCTGTAGTTGCAGGTACTGACTGAATTGCAAATTGATTGCTTAAATCCACAGCGACATGTACTGAATGTGGCTGCGTTACTTGTTGCTCTGCATATAATCACAAAGTATGCCACATTAGATAAGGAGCTGATTATATTTCTTGGAGAGTGCCTGACACCTTCCTCCTTGCAAGAGCCTCCAGCAGTGCCACACTTGAGCCGGCAGCTCGGAGATATGTCATCTTCTGTCCTCTTTCCTTTGTAGAGAAGATGCTGGCTTATTTTTGGTTCCTTTCCACCGTGGTGAAGGTGGGTAAATACAGTGAAGTTTCAAGCACACAGCCATTGCAATATTCTACAAGTCCAATGCTAGGTGATCAGCTTAGAGGAAACTGGAAGAAGTGGCTAATGTTCATTAACGCTGATGTTAAAGGTCCTAATGTGGAGATGCCGGCGTTGGACTGGGGTAGGCACAGTAAGTAGTCTCACAACACCAGGTTAAAGTCCAACAGGTTTATTTGGTAACACGAGCTCGGTAGCACAGTGGTTAGCACTGCTGCTTCACAGCTCCAGGGACCCGGGTTCGATTCCCGGCTTGGGTCACTGTGTGGAGTTTGCACATTCTCCTCGTGTCTGCGTGGGTTTCCTCTGGGTGCTCCGGTTTCCTCCCACAGTCCAAAGATGTGCGGGTTAGGTTGATTGGCCATGCTAAAAATTGCCCTTAGTGTCCTGAGATGCGTAGGTTAGAGGGATTAGTGGGTAAATATGTAGGGATATGGGGGTAGGGCCTGGGTGGGTTTGTGGTCGGTGCAGACTCGATGGGCCGAATGGCCACTTTCTGTACTGTAGGGTTTCCATGACTTTCCATGACTTTCGAAGCGCCGTTCCTTCATCAGGTGAGTGCAGGATTTGTTTCACAAACAGGACATATATAGACACAAACTCAATTACAAAATAATGGTTGGAATGCGAGTCTTAACAGGTAAAAAGCACACAGGTTAAAACAGGTTAAATGTCCAAAGATATTAGCGGGAGACCTAGGTAAATAGATGAGGACTGTTTTAGTTACATTAAAGCTTTTAAATCTCCATTTCATCATTGAAATTCCAACAGGTGTGCCTGAGCTGTCCTGAGTCTCAGTAGGGACCTCCAAACCTCCTGCCAGAACTCCGCAAATCTTACTGAAGCTCTCTCCCCGCCTTTAGCCATCGACATAGTTTTTTCCAATCATTCCAATGATATTCTGCTGAAGAGCCCAGGAATTCTGGGCACGTGATTCTTGCCCTTCTTCGTTTCCTCTCTTACACGCAAAGCTATCTGACACCACATCAGCTGGGTTGGTAGTCTGATCTTAGCCTGGAGATTTTCTTTTGCACCGTAACCATCAGCCAACTAATAACATGTGTTCTTCCTTCCAAAAAAAGAACTGGTCCTGCCAGCTTTTTCCACCAATTTCAGAGAAGTCCATTAAAAACTCAGTGGCTCCGAACGTCAGACAAGATCTTAATGGAGTCTTCTGACCCGCCAGGACGCCAGAGCGGCTACCCAAATAGAGCAGCACTGATTAGTTCCAAACTGGAAAAGAAATCTCCAGCTCACAGGCTTGATCATCTGAGAATCCATAAAAGAAAAGCGGCCTGGAAAATTCAAGTAAACTTAATTACATCATGTCTATTATGTAAATGCAGCTCAAAGTAAAAATACAATTTTGAAACATAATCTATGGAATGTTTTTCCTTTTACAGTGTTAAGCGCTGGATTCATGAATTTTAGGGAATGCGTGCTGGCAAATCATGGAAAGAAATGCAATTTAAATGTGCACAGTGGCGCAGTGGTTAGCACTGCTGTCTCACAGTGCCAGGGACACAGGTTCGATTCCTGGCTTGGGTCACTGTCTGTGTGTGGAATCTGCACGTTCTCCTCGTGTCTGCGTGGGTTTCCTCCGGGTGCTCCAGTTTCCTCCCACAGTCTGAATGCTGATGCATTCGGTTAGGTGCATTGGCCGTGCTAAATTATCCCTCAGTGTAGCCAAACAGGCGCTGGAGTGTGGCGACTAGGGGATTTTCACAGTAACGTCATTGCAGTGTTAATGTAAGCCTATTTGTGACACTAATGATTAAACTTAAAACTTTTCATTGCAGTCCCCTTCCATCCCCACAGGTACACCCTCCCCAAAAAATGCATCTCAATGAGGCAATCATGTCCCACATATATTGGAATCAAGTGGCAGGATAAACAACGCTGTACAAATAAATGAATAAGAAAGAGTGACCCATTTTCTCACAACACCGGGAATCTGAAGCATGGAAAATATTTTGCGTCAAGAAGTTGGGTCTAACAAGGTTTGCATTTTGTTTTCCCCGAAGAAACCCTGTGCGCATTAAAACTTAATAGCTTTGGAAGTCTTGCATACCTCCTTGCCACAGGCTCCAGACTTTCGAGAAGTCAACATCATTTTCAGAAGCATGTACACAAGTAATTCTTGTGCGACTGGAGACTTTACGCACAATCGGAGACCGTTGTATGTTTTATTATACACCGTGGAACTACCCACTCTGGTGCGCTGAAATTACCCCAGATTTGTGTAAAAAAACTTATTTTTTTAAACTCAAGGAACAAAACCTGATTTTTTTTTGTTTAAAAAGGGCTTGATTTAGCAAACGCCGACAATTGATGACCAGAAATGTTCACAGCAAAATTGTGTCCAAAATTATAAAATGGCAAATCAACAGATAAATGAATTACAGCATTGATATCCACCAGAGAGAAGAGAAAATCACATTAAGTTCTTTAATTTATCCATCAATATTTCCTTATCCATTAGAATTCTTCTCCAACATTACACAAGGAACAACAACCAGCATCTTTAACGTAGCATCTTCAATGTAGTATCTTCAATGTAGTATCTCAAGGCATTTTCCAGAGTTGGTGATCAACAAGAGATGGATATTTTTCATGATAAGGGGCAGACCGGAATAAAAATGAAGCAAGGGAGCTGAATGTTTGACCATTGATGATGGAGCAGAGAACGGCTGCACGGTGGTACAGTGGTTAGCACTGCTGCCTCACAGCGTCAGGGACTCGGGTTCGATTCCCAGCTTGGGTCACTGTCTGTGTGGAGTTTGCACGTTCTCCCTTTGTCTGCGTGGGTTTCCTCCGGGTGCCCCAGTTTCCTCCCACAGTCCAATGGTGTGCGGGTTAGGTGGATTGGCCATGCTACATTGCCCCTTAGTGTCAGGGGGACTAGCATGCGGCTATGAGGATAGGGCCTGGACGGGATTGCAGTCGGTGCAGACTCGATGGGCTGAACGACCTCCTTCTGCACTGTAGGGATTCTATGATTCTAAATATGAAAAAACAGATATCTGAAGAATTGAAATGGGAATATAAGGAGGGTAAAGTTGTAGAACGGAGTGAAGTAAATGATCGAAAGAAAAGGTACAGGAAGTTAAATTCAATGCATTGGGGAACAAGGATGAGGCCAATGCATCTGGGATGAGGCCAATGCATCTGGATGACATGATGTAAGACGGGTTAAAATTTATTTATTTATTAGTCACAAGTAGGCTTACATTAACACTGCAATGAAGTTACCCTGAAAATCCCCTAGCCACCACACTCCGGCACCTGTTCGGATACACTAAGGGGCAATTTAGCATGGCCAATCCACCTAATGTGCACATCTTTGGATTGTGGAAGGAAACTAGAGCACCCAGAGGAAACCCACGCAGACACGGGGAGAATGTGCAAACTCCACACAGTGATCCAAGCTGGGAATCAAACCCGGGTTCCTGGTGCTGTGAGGCAGCAGTGCTAACCATTGTGTCTCCATGCCATCCGGTAAACAGGCGACTGAGATGTAAAAAATTGGGATTTTTTAAGGTGACCAATGGGTGTCTAGTAAATGAGAACATTGAAAGACCCAGTGCCAAATTTTAATTCTGGTCAGGATTTGCAGCAAGTTGAGTTGGAAACTTTGCTCCAGAAATGACGCCCAGGCTTTAAGTCCCAGGCATCATTAAAATTTCAGATGGGGTTGATTAGATGGAAAATTACACTAAAGGGATCGAGAGGTATGGAGAGAAAGCGGGAGTGGGATACTGAAAGTGAATGATCAACCATGATCATATTGAATGGTGGTGCAAGTTCGAAGGGCTGAATAGCCTACTCCTGCACCTATTTTCTATGTTTCTATGCATCTTGGACAGAGGCCAAGAGCCGATACAAGGTAGACAGTGAGATTTTCATCGAAGGCACATTGTGTGATGAGCTTGTATTCAGGAAGAGGTGGAGTCGGTGGTCGAGGGGACATAATCTTCCCTTGTGTGGTCCGGAGGATCATTGCTAGATCCAAGATGAAAAACAAAACACACCATTTGGGACTCATCTAGACTGGATACACCTTTCCACTATCTGTTTGCAGCTGGTGTAAAGACCATACCTGGTGTCCTTGATTAGAATCAGATTGGAGCCAGATCTCTATGACATCATTGGACAGGTGACCCATTGCCTGCTCAACAGAACAGGTTAAAAACTGGTTTTCTGGCAGCTTAGTGGCTTGTAGCTAACCTCTGTGACTGTACGTTCCCAGATGCCCCGCGAGCCACTGTGAGACTGGAAGTGGCAGAATGGATGGAGGTGACCAATGAAGCAGAGGTGAACACTGTGACTGGGATTATTACAGAAATATGCAGCGCCAGTGAACAGCAGAATGCGGATTTGAATCTCAGCTCAGAATCGAACAGAACCCCAAGGTTTCAGGCAACATGGTTCAACCAGAAATGCATGCTGGAATCTGAAACAAAAAACAGAAAATTTTGGAAAAACCCAGGGCCAATTGTCACATTCCTCACGTAGCCTCCTAACAATCAGTACCTTTGTTCTGCCATTCACACATTCTGATCACTTAATGGATACTTTTAGCACCTTTCTCAGCCTTTAACATCACCATTCACATTCCCTTTGTCCCATTACAGCCCTCCCCTCCCCACCCCATCCCCCCCACCCCCACCGGCCCCCCCGCCATAGTATAAATATTGTCTGATCTTCTTTGTCTTCAGCTCTGACGAAGGGTCAACCTGACTCGAAACATTGGCTCTATTCTCTCTCCACAGATGCTGTCAGGCCTGATGGTTCAACCAGAGTTAGGGAGAAAGTGCGCCAAGTATGGGTCAGAAAAAACGATAGCTTCAGTCTTCCGGATGTTTATTTGGAGGCCATAGGGGCGATTCTCCCATTCCGACCCGCTAATTTTTTGGTGGGTTCGGCCAGGAGAGGCGCATGTGCGTCGATTCGTGGGATTCATGCACGTGTCCCCGACGCACGCGCACCTCTCGCCGCTGGATATCCGGCACAGTCAGGACCACGCAGGAAACTGGCAGGAACAACAGGTAAGTAATTTTAATCTGTTTTTAATGTGATTTGAATGTAATTATCAGGCCTGGGACTGAATTCTCCTGACCCCATAGCATCTCCCACCTTGCCAGTACAAATTCACTTTGGCGCGGTTTAGAGTAGCACCCCACTTTTGGGGAACTAGCAGGAGACCCCGCTGCAGTGAAGGGGGGCAATCGGGGCTCCCCAGGGGGTCGGGCAGTGGGGCTGGTGCCCCCTGGGCATGGGCACCCTGGCAGTGTCAGCCTGTGCCCCTGGCACTGCCCAAGGGACAAAGTGCCCTTGCCCAGGGGGCACCTTGGCACTGCCCACCAGGCATCAGGCAGTGCCAAGGGACGGAACCTAGGCAGTAGGGCTTAGGGACGGGGCCTATAGGTGGGGCCAGCTGGGGTGGGGCCTAGGCGGCGATCGGTGGGGGTGTTCCGCTGCCACTCTGCAGACAGGATCGGTCGCGGTTGGAGGGAGGCCAGCAATTGGGGTGGGCTGGGGGGGTTCTGCAGGGGTGGGGGACGGTCTGCCCCCTGTGGGGTGGGGGGGGGGGGGGGGGTGTCTGCCTCTTGTGGGGAGTGAATCTGCCGGGGTGCTCTGGGATGGGAGGGGTGTCAGGGCTAGCCCGGGAATGGTCATGGGGGCCACGATCGGGCCACGTGGAGGGTGGTGTAGGGGCAGCATTGCGGGGGTCCCAGACTGGCCATTGATTGAGCTGGCCAGCAAACGGGAGGCTGGCAGTTCAGGGCCACTGCGCAAGCGCAGAGTTCCCGAACTGTCAGACTCTGACGTGAATAGGTCCCCCCCCCCCCCCCCCCACCCCACCCCGAGCTTTTAATGACATTCATGATTGTGACTTCTGCATTGCACAGAGTGTGGGAGATTTGAGTCTGAACTCCCACTGAAAGAAAAATTCTGATTCACACCATTTTTCTTGTGAATTCAGCACTTAGAACTTTTTGGGAGAATCGCCCCCATTAGATCAGTGCTGAGTTGAAGGAAGTGGTGACGAGGTAGAGTTTGGTGCCACCAGTGCATCAGCAGAAGCTGATTCAGTTCCTGGGTACTTTGTTTGATGTACTGTGGGGAATAAAAATGTGCTCAGCAACAAGAATTAACTTTTTATTTTAAAGAGCACTTGAAATGACAGTTGCTCATCCACCAAACTTTTGATCACATGGCACATCTCCACACAATACAAAGTGAAAGTTGCTTGAAATAACTTACAGCATTTCCAAGATTGAGAAATAGTGCTACGATTATCGACATGGGACATGACAATAACATTTCTGGGCGTTTCTCCCAAGATCATGAGGAGATCCATACAAGCTGTTACTGTAAAAGCACGCTGCACTCATCGAGTAATTGGGTCAATCTTGGTTAGGTTGGGGAGGTGAGGCAACTGGGCCCTGGTCGAGGGATCAGTGGATGAGACAATAATGATGCCAAGGGTCCGAGAATCATGGGAGGTTGAGGGAAGAGGTCAGGAGTAGTGGCAATTAGGAAGGTGAGGATTTGGAGCTGGAAGCAATTGAGAATGGTTGGAATGCGTACATTCAGGTAGGTTACTTGTTTTCTTTGCTGTAGATTTGGCATGTCAGCTATGACTCTCACCAACTTTTACAAATCCACCATAGAAAGCATTCTTTCTGGTTGTGTCACAGCTTGGTACGGCTCCTGCTCTGCCCAAGACCGCAAGAAACTACAAAAGGTCATGAATGTAACACAATCCATCACGCAAACCAGCCTCCCATCCATTGACACTGTCTACACTTTCCACTGCCTCAGCAAAGCAGACAGCATAATTAAGGACCCCACGCACTCCGGACATTCTCTCTTCCGCCTTCTTCCAGCGGGAAAAAGATACAAAAGTCTGAGGTCACGTACCAATCGACTCAAGAACAGCTTCTTCCCTGCTGCTGTCAGACTTTTGAATGGACTTACCTTGCATTAAGTTGATCTTTCTCTGCACCCTAGCTATGACTGTAACAGTTCATTCTGCACTCTCTCATTTCCTTCTCTATGAATGGTATGCTTTGTCTGTATCGCACGCAAGAAACAATACTTTTCACCGTATGTGAATACATGTGACAATAATAAATCAAATCAAATCAAAGATGATCCCTCGGGCTGGTTTCCTTGAGGGCAGCTCTGACTGCATTAGGGCAAACCGATCTCAGAGAGGAGATCTCAAACGGGAATTAGGCTACTTATTCACAGATAGAAAAGGCCTAACAGCTGCTTCGGGCCTAGGTAAGAGCCATCCCTTATTCATCCTCACCCATTGAGGCAGGTGCCTCACTTTGGTTCTTGAAGTGCACTTCCTGTCTGCCATTTTGGAGATTTAGTCAGCTGCTTGGAACCGAAAAAAAAAATGAATGGAATAAAGGGCCAGTTTTTAGGCCACCATAATTTCAGAGTAATATTAAAGTTGGAACAACGTGTCAGTGAAACAGTGGGCAAGATTTTCTGCACAACCCACCACGTGATTCACGGCAGGGAAGGCGGCCTGCTATTGGGATCTTCCACTCCCACCGTTGTCAGCGGGGTTTCCTGTTGAATGCACCAGAAAACCTGTGGCAGAGTGCGCCATCAGCAGGACCCAGAATCTCCCACAACCGTGACCGGCCGGGAAACTCCAGGAAATGTATTCAAATACTGAAAAACAATCCCCAACATAATGGCAACATATTCAGGTCTCTTCCAGATCACCCAGTCCTGGAATCCCTGTCTATTTCTCCCCAAGAAAATAGTTCATCAGTGAGAGTGAACCACTGGTGAACTTGGAAGGAAGAAGCGGGTCCACTGTTAATGGATTCAAGAGAGAGATAGATAACTATTTGATCAATAGCGGGATAAAGAGCTATGGGGAAAAGGCAGGGAGGCGGAATTAGGATGAGATGGGGATCAGCCATGATAATGTGGAATGGCGGAGCAGGCTCGAAGGGCTGAATTGCCTACTCTCGTCCCTAACTGGGGTGGCACGGTGGCACAGTGGTTAGCACTGCTGCCTCATAGTGCCAGGGACCCGGGTTCGATTCCTGGCTTGGGTCACTGTCTGTGTGGAGTTTGCACATTCTCTCCGTGTCTGCGTGGGTTTCCTCCGGGTGCTCCGGTTTCCTCTCACAGTCCAAAGACCGTGCTGGTTAGGTGCATTGGCCATGCTAAATTCTTCCTCAGTGTACACGAACAGGCGCTGGAGTGTGGCAACTAGGGGATTTTCACAGTAACTTCATTGCAGTGTGAATTCAAGCCTACGTGCGATTAGTAAATAAACTTTAATTCTTACGTTCTTATGTTAATCAACTTCAGGCTCAACAGTGAATATTTTAAAGCATTTGAATGCTGATTTGTGGCAGAGCTGGGCACTGAACACTCACTGTGGCAGTTAGCACTCTTGTAATTAAAGACAATGATGCAGGAAACAGAGTGGACACTGATTTTCTGTTAGATTGAGTGATATACAACCTCTGTTATATACACGGGACAGACTGAATGTACTTCTTTTCCACGATTAGCCAAGTTTACATCTGGGCTCAAACTGGGAATCCAACTGATGCAGCAAAGCTGACTCACTGTTGAATCTGTAAACAGAGGCAAAGTTGTGGAAAATTTACAAAAGGACTAACGACTGATTTAATGTAATAATTGCCAGAGTTTCCTGGCATCCCCCATGTCAGTTGTAATGAAGCAAAGTACCTGTAGGTTTTAGATTCTGTTAATGGATTGTCTGAGGCAACAGCTGACAGATTCCCCCTTCAGCTATGAACCGTGTGCATGCTGCACTGTTCCTCTGAGAATTGCTGCTCGGGAATTAATACTCCTGGGCATGTCAGGGCCACTGCACAGTAAATCACCAGGCTTGCCAGCAACACACGGATCCTTCTTCTCTTTAACTGAGTAAAGCCATGGCCCAGACTCACACTGGGAAGGGGAGACTAGTTAAGCCTTTCAGCAGTGAGTGGAAATCACACTTCACCGTGAATGAAGTGCTGCTCAGACAAATGAGCACACCAGCAAAATGTCCTGTCATTACCTCAAGAACTTCACATCGCTTTCTGCTGCAGACCAACCAGCTTTCCTGCAGTACTTTCTTCTGGCATGTTAAATCTTATCAGCATAAAGATAAATATTACTTTGCAAGATGCTGGTGACATTCTCAATCTACCTCTACATGTGTGCGTTTAAATTGCAATCAATGGAAACCCAGTGTGGGCAATCATAATAAGTCTTCGGAGGCAGAATCACCAAAATCCCTTTATTTACAATTCCAACAGCAGTACACAGAGTGCTATCAGTCAGCAGCCTACCCTCGGGAGTGCCAGAGGAACTGACACTCCCAGTTAAATACAAGGAAAAGACTCCTTGATTGGCCCATCAACTGACTCCTTAATCAGGGAGTTCATATTCCAATAGGGCAATCTCAATGGCCTGATTGAAGTCATTACAGCAATAAAGCTGGTTCACATCCATTTTTTAGGTGCTATAAGTGCCCTTGGAGCTCCAGAATAGCACTCCTGGCACGAGCACACATATCTGGGAAGAATCACATTACTGAGGGCATTTATGCCTGCAGTGAACATCTGCTAAAGTACGCAGAGTGGGCTGATTATGTGGCATAGAATCCCTACCGTGCAGAAGGAGGCCATTCAGCCCATCGAACCTGCACTGATAACAATCCCACACAGGCCCAATCCCTGTAGCCCCACGTATTTATCCTGCTAGTCTCCTTGACACTAAGTGGCATTTTAGCACCTACCCTGCATATCTTTGGAGTGTTGGAGGAAACCGGAGCACCTGGAGGAAACCCAGGCAGACACGGGAAGAACATGCAATCTTCACACAGACAGTGACCCACTGTGCCACCATGCTGTGTCAACAGTATGTAATCCTAATTTGACCCAGGGGGGGGCATTCTGGAACTCAACAATCCAGTTGACAGAATCAGAAAATGCTGGAAATCCTCAGCAGATGAGGCAGCATCTATGGAGAGAGAAACAGAGTTAATGTTTCAGCCCAGTGGATTTTCATCAGAACTGGGAAACGTTAGAGATTGTAATAGCTTTTGAGCAAAGAGTTGGTGGAAGAAGGGCAGAGGAAGATCAAACCTGTTATAGGCTGCAGGATGGGAGAGATTGTATGATCTAAGAGCCTGGCTTCCAGGGGCAAAAGGGAATGGTGATGGGGCAAGTAAAGAAACAAAGAAAAAAAATGTGCCCAGGGCAGGTGTACAAAGAAAAGTAAACAAAGTTATGAGGAGAGATTGGGTAAACTGGGGTTGTTCTCACTGGAAAGACGGAGGATGAGGGGTGACCTAATAGAGGTGTATAAAATTATGAAAGGCATAGATAGGGTGAACGGTGGGAAGCTTTTTCCCAGGTCGGTGGTGACGTTCACGAGGGGTCATAGGTTCAAGGTGAGGGGGGGGGGAGGTTTAACACGGATATCAGAAGGACGTATTTTACACAGAGGGTGGTGGGGGCCTGGAATGCGCTGCCGGGCAAGGTGGTGGAGGCGGACACACTGGGAACGTTTAAGACTTATCTAGATAGCCACATGAACGGAATGGGAATGGAGGGATGCAAAAGAATGGTCTAGTTTGGACCAGGGAGCGGTGCGGGCTTGGAGGGCCGAAGGGCCTGTTCCTGTGCTGTATTGTTCTTTGTTCTTAAAATGGAGCGAGAGTTTGTGATGAGAAATGTTTGTATTCATCAAGTCCAGAAGGCTGTAAAGTGCCGAATCAAAAGATGAGGGGTGAGATTCTCTGGTCTCCCAGCTGCGTGTTTGCTGCCGGTGAGACGTGGCTCATTGTTTGCTAGCGGCGGGATTCTCTGGTCCCGCCACTGTCAATGGGAATGCCCAATGACACCACTGTATGTCGGTGGGAAACCACGGGCGGAGGCGCACTGCCGGCAGGGCTGGAGAATCCCGTGCGATGTGTCAGGGGGATTAGCAGGTAAATACTTGGGGTTAGGGGGATAGGGCCTGGGTGGATTGTGGTGAGTGCAGACTCGATGGGTTGAATGGCCTCCTTCTGCACTGTAAGGATTCAATGACAGGCAAAGGTCCAGGGAAGACAGGCACACAAGAAATCCACACAGGTGAATAGTTGACTTTTGTACGCAATGTGGAATACGTTTATTCAGAAATTTGATTTGGAATGTTACTTTGTGGCGGCTTTCATTTTTACACCGTGGCCGAGTAGGCAACTCCGGCTTAGGTGTTGTTTCCCCAAGTTTACATTGAGCTTCACTGGAACAGTGCAGCAGGCCAATGATAGAGATATCAGCATGGGAGCAAGGTGGAGAACTAAAATGACAAACGACAATAAGCTCAGAGTCGTGCCTGTGGACTGAATGGAGATGTTCCACAGAGCACTCACTCAATCTACATTTGGTATTCCCAATCTTGAGGAGACCACAGTGGAGAGGCCAATACAGTGGACTAAACGGAAAGAGGTGCAACTCCTCAATTGTGCAGGATACTGACTGTATCCACATTGCTTTTCCAGGCTCCACATGTTAACCCAGCCCTATCCAGAACCAAATAGGATTCCACTATCTCAACATCCCGTTGATGTGTGACCACATTAGTAGTGTATCCTGCAGGTCAATGCCCAATATCAGGGAATGACACTTTCATTCTGCAGCAGCCTGCATTTGAATTGCTACAGCAAACCAGAAGGTAACTATCCTTTGACAACATGGCTGATGAATCTGGTGCACGATCAGTGTGTATGTGGACAGCGTGAATACCATGAAAGATGTGCCACTTGAAATGTGGTGGATCATACCACTGGTATGTTTCTAAACACTGTTTCCACTGCGTGGAGCCCTGTGGAGGAGCCCTGCAGTATTAAGATTCATTGTGGTCTGCTGTATGTCTCGCCATGACACTAGTTGTACAGCAAGCAGCTTAGGAGCAGGAGCATGAGATGGAGGAGGAGGGAGGAAGAAGAGCAAGAGGAAGGAAGGGGCACCTGGACAGTGCGTTCCTGTCTAGAATGTTCATGACGAGCTCAGCAGAGTAACTGAAAATCCCCATTCCCGACTCGCCAACAATTTAACCCTCCATAACTGGTCATCACATTGTCTACTCGCCCACAATGTAAAAATAAAAGCTGCCACAAAGTAACATTCCACGCCAAATTTCTGAATGAAATTATTCCACATTGCATACAAAAGTCAACTATTCACCTGTGTGGATTTCCTTTGCCTGACATAGAATCATTGAATCCCTACAGTGCAGAAGGAGGCCATTCAGCCCATCGAGCCTGCACTGACCACAATCCACCCAGGGCCCAATCCCCCTACCCCAAGTATTTACCTGCTAATCCCCCTGACACTAAGGGGCAATTTACCATGGCCAATCAACATAACCCGCACATCTTTGGACTGTGGGAGGAAACCGGAGCACCCAGAGGAAACTCCGCAGACACGGGGAGAATGTGCAAACTCCAGACAGACAGTGATCCGAGCCGGGAATTGAACCTGGGTCCCTGGCGCTGTGAAGCAGCAGTGCTAACTGATGCGCATTATCATACACAAGGCTAGATGCTCAGGAAATAAAGGCTTTTATTTACTGTAATGAAGCAGCCAATAATTATATACACGATCCCAGACTGAGGGGTCCCAGCCAGAGCAGGGACCTTTATACCTCTCCCAGGAGGCAGAGCCCGACTGGGATGTACCACAACACTACAATACAAAGGTGTAACAACCCCACCCTAACCCCAACAGCAACAAGTGGCACAACCCATCCCTAACCCAACAGTAACATATGTACATCCTTGTAGTACTGGCCAGACCCTGGCTCAGCACTATCCAGTGGGAACCAACGATGGTTCACCACATTCACCCCTCCTTTGAGAACAAAGGCCGGCGGGGTACAAAAAACAGAATAAAATGTCATCAGTCTATAAGTTCAGATGGTCAGGGGGACCGCACCGTCGTTGTGACCTCCTCAATACCAGCGGTGACACCGGAGTAGGCACTTGCGGTGGCGTTCTCCCCAAGGCGGCGTCCAGCTGTTCGTCCACGGACTCACAGGCCGGTTGACCCTGAGGTGACGGTAGTCCATGGAGTCCTGACACGCCCTGAAGTGGCGACCATCCTCTGGACTCAGGCAAGCTGTACACGGGAGTAAAAGGGTTAAGCAATGGTCCCGATGCTGCCCGCGCTGTGTCCGGGGGAGAAACAAGAGTTAAGGGGTTTGTAACAGGGGGTATGGGAGCGACAGGGGTTGCTACGTCCCCTGCTGGCGCCAGGTCTCGGATCAAGACCGTGTCCTCTCGCCCGTCAGGGTATGCCACATAGGCATACTGAGGGTTGGCGTGGAGGAGATGGACCTCTTCAACCAACGGGTCGGACTTGCGGGCCCTTACATGTCGCCGCAGGAGGACGGGTCCTGAGTACGTCAACCAAGACGGTAATGAGGTCCCCGAGGAAGACTTCCGAGGGAATGAAAACATCCTCTCATGGGGAGTAGCATTGGTTGCCGTACACAGGAGTGAGCGAATAGAATGGAGCGCATCAGGGAGCACCTCTTGCCAACGGGAGACTGGAAGACTTTTTGACTTCAACGCCAGTAAGACAGCCTTCCAGACTGTAGCATTCTCACGTTCCACCTGTCCGTTACCCCTAGGCTTGTAGCTCGTGGTCCTACTAGAGGCAATCCCGTATGAGAGCAGGAATTGCCTCAAGTCATCGCTCATGAACGACGAGCCCCTGTCGCTGTGAATGTAGCCGGGGTACCCGAACAGGGTAAAGAGATCACGGAATGCCTTGCCAATCGTGGCAGCGGATGTATCAGAGCAGGGAACAACAAAAGGGAACCTAGAGTACTCGTCAATGATATTGAGGAAGTACACATTCCGATCTGTTGAGGGAAGGGGGCCCTGAAAATCGACACTCAGTCTCTCAAAGGGACGAGTGGCCTTGACTAAATGTGCCCGGTCAGGTCGGTAAAAGTGCGGTGTGCATTCCGCGCAAACCCGACAGCTTCTTGTTACGGACCTGACGTCCTCCACCGAGTAGGGCAGGTTGCGGGCTTTTATAAAGTGGTAGAGCCGAGTGACCCCAGGATGGCATAGGTCATTATGGAGAGCCTGCAAACGGTCCTCCTGTATATTGGCGCATGTTCCACGTGAGAGGGCATCCGAGGGCTCATTGAGTTTCCCTGGACGGTACATGATGTCGTAGTTATAGGTGGAGAGTTCAATTCTCCACCGCAAGATCTTGTCATTCTTGATCTTGCCCCTCTGCGTGTTATTAAACATGAACGCCACGGACCGCTGGTCCGTGATCAGGGTGAACCGTTTTCCCGCCAAGTAATGGCGCCAGTGCCTGACGGCCTCCACAATGGCCTGGGCCTCCTTTTCCACCACTGAATGCCGGATTTCAGGGCCTTGGAGGGTGCGGGAAAAAAATGCGACGGGCCTGCCCGCCTGGTTAAGTGTGGCGGCCAGGGCGAAATCAGATGCATCGCTCTCCACCTGAAAGGGGATGGACTCGTCAACAGCGTGCATCGTAGCTTTCGCGATGTCGGCTTTTAATTTATCGAAGGCCAATCGGGCCTCTGGCGTTAGGGGAAAAGCCGTGGACTTAATGAGCGGACGGGCTTTGTCCGCGTAATTGGGAACCCACTGCGCATAATAAGAGAAGAAGCCTAAGCATCTTCTCAGTGCTTTTGCACTAGCGGGCAAGGGAAATTCAGAAAGGGGGCACATATGGTCTGGATCAGGGCCAATGACCCCGTTTTCCACCACATATCCTATGGGAGGAAATCTGCCGTCCTTACCTGGTCTGGCCTGGATGTGACTCCAGAGCCACAGCAATGTGGTTGACTCTCAACTGCCCTCTGAACAAAGGCAACTAGGGATGGGCAATAAATGCTGGCCAGCCAGCGACACCCATGTCCCATGAATGAATAAAAAAAGTACGTACATAATCAGTATGTGGCCTGATTGATAGAGATTGTTGGTAGGTGAGTGATGGCAGTGTGGTAAATTGAACAATGGCAGAGCAGGTAGCAGGAGGTGGGATTTGAACATGCATTCGTTGTCCTTGATCCAGGTCCTCAGGGCTTAACTTTTGACTTTGACCACCTAAGCAATCTGCTCCCACTGGTTTCTAATCATGTGTCCAGAGAGCCTCATACGATATAGGACACATCTGCTTTTCATCTCCTCCAGCAGGACTTTTCGTGCAGCGCCCCGAAAGAACTCTTCCTTGCTTTTCCATTCCTCATTCCTTCACACATTCTCTTTAACCATGATTTCCAACCCTAGCTTCAGCCACAATGCAACTCCCCTTTGTGTAATACAGGTCAGCTTTAAATCGTGATAGCTGCTCATATTCTGGTTTCCTGCTTATTTGTCCAGCCAAACAACAGTGTGTTTGTTCTGTTTTCCGCCCACTGACCACTGACCTTTGTTCACCTTTTAAGACGATCCTACCTTTCTATTATCTACTATTCTACTATCCTACCTTTGCCACTATGAGCACTCTTCAGTCCGTAACAGCTCCTTTATCTTATGTCTATGACATCTTTGTCAATCGCTCCTGAGTCCTAACCTATCTAACTGATTTTCCATTCTGCTTCACACCCCTCTCCAAGTATATAATCCATCATATTGCTATCACTTTTCAGTTCTGTAGAAGAACTTGAAACACTATCTGTGTTTCTCTTTCCACAAATGCTGCCAGACCTGCTGCGTTTATCCGTTTTTTGTTCAGATTCCCAGCATCCGCGGTATTTTGCTTTGATAAAAAGATGGTTCGTGTCAGCTGGATGCACAGATCTTGAAATGAGCAGGCTGCACAGAATGAGCTTTTACAGTGTAATCAACAGGTACACGTTAATCATGCATCATTAGCCTCACCCCTCTTTCAGGAGCTATCCAAAATAACTCCATAGAGCCTGCATTACGTATTGCAAAAATGTTGAGAAGTTGAAGAATTCTCTTCAAGGCTCAGGTGTTGCTTTTTTGCTCATTCCCTTAAGAACGGCAGCACAGTGGCACAGTGGGTAGCACTGCTGCCTCCCAGCGCCAGGGCCCTGGGTTCAATTCCGACCTCGAGTCACTGTCTGTGTGGAGTTTGCACTTTCTCCCCATGTCTGTGTGTGTTTACTCCGGGTGCTCCAGGTTCCTCCCACAGTCCAAAGATGTGTGGATTAGGTTGATTGACCATGCTAAATTGACTCTAGTGTCAGGGGGAGTAGTTAGGGTAAGTGCGTGTGGTTACGAGAATCGCGTCTGGGTGGGATTTTTGTCAGTGCAGGTTCGATGGGCTGAATGGTCTCCTTCTGCACTGTAGGGATTCTATGATTCTATGAATCATTTTCAAACAAAACAATTTTTCCAAATGATGAAAGTCCTGTGGACTCCTTGATTAAAGATGATGAGCGAGATTCTCCAGCCTCCCAGCCAGTGTTTCCTGCCAGCGGGAGGTGGCGTGTTGTTCGCTAGCGGCGGATTCTCTGGTCTCGCCGCTGTCAATTGGAATTCCCATTGATATCATCCCATGCCGGCGGGAAACCTGGAAACGGATACGCTGCCAGCAGGACCGGAGAATCTGACTGGTGTGAACGGCCGGAGAATTCCAGCCTATATTGTTAGGTTATTAATTTGGTGGCATGGTCACACAGTGGTTAGCACTGCTGCCTCACAACACCAGGGACCTCGGCTCAATTCCAGCCTTGGGGGCTGTCTGTGTGGAGTTCATACGTTTTCTCACTCTCCATGTGAGTTTCCTCCCGGTGTTCCAATTTCCTCCCACGGTCCAAAGATATGCAGGTTAGGTGGATTAGCCAGGGTAAATGCACGGGGTTATAGGGGGAGGGGGAGATAGATACTGAGTCAGTGCAGACTCGATGGGCCAAATGGCTTCCTTCTGCAATGTGTGGATTCTAAAGATAGCTGCACCTTTCTATAATTCTCTGATAGCAAATTTCACTGTGCCTACACTTTAGAGGAAAGCTCAGAATTTAATAATGACTGTATGGGGCCAAGGCCACATTTTTCCGACAGATTTCCCTTCACTCTAGTGCTGAGGTCACTCCTTTCAACACTCGCTCACTTTCTCACCTTTTAATTCCTGTGAATGGTTCTCACATACTCCCTGGTGCCGTGGTCACCACATTCTGTGGTCACTTCACTCGAGCGAACAAATTGAAAAGACATGTGGTTTCCTGCTAGGAATTGTGGGTAGGTGAGGTCATCAAAGACTCGATGCTTCGATCCAATAAGCTGCCCCGTTCCATCAATTTTATTCTTTGGCTGATGAAAGTGTCATCAACCCAGGTGACCTGAAGAGGTGGCAGTAAGAGGCTTTCACCAGAGAAATGGGAAACAGCTGACACAGATTCACATCATTTCCAAATCGGAGAAGATGAAGTGAGGAGAGTCATGAAACAAATTACTTCAGCACTGCAGCTTGGGTGTCTTTGAAGAGAAGTCTATATAAAGTACTTTGTAACTGCACTTTAATCACCACAGACACCTGTGTGTAATTTCCACAAGGCCCTCTGGTGCGAGAACGATGGAAGCCCCGGGGAGATGACGAGAAATGGTTGTTTAAGCTGTTTCACTCCACCTTCCTTTTGCCAAAATCATTGCAGGATGTCAAGAGAACGCCACACAAATTGAACGCCGTGGTATCATTGTCAAGAATTCAGTCAATGCTTCAGTTCCACCATGTTACTCACTTACCTGGGAGGTCGATTCATATAGAAAACTCAACAAATGAAGTTAAAAGCGATACTCACACTTAGAATGAGGTATATTTAAACTGTCATCTCAATTAACAAAAACACTGATTCCTTCAAAGGTAAACATTTCAACAAAACAATATCATATTGTTCGGTGGTTAAATATATACGCTCCATTCAAGTGATTAGGAAATATTGGACTTCTAAAAGGTAATAAGTCCAAGCACATTTGGAAAACAAACACATAAAAAGTATAGCAATTTAAGTTTTCTAAGATTAAAGTGCACTTCAAACTAATCTGACATTGTGGTTTAATGATGAAGAGATGCCGGCGTTGGACTGGGGTAGGCACAGTAAGAAGTCTCACAACACCAGATTAAAGTCCAACAGGTTTATTTGGTAGCACAAGCTTTCGGAGTGTCGCTCCTTCTTCAGGTGAGTGAGGAGTTGTGTTCACAAACAGGACATATACAGACACAAACTCAATTTACAAGTTAATGGTTGGAATGCGAGTCTTTACAGGTAATCAAGTCTTAAAGGTACAGACAATGTGAGTGGAGAGAGGGTTAAGCACAGGTTAAAGAGATGTGTATTGTCTCCAGCCAGGACAGTTAGTAAGATTTTGCAAGCCTAGGCAAGTTGTGGGGGTTACAGATAGTGTGACATGAACCCAAGATCGCGGTTGAGGCCGTCCTCATGGATGAGGGACTTGGCTCAGTTTCTGCACTGATATCTGCATATCTTCAGTTTAACCCACTGTAGAAGGGGATGATTTTCCTGTGCCTTGCCACAGGGGCTATCAGAATATTGGGCATGTCAGAGCACGTGTCCAGAAGGGAACCCATCCAATTTTCCCTCCATTCATTGAATTGCATGGAAAGTCAGGAGCTATTGGTGCTCTGATCTGCCCAGCTTCCCAATATTTGCCGTGTTCATGTGATCTGGAGCACCTTGGCACAGACCCAGGAAAAGCTGCCTTTAAGATCGGCAGAAGTTTAACTTTCAAACAGCCTGGGTTTGGTGTATTCTTATTCCAGATTAAACAAAAAGAATGTCCATCTTTCCTGTGTCACCCATCTTACTTAGCGGCACAGAGGATAGATTTTAGTGGCTGGGCATTGTGCTGTTTAACTCAATGCAGTGAAACAAAATGTAGTTGCGTTCACAAATGGAACTACTGGGAATTTCTCTGCACTAAGTTCCAAATAAATATTTCTAAAATGTTTTAAGTTTGGTTGGAGAGTGCCCTGCCTTTTTGCCCCCAGGTAATGCACCTAGGGATAAATAATGTGATATTTGCAGACAAAGCTTCCTCCACACAACAGTCGAGTTAGTTGCTTCTAGCCTAACCTACTACATGCACAGTGATTGTTACTATTCTTCCATAAACTTGAAAACCTCATCCACTACTCCACCAAGATTGGTGGAGTAGTGGATGAGGTGGTGGGCTGTTGTAGGCTGCAAAGAGACATAGATAGGATGCAAAGCTGGGCTGAAAAATGGCAAATGGAGTTTAACCCTGATAAATGTGAGGTGATTCATTTTGGTAGGACTAATTTAAATGTGGATTACAGGGTCAAAGGTAGAGTTCTGAAGACTGTGGAGGAACAGAGAGATCTTGGGGTCCATATCCACAGATCTTTAAAGGTTGCCACTCAAGTGGATAGAGCTGTGAAGAAGGCCTATAGTGTGTTAGCTTTTATTAACAGGGGGTTGGAGTTTAAGAGCCGTGGGGTTATGCTGCAACTGTACAGGACCTTGGTGAGACCACATTTGGAATATTGTGTGCAGTTCTGGTCACCTCACCATAAGAAGGATGTGGAAGCGCTGGAAAGAGTGCAGAGGAGATTTACCAGGATGCTGCCTGGTTTGGAGGGTAGGTATTATGAGGAAAGGTTGAGGGAGCTAGGGCTGTCCTCTCTGGAGCGGAGGAGGCTGAGGGGAGACTTAATAGAGGTTTATAAAATGATGAAGGGGATAGATAGAGTGAACGTTCAAAGACTATTTCCTCGGGTGGATGGAGCTATTACAAGGGGCATAACTATAGGGTTCATGGTGGGAGATATAGGAAGGATATCAGAGGTAGGTTCTTTACGCAGAGAGTGGTTGGGGTGTGGAATGGACTGCCTGCAGTGATAGTGGAGTCAGACACTTTAGGAATATTTAAGCGGTTATTGGATAGGCACATGGAGCACACCAGGATGATAGGGAGTGGGATAGCTTGATCTTGGTTTCAGATAAAGCTCGGCACAACATCGTGGGCCGAAGAGCCTGTTCTGTGCTGTACTGTTCTATGTTCTATGTTCTATATCTCTCATTAAATCCAGTGGTCATTTTAATTTAAAACCATTTAATTGTTTAGCTAAAATACTGAAGTTGGATGAGTTCAATTTATTCGTTACATAAAACGCTGGAGCTGCTGGAATTCTGAATTTAAAACATTAAATGCAGGCAGCTCTCTTGGAGAGAAACAGAATTAACATTTTAACTGACTGACCTTTGAAATGATTTGGAATGCCAAATTTCTTTCTCTCTTCGCAGATGGTACCTGGCCTACTGAATATTTACAGCATTTTCTGATCTTGTTGCAGTTAATAGCAACTTGCAGGTTTATAATATTGCATGGCTTCACACTCACCTCAATGGAAATGGAACTGGTTTTAAAACCATTTAGTATTTGGCAAATAGATTTTAAAGTGCCTTTTGCAAAAAAAAGAGGATCAGCTGCAATATTGTTTACCTGTGAGGTGCATATAGATGCTATTGCTGGAATTTTACAACCTCGCTCAAGTGAGACTCGTAAAATCCCGCTCGAGGCCAATGAAGAATTCCGTTCTGCACAATCGGGGCGGGCATGCCAGTAAAATTCCGGCCTATATGTTCAAGACAAGGGGCCAGATTCTCCGACCTCACCCGTGGCCGGGATTCTCCAATCCCGCTGCAGTGAATGGAGATTTGGCTGTGCGCCAAATTCCCCGTTCTCACTGGCAGAGGTGACGGGGCATGTACAGCTGGAGAATTCCAGCCAAGAGGGACCATCTGCATTGAGAGATGGTCCCTCTCGGCTGGATTTCCTCCCCAAGCATTGGCGGAGCCACAACATGGAACAACATTACGTGGAGAAAGCAAACGATCAGGTCCCAGAAATTCCCAAAAATGTGCCTCTTATCCACCATCTGAGGAACAATATCACAAGATTTTATGAACAATGTCCCAGTTCACAGCTGAGGCAAAAGGACAGTGGAACAAGAGGACAGTTCAAAAGGTATTTGGTACCCATTTGAAAATCAATGGAAGGTGTGATGAAAATGAGCAATTTGCTGCAGGAAGAGATTTACGTTGCTGCTCAGATTCTATAAGTCATGAAATTTAAATCACAAACGCTGATGGCTGCATCCAGGGAATGAGATAGGAAGCGTTACCAAGTCTGACAGTGGGGAAGGACTTAAATCTATTCAGATCATCCTACCGTGCAAATGAGGCCATTCGGCCCATTGAGTCAATACCGACTCTCTGATAGAGCATCCCACCCAGGCCCTATCCCTGTAGCTCCATGTATTTACCCCACTAATCCCCCAAACCTCGGGGGATGAAGAGTATGCTTCATTAATACCTCTCAATGACATAACTGCAGTGTTTTGAGTGTACAGCTAGATTTCATACCTATTTCGAACATCGTACCAGGCAGTGCTTTGTACACAGATGTTGGTGAGGCGTGGAGAGGGAAAGAGGCCCCTCGATCTTGGAGGCAGGGCAATAGAGGACCGTTAGCCAGGACACAGGGACCTTTTAAATCCACCTGAACTATTGCAACAAACAGTTTAATTCCTCATCCAAAAAAAAACCTAACCTTGGCAGTACCCTAAGATCCCAGCCTTAATTGGGAGCTGAAAGAAAGATATGCACAATTTTTTGTTTGGCCATACGCAGTGCCCATGGGTCATCAGCTACATTATATAAGAGGTTGTGAATGACACAGTGGAAAGTTCCAGTCATAGTAGAACAGTGTGACTTCTGACTCACAAGGCACTGCCACACAGGAGAGCCATTAATATTTTCACGAAAGGGAAACAGATTTCTCTTTTCCTGACGTATGAATCCTTTCTTCCAGCCTAGCCTATCACTAAGGATGCGTCTAGATAATTTTGCTTTATCTCACTTCTGTCTTCTCCTCTCTCAAGCTATTCAAACCCAAGGTCAGCATAACTCTTTCACGCTGCGAAACCAGTTCACCTGGAAAGAACAGAAAGCAAAATATTTTCATAATAATTTAGCCTGCCAACTAAGCTAAAATATTCAGCGAACTTTCGCATTAGATTGCAGCGGTTAAAGCTTCAAATTTTGTTTTGCAAGTTACAATGTGTGTATATTCCATATGCATTTTAAAAAGTATTTTCATCGTTGGAAGGTTTTTGGATGTGATCTACAATCTGCAGACCAATAAATACTCATTTTCCATATTTAAAATAATCTGATGATCAAAGATATTTCCTATCTGGTGACCTGTTACACTGACAAAGCAAACTGTCGTAATTCATGGAAATTTCCAATGTGTTAATGTATGCAGTCATCAAATTATTAAAGAATGACTTTAATGTACTTGCTGAATATACACACAGCGTTTCTATTCAACATACACATCTACTTTACACTATATCCAATGTGCCAATTTCAGCTATTTTGCATAATGTCCAGAGTTCAATTAGATGAAGTTTAAATTGAAATTCAGGCACTCACACAAAATTGTATGTTAACATCTGCACAGATTTAAACAACGCAATTTCTGTATCTGATCATCCAAACTTTATACTAAAGAATAACAAATCTAAAAATACAAACGAGTTCAAAGGTCTGAATTTTCACACAGGCAAAAAGCCTTGCAGAGGCTCGAATCCGGAAGTCCCACCCCTGTACCTGATCTCCACCATTTTTGCAAGGCGCGGAGGAGAAGGAATGGGGGATGATTCGAAATCACCACATGTGTGGTTCATGGAGGCAGCTGCCCATATAAATAAGAAGCTGCCTCCACTCGTGTGATTTTGGAGAGGTAGGTGGCCAAAACCCAAAGTGTGCAGATTAGACCCAGTAAGACTAGGTATGAACCTTGTGATTTCATTTGGATAGCCAGGGTACCCTTTTGGAGAGGTGAGGTACCACTTTGGATTAGATCCCAGGATACCTTTGGGAGAGATAAGGCACCCTTTGGGAGAGGTCAGGCATTGTTAAATGTAGACACGATTGTGCATAAAAAGTGCATACACTCATTGGAACTGCTTAAGCTGTCAAAGAACTGTCAAGCTGTCAAAGAACTGTCAAAGCTAATTGGAACTGTCAAACCTGTAAAGGATTTAATTCTCCCGAACTTTGAATTTTAAGAAAAACTATGTGGAATTTTTAGAAAGTTAGTCCTTGCTCTTTCACTCTGCCAACATAAGCCTGAGGGTTACCATTGTAGGAATTGTGCTGCATGACTGATATTATAACTGAACATTATTACAGGGGTGCCTGTTAAATGAATAGTTTGATGTATGGTTCGACCTGGTTATAGAATAAAAATGTTTGTTTTCATAAGAAATTGCTGAAGGGAATTTCTATATATTGAATGTACTTTTTAATCGAGGAGGATGTTTTTTTTTAATAGTGACGTCATCCATAAATGCATGACGTCATTTTATGTCAAAATTGCTCCTGAGGTTTTCCTATGGTGGATACTATGTGAGTTGGCATAGACAGGGTAAGGGAAAAGAGTGGTGGACATAAGTTGTCATCGGGGCTATAAAGGACCACAGGGATTGGTGGGGATTGGCATTGGGCCCCATGGTAGGCTTGGTATAGGGTGGCATACAGAGTATGAGATGCCGGAGGGGTGGGGGGGATTGTGTTTGGAGGATAGAGGGACATGGATTAACATTGGGGGTACGAGAAGCCAGGATGGGTGGGTTGGGGCATGAGGTGGTATGGATGGAGCATGGAGAATATGCCAAGGCTGAAGTCTGAGGGCTATTTTTTGATTTGTTCAGTTCTTTGAATAGCTCCAATGAAGTGTCAAGAGCATAGAGGCAGGCCTTTCACTTATCCCACCTCCGCAACTGGCAGCCTCCGCATTCATTCTGGGGGGTACTATAGTGGGCCCGACTTCTAACCAGCTGATTCACCCAGAATGAAAATCTGTCTGTCAGGGCATCTTTTTCCTGGATTGGGCTGGTGGAGCCAGGAAATATCCTGTCTCTGCAGAAGCGAAAATCCGGGCCAGTACTTCTGTCGTAGACATTCTGAACTGGAAACTGAAGATCAGCCAATAGTTTTGTAAGATTTGAAGATGGAAAGGAAGAACAGGTGAATATCAAGATGCAGATTCAGGTGGGCTAATATAGGGCAAAGAGTAAAAGAGTGAATAGTTGAATAACCAACGAAAATATGAAGCAGCACCACTCCATGGAACAACAAGGAACAGCTGAGTGTATCGAACGCAGCAAAGGCTATGGGTGGGATTTTCCAGCCACACTCACCCCAAGACCAGAAAATCCCGCCCGAGGTCAATGGACCGTTACATGGTCCACCCCTCCACCCGCTACAATTCCCGTGATGGGCGGGATGGGAAAATTCTGGCCTATAGGTCCTGACAACATACAGACTGTAGCACTGCTTCAGAACTAACCACGACAGCACATGCAGGCTTGGTGTGATAATTGGCAAGTAACATTGGTGGCATACAAAGGCCAGATATTAGTCATCTGAAACAAGAGTGTAATTACCTCTGCTTGATGTTAAATGGCATCATTGACTCCAGTCAACAAAATCTTGAAGGTAACAATTGGGAGTTCATGGTTTTGGTCGCCAATACTAATGTTTCCGTCTGCATCTGGTTATCAAATTTCATTTGGTAACATGCTGGCGAGGGATTTGGGGTTCCATTACACTTTGTGCTCCAACAGAACTGGAGCAAAGAGTGCTCGACATATTCAACAAGGTAGATCTCCAAACCAAATAGAGATTCCCACCTTGGCATCTTTAATCTGAAAAATGTAAACTATAAAAGGAGTGGCTGAGAATAAAGTCAAGTTTAGATAAGGGCTGGAGGGTGTTAATGGGTGAGAGGGCTTTGAGGAGTAGAGGGGCTTGAGCTATCTTGTGATGGATTCAGAGATCAGTGACCATCTGCAAACATTGTTTGCTGGGGTGAGATTGTCAATGGGAATTCCCATTGATGTCACTCCACGCCTGCGGGTTGGGGGTGCGCAGCCAGCGGGACCGGAGAATCCTGCCAGCTTGAACAACCGGAGAATTCCGGCCAACATTGATTCTTCAACAAACTTTTGCAGAAAGGCAGCATTTCAAAAGAAAATGCATATTCTATTAATGCAGCCAATAATAATTTACAAGCTTTCCCATCACACAGTATTAACTTTAATGATTAAATTTAACACCATGAAGTTAACATAAGACATGACCTCAAATCAGACATAATTTATGGGCAGTTAGCGCTGATGTCCCCATTAAGTGATTTATTTCACAATGTCGTAAATTCCTTTAATTATAATATTATAGAACAGTCTGCTCTCAGTGTTTGCACCTATAGTTTCTGTCGTGACCCAGTTAAAACTCATAACTTGAATCACAAGGTTGTGGGTTCAAGTACTTGAGCGCGACAATCTAGTCTGAAACTCCAGTGCAGTACTGAGGGAATACTACACCGTCAGTGTCTGTTGGGTGAGACATTAAACTGAGACCCTATCTGCCCCTCAGGTGGATGTGAAAGATCCCATGATACTATTGGACAAGAGTGGAGGAGCAATACCAGGTGTCCTGGCCAACATTTATCCCTCAATCAACATCACAACAAATTGATTATCTGGTCATTATCATATTACTGTTTGTGGGTGTTCGATATACATAAATTAGCTAACAAAACCATTGCTTGGTGAGACTGTTAAGTGAAATAGTTGTGGCATCTCATTTAGTCTCCAATACTGAACAAGCATTTGGTTAATAATAACACTTGGGTAATGGATGACAACAAGATTTCTCATAATAGTGACTGTACTTCAGAAGTATTTTGTTAGCAGTAAATTGCCGTGGGACATTCTGATATAGCGAAATGCACTGTATAAATACAAGTTTTTTATTCAAAATATTCAAGTGGTATTTCAATAATCATACATATACAGACTTACATTGCCAAAGCATTTGATTCCTCAGGGTACACAGATTGTTTCTTGCCATTGCAGTTAGTTGGGAAGTATTTAGTGAAAGGCATCGCACAGACTAATTTACCGTTAAAATATCTTCAACTACATGTGGGCCACTCACTAAAATTAATTGAGTTAAAGGTAGGATGCATATAATTAAAGGTTATCAGTACAAAGTCAGGCAAATTCATCTGTGCCGTGAAGTGACACCTCTGACTAATTTAACAACATAATTAACACTTTCTGTCTAATTGTAAGTGTGGAAGAAATCAAAAAGAGGGGAAGTCAAACAATGTAATGAGAATCTTTCAGCTAAAGAGGTATCTTATAATCTAAATGAAAGCATGGCATACACACTGTGGGGTTGTCTAATGTGCTCTTCGAAAAGAAAGCATCACAATATGTAGCAAAATTACTGACGTGAGCACTTTCAGAGTGGTACGTACTGTGTGTCTCAGCCATCTGTTTAACTGTATACAGCTAGGTTATTTGGATGAAATGTAGCAGTCGCGACAGTACGTAATTCTGTGGTATGGCGCACTGTACTGTGGTCAGTTTTAGGAATCTGTTTCAGGATCCTGCTCAAAAGTTATAGGTCATAAATGTCACAATTCTGTGCAACAAAGATTTACATGAGAATATATAAAATGCAGGCTGTCTGCTGTATAAGTTAAAGAAATTACTATTTTCCCTAAGTGCTATATTTTAAGTGCATGTAAAGAAAAAAGAATCATTCAACTCTGCGCCTAAAAATGGCATTTCCAGTAAAATGACACAAAGATGTCTCCAAAGAAGGGCAATTTCACAAACCGAGTCACCACAGAAAATCTTTCCTCTCGTGAGTGGTGTCTTTAACTGCTGCTTCTGCTGAAAATTGCACCTTGACCACTCAGCTTTGAAGAAGCTCTCTCTCATTCTTTCATTCAGTAACTTCAGCCTACTTACCAAGGTCTAGTCTCTGGGCAGCTTATCTGCAAAGATGATCAAAATAGGTCCGCAGAGCTCACTGAAGTGTTGAAGAAAGGAGGAGGTTGTTGTATAAGCCACTCGAGCAGAGCTGCCGAACAGAGCCTGATAACTCTTGTGAGAAAACTGGGAGCAGGCTGTTTTAATGGCAAAAAATTGCAAAGCCAAATAAGTAGGCTCATTGCCTTCCCTGTTGATGTTACAGTCACTGTAAATATAGAGCAGTAGTCAAGTAGGCTAAAAGAAAACCTTTTACATCTAAGATTTTAAACCAGTTGAAAATTTGTTTTTGGCTTTGATACATGTTGATGAATCATTGACACAACTAATTTAAGTTTTAAGTTTATTTATTAGTGTCACAAGTAGGCTTACTGTAACACTGCAATTAAGTTGCAGTGAGGTGGCATGGTGGCACAGTGGTTAGCACTGCTGCCTCACAGCGCCAGTGACCTGGGTTCAATTCCCAGCCTTGGGTCACTGTCTGTGTGGAGTTTGCACTTTCTCCCCGTGTCTGCGTGGGTTTCCTCCGGGTGTTCCAGTTTCCCCCCACAGTCCAAAGATGTGCAGGTTAGAAGCATTGGCCATGTTAAATTCTCCCTCAGTGCACCCGGACAGGCGCCGGAGTGTGGCGACTAGGGGATTTTCACAGTAACTTCATTACAGTGTTAATGTAAATCTACTTGTGATTAATAAATACATTTTAAAGTTACTGTGAAAATTACATTCACATTGCAAAAAGAAAACAAATTGACATGCTGCAATATTTACTTTGTGAATGAGTGCTTTCCATCTTTAAGGAGCAAAGATTATAAAAGGACAAGCGCAATGATAAAGCAATTGAACTGCATTAGGGCGGTTGATGGAGGAGAACCGGTGGATGCGGTGTTTTTGGATTTCCAAAAGGCGTTTGATAAGGTGCCCCATAAAAGGCTACTGAAGAAGATTAGGGCACACGGAGTTGGGGGTAGTGTGTTAAAGTGGATTGGGGACTGGCTATCCGACAGGAAGCAAAGAGTCGGAATAAATGGGTGTTTTTCCGGTTGGAGGAAGGTAACTAGTGGCGTGCCGCAGGGATCGGTACTCGGGCCGCAACTATTTACCATTTATATAGATGATCTGGAGGAGGGGACGGAGTGTAGGGTAACGAAGTTTGCAGACGACACAAAGATAAGTGGAAAAGTGAATCGTGTGGAGGACGGAGAAGATCTGCAGAGAGATTTGGACAGGCTGAGTGAGTGGGCGAGGATATGGCAAATGGAGTATAACGTTGAGAAATGCGAGGTTATACACTTCGGAGGAAATAATAACAAATGGGATTACTATCTCAATGGAAACAAATTAAAACATGCTACCGTGCAAAGGGACCTGGGGGTCCTTGTGCATGAGACGCAAAAGCCCAGTCTGCAGGTACAACAGGTGATCAAGAAGGCAAATGGGATGTTGGCCTATATTGCGAAGGGGATAGAATATAAAAGCAGGGATGTCTTGATGCACCTGTACAGGGCATTGGTGAGGCCGCAGCTGGAATACTGTGTGCAGTATTGGTCCCCTTATATGAGGAAGGATATATTGGCATTGGAGGGAGTGCAGAGAAGGTTCACCAGGTTGATACCGGAGATGAGGGGTTTGGATTATGAGGAGAGGCTGAGGAGATTGGGTTTGTACTCGTTGGAGTTTAGAAGGATGAGGGGGGATCTTATGGAGACTTATAAGATAATGCGGGGGCTGGATAGGGTGGAGGCGGAGAGATTCTTTCCACTTAGTAAGGAAGTTAAAACTAGAGGACACAGCCTCAAAATAAAGGGGGGTCGGTTTAAGACAGAGTTGAGGAGGAACTTCTTCTCCCAGAGGGTGGTGAATCTCTGGAATTCTCTGCCCACTGAGGTGGTGGAGGCTACCTCGCTGAATATGTTTAAAGCGCGGATGGATGGATTCCTGATCGGTAAGGGAATTAAGGGTTATGGGGATCAGGCGGGTAAGTGGTACTGATCCACGTCAGATCAGCCATGATCTTATTGAATGGCGGGGCAGGCTCGAGGGGCTAGATGGCCTACTCCTGCTCCTATTTCTTATGTTCTTATGTTCTTATTAGACCATGAGGATCTATCTGTCTCAAAAGAACAACAAATTTTCAGCAAACTTTTCCAATCTTACATGTCCAGTGTGGTAAAGAATGCATCCATGTTGTAATTTCAAAAGAAAACAATTCGCAAAATATAAAATCTAAGGATATATTCCAACATTTTGAGGGCATTTATTCTTTTCTTTATTCATTCGTGGGACATGGGCGTCTCTGCCCTTGAACTGAGTGTCTCACTCAGCTATTTCAGAGGGCAGTTGAGAGTCAACCATATTGCTGTGGTTCTGGAGTCACATGTAGGCCAGACCAGGTAAGGATGGCAGATTTCCTTCCCTAAAGGGCATTAATTAGTGAACCAGATGGGTTTTTCCTGACAATCGACAATGATTTTGTGGTCATCAATTGATTCTTAATTTCAGATTTAATTTTTATTTGAATTTAAATTCCATCACCTGCCACGATGGGATTTGAACCCGGGTCCCCAGAACATGAGTTGAGTTTCTGGATTAACAATCTAGTGACAATACCACTCGGCCAGCGCCTCCCTCATATTTTTTTTAAAAACTGGATCGAGCTTTTAGAATACTAAAAGACAAAATATAAAGAGGACATTTTCAAATTCTAGACTTTTTTTAAAAAGCACAGCAATGAGGCTTGTCAAAACTGTAGCCCTGTCACATCAAATTGAGATGCCAGAGATATGGAGAAAACCTACTGTGCTCACAAATGTGTATACTGGTGCAGTTTTTAACATTTAGTAGCAGATTAGGAAATAGGCTGTGAAGGAAAATAGAACATAGAACATTACAGCGCAGTAAAGGCCCTTCGGCCCTTGATGTTGCGCCGACCAGTGAAACCAATCTAAAGCCCCTCTAATCTACACTATTCCAATATCATCCATATGTTTATCCAATAACCATTTGAATGCTCTTAATGTTGACGAGTCCACTACTGCTGCAGGCAGGGCATTCCACGCCCTTACTACTCTCTGAGCAAAGAACCTACCTCTAACATCTGTCCTATATCTCTCACCCCTCAATTTAAAGCTACGTCCCCTTGTGTTAGCCATCACCATCCAAGGAAAAAGGCTCTCACTATCCACCCTGTCTAATCCTCTGATCATCTTGTATGCCTCTGTTAAGTCACCTCTTAACCTTCTCTCTAACGAAAACAACCTCAAGTCCCTCAGCCTTTCCTCATACGATCTTCCCACCATACCAGGCAACATCCTGGTAAATCTCCTCTGCACCCTTTCCAACGCTTCCACATCTTTCCTATAATGCGGCGACCAGAACTGTACGCAATACTCCAAGTGCGGCCGCACCAGAGTTTTGTACAGTTGCAGCATGACCTCATGGCTCCAAAACTCAATCCCTCTACCAATAAAAGCTAACACACCATATGCCTTCTTAACAACCCTATCAACCTGGGTGCCAACTTCAGGGATCTGTGCACATGGACACCCAGATCCCTCTGTTTATCCACACTACCGAGTATCGTTCCATTAGCCCAGTACTCTGTATTCCTGTTACTCCTTCCAAAGTGAATCACCTCACACTTTTCCACACTAAACTCCATTTGCCACCTCTCAGCCCAGCTCTGCATCTTATCTATGTCTCTCTGTAACCTGCCACTTCCCTCCGCACTGTCTACAACTCCACCGACTTTAGTGTCATCCGCAAATTTACTAATCCATCCTTCTACGCCCTCATCCAGGTCATTAATAAAAATGACAAACAGCAGTGGCCCCAAAACAGATCCTTGCGGTACACCACTAGTAACTGAACTCCAGGATGAATATTTCCCATCAACTACCACCCTCGGTTTTCTTACAGCTAGCCAATTCCTGATCCAAACCACTAAATCACCCTCAATCCCATGTGTCCGTATTTTCTGCAATAGCTTACCGTGGGGAACCTTATCAAATGCTTAGATGCCAGTGCTTCTGGCATTAGATGCCAGTGCTTCTAATTGGCCAGTGCCAATTAGATGCCAGTGCTTCTAATTGCCATTATCTGCAGCACCGCACAGATTGTTGTAAACCAGTGCCTTGTCATTTGCGTCCCATACAGAAGTACAATTTTGCAGAACTTATGCAGTGCAAAGCCCTGATTCAGCCACATCTGGGGTATTGGGTACAGTTCTGGTCATCGCACCTCAGAAAGGACATAATTGGCCTCAGGCAAAGTGCAATGCATGTTGACTGGAATGTTCCCAGTGCATCATGAGTTACGTTACTGGGAGAGGTTACGTAAACTAAACTTGGATTCCCTGGAATATGGAAGGTTAAGGGGTGATATGTTGGAGATTTTTTAGGAATTTGGAAGAAATTGATAGGTAGGCAGAGAGAAACTAGTTTCTGCTGGTGGAGCAACATTGCATAAGCTGACATCATCTTAAAATCAGATCCGGGACACTGAAGTTTAAGATACTTTAAGATAATTAAAATAAGTTAAGATAAATTTGGAAACATTTTGACATTCAAAGGGGAGTAGAAGTGTGGACCTTCCCACCACAAGAAGCAGGAGAGGCTAAGTCAATTATATATTTTAAGCCTGCGGTCAACAGATTTATGCGAGGCATGCATATTGGGAGATATAGCAGCAAGGCAGGTAAATGGAGCGAAGGCACAGGTCAGCCAAGATTTCATTGAACAGCAGAACAGGTTTGAGGAGTCGAATGGCCTACTCCAGTTTGCAGATTCCTGATCTGAAACAAATGTAAATCACTAAGACTTTGCAATTGTAATTGGACTGAGATTTTTGCATTTAATATGTGTAATACTATAAGTTTGAAATCAGTGTATTTAATGCAAACCAATCCTGCACTGTCACAAAAAATGATCTTTGTTGGCAGTCATTTGATCCACCATATGTTTCTCATCTCACTTCGCACAATAGAAAGTTCACACACTTTACTTCATATAGAGTAGAATAAAAAGAAATTAACATTTTTGTGCAGTAATATAATTTTTTAAATTAATACGGCAAAAAATAATTGGCAGAGAAAGAATCCTGACTTCAGTTAGTTGAAGACTGATTGAGAGGAAAACTTTTTACATTGAGCGTGTCCAGCATTACCACTGGATTGTTGTGGCATTACTTTAAACCATACACATCACCTTCCATTGTGATCCATCCACATTAGGTGTCCTTGCTTTGAAGTCATGCCTTAGGACTGCATTTTCTCCCTAATCTCTGAACATGAAGCATGGTGGCACAGTGGTTAGCACTGCTGCCTCACAGCAGCAGTTCAGGTTCAAATCCTGGCATGGGTCACGGTCGCTGCGGAGTCGCATGTTCTCCCCGTGTCATAAGATATAGGAGCAGAATTAGGCCATTCAGCCCATCGGATCTGCTCCGCCATTCGATCATGGCTGAAATGCTCCTCATCCCCATAGTGTCTTTCTCCTTGGTGCTCCAGTTTCCTCCCACAGACCAAAAGATATGGTTAGGTGCATTGGCCATGCTAAATTCTCCCTCAGTGTACCCAAACAGGTGCTGGAGTGTGGCAACTGGGGGATCTTCAGAGTAACTTCATTGCAGTATTAATGTAAGCCTACCTGTGACACTATTAAATAAGTAAAAAACAATGCAAGCTCTGAAGAAATGAACAAATGCACAATAACAAAGATCAAGAACTAGAATTAATTAATTTTTACACTTTAGGGCACTGACTACCTAAGTCTTCGCCACAGCTAATTAAGAGAAATGTTCAAAATTGTTAGACTTTCAATCTGACTTTCAGCAATGTCAGGATGAGAACTATTTACATTTAGGTTATACAATTGTCCCCAAAATGTTGAATATTTTTTGAAAACCTGGGAAACCATTAATATTTAGCTGGTCTTCAACTTTCCAGATTCAGCATAACTACTGCTTCAAACATTCGGATAACAGAACCAGCAGAAACAAAACTTTGTGGCGGTGTTAATGGAAGTAGATTCTCAATTTTAATTAAGTGAACACAGGACAAAAGATACACCATTCACATTTGGGTTTTGCATTCCCATTGCTGAATGATTATGCAAGTCATGAGGTAATCCAAAGGAGAGAAACAAAATCACTCAGGGCACCTGTACCTTTAACAAAAACGTTCAGATTATATCTGTGACTTTCCCTTTCTATGGTCTTTGCACAGGAATCTTGGTCTGTCTTCGGGTCTTTTCATCAGGAGGGTGGGGAGCATAATATCATATGAAGAAAACCAAACCAACTTGTTTTTTAAACTGGGTTGAAGAACTCTGGTGAAATATTTAACAGTAGAATTATTCTATGGTAACAGTATCAGGATTACTCCATGGGATTGTTATATAAATATCTGCCACTGCAATATACTTGAAACAAACCCATGTTGTTACTGTTGTTCTTCTAGAATGCAAGAATCCATCAGTTGATAAGAATATAAAACACCACCACATTAGCCATCCTCCAGTGGCTAGTTTACTTTTCTCAAAGTACAAAGAATTGGGTGATTTTCCCACAGGTTCTTTTCAATATACCGACATAGTAGGACTGGGCTTTTCTAACGTTACTGAATGTAGGATTAAGAATTTCTTAACATGAGGAAGATCTCAGACATATCTTAGCTATGACTTGTACAGTTATCATACTTGATGAAGTATACACTCGACCAGTCCCCCTTGCCTTGGGCTGGCAACACATCCACTAAAGCAACTGTGTTCAGTGTTAAAGCATTTTAGGCCAGAGCTTCAAAGCAAGGACGCCTTAAATTACATAAAATGTGATTCAAACTTTAAGTTGTACCTGCAGATTTGGCCTGTTTTTAAAAAAAGTTTACTTATTAGTCACAAGTAGGCTTACATTAACACTGCAATGAAGTTACTGTGAAAATCTCCTAGTCACCACACTCTGCATCTGTTCGGGTACATTAAGGGAGAATTTAGCAAGGCCAATGCAGCTAACCTGCACATCTTTGGATTGTGGGAGGAAACGGGAGTACCCGGAGGAAACCCACGCAGACACATGGAGAACGTGCAAACTCCACACAGACAGTGACCCAAGCCAGGAATTGAACCTGGGTCCCTGGCGCTGTGAGGCAGCAGTGCTAACCACTGTGCCACCTTGCCACCTTTCTTTCAGCTCTTCTGAAAATCCCAGACAAAGTAAAGGCTGCCCAGATATATTTATTGGATTCTCACAGAGGGGAGAGATAGGGGGGGATTTCCATACTATTAGTTTGGATTCCAATTACAGGTAGCAAAAATATCACGTTAACCTATATTTTCAGCCAGTTCCCTGCAGTATGCTTTTAATAAGTGCAGGTACACTTTCTATAAAAACAAGGTTTTATATATAAACCTGTTGATCCCTGTGTACGCATTGTGATCAACAGATGGTAAGTTCAATGGAAAATACACTGTGAATCCTACCCAAGCAATTAATGGAAGACTGACATTTTCATTTATCAGAAAGCTCTTGTAACAGGACCAAGCCCAAATGGAAAAGAATCAGCAATTATTACCAAATTCAGCACCAGACAATTCACCAAAGTTGAATAGTACAAGAATACATAATTGTAAGACAGGGACTCAAAACTTTCTTTTCAAGGAAGATCAGAAAGTGTAATCTATGCTTTCTTCAATTGCATGCAGAATTTGATTTCTTTCTGTCCAAGTAACAGATATTAAATAAATATCGTACAATCAAAGAGAAATCGGAGACCTCAAGAAATACAAAAAGGAACAAAATATTTTTGTACTTTATCAAGAAATCTTTGCCGTTACCCCAGAACAAAACCCTTGCATAATTATCTGAAGTAATTCAGAGTCAGTGCAACACAGCAGCCAAGGCAGCCCCATACACCCCTCAGCAAGACCTGACAAAAGAGCAAGTTTTACATTGTGTGAGAAAGAGAGCGCAATCTCGAGATAACATCTCAGCCTCTTCTACACAATATTTTAAATTGAGAAGCAAGATACAGTTGTAAATGAGATATCTGGACAGGGAAATTGCCACATTGCCTAGTCAGGACCTGTAACATTCCCCGCTTCTCTTCCGTTCTAATTGGTAGATACTTGATCCCTAATGACATTTAATTCATGCTCCCTGGGGCCAGTTGGGGATGAGTGATATGTGTGGGAAAACCAACAGCCATGTTGGTGCACCTGCCTCATGTGTATCTCTTCCATCTCCCTCACTCCCCCTCCTCCCCCACCTCCCCTCACCACCCCCCGCCCCCCCCCCCCCCCCCCCCCCCCGCCCCCCAACCATTACACTGTGCATTTTTCTCTTATTACAGCTATTCAAAGAATACAAGAGGGACAGAAAGAAGGAACAAACACAATTCCTGTGCACTCATGCCAAGTCATTCAAACAAGTAACAAAAAAAAACCCATGAGGAGTTGTCAACTGTTCTACTGATACTGAATTTCCTCTGCATATTGCAACCTGTTTCCCAAACCTGATCTCTCAAGGATCAACCTTTAGAATTTATAAGAAGCATGTAACGTTCACAGAACCCTCCAAGTACTTCACTCTTTGAAATTCTTTAAAAAATGGTCAGGATGTTTACCTGAAGGGCCTGTTCTTGTGATGTACTGTTCTTTGTTCTTTTCGTTCTTTGCTCTAGTCACAATTAACAGTGCAATGAAGTTACTGTGAAAATCCCCTCGTCATCACACTCCGGGGCCTGTTCGGGAACACTGAGAGAGAATTTAGTATGGCCAGTGCACCTAACCAGCATGTCTTTGGACTGTGAGAGGAAACCGGAGCACCCGGAGGAAACCCATGCAGATACAGGGAGAGCGTGCAGACTCCACACAGACAGTGACCCAAGCTAGGAAATGAACCCGGGTCCCTGATACTATGAGGCCGCAGTAACCATTCAGACTTAGCTTATTTAATCAAGATTGGCACAGTTTAGCACATGATATATTTCTAATAGCTACATTATATGGCAATCTAAAAATAATTTCCTGTCATAATATGCAGAGTTTCATATTTTTGGTACAGCAAGCATCAGGGTCCACGGTGGCACAATGATTAACACTGCTGTCTCATAGCGCCCAGGACCCGGGTTCATTTCCCAGCTTGGGTCACTGTCTGTGCGGAGTCTGCATATTCTCCCCGTGTCTGCGTGGGTTTCCCGTGCTCCGGTTTCCTCCCACAGTTTAAAAAACGTGCTGGTTAGGTGCATTGGCCATGCTAAATTCTCCCTCAGTGTACCCGAACAGGTGATGGAGTGTGGTGACTAGGGGATTTTCACAGTAACTTCATTGCACTGTTAATGTAAGCCTACTTATGACAAGAACAAAGAATAAAAAGAACAAAGAACAGTACATCACAAGAACAGGCCCTTCAGCCCTCCAAGCCTGCGCCGATCACGTTGTCCTATCCGAACCAACCGCCTGTATCCTTCTATACCCCGCCTGTTCATGTGTCTATCCAGATAAGTCTTAAATGTCACTAACGTGTCTGCCTCAATCACCTCACTTGGAAGTGCATTCCAGGCCCCCACCACCCTCTGTGTAACAAACTTCCCCCACACATCTCTACTGAACCTTTCCCCTCTTACCTTGAACTTGTGCCCCCTTGTAATTGTCATTTCTGCCCTGGGAAAAAGCTTCCAACTGTTCACCTTATCTATCTCCCTCATAATTTTATAAACTTCGATCAGGTCATCCTTCAGCCTCCGTCTTTCCAGGGAGAACAATCCCAGTTTATTCAATCTCTCCCCATAGCTAATACCTTCCATACTAGGCAATATCCTGATAAGCCTTTTTTGTACTCTCTCCAAAGCCTCCACGTCCATCTAGTAGTGTTGTGACCAGATGGCCTGACCAATGTTATATATAACTGTAACATAATTTGCCAACTTCTATACTCGATGTCCCAGCCGATGAAGACAAGCATGCCACAAGCTTTCTTCACTATCTTTTTCACCTGTGCTGTCACTTTTAAGGATCTGTAGACATGTACTCCCAGATCTCTCTGTGTGTCTATGCTCCTGATGGTTCTGCTATTTATTTTACAGCTCTCACCTAAATTGAATCTACCAAAATGCATCACCTTGCATTTGTCTGGATTAAATTCCATCTGCCATTTCTCTGCCCACTTTCCCAGCCTATCTATATCCTGCTGTATTCTCTGACAATCTATCCACAACTCCAGCAATCTTAGTCTCATCCATAAACTTGCTAATCAGACGTTTTCTTCCAAGTCATTTATATATATTACAAACAACAGAGGTCCCAGCACTGATCCCTGCGGAACACCACGACCTTCATTCAGAAAAACACTCTTCCACCGCTACCCTCTGTCTTCTATGGCCAAGCCAGTTCTGAATCCATCTAGCTAGTTCACCCCTGATCCCGCGTGATTTAACCTTTTGAACCTACTAAGTAATAAATAATAATGTTCGCCCTTGCCACCAAGAGGGTAATTTTATGGGGATGCGCCCCCTTTGTGGAGCCTCACTTAAACAGGTGGGAGCTTTGCAGAATCAGCATATAGTGAGTGATTTAGCCCCATCTGTGACCTGCACCTCCTCATCCCACACACACGTTACAGTACTCTGATGAGCCTGACAAGATTATCCCAAGGTGAGAGATTTCTTAGTCCCCGGGTATAAGAAAAAGGTCAGAAGGAAAGTCAACCCAAAGCGCTGAGTTGCGTCTATTAAGATTTGATTTCAGAGCCATGCTGTCCTGGAGAGAGGGGCCTACCTACCTTTCAGTCCTTGTAGAGAATGTATTGAGAGGCCACAAAAGTGTGGAGAGAAAATAAATTGAGGAGTGATTCACACATTGAAGGAAGTACCTATCCGTTTCTTGGAACTTTGAGACAAGTGAATTGAAAAGAATATACTTCCTGTCAATCAGTTAAATCGAGGGTCACAAGCAAGTAATCTCAAAATTTAAAGAGTTTACTTTTAACATCAACTTCATTGGTTACCTGTAAAATTTAATCTCAGATGGTAACCCAGCGCTTCCTTTTACTTTCACCAGATTACATTGATTCACCAGATTGATTCCAGGGATGAAAGGGTTGTCATTGGGCTTGTACTCGCTGGAGTTCAGAAGAATGAGGGGGAGATCTGATCGAGGTATATAAAATGCAAAAGGGGATTGATAAGGTGGACAGTGAACAGATGTTCCCCCTTGTGGGACAGTCCAGAACAAGAGTTCATAGATATAGAGTGAGAGGAGGTAGGTTCAAACTGAGATGAGGAGAAACTATTTCTCTTAGAGGGTTGTGAATCTGTGGAACTCGCCGCCCCAGGGTACTGTGGAGGCAGAATCAATCAGCAGATTCAAGAAAAGGTGGCACAGTGGTTAGCACTGCTGCCTCACAGCACCAGGGACCTGGGATTGATTCCTGGGCTTGGGTCACTGTCTGTGTGGAGTTTGCACGTTCTCCCCGTGTCTGCATGGGTTTCCGCTGGGTGCTCCAGTTTCCTCCCACAGTCCAAAGATGCGTGGGTTAGGTGGATTGGCCATGCTAAATTGTCCCTTAATGTCAGGGGGACTAGCTAGGGTAAATGGGGTCATGGAGATAGGGCCTGGGTGGGATTATGGTCGGTGCAGATTCGATGGGCCGAATGGCCTCCTTCTGCACTGTAGGGATCCTATAATCTGTAATCTAAAAAAAAGAGATGGATATGTTTCTCATGAAAAGTGGGATAAGGGCTGTGGGGAGCAGGCAGGAAAGTGGAGTGGAAACCAGGATAAGATCAGCCATGATCATGTTAAATGGCGGAGCGGGCTCGAAAGGCTGAACTGCCTACTCCCGCTCCTAATTCCTATGTTCCTTTACTGAGGGAGTGCTGCACCACTGGAAGAGCTATCCTTCTGCGGCACAATGGCACAGTGGTTAGCACTGCTGCCTCACAGTGCCAGGGACCCGGGTTCAATTCCTGGCTTGGGTCACCGTCTGTGTGAGTCTGCACATTCTTCCCATGTCTGCGTGGGTTTCACCAGGCGCTCCGGTTTCCTCCCACAGTCTGAAAGACATGCTGGTTAGGTGCATTGGCCATGCTAAATGCTCCCTCAGTGTACCCGAACAGGTGCTGGAGTGTGGCAACGAAGGGATTTTCACAGTAACTTCATTGCAGTGTCAATGTAAGCCTACTTGTGACGCTAATAAAAAATATTAAAACTGATATGGTGTTAAACCAGGACCCTGCCTCATCAGGTGAACATAAAAGATCTAAGGGGAATTATCCCTAATGCCCATGCCAATATTTTCATTCAACCAACATCACTAACAGCAGGTTATTCAGTCATTATCATACTGCTGATTGTGGAATCTTGCCGTGTCCAATTGGATGCTGCACTTACCTGCATTACAATTGCAAAAGTATTTCATTGGCTGTAAAATACTTTGGGATTATCTGTGGTTGTGAAAGGCAAGTATAAATAAACACATTTATCATACAAACTGTTCAACATTGTTTTTCTCAACTAATTATGTGCAGTTACCAGTTAAAATATGCTTTTTTATTCATTCATGGGACATGAATGGGCAGCATTTATTCCCCATCCCCAATTGCCTGAGGGCAGTTGAGAGTCAAACACATTGCTGTGGCTCTGGTGTTACATGTCGTCCAGACCAGGTAAGGATGACAGATTTCCTTCCCTAAAAGTCATTAGTGAACCAGATGGGTTTTTCTGACAATCAACAATGGCTTCATGGTCATCAGTAGATTCTTAATTCCAGATATTTTTTATTTAATTCAAATTCCACCATCTGTCATGGTGGGATTCAAACCCAGGTCCCCAGAACATTATCTGGGTTTCCTGGATTAATAGCCTGGCGATAATACCACTAGACCACAGCATCTCCTGAGGCTGCAGGCTTAACCATATACACCAGACATAAACCAGGCTGGTGGGCAGTTTTAATCCCACTAGGTTATTCAACAATCTTGGAGATGGCAGTTTCCTATTTTAACTTGATCAAATGAGCACGCATCAAAGCTTCCCTTTGTCTTCCCACCTGAAATGGGTGGGAAGATAGTCAACAGGAATTAAATGAGGCCCAAGGGTTAAACCTCATCTACAACCTGCAAAATTCACTCCCTCCATCATTGACACGCAGCAGCGTGAGCCAACTACAAGATACACTGCAGCATCTCACCAAAGCTGCTTCAATAGCACCTACCAAACACATGACTTCTACCAATCAGAAGGACGAGGGCAGCAGATGTACAGGAACACCATCACCTGCAAGTTTTCCATCCAATCCATTCAGCATCCTGATTTGGAAATATATCGCCGTTCCTTCACTGTCACTGAGTCAGAATCCTGGAACTCCCTCCCTAACAGCACTGGAGGTGGACAGCCGCAGTTCAAGAAGTCATCTCACCACCACCTTCTCAAGATCAATTAGGGATGAGCAATAAAAATGCTGGACTAAGCCGTGACTCCCACCTCCTGTCCAAGAATTTAAAAAAATCCAGGTCACATTTCTGAATTAGGTGAATCTTGAATTTACACCACTTTCATAGAATCATAGAATTCCTACAGTGCAGAAAGAGGCCATTCGACCCATAGAGTCTGTACCGACAACAATCCTACCCAGGCCCCATCACTGTAACCCACGTATTTACCCTATTAATTCCCCTGACACTAACGGGCAATTTATCATGGCCAATCAATCTAACCCACACATCTTTGGAGTGCAGAAGGAAACCAGGGAACCCGGAGAAACATCCATGCCGACACAGGGAGAATGTGCAAACTCCACACAGTCACCTGATACCTGAATTGAACCTAGGTCCCTAGCGCTGTAATGCAGCAGTGCTAACCACTGCGCCACTGTGCCACTCTGTCCAGAGCTAGCTAGGATCTAAACATAGAAATATACTTTTACCCAACATGCAGATTAAGGTAACTGGTTAACCCAGTAGATTCGTAATTCCCATTGTTTAGTATCATCAAAACCAAGGCAAGAAAATATTAAAGAACTGGATAACTTTAGCAGAAGTAATAAGCCACTTTTAACAGAGTTCAAAATCAAAGAGCCACAAGTAGCAATTAAACAAGCCAAAATAAGTCACTCAAAAAATACACGTAATTCTATTCAAAGTTAATTTTGACTCTCTTGCCCTAGGTATTGATCTTTGACCTTGGACAGCAACCAATCATGAAAGTGAGATACCTTCAAGAACACTAATTCTATGTGGTGAGCTATAGATAGTCAATAATAAAACATAAAGCTAGTCAGCCGTAAGACAGTATGCTCCTTTAAACATACGCATTAAGCAACCGGTTAACCAATCCAGTGTCAACTGTTAAATGGTTTGCCAGATTAACACAAGATTAACTTAAACTTAATATCTAACCATTGATTGATCTCACCCGGGAACACAACATAACTCCACAAAACATTTTGAATAAAAGAGACACCACGACCGGAATTTTATCGCCCTGCCCACCGCGGGAATCAGAGCGGACAAGGGGCGGACAATGGGAAGGTCCGTTGACCTCGGGCTGGATTTTTTGGGACAGTTTTGGGATGAGCGGAGCCGTAAAATCCCACCCCTCACGTCTACAAAGACCACAGATACGCAAAAGAAATCTGGAACATTTAAATGCTGAAATTGCGGAGCTGAAGGTATTAGAAAAACGTCCGCACTGTCTTTCTCAGGAGGCTTAAATTTCAATAGAATTAACCACATAAATCAAGCATATTTTAATTTACTTGAACTCATTGGTACATTTTATTTTCACAATTGTTATCAGCCCAGAGTGAAATGAAACTCACACTGTTGGTTTCTATGGTTGGTTAAGAATCTTCATTTAGCAGTGAGACTCTTTGCAGTGAAAACAATGGCCAAGACAGAAGCTAACTGCAATCTCTAGTCCAACTGATATATACAATTAGTTTTTTAATCCATTAATTTATGTATTGAGGTTCTCATGTCTGTGAGCAATGTTTGTAAACTTTTTCCATTCAAGGTTCCTTTGTGCACATTTAGATTGGCAAATGCTCAGTAAACACTGTGTGGAGTTTGCATTTTCTCCCCGTGTCTGTGTGGGTTTCCTCCAGGTGCTCCGGTTTCCTCCTGCACTCCGAAAGACATGCTGGTTAGGTGGATTGGCCATGCTAAATTGCCCCTTCGTGTCCAGGGATGTCTACGTTAGGTGGATTAGTCACGGTAAAGTCAGGGGTTATGGGGATAGGGCAGAGGAGAGGATCTAGGTGGGATGTTTTTTTCGGAGAGTCAGTGCAGACTTGATGAACGGAATGGCCTCCTTCTGCACTGTAGGGATTCTATGGAAATTGACTGTGCTGTATTTACATTACCTGGCAGTGGAGCTGCAACAAGGACTTACTGGATAGCACAGTGGTTAACACTGCTGCCTCACAGCAACAGGATCCCAGGTTCGATTCCTGGCTTGGTGGAGTCTGTGTACAGTCTGCACATTCTCCCCGTGTCTGCATGGGTTTCCTCCGGGTGCTCCGGTTTCCTCCCACAGTCTGAGAGACGTGCTGGTTAGGTGCATTGGCCATGCTAAATTTTCCCACAGTGTACCCAAACAGGCACCACAGTGTGGCGACTAGGGGATTTTCACAGCAATTTAATTGCAGTGATAATGTAAGCATACTTGTGATGCTAATAAATAAAACTTAAAACTGGTATTGGAGTTTTTTTGATGGATATTTTCTTGGCCCAGATGTTTTGGTAACAGTTACTTTGAGATTAGCAGTGCATGCCTTCGTTAGAAGGTAAATCAGACAACAGTTCTTGGCACATGCATATGTGCAATTAAATGCAGAAATCTGAAAACAGCTATCAGAGATATCTGAGATATCCTTCTCATTCACAGATTGCACTGTTATACCTCTTGGCAAAATGCTTTGCATTGAATAAGTGCAATGGCGTGCACTTGCCCACAAGCTATGTGCTAAAAATGGCTTAAGAATTTAGGGCTGCTGTGAGTGAACTTTGAACTTTGTGGTAAAATATAATTACTCATGAATAACCTCTCCAGCCCTGAAAAATTGATATTATAACTGTAGGGTCTCATTCAGTTTCTCGAAAATTAGTGTCAGAAATTTAAAAACAAACAAAAATTCATGTTTTATTTTACTTGTCTCTTTCCTCTCTCTCTCATCCATTTTTACTTTTTAATTTTTATTTCACTTTCTGTGTACTGCTTAAATCTAATTTATACTTCCTGCTTCACACTTCCTGGTTTGGACTCAGCGAGTCTCAATAAGGATTCTTCAATCCAATTGCTTGAAGAGCCTCACTATTTCTTTCCCTGATTAGAGGACACCAGGCCCTCTGTACAGGCATCGCAACACATTAGACATCAGATTAGAGGAAATTTCCATTGCCAGTGGAAATGTTGGAGGCAACTGTAGGTGAGTGCTGTTCCACTATTGCTGACAATGAAATCCAGGTCAATGTGGTTTGAAGTCTATCATCACATGACCAGGTGAATTAGAGAGAGTTTTGGGAATGACCATTTCAAATAGTCCAGAACTGGGGTCATAGTTTGAGGATAAGGGGTAAACCTTTTGGAACTGAGGTGAGGAGAAACTTCTTCACCCAGAGGGTGGTGAATGTGTGGAATTCGCAACCACAGAAAGTAGTTGAGGCCAAAACGCTGTCTGATTTCAAGAAGAAATTAGATATAGCTCTTGGGGCTAAAGGGATCAAGGAATATGAGGGAAGGGGAGATCAGGATATTGAATTCGATGATCAGCCATGATCAAAATAAATGGTAGGGCAGGCTCAAAGAGCTGAATAGCCTACTCCTGCTTCGAGTTTCTATGTTTCTATATAACTGTTACCACACAACATCCAGAATGCACTCACTAAATATGACTACTTCTACTGAAATCAGATTTAAGCATTTCCCACAATAAGAAAACTTCCACCAAGCTTATTTCGCAATCCATAAAATAACTTTACATGTTTTAAAATGTGTTCACAGAGGGAACTGTTTTTTTTATTTAATTTTGTTAAAAACACGAATGATCTTACCAGTTCTCTGAAATGAACCATCTGAACCAATCCTTCATCTGTATTTTTATCAACACTCTTAGATTTAAATAGGCTTCCTGATCGTGGAAATGTCAAAAAAAATCAGATAGTGAAAAATAAGTAACTTCTCAGAAGAGAAGTGCAGCAGATAAGCATGAAGTCCATCTGGCACACATTCATAGGGATTTCTGTGAAAATAGCAAAGACAGGTCTTTCAGTATATTGGGCAGGAGTAATTCATTTTCCCTGCACGTTTTCAGACAACAAGGATCTGTGTTAGGACACCTTTATGCTTTGACTTTAACGACCCCACCAATAGGTTTATTCAATAGTTCCCAAAATGTAAAATACAGCTTAATAATATGGAAAGCTACAACAGATATACAAATAAAACAAAGGAACCATGCCTCCTTTACAGAAAAACATGATAAAGTGCCCACTCTATCCGGTGGGAGTAAAGATTTATACCAAGGAGCTAAACCTGCCACCCCAGTGATGTTTGTCTGAAGATGCAAACAATTAACAGACATCTTTAAACATAAATTTAAACACACTACCAAATAAATTGTTGGATTTTTTAAGATAAAGCAGTTTTGTGTGCTGTAATTTATATTACTCCTTCCAGATTTAGAGTACTTATTAGACTTAAAACTATCCCCTATTCATTTTGATATACTTATATCTTAATCTCCTGAGGCATTACTCACATTCAGTTCATTTTAACTTTTGGCCGATCAATCAGTGTAGTTCTCCAGACGTCCTGAGGCAACTCACTGGCTCTGTGCCACAGGATCAGCGTCTGGCTAGAATTGCAGTAGCAGCTGAACGGTGGGAAGTGGGGGTTGGGGTGGGGCAAGGTGATGCCATGGTGGGAGCGAGGGGGCAGAAGCCTGGGCCAGCAGCAGGCTGCAACATTTTACTTATTGTTGCCCAAGAGGCTCACCACTTAGAATCATAGAATCCCTACAGTGCAGATGGAGGCCATTCAGCCCATTGAGCCTGCACCGACAACAATCCCATCCAGGCCCTATCCCCATAACCCAGTGCAATCCCCCTGATACTAAGAGATAATTTTAGCATGGCGAACCGGAGCCTACGGGGAGAACAAGCAAACTCCACACAGACAGTCACCCAAGGCCGGAATGGAACCTGGGCCCCTGGCGCTGTGAGGCAGCAGTGCTAACCACTGTGCCACTGTGCGGCCACTTGTTTCAGCACACCCAGGGTTTGGCCATTTTCAAGGTGGCAGCATCCAGGGCACCAGAAATTAACACACTGGTAAGTCTGCAAGGCCCTTAGGCCCGAGTAATGCCACTTTCAGGAAGTTAAAATGAAGCAGAGTCAGTGATTATTCTGTTCAGTGAGTGGTGTCTGGGACATTGCAGTATTTTGGCAGGAAAATGTTGGGAAGACCTGGAAGGATGTTGGGATGTGAAATTGTTTTTGGTGTTGGGTAGCCTGGTGGCACAGTGTTTTTAATGTTTTTAAAAACCTACTTCTTTTAGCCTCTGACCCACAATGATCCTGGGTCTTTATTTATCCACATTATGTTTATCTAGGATAGCCGAATTTCCTTTTTGTGTATACATCAGACCCAAGGTAAGAAACGTAACTCAGAATTTAAAAAGATAACACAAGGAATTAGAGATTTCATATCAACAGCATAACAATGTTGTGGCTCAGTGAGTAACATCACGTCAGAGTGTGTCACGGAGTCATATAGATCAGTAAGGACTCGTTTGCATCTGTTAAGTAATCGCAGCCAAGACAGCAGTTGGATTTTCAGTCTCCCCCAGGCTAGGGAAGAAATCAGTCAGATTCTTACTACTGATCGCTATTTCTGTGACAGAAGGCGCTTGGGTGCAGATGTTTGGTAATTGGGATCTGCTGTGACATCTTCAGCTGCAGAACAGCATTGGAGGCACTCATTGACGCCTCCACATAGATCTGGGGTTTACCTTTAGATTTCACTACCTTTAGAATCATACCCAGCGAAAATAACAACCTTCGGAAGAGAGAACGCGGAGAATGGTCTAGGGAAAGTCATGCCTGCACTATACAAAAGGCTTCACATTTTTTTCTGAGCAAAAGTGATCATTCAAAATGTTTATTCACAGTGTCATTCCTTGAAATATTCATCCACTATTGTTCCCAGTACTCATTACACATGTGCTGATATCATTTGCTGCTAATTTACCTGGATAATAAGTGTTTAAAATTACATTTCTTGCAATGTAAATATTCTTTACCTGCTCAAAATCCTTAAATTACTAGTTCAAATTCTGGCCCACAATAGAGAAACTTTTAAGGTTAACTGTGTCTAATAATCACAACAGAACTTTTCAAGTTCCCCTCATGTACGCTTCTTTTAGCCTTTGCTGTTCCTCTTGTGCATAGTACTGAATATTGGTGTCACCTCTGATTGCGCATGGATGTTTCACCATCAATATATGCGGTCTTGAAACTGCTGTGGGATAATAATTGCAAAAACGTAAACTAACCGGGTCAACGGCCTGCAGTCAAATAGCAGAGAAAACAATTGAAGGCAAACATGTTCAGCAGTTCCATGTATTATCTCAAAACATAGATGTGAAAGATAGATATCCAAGGTGTGTGGGTTAGGTTGATTGGCCCTGGAAAATTGCACCTTAGTGTCAGGGAGACTAGATAATGTGGGGTTACGGGGATAGGGTCTGGGTGGGATAGGGTCTCGGTGCGATAGGGTCTCGGTGCAGACTTGATGGGCCAAATGGCCTCCTTCTGCACTGTAGGGATTCTATGATTCTATAGTGAGTAGGTTTATATACTTGAATCATTCTCAGTGCTCAGGGTTCCTAATTATTCACTGGTTCTGTCTCTACTCTCAACAAATGCTTCCTTCCAATGCAGAGATTTATTCCCCTTTCGGCGGCACTGTGGCACAGTGGTTAGCACTGATCTTCTGATCTTAGTTGACTATCTGTGTGGAGTTTGCACGTTCTTCCCATGTCTGAGTGGGTTTCCTCCGCGTGCTCCGGTTTCCTCCCAAACTCTAAAGGTGTGCAGATTAGGTGGATTGACCATGCTAAATTGCCCTTTAGTGTCAGGGAGATTAGCAGGGCAAATATGCCAGTGCAGGTTCGATGGGCCGAATGGCCTCTTTCTGTGCTGTAAGGATCCTATGATGCCTGCCCTTTGAACAAACATATCCCTCATATCTCTCATCATCTTAGTCCATCCATGATTTCTCCCATTGTGTTTCAGTATTCTATTTCTTGTTCATTTAGCTTATTCCTCAAAATAGTGTTATCTTTGGTCTATCCTGACAATTCCCTTTTTCAAGTTGCTGTCCATCATTCATTTGTCAAGGGGAGGTGGTAGCATAGTGGCAATGTCACTGGATTCGTAATCCAGAGACCAAGGCACGCAGGCTAATAATCTGGGGGCATGGGTTCAAATCCCACCAAGGCAGCTGGTGGAATTTAAATTAAACTATAAAACTATCACTAACTGTTGTAAAAACCCATTTGGATTCACTAATATATTCATGCCCTTTAGGGAAGGAAATCTGCTGTGTTACCTGGTCTGGCCTTTATGTGATTCCATATCCACAGCAATGTGGTTGACTCTTAAATGGCCAAATAAGCAGTTGAATCAAATTGCTATAAAGTCTAAAAGGAATGAAACTGGACAGAGCACTCAGCATTAATCCAGGTACCAGAAACAACAATTGCAAGCCCAGCCCTGTTGACCCTGCAAAGTGGGAGAGCTGTCCCCAGTAAAGCAAAAGCCCAACATTGTTTGTAAGGCATGATCTGATGAGAATGACATGCCCCTGCAGGAAAATTCAATCCGGCCAATTACCAGCACATCACTCTACCCTTGATCATCAGCAAAATGATGGAAGGTGTTGTTGACGGTGCTATCAAATAGCACTTACAGAGCAATAACCTGGTCTCTGATGCTCAGTTTGGGTTCTACCAAAGCCACTAGACTCCTGACCTCATTAAGACTTTGGTCCAAACATAGACCAAACAGCTGAATTCAAGAGATTAGGTGAGAGTGACTGCCCTTGGCAGCATTTTGGCATCAAGGGACCCGAAGAAAACTGGAGTCAACGCAAATAAGTGGAGAAAACTCTGTGCTGATTGGAATCAAAGGAAGCACAAAGGAAGATGGTTGTGGGTGTTGGAGGTCAGTCATCTCAGTCCTGGGGCATCGCTGCAGGAGTTCCTGAGGGTAGTGTCCTTGGCCCAACCATCATAAGGTCAGAAGTGGAGATGTTTGCTGATGATTGCACCATATACAGAACCATTCATAACTCTTCAGATATTGAAGCAGTCCATGTCCATATGTTACAAGACTTGGACAACATTCAGGCTTGGACTGATAAGTAGCAAGTAAGGTACATGCCACACAAATGCCAGGCAATGACCACCTCCAACAAGAAAGAATCCAACATTCAATTACATTAACAATCACTGAATCCCCGCTATCAAAATGATGGGAACACAGCAACATTGAGTTGGTTTTTCAGCCACTGAGCTGAGCCACCACTCAGCTAGATGATGGCTGATTATCTACCTCAATGCCACTTTCTTGCACTATCTCCATATGCCTTGATATCATTAGTCTCCAGCAATCCAGCAATTTCTGTCTTGAACATAATCAATGATTGAGCTTCCACAGCCCTCTGGAATAGAGCATTCCAAATATTCACCACCCTCTGAGTGAAGAAATCCCTCCTCATCTCAGTCTTAAATGGTCTACCCCTTATTCTGAGATAATGTCCCCTGCTTCTAGACACACTAGTCAGAGGAACCACTTTATCTATATCCACCCTGTAATGCCCTGCTAACTTCCATGAGATCACCCCCTCATTCTTCAAAACTCTAGGGAATACAGACCCAGTCTCCCCAATCTTCCTCATAAAGCCAGCCTGCCATCCCAGGGATTTATCTAGTGAGTTTTTGTTGCACTCCCTCTATGCCATCTATTTATGCCATTCTATCCTTCTTTTCCCAAGGTCGAAGAATCAATTACTCGGGAGCATAGGTTGAAAGTGAGAGGGGGAAAGTTTAAAAGAGATGTAAGGCGCAAGTTTTTCACACAGAGGGTGGTGAAAGCCTGGAACATGCTGCTGGAGGAGGTGGTGGAAGCAGATTCTATAACAACATTGAAGAGGCATCCGGATTGATACATGAATAGGTAGGGAACAGAGGGATATGGACCACGGAGAGGCAAGAAAATATTAGATTAGAGAGGCATCTGTGTCAGCACAGACTTGGTTGGCCGAACGGTCTATTCCTGTGTCGTATTGTTATTTGTTCTTTATATCCTTCCTTAGATAAGGGGATCAGAACTGTGCACAATCTCCAGGTGAGGTCTCACCAAAGCTCTGTATAACTGCAGCCAGACGTCCTTAAATCTGTACTCAAATCCCCTTGCGATGAAGGGCAACATACCATTTACCTTCATAAGTGCTTACTGCACCTGCTTGCTAACCTTTCATGACTCATGAACAAGAACATCCTTTGGACATCCATATTTCCCAACCCCTCACCATTTAAGAAGTACTCTGCCTTCTTGTTTTTTCTACCAAAGTGAATAACTTCACACTTACTCACATCATATTCCATCTGCCATGTTCCAGCCCATTCACTTAGCCTGTCCAAGATCTCTTGAAGCCTCCGTGCACCCTCCTCACAACTTAGCTTGGCGTTATGAACAAATTTGGAAATATTACATTTGGTCCCCACATCCAAACCATTAATGAAGGTTGTGACCAGCTGTGGACTGAGCAATGATTCTTGTGCCCCCCCGCCCCCCCCCCGACGCCCCCCAAGTATCAACCTGCCATCTTGAGAATGATCCATATTGTTCCTACTCTCTGCTTTCTGTTTGTTAACCAGTTCTCATCTCATGAAACTTACAGAATAATGAAAGGCTTGGATAGAGTTGACATGGGGAAGATGTTTCTATTAGTAGGAGAGACTAGGATCCAAGGGCACAACCTCAGGGTAAAGGGACAACCCTTTAGAACAGAGATGAGAAGGAATTTCTTCAGTAGGAGGGTGGTGAATCTATGGAATTCATTGCCATAGAAGGCTGTGGAGGCCAGGTCATTGAGTGCATTTAAGACAGAGATAGATAGGTTCTTGATTGGTAAAGAGTTCAAAGATGATGGGGGAAAAGTGGGGGAATTGAGAAACCTATCATTGAATGGCGGAGCAGACTCGATGGGCCAAATGATCAAATTCTGCTCCTATATTTTATGGTCTTATGGTCAATCCATACTTGTATCTTTCCCCCATCTCATTCACTCTAATTTTAGTTACTAACCTCCCATGTGGGACCTTATCAAAAGCCTTTGGAAAATTCAAATGCACCACATTCATTAGTTGTGCTTTATCGATGCTACAAGTAAAAACCTCCAACAAATTTGTCAACATTCTTTTCCTCTCATAAACCCATGTTGACTCTGCCCAATTTTATTGTTCTTTTCTAAATGTTCAGTTATCACATCCTTAATTATAGATTCTAACATTTTCCCTACTGAGGCCAAACTAACAGGTCTGTAGTTCTCCATTCCCCTTCTTCCTGCTTTCTTAAAGATTAGGGTAACATTTCCTTCTTGCCAGTCCACAGGAACCTTTCCAAAATCTATAAAATTTTGAAAAATAATCACCAACGCATCCACCATCTGTCTAGCCATCTCCTTTTACACTTTGGTTCATCTTATCCAGTGGATTTATCAACCTGCTATTGAGTTAACTATTTAAGTACCAGCTCTTTACTAATAGTATTTTTTTTAGTACCTCAGTTTCATATGTCCCATGGTTGCAGAGTCTTTCTGGGAAGTTTTTTGTATCTTTTGTGCGAACACAGATGCAAAGTAATTGTTCAGTTTCCCTGCCATTTTCCTATTCTTCACTATAAATTCTCCAGTGCCCACCTGTAACATGCCCACATTTGTCCGAGCTAATCTCTTCCTTTTTGTATACCTAAAGAGGCTTTTACTAAGGTTCTATGTTGCTCCCAATCCTCAGGTTTAACATTTTTTCTGGCAACCTTATGAGACATTTCCTTTTATGTAATGCAATCTTCAAATTATTTCATTAACCATGGTTGATTTATCTTTCCTTATGGGTGTTTGTGCCTTAGAGGAATGTATATGTTGTAGACAGCGTAGTATTTCTTTAAATACTAGTCATTGTCTATCTACTGCCAAATCTTATAATGTATTTTCCTTATCCACCGTAGCCAACTTGCCCCTCATACCTTCATAATTTCCTTTGCTCAGATTTAAGACCCTAGTTTCAGAATGAACTAGATTGCATTCAAACTTAATGTGAAATGCTATCATATTATGGTCACTATTTTCCAAAGGCTCCTTTACAGCAAGGTTTTTATTTAACTCTTCCTCATTACACAACACTAGATCGGAAATAGCCAATCCCTAGTTGGCTACTCAGTGTAGTGCTCCAGACACCCATTTTATACACACTCCAGGAATTCCACCTCCAGAGCATTCATGCTGGTTTGGTTGACCCAGTTTATGTAAACTGAAGTCATCCATTATTTCCTGTATTACCCATGTTACATGCATCTCTAATTTATGCTGTGCTCAACATTACCACTACAGTTTTGTGGTCTATAAACAATTTCCACCAATGTTTGTTGCCTCTTGCTGCTTCTTAGCTCTGCCCAAACTGAATCTACATTATGATCCTTCGATCTAAGATCCCTCCTTCCCAATCTTCTGACCTCATCCCTTAATAACAGTGCTACTCCACCTCTTTTCCCTTTTTGCCTATCTTTCCTAAATGTCGAATATCCTTGGATATTCAGTTTTCAATGTTGGTCACAATGTAGCCACATCTCAGTAATGACAATTAAATCATACCCATTTACCTCAATCTGCACATTCAAATCGCCAACATTTTTGTGACTGCAATGTGCATTCAGATGGAGTGCCCTTAATTCTGCCTTTTTAAATTTATTCTCTCTTCTGATCCAATTTAATGTTTGCCTATGCTTTGTCTGTCTTTTATTTGTGCCTTCTACTTTCCTATTTCCTTTTCAAGTTTTGCTTCCCTGAAATCTGAGCTCTCTCTCAGGTTCCCGTCCCTCTGCCAATCTAGTTTAAACCCTCCCCAACAGCACTAGCGAATCTCCAGGTGAAGATGTTGGCCCCACTCCTGCTAAGATGCAGCCTGTCCATCTCGTACAGATCTCACATGCCCCAGAGCTGATCCTAATGCCTCAGAAATATGATTCCCTCCCTCCTATACCAGGCACGTTTTCAATCATTCAATTCTCCTATTCCTATGCTCACGAGCACCTGGGGCTAGGAGTAATCCTGACGCTACTGTTTTAGAGGTCCCATTCTTCAATCTCCCTCCTGGTTCCCTGAAAAACTGTTTTCTGGACGTCATCCCTCTTTCTCCCTGAGCCATTGGTACCAATGTGAACCATGACTTGTGGCTGTTCACCCACCACCAGAAGAATGCCCTGCACATTGAAATCCTTGACCCTGGCACCAGAGAGACAACATAGCATCCAGGAGTCACATCTACAGCCACAGAAATGCCTGTTGGTTCCTCGAACAAATGAATCCCCTGTCACTAATGTAAGTGAAGGGCTCGTCTGGGAATTGAACCTGTGTCCTCTCACAGACTAATTCAATGAAAGCCCCGAAGCAAGAATCATACCCCTAGACCGATGAGCTGGCTGCTTGTAACCCTTGACCAATCAGGGTAGATAAATCTGCAGGACCTGATGAGGTATATCCCAGGACGTTGTGGGAGGCTAGGGAGGAAATTGCGGGCCGCCTAGCCGAGATATTTGAATCATCGATAGTCACAGGTGAGGTGCCTGAAGATTGGAGAGTGGCAAATGTTGGGCCTTTGTTTAAAAAGGGCTGCAGGGAAAAGCCTGGGAACTACAGGCCAGTTAGCCTCACATCTGTGGTGGGTAAACTGTTGGAAGGTATTTTGAGAGACAGGATCCACAGGCATTTAGAGATGCAAGGACTGATTAGGGACAGTCAGAATGCCTTTGTGAGTGGAAAACCATGTCTCACAAATTTGATTGAGTTTTTTGAAGCGGTAACCAAGAAGGTAGATGAGGGCAGTGCAGTTGATGTTGTCTACATGGACTTTAGCAAGGCCTTTGACAAGGTACCGCAAGGCAGGTTGTTGCATGAAGTTAAATCTCACGGGATCCAGGGTGAGGTATCGAAATGGATACAAAATTGGCTTCTTGACAGAAGCCAGAGGGTAGTTGTAGAGGGTTGTTTTTCAAACTGGAGGCCTGTGACCAGTGGTGTGCCTCAGGGATCAGTGCTGGGCCCACTGTTATTTGTCATTTATATTAATGATTTGGATGAGAATATTGGGGGCATGGTTAGTAAGTTTGCAGATGACACCAAGATTGGTGACATGGTGGACAGTGAGGAAGGTTATCTCCAATTGCAGCGGGATCTTGATCAATTGGGCCAGTGGGCCAACGAATGGCAGATGGAGTTTAATTAAGACAAATGCGAGGTGATGCATTTTGGTAGATTGAACCAGGGCAGGACTTACTCAGTTAATGGTAGGGCTTTGGGGAGAGTTACAGAACAAAGAGATCTAGGGGAACAGGTTCATAGCTCCTTGAAAGTGGAGTCACAGGTGGACAGAGTGGTGAAGAAGGCATTCGGCATGCTTGGTTTCATTGGTCAGAACATTGAATACAGGAGTTGGGACGTCTTGTTGAAGTTGTACAAGACATTGGTACGGCCACACTTGGAATACTGTGTGTAATTCTGGTCACCCTATTATAGAAAGGATATTATTAAACTAGAAAGAGTGCAGAAAAGATTTACTAGGATGCTACCGGGACTTGATGGATTGAGTTATAAGGAGAGGCTGAATAGACTGGGACTTTTTTCTCTGTAGCGTAGGAGGCTGAGGGGTGACCTTATAGAGGTCTATAAAATAATGAGAGGCATAGACAAGGTAGATAGTCACTATCTTTTCCCAAAGGTAGGGGAGTCTAAAACTAGAGGGCATAGGTTTAAGGTGAGAGGGGAGAGATACAAAAGTGTCCAGAGGGGCAATGTTTTCACACAGAGGGTGGTGAGTGTCTGGAACAAGCTGCCAGAGGTAGAAGTAGAGGCGGGTACAATTTTATCTTTTACAAAGCATTTAGATAGTTACATGGGTATGATGGGTTTTGAGGGATATGGGCAAAATGCGGGTAATTGGGATTAGTTTAGGGGTTTAAAAAAAAGGGCGGCATGGACTAGTTGGGCCGAAGGGCCTGTTTCCATGCTGTAAACCTCTATGACTCTATGACTCTATCCGAAACTGAACTGGATCAGCCATACAAATACTGTGGCTTCAATGGCAAGTCAGAGACAGGGAATTCTGCAGAAAGCAATTCACTTCCTGGCTCCCCAGAGCCTATCTACCATCTGCAAAGCACAAGTCAGGAGTGTGATGGAATACTCTCTCCACTTGCCTGGATGAATGCACTCAAATAATACTCAAGGCATGCGACACCATCCAGGACAAAGCAGGATTGGCACCCCATCCACAAACATTCAATCTCTCCACCAGTGACATACTGTGACAGCCTTGTGTAACCATCTACAAGACACTGCAGGAACTCACCAAAGTTCCTAAGACAGCACCTTCCAAACCCACTACCATCTCGAAGGATAAGATCAGCAGACGCATGGGAACACCATCACCTGCTAGTTCTCCTCCAAGCCACACAGCATCCTGACTTGGAAATATATTGCCATTTCTTCACTGTTGCAGAGGAACTTCCTCCCTAACAGCCCTGTGGTGTACCTACACCTCTGGGACTGCAGCAGTTCAAGAAGGCGGCTCACCACCACCTTCTCAAGGGCAATTAGGGATGCTGACTTAGCCAGCAACATCCACACATTATGAACAAATTTTTAAAAACTCCCCACTGTGACTAACGCGGCTACTGAAATGTAGCTAAAGAACTTAATGTCCCAACCTAAAAGGTCAGTGAAAGTGCAATTTTAAACTAAAAAGGAAAATATTCAAAAATATTCAGAACACCATGAAATCAGTTGTAAACAGAACACACTAAAGGACTGCTGATCAAAATCCTAGAGAATGAATGATTATAAGATGTCAATGCGTCACAAAGGGCTGGATTTCTATCCTCAAGGTGGACAGCGGCAGTGAGGAAAATTCTCAGAATTTACCAGGAAAGGCAGAATCTTTCAATGTGTGAGTACATGTTGCAGTTGGATCAGTCAACCCAAGAAAGAGGTTTGAGTCAGCCACAGGGATTACTGTTTAAAAGGCCTACCTCAGTGCTGTAGGGGTTCATCCCAGTTATAAAGAAAACAGAAAGGCCCTCTAGCCCTCACTCCTCACAACCCCTCACCTCCCACACACTCCCTATGCTCTATCTGGCCTCATATCCCCCCACCCACCCCCTAAGGCCCCTAATGTCCCCATGTCAAGGGTATGGCTGAAGGACCTACCTCGGCATGGGGAGCATGAGGGCGGGATGGTGGCACAGTGGTTAGCACTGCTGCCTCACAGCGCCAGGGACCCGGGTTCGATTCCCAGCTTGGGTCACTGTCTGTGTGGAGTCTGCATGTTGTCTCTGTGTTTGCGTGGGTTTCCTCCGGGTGCTCCGGTTTCCTCCCACAATCTGAAAAGTATACTGATTAGGTGCATTGGCCACGTTAAATTCTCCCTCAGTGTACCCGAACAGGCGCCAGAGTGTGGCGATTAGGGGATTTTCACAATAACTTCATTGCAGTGTAATGTAAGCCTACTTGTGACACTAATAAATAAACTTTACAACTTTACTTTTTTTAACTTTATTTTATGAGGAGATACAGCGGAGGGTCAGGGGCACACCTTGGCATGGGGAGCATGAGGGGATACAAGGGAAGAGTCAGGGGCACACCTGAACATGGGGAGCATGAGGGGATACAGGGATATACCTTGGCATGGTGGGCATGAGGGGATACAGGGGAGGGTCAGGGATATACCTTGGCATGGGGAGCATGAGGGGATACAGGGAAGGGTCAGGGGCACACCTTGGCATGGGGAGCATGAGGGGGGACCTTTTGAACTTATTTACCTTTCAAAAGGTTCCCTCAGACCACAATTCACCACATCGCTGAAATGACCTGAGCCATCGCTCTTTGAAAAGCTGGCCTGACTTCATTAAAATAGTGGAGGACTCGGATATGCCTATCCCCACAATGGAGGCAGCCAGATCAGGACTGCAGCGTTTGGGCATGCGACTCAAGTCAGCCCACACCCCTAAGAGGGACTCCTGAAAATCGGAAAGCCCAGGAATGGGGTCAGGAAACCTAGAATTGGGTGCCGGCAGCCATTTTCACCCCTCCGGGGAATCTCCATGAAAATCCAGCCCCAAGTATTTCCTTAATCGAAATGTTCCTTTAACTCATCAGGTCAAAATATTCTTCTGTGGCATTGCTCGTTAACTTATGTATTTATTTATTTCAGTAGTTAATGAATGTGCAGAACATTTGGGTATCAATCCCAGCATCACACACTGAGGTAGCACTTTAGCTAATAAATAATCGCTTGTTCACTTGTTCAGCACAAAGCGTTAGTCTTTCTTTCATGCCTTAAACTTTTACGTTGCATACAGGCAGATTGCCCTTTTCCATTTAATGGGAATAGCATACTTTGGCAACAATGAACAAGGTCTCTGTTTATCACAGGGTTTAATGCAGCAGTGATCATTTTAGTCTGTGGTGAAAACGATTTTGAGAACAAGTTGTGGATGATGAAACTAAGGTAAACAAGTACCTTTGCCAACACGACAACAGGCACTGCGATCCAAAAGTCACTGGCTGACTGAAGCACTCTGAGATTTTTATTCAACAATCTATCTATGCAGGTATTTCTTCCTCTTTGAGAATAGTTGTCCGAATAAACGTCCACATGCCACTTTTTAATTGAATTTAAAATATTCAAATTCAAGTACGGCAATTTATATCTTGTCTTTCCATCTTTGGAAGAAGAAAAAGAATCCAGGTGGGCTAGAACCATGCATTCGTCAACCTCCATACAATGGTCGTCAGTCAGGTCCCTAATTTATCCTAACACACAACCTAATCCAAAAGGATCAGACATTACATAAAAGCTTAAATGGAAAGAAATTTGAAATTTTTCAGTATATACAATCCACACTTTATTTCATTCTTGGTGACTTGAAGACTTGGGACAGGAAACCACACAAGTTTGAAACAGTTTATCTCTATGTTGGAAGCAATTTATTACTAACACTGGTTGCAAGCTTTCAACAATATCCTTCCCTCAGAAGAAAAATGCTTCTTGAAAATGAGGTGTAACTAAGGAAAAATAAACACTGATAACAAAAAAAGTGATTTGAACATTTCATCAGGTACGGTTTTGGATATTTTTATACTGTACCTTCCACTCATCAGAATCAACATTACACGTCAGCATATCACACCATGTCAATTCACAGCCTTAGTTATGAACAATATCGATTGTGTACTTGTACAGCATCTCAGAAATGAGTTAAGTTTCATAATGGCACATTCCACACGAACCACTACTTCTACATTTAAAAAAACTTTCACACAAGTCAACACTGTCCTTTTCAAAAAGGAAAGGTGCATGCTCCTTAGCTTACAAATGTGAGATTTAGGAGTTCCTAAATCAACACTCTGACTTCCTGGACATATGTTTGACACAGGTTTTCCAACAGGCTGTGAGGTCCAGCTACATTAAACACAATTCCATGTTGGGGGCCTTCAGCAGTGTACCTCGTCTTTCGCCTGTCCAGCTGTTGACAGATAGGTTGATGCCCATGACAGCACACATGTGCAAGTATCTGTCATCTTCTTTCATTCATTCCAGCTCAACATAATACTTTAAAATAGTTCAGCCGCATTAATAACAAATCTCAAGAAATACATAGGGATAGGATTCAGAAGGAGCAAATGTAGATTATGCAAAATTTAGGTAACTAGTGAACTTTTTTCAATGACCCGCAAAATCCTGCATTAGAACAACCACCAAATAAAACGTACAGATAACTGTCAAAAAACAAAATTACACTTGAGATTTGGATATTTTTACGTTTAAGTACTTATCTGCAAGGCTTGAAAGGGAGACAGTGTGCAATAAATGTTCAGATGCAGCAAGACCTAGAATGCGCTTTCATTGAGAAATTTCTGTTTGAATTATATCTTTGTTTCCCAAATTCATCTCAGGCTACAAATTAAATACAGTCCATTGTTTCTGTTCATGGGGTCCCGTGCCATTGCCACCGAGATCAATTTTTAATAGTGATGGCTCTCTCAAAAAAGAACCATCTTCTTTATTTGTGCCAAAAACTGAGAAGGTATGAACCTGATCAACATTATACTCCCTTCATAGAGACATAGAAACTAAAAGCAGGAGTAGGCCATTCAGCCCTCCAAGCCTGCTCCTCCATTCATTATGATCATGGCTGATCATTGAATTCAATATCCTGATTCCCCCCTTCCTCCCATATCCTTTGATCTCTTTAGCCCCAAGAGCTATATCTATTTTCTTCCTGAAATCACACGTTTTGGCCTCAGCTACATTCAGTGGTAGTGAATTCCACACATTCACCACCCTCTGGGTGGAGAAATTTCTCCCCACCTCAGTTCTGAAAGGTTTACCCCTTATCCTCAATCTATGGCCCCTAATTCTGGACTCCCCCAACATTGGGAACATTCTTTCTGAATCTACCCTGTCTAACCCTGTTAGAATTTTGTTTCTATGAGATCCCCTCTCACTCTTCTAAACTCCAGTGAATATAATCCTAACTGACTTCATCTCTCCTCATACGACAGACCTGCCATTCCAGGGATCAGCCTGGTAAACCTTTGCTGAACCCTTTCTATGGCAAGAACATCCTTCCTCAGATAAGGACATCAAAATTCCTCAACGATTAAGCCATCAGTTGATGAGTTTTTTATTTTAGAAGCATAATCTTCAGAGGGGCTGCTGCTTCAAAGGAAAATTATGCTTTCCGAATCTGCCAACGTTCTTGCAGTCTTCAGTTACCTGCCTTCCTCTCAATTTGCACAAGAGCTTGTTATTAAAGGGTCTCAGTGAAGACCCATCTCCTCCGTAACACACATCATAAATTGTTGTTCGAAAGCTACTGAAAAGAACCACAAAAAATATATTCTGTCCATGTGCTTTTTAAGTGGTTCATAAATTATCTCGTAATAATTGTGCTGTACCTATATCTTGCTGTACCTTTTTGCCTCTTGGATTATTTGACTCGCAAATACATTTGACAGTGTAGCTTCATGCAGTAAAGTGAAGGGATACCTCAGTGAGCATTCCATGAACAACATTCTACAAGTAGTGATGGATTGGGGAGTTTGCACGTTTTCCCTGTGTCAGCATGGGTTTCCTCCAGGTGCTCCGGTTTCCTCCCACACTCTGAAAGACATGCTGGCTAGATGCATTGACCCGAAAAGGCGCCAGACTGTGGCGACTAGGGGAATTTCACAGTAACTTCATTGCAGTGTTAATGTAAGCCTTACTTGTGACTAATAAATAATAAATAAACTTCAACTTTGGATTTTTAACCCCGGACACTATCCCATACATTGTAATGAATTCATACATGGTAATGAATTCAAAGGCAGTTTTAGTTTATAAGGCATTCTGTCTATTTGTCGAAAATGTTCTGAATAAATGTTGGGATCATGGGGGCAGTAGGAAAGAAGGAAAGGAGGACAAAGTGTAATAATCAAAGCTGTTAAAATTAAGTGAATAACTTGCATCGATTCCTGGCACCAGCTTCCCAGCTCACACCAGGAAATACACATAACTCCTCACTCTCGCTTTTTTTTTGTTGAAGTTTCTCAAGCCCCCAAAAATTAAAACCATGGCGCGCAGTACCAGCTGGTTTCTGATTAAACATTCCTGAGGAAAGAGCGGTGTTGCATTGATCTTAACTTGCATAGCCAGCCAGTAACGAGTGAGTGACAGCCTCAAAATGGGGTCAGTAGCCTTACTACCCCCAAAGAGACTGAAGATACAGCCATTGCTACTTTGACAGGGAGTCAGCTAACAGGCATCAGGCAGTGGGCCTATTTCAATTGGAAATCTCTAAGTACCATTTAGGTTGGAAAATTATTTGCCGTTGAATTTTTGGGGTTGAGAAGAAGCAAAAATTGCTACAGAATAGGTATAAACTCTATCATACAGAGATTCAGACTATAAACCAACAAATAATTCAATTAACAGTAAACATGTTGGCTCGTTGGTCTAGGGGTATGATTCTCGCTTAGGGAACAGCATTATAATGCGAGAAATTCCCAGTTCAAATCCCAAAAAAGCCTGGGGCATTCTACGGGTGGTACAGTGGCACAGTAGTTAGCAATGCTGCCTCACAGCACCAGGGACCAGGTTCAATTCTGGCCTTGGGTCACTGTCTGCTTGGAGCTTGCTCATTCTTCCCGTGTCTGTGTGGGTTTCCTCTGGGTGCTCCGGTTTCCTCCCACACTAAAGATGTGCGGGTTAGGTTATTTGGCCATGATAAATTGCCCCTTAATGTCAGGGGATTAGCAGGGTAAATACATAGGGTTACAGGGACAGGGCCTGGGTGGGATTGTTGTCGGTGCAGGTTTGATGGACCGAATGGCCTCCTTCTGCACTGTAGGGATTCTATGATCTATGATGTGAATGAAACATGTTTGATACGAACGGTTGATCCGTCAAAGCAAATGCAACATAATGCAAATTTTCTGCATAATCGATTGATTAAGTTGTGCCCATTTGCTTTAATCTTTTAAACCCATCCAACAAAATCTCATTACCTTGTGCTCTGCTCCCTTGTGCAAAAGTGTTGATCATACAAATTTTCTGAATTTACTCCATTCCTCTTGAGCTTTCTCTCAATATATCACCCGGCCCCTGAAAACATCTGCTCACTTACTTAGTGAAACACTTGATTGGCCATGCTAAATTGCCCCTTAATGTCAGGGTAAATTAGTAGGGTAAATATGGAATTACAGGGATAGGACCTGGGTGGGATGGTTGTCTGTGCAGGCTCAATGGGCTGAATGGCCTCCTTCTGCATGATGATTCTATGATACTACAATAAAGTTGTTAATTTAGTGTTGTCTTTCGACTGTCCACAGGTTGCAGACACGAAATCTGTGGGCTATGGAGTTGCTCACCAGAGGGACAAGAACAGTTATGGCATCATTTCTTGAGGTCTGAAGGACAACTCATCTCTTCAACCCAAAGACAATGGTCAATCAAGGTTCACTATGCAGTGACTGTACCCTCTTCCTCACTTTAAAACCTGGACTTGCCGTTGATACTCAGACCAATCAACTCTTGAAATGTAGATGTATTTCAACTTGAATCGGAATATTACTCAATGAGCCAAGCATTAGTTTTAATTTATTTCATAAATTACATCATCTATTAATCAAGAGTGTTTTAGTTAGATAAATTAATAGATAAAGTGGGGCAAATTCTTGCAATCAGACATTCACTCTGGTGGAATCCTATACTACTAAAATTAAGCAGTATTATGCAAATCTTTAAAAGGACTGGTAATAGCTAAAATACAACAGCATGTAGGTTTCACAGCACAATAGGGGAATTCAAGCTGGTGCTATAGATATCATTTACCTTTCCAAAAGTGGTTTGCAGCCGATGGCATTGCAGATTCAAATGTGCACATGCAGAATTTGCTAATGTGAAATCTCAGCTAATTTAATAAAGTTTCCACAACCTCAGATCAACAGCAAACTCAAATGGTGGACGGCAGTCAAAATCCGAAATGAGACGCTATTAAATTCAAAACGTTTCTCTGTGAACTTATTGGGGGGAAGGAAGAGGAGTGAGACTGGCCAAGAGAGGGTGAAAGAAACATTCTTTCTCTTGGTGAACAGTACCGATCTTTCATGTGCCCTGTCGTTCTGATTGAAGTATCATCGAATTAAAAGGAAGACAATTTTATGTGTGGATTTCATGCTCCTCGTACTTGTTAAACTTCTGCGCTGTTTTGTTTCGACATTGTGCTTTCCAATATTAATAAACCAGTTTAATGCATTGTTACTAATATTGCATCAGACAACAGCAAGCAACTTGTATTTATTTCAGAACTCGGAACCTCAAAGTCACTCATATTTCTGGCCACTGGGATTTCAATCAAATTAATTGAGTACCCCCAAGTCACAGCAAAAGGAGGCATTTAGAAAGACTGATAGTCAGTCAGCAACATAAAAAAGATCTTATGAACACAGAGACAGAAATAAAATGGTTAAAGAAAGGGTAGAACTGATATGAGGTTACAATGAAGGGAGTGAATTTCTATCAGATGAATTCCAAAGTTGTAATACTGGATCTTTGCAGAGCTATGGAGGCTCTGGGAGCTTTGGGGCAGCACGGTGGCACAGTGTTTAGCATTGCTGCCTCACAGCGCCAGGGGCCTGGGTTCGATTCCCGGCTTGGGTCACTGACTGTGTGGAGTTTGCATGTTCTCCCCATGTCTGCGTGGGTTTCCTCCGGGTGCTCCCACAATCCGAAAAATGTGCTGGTTAGGTGCATTGGCCATGCTAAATTCTCCTTCAGTGTCCCCAAACAGACTCCGGAGTGTAGCAACTAGAGGATTTTCACAGTAACTTCATTGCAATGTTAATGTAAGCCTACTTGTGACTAATAAATAAATAAACTTTCTTTAAAAATGGTAGACCGGACCGAATCTGGAGGTCACGCCCTCATTCCCAATGGATACCATTTTCACTGGAATGGGAATAGGGGCAGAACATGAATCATGGCCCCAAACACAGCTGGGCCATTTAAACTCGGTGCTGAGTTCCAACAGACCTTATTTTCACTGGAGCCAGGGCCTTATCCTGCAGTGTGTGATTTTCAATTTTTCCTCAGAGTAGATATGAATGGATCAATAGAACTGTCAGCGGTCAAGTTATTTAAATAGCCTGCCCTTTAAAAGTTAAAAAGAAAACCTGTGACTGTGAGTTGAAAATAAACTGTGCTAGCAATTTGAAAAGCTCTTCGTTGATATAACACAAAGTGCTATTATCACTGCATTATTACTGCTTTACTGATTTCTATAATGTATCATTATAACAGTGGGTGGCTGTAAATTCACAGTTTGATTGACAATTGAAAGAGGTTATTAAAAGATTAGCCATCTTTGATGTGGGATCATGAATACAGATGTTTCTTATAAGGGATTAAGTATTTGAGGGGATTTAACTGTGTTGAATTGGGATTTCATGAATGAGGGTGTTATTTTATATACAGTGAGGAATTTTAAAACTTCACTCATTTAATCTCATCTCCAGAGGTGTGTTCATGGTGGGTATTGGGCATGGAGGATGTAAGGTCAAGGCGAGGTGGTGGGTGGAGAGCATGAGGTGGCATCAATTTGGCATAGGAGCTATAAGGGGCCATCGCATTGGATGGGGGGCATGGGTAGATAGGAACTGGAGTGTAAAGGCATGAGGAGTGGGTGTGGAGTGTGGGGCGTAGAGTCATAATATTGAACAAAACAACTGGGATGGCCTTTCAACCAGCCCACCTCAGCACTTAGAAGCACATGGCCGCCTCCAATCTGTATCTGGGAGAGGTAGGGCCAATTCCATCCTGCACCTGCCCCCCGGTACAAATATCCAGCCATTTGAGGCACTTCCCCCCCCACCGCCTCCTCCACCCCCCCCCCCCCCCCAACACCGCCCCCCACCCCCGTCGCGTCAGGCGTAGCAAGCTGGGAGATTTCCTGACTCTGCACACCCACCTTGAGATCAAAAATCCAGTTCATTCCCTCGATAGATTTGAGCCCACTAGCAAGCTAGAGAACTTTGAACACAAGTGTTTTCTGAGTTGGTACATTTGCATACTCGCTAGAGTAATCGTTAACAAAAACCTACGTAAAATGTGTAATGACCTGAAGCAAATGGAAATTGAAACGCAGCCAACAAAAAGACAGTTTTACACGGCAGCAAAGCAGAGACAACCCAGTGAGAAAGGAATTGTTTTTATCTGGCTCCCTTGGCTCTCTGACTGGCTCAGATCACTTCACTGAGATAAACTCTCTGATTTGACTCTCATATAATTTCATTGCGCTCCTTTCCATCCTAGTTATCAGGAAAGTGTCTACGGCAGAATCATCTGTGCTATGCATCTAAACGACACTGCATGGCAAGGTATCAATACAGTATAAGACATTTCTCTAAAATGCTGCAAAGGAAGGCTCTTCAATATAATGATCAAAAGGATTGTTGCACAGACAGGAAATTGGTTAAAGGACGGAAAACAAAATGGGGATGAATTATTTTTTTCCTCCAAGCTATAAAGTTGTAAACAGTAGTGTTACACAGGGGTCAAGGATTCAGGTCATTACTTTGCTCATACATATAAATAATCTGCATGAAAGTATAAGGAAATATATCAACATTTATAGATGACACAAAAATAGGTGGTTAAAATGAAAGGGGGATCCATGTAACTTGGAGGACACAAAGGCTTTCGAAATGATTGCTAGGGGTGGCACAGTGGTTAGCACTGCTGCCTCACAGCGACAGGGACCCCGGTTCAATTCCGGCCTCGGGTCACTGTATGTGTGGAGTTTGCACATTCTCCCCACGTCTGCGTGAGTTTCCTCCGGGTGCTCCGGTTTCCTCCCACAGTCCAAAGATGTGCAGGTTAGGTTGATTGGCCATGCTAAATTGACCCTCGTGTCAGGAGATTTGCAGGGTAAATATGTGGGGTTACGGGAATAGGGCCTGGGTGGGATTGTGGTCGGTGCAGACTCGATGGGCCGAGTGACCTCCTTCGACACTGTAGGGGTTCCATGATCTGTAATGTCCTACCAGAGATGGGGCAGAAGGAGAATTCCATAAGTGATTTTATAAGAGAAATAAGTCAACATTTGAAAAAACAAGTTGAAGACATAGGGGTGAGGGGGTTGGTGCACAATAAACTCAATAGTAACCCCCTCATTAAAGCTCAGCCCCTTCAGGCACCTTCCTCCTTGGCACTGCCAGGGTGTCAGAGGGAAGTGCCAGGGCACTGCCCAGCCATAACCCTGGCCACCTTGGGGCTTCACTGGCCTCCAAGCCTCCGAGCTTTGACAGAGGGTCAACTGGACTCGAAACGTCAGCTCTTTTCTCTCCTTACAGATGCTGCTGGACCTGTTGAGATTTTCCAGTGTTTTCTCTTTTGGTTTCAGATTCCAGCATCCGCAGTAATTTGCTTTTATCAATAGTATCCCCCTCCATATTGTAAAGTTCCAACTGCTTTGCTGAATGAGACAAGCTTTGCAACCAAGCAAAATACTAAATCATGCCATTAGAAAGTGAATCACAATTGTGTCATCAAAAGTTCATTGACAAAGCTGGTGGCAGCCAATGTACTCAACATCTGAGGAGCAAAAACTGAAACATTGTACATTAAAAAAAGATGTGGAGATGCCGACGTTGGACTGGGGTAAACACAGTAAGATGTCTAACAACACCAGGTTAAAGTCCAACAGGCTTATTTGGTAGCAAAAAGCCACTAGCTTTCGGAAGAGGCTATTCCTTCGTCAGGTGGGTGGGAGTCCTGATCACAAACAGGGTACAAAGACACAAACTCAATTTACATGAATAATGATTGGAATGTGAGTCTTTAGAATGGAATGTGTAAAGACTCACATTCCAATCATTATTCATGTAAATTGAGTTTGTGTCTTTGTGCCCTGTTTGTGATCAGGACTCCCACCCACCTGACGAAGGAACAGCCTGCTCTGAAAGCTAGTGGCTTTTGTTACCAAATAAACCTGTTGGACTTTAACCTGGTGTTGTTAGACTTCTTACTGCATTAAAAAAAGACACAGAGAACGTTATAAACATCCCCTCATTGCACCAAACCAAACCTATCACACTATCTTTAATCTTGCTAAATGCTGACAGATCTACTGTGGGCCGATTTTCCGGCCCCACCTGCTCATGCACAGAACGTGCTGGGCCGCATGGGATTGAAGAATCACAGGGGAGGGGGCTGATGCATTTAACATCAGGGAGAATTCCCTTTGGATTCTCCCAGCCCCCGTACCCCAACGTAATCGGGGTCCCACCCAACAAGGAAGGGAACCAGATTAACATATTTGAATATTAATTTGAATATGCTTAGTCAGTTTTAAGCTGGATTCTCCCAGCTCCCGGGATTCTGAGACCCGCGGGAACAGCGCAAACGTCAACAAACAGAGATGGGTGTGCTGGCCACGCTGGGGCGGGGGGGGGGGGGGGGGGGGGGTGCGGGGGGGGGGAGGAGGGGGGAGGAGGGCGCGGGGCGGCCCCGATGCCAGTGAAGCCCCAGTGAAGGGATATGGCTGGGCAGTTCCCTGGCACTTCCCTCTGCCAAGGGGGAAGGTTCGTGAAGGGGCAGAGCTTTAATGAGGCGGGGCCTGAAGGGGGCAGGGCCTGAGCGGAGACCTAATGGGATGGCTCCAATGGCCCAATGCTAGCAATCTATGTTGGGTTGGTGGGGGAAAGGAATCAGGCCGACAATCTATGTTGGTGGGGATCGGGAAACATGTCATCAATGTGTGTCAGGGCTCCCGGTGTCCATGGGGGGAGGGAGGGCGGGCTTCAATTTCATCTTCGGATCTGGGCACCCTGTAAGAACGGCACCCCAATCTCTGTGAAGCTGGGCTTGCTGATGTGGTTAGGCCCGACTCCTTTCTGAACTGGTGCAAAATTTACTCCCCTCCCAAGAAACGACTAAGTGCGGGAAGATCACGATTAGATTCATGCTGGATATGTCAACATGAATCACTCCCTCCCCTCCCCAAATGAGACTTAGTCACTTATTGGGAGAATTCTGCCCATTGGACAGGATATTACGGCCTCCCTCGTCCCGAAACCGTAAAATCCCGCCCGAGGTTAACAGACCTTCCCACTGTCCGCCCTTCGCCCCCTCTGATTCCCATGGCAGGCGGGGTGGTAAGATTCCAGCTATTATCTTTTTATGAGCTAACTGATGTGAGCTGCAACTTCCCCAAAATGAAGCAAAATTTGGGAAGAGGGTTGCGCTCAAAAGCTTCATTTCTCTGATAATTGCTAAAATGTGCCTCCTGTCTAGAATTGTATGTAGTGGCTCAGACTAAGCATGAACTGATAGTTGTTAAAGCAAGGCGGAAAGTGAATGAACGCTGGAATGTTCTGGTGATAGACAGGAAGATATATCCATTTTGTTCTCCTGCACGTAGAACTCAGTTATCAGCCAATGTTTTGTCTAAATCCTGGAGGAAGCACTCACATACCTCTCATTTCACTCAAAAAACACGACCCTTTGCAGATACAAAGAGAGTGATCTGTTAACCCAATTTTTGTAGAAAATACCAAATGCTCTTTATTCATAATTAATCGCAATACATCAGGGAATGTGGGACACAAGGCAATATCTGCTTGGCCCATAGGAATAATCATTACGGTATGAACAGGAGAAATCTCCTATCGGTTTGATGGATGTCACAACATATTGGAAGCATACTCAAGAAAGCTGTACAGTGCACTGTTGGCTATGCGCATTTGGTTACAATTTATTGATAATTTTTCAATGTTCCCTACACTCCCGAGGTCAACATTTGGGGTTTAAGGAGACTTTGCAGATCATCTGCCAAACTTCATGAAAAAAATATTCTCAGCCTCATTTGAAACACAAAGGAAAACACAAAATCCTTCATTTTCACATCGAGCTGTCTGACTATTAATGTTCCCCTGGTTACCCTTCATATTAACGACACTTTCCAAATGGTACGATATTTCTCAAATTTAAAAACGTACAAGTGAAGCCTAAAAATCTGTGAGATTTTTGTTCAAATGGCATTAGTTTTCAGAAGAGTATGTGAGTTAGTTAGCAACGTACAGACGCAAATAAACGTGAAAAGAAATGATCACCTTTCAACACTTATTTGAATCTTAGAATCACTACAGTTGAGGAGGTCATTCGACCCATTGAGTCTGCACCAACTCTCTGCAAGAGCATCTTATAGGCCCACCTCCCATCTCCCTAACCCCACATATTTACCACGGCTAATCCACCTAACCGGCGCACCCTTGCACATGAAAGGGGCAATTTACTGTGGCCAATCAACCTCACCTGCACATCTTTGGATTGTGAGAGGAAACCGGAGCACCCGGAGGAAACTCCACACAGACACGGGGAGAACGTACAAACTCCACGCAGACAGTCACCCGAGACCGGAATTGAACCCGGGTCCCTGTGAGACAGCAGTGCTAACCACCGTGGATGGGGAAAGGAAAATTAACACAATATTCTCTGGTTGGGCCCAAATCTAGCTTCAGTCATTGAGGTTCCACTTTATCATTGCCTTTAAACTTCGTCTGGAAGAGGCAACATCTTCTGTGAAGATAAGTTGTTTGTAATCTACTGTAATTTATTTTCTCATAAACTGCCTGTAAAGGCACGGTGGAGTGGCGAGTGCGGAGTTGGGGTGGGGGGAGGTGGAATACCATTCTGAGAACTAGATACAGGGAACAACAACAAAAAAACCTGGATCCCTCGCAAAACAGTAGCAGTTTAATCGTAGAATAAATTAAAAGTGAAATAGTGTAACATGAAGAATGACTCTGCCTCTTGGGAGTGCTGGGGGCAGGGCCAGTGGAAGGAACAAAGCCAGTTTTTCACCTTTCTAAAGAATTGCTCAGTTACTTTATATTTTCCAAGTAAAGCAGTTTCTTACCAACCTAACCACAGAACCATAGAAAGGTTGCGTCACCGAAGGAGGCCATTCAGCCCACCTTGTCCATGCCAGCCCACAGACACCCTCTCTAATGTTCATCTGGCAGTAAATATAGTTCAGTTACAAGCAATAAATTAACTAACTTTTCTAAGTAAATCAAAGAAAAAAGTTGAATGAAGGAGCTTCATTACACCATCACTTGAGGCCACACCCTGGGCCGCACAAGTTCCCATCTGCTTTCTATTTATACCGGGTCAGCTGACCCGCACAGCATGTTACCATTGGTTACATTATAACAGATTCCAATGTTTTCATTGGTTACATTATAACATCTAGTCCCACCTTCCTGCACCCGGCCCAGAGCTCTGTAGCTTACAGCAGTTAAGATACAGATCCAGGTACTTTGTAGAAGGGTTTAGGGTCTCTGCCTCCAGCACCAACGTGGGCAGCGAATTTCTGACACCCACCACCCTCTGCGTAAAAAAGCTTTTCCTCCTGTCCCCTCTACACCAGCTGCCACTTATCTTGAATCTGGTTCTAGAATTCTCCATCAAGGGAAACAATTTTAACCTGTCCACTCTGTCTCTTCCCCTCCAACTAACAAACTAACCAACGAGTCCAAGTGAAAACACCATTTTAAGGTAAAGTAAAAGTTTATTTATTAGTCGTAAGTAAGGCTTACATTAACACTGCAATAAAGTTACTGTGAAATTCCCCTAGTCGCCACATTCTAGCATCTGTTCGGGTCAATGCACCTAACCAGCACATGTTTCAGACTGCGGGAGGAAACCCACGCAGATCCAGGGGGAACGTGGAAACTCCACACAAACAGTGACCCAAGCTGGGAATCGAACCCTGGTGCTATGAGGTAGCAGTGCTAACCACTGTGCCACCGTGCTGCCCATTTTTAACTGATTCTTGTGTGATGAAGTGCACCACCACAAGTTGAAACCAAAAGAAAGTAAATTGTTGAAGATAAGTTGTCCTCCTTCTCCATCAGTTTTATTGTCACATTTTGTCTTATTTCCTCCCAGGTAACTTCTGTCGCTGCTCCCTATGTATAGGCAGAAGCTGGATTAGCTGGGAAGCTAACAATCCGTGTTGCCGTACTGAATGTCCATAAGCCAATAAAATTAATTCCAATTTTCTGGGAGAACAGCTGACTTCAAAATTCAGCAGGCAAGTGAAGGGCTGTGAAAGAATGACCACCCGCTTGATTCCGCCATCTATCCCCGCAACCCCACGTGTTTACCCTAGCTAGTTCCCCTGACACTATGGGGCAACTGAGCCTGGCCAATCAACTTAATCTTTGGACTGTGGGAGGAAACCGGACTTGCTGATGGGGTGGGGTGGGGGTGGGGTGGGGGCAGTGGGGGGGGGGGGGGGGGGGAGCGGGGGGGGGAACCCACGCAGACAGGGGGAGAATGCGCAAACCCCACACACACAGTGACCCAAGCCAGGAATCGAAGCCGGGTCCCTGGTGCTGTGAGGCTGCAGTGCTAACCATTGTGCCACCGTGCTGCTTTGATCGTGGTCTTTGTGATGCACTCCCAGATTACATATTCTGTACAAGGTTTACTAATCTCCCTATTCAGTGAGCAGCCCTCAGCAAATCATTTCCCAAACGCAGGGCAGGATTTAACGGCCTCGCTCGTCCCGAAACTGTAAAATCCTGCCCGAGGTCAATGGTCCTTTCCACGGTCTGCCCCTCGCTCGTGCCGACTCCCGTGGCGGGCGGGATGGTAAAATTCCGACCACACTGACAGTTTGTTATTGTGACTTTACTGTCCCATCCTGTAAAAGTATTTTCAATACCACACACTCCTGTGTTCAGTAATCAAAGTATTGCAAAAGGCTTTTTTCTTACAAATGCAAATCCAATTTTAATATTACAATTCTCACTGCCATCACTATTCCTTTCACAAGCAGGACATTTTAATATTTGATTTGATTTGATTTGATTTATTATTGTCACATGTATTAGTATACAGTGAGAAGTATTGTTTCTTGCGCGCTATACAGACAAAGCATACCGTTCATCGAGAAGGAAAGGAGAGAGTGCAGAATGTAGTGTTACAGCCATAGCTAGGGTGTAGAGCAGTGGTTCCCAAACTTTTTTCACTGGGCCGCACTTTCAGAATAAAAATTTGCTCGCGCCACACCGAGTTTTTTATTGATAAGAAATACATTCAAAAACAAAAAAAAACAACTCCTAGCAGCGCTTGATTCATAACATAGAACACAACTACTTTATAATATGATCATGGGACATCGTCCTCAGCCTCACTTGATGCTCTTGCTCTCACTTTGGAAAAATACCTATCCATGTTTAAATGTTTCCTTGATTGTCCTTGAATCTTCCCGCCACACTTGCCATCCTCTCTCGCCGCACCAGTGTGGCACGCCGCACCCTTTGGGAACCACTGGTGTAGAGAAAGGCCAACTTAGTGCGAGGTGGGTCCAATTTAAAGTCTGATGGCAGCAGGGAAGGAGCTGTTCTTGAGCCGGTTGGTATATATTTAAAACAACATTTTCCTGTAAAAATGGTACATTGGTACAACTAATCAATTGGTTTAGGAAGGTTTAATTCCCACCATATCGTTTGTGATGTTAAATAAGTACAATAGAATGAGTACTTGTAATGGGAGTGATTTGACTTAATATAGAACATGTATAATTTAGTTTTGTGGACTGTTGTTTTGTTCTGGGAGCCTCTTTCTCCCTTCCATCGCACTCTGCCAGCCTCACAATGCTACTTCAACCAAACGCATCTGTCACTTTTCGCAATTGGAACTGTCGCAGTAAAAGTATAATTCAGGCAGAAAGAGCCCACCAACTCATTTTTCTCTCAACATCCCTCCCCACAAAGATAGCACAGTCACCGTCTGAGTGGTGCACCATCTAGTGGTCAAGCGAAGAAGCTCGAAAAGAAACCAAAACCCAGACACCGGAGTCTGTGACAAGCAGTCCTGGGACTCATAACTCAAACCCTTCTGATCAGGAGTGAACACCCAGTCCTGGTCACCCAATGCCTCGGTGCTTTCGCTACTTTACGGCATTGCGTGTTATTTTCAATTTACCCTCTGTCGCTCTCGAGCAAGCTATTTTGACAGGAAATGTTACGTTCTTATGTTAAAGATTCGCTTTGGACAGTGTGAACCTTAAGAGTGTCAAATGCACACATCAAGCTTCTTTGAAAGCACAGCTCCTTCTTGCAGAGTGACTGCAAGCGGCTAAATTTAATCAAATGTTCTGGCACATCTCACGTTCAACGTTCGAGAAACCTGAGCCATGAATGACGACTTTTCAAATCTGTTTAGATCGAACATGAAAAGTTAATAACTTTGTGATAGATTATCCAGGCTTGAAGCTGATTTTGAGCAGTGTATGTTTTCTAATTCTTGATTAAGTTTTGTCCTCAGTTCAGTAACATAAAACAAAGAATGCATCTGTGTCTTTGCTGACAAGCTGACCACAGCCTTATAAACAGGTAAAAGAGCGACAGATTCCCCTATCAGGTTTCACCGAGTGCAGCCTAATGCAATTAAACCATTCATATTGACACTGACAAGTAAAGAATTTTAAAATATCAGTCAAGGAAAAAAACACAAAGGATATGTTTAAACATCTGTAACACTATATAAAAATTGGTTTGAAACTGTATAATTGTATCCCTATTAGCAATTTCGCTTGGCATTGTACCATATTAAAACCCAAGAGCTATGACTAGAGTAAACAGTTTTAATAAACCCAAACCAGACTACATAAATTAAAAACAAAATTACTGCCTGTTAATCGAGCACTGCGATCGGATAAGCTCAGCCTCCGAAGCCCAAATTTTCTATAACAGCATGTTCAGGAGTATTGAAGACAGCTGGGAGAAGGTTAAGACCACCCTGATTTTTTTTTTCCAGTTAGGATATTCAGCAAGCCTCAAAGTGCAATGTTCATGCCGGGCATTTTTGTGATGCATTAATAGTGGAATAGTATAGGTGACGCATTGTGTGGGAGGACAGTGCCCTGATACAGTGCCCTCATTCTCCACTTTGATTTGGGCAGCAAAGTGGCACAGTGGTTAGCACTTCTGCCTCACAGCGCCAGGGACCCGGGTTCAATTCCGGCCTCGGGTCACTGTCTGTGTGGAGTTTGCACGTTCTCCCCGTGTCTGCGTGGGTTTCCTCCGGGTGCTCCGGTTTCCTCCCACACTCCAAAGATGTGCGGGTCAGGTTGATTGGCTGGTGCAGACTCGACGGGCCAGATGGCCTCCTTCTGCGCTGTAGGGATTCTATGATTCTGTTGTGCTAGAAATGAACAATCTTTAGAATGAAAGATTGCAGCAGCAGCCTGCGGGAGTGGAAGTTAAAGTTTTTTTTGACAAATCTGGTTGATGGTACGGTATGTGCTATAGTGTGCTTCTTATTGTACCATTTCTAAAGTATGACTTCAGTGGAAGAGGCACTCAAAGAAGGCAGCAAGGCTCAAGCATTTGCAGAGAGACTGGTCTCCAAACATTCCTGAATGAGATGCAGCAATGGAGAGTTTTTTTTAAAGTAAAGTTTATTTATTAGTCACAAGTAGGCTTACATTAACACTGCAATGAAGTTACTGTGAAAATCCCCCAGTTGCCACACTCCGGCGTCTGTTCGGGTACACTGAGAAAGAATTTAGCATGGCCAATGCACCTAACCAGCGCATCTTTCGGACAGTGGGAGGAAACTGGAGCACCCGGAGAAAACCCACACAGACATAGAACATAGAACAGTACAGCACAGAACAGGCCCTTTGGCCCACGATGTTGTGCCGAGCTTTATCTGAAACGAAGATCAAGCTATCCCACTCCCTATCATCCTGGTGTGCTCCATGTGCCTATCCAATAACCGCTTAAATGTTCCTAAAGTGTCTGACTCCACTATCACTGCAGGCAGTCCATTCCACACCCCAACCACTCTCTGCGTAAAGAACCTACCTCTGATATCCTTCCTATATCTCCCACCACGAACCCTATAGTTATGCCCCCTTGTAATAGCTCCATCCACCCGAGGAAATAGTCTTTGAACGTTCACTCTATCTATCCCCTTCATCATTTTATAAACCTCTATTAAGTCTCCCCTCAGTCTCCTCCACTCCAGAGAGAACAGCCCTAGCTCCCTCAACCTTTCCTCATAAGACCTACCCTCCAAACCAGGCAGCATCCTGGTAAATCTCCTCTGCACTCTTTCCAGCGCTTCCACATCCTTCTTATAGTGAGATGACCAGAACTGCACACAATATTCCAAATGTGGTCTCACCAAGGTCCTGTACAGTTGCAGCATAACCCCACGGCTCTTAAACTCTAACCCCCTGTTAATAAAAGCTAACACACTATAGGCCTTCTTCACAGCTCTATCCACTTGAGTGGCAACCTTTAGAGATCTGTGGATATGGACCCCAAGATCTCTCTGTTCCTCCACAGTCTTCAGAACCCTACCTTTGACCCTGTAATCCACATTTAAATTAGTCCTACCAAAATGAATCATCTCACATTTATTAGGGTTAAACTCCATTTGCCATTTTTCAGCCCAGCTTTGCATCCTATCTATGTCTCTTTGCAGCCTACAACAGCCCTCCACCTCATCCACTACTCCACCAATCTTGGTGTCATCAGCACATTTACTGATCCACCCTTCAGCTCCCTCCTCTAAGTCATTAATAAAAATCACAAAGAGCAGAGGACCAAGCACTGATCCCTGTGGCACTCCGCTAGCAACCTGCCTCCAATCCGAAAATTTTCCATCCACCACCACCCTCTGTCTTCGATCAGACAACCAGTTACCTATCCAATCAGCCAACTTTCCCTCTATCCCACACCTCCTCACTTTCATCATAAGCCGACCATGGGGGACCTTATCAAACGCCTTACTAAAATCCATGTATATGACATCAACTGCCCTACCTTCATCAACACACTTAGTTACCTCCTCAAAAAATTCAATCAAATTTGTGAGGCACGACTTGCCCTTCACGAATCCGTGCTGACTATCCCGGATTAATCCGCATCTTTCTAAATGGTCGTAAATCCCATCCCTAAGGACCTTTTCCATCAATTTACCAACCACCGAAGTAAGACTAACCTGTCTATAATTACCAGGGTCATTTCTATTCCCTTTCTTAAACAGAGGAACAACATTCGCCATTCTCCAGTCCTCTGGCACTATCCCCGTGGACAGCGAGGACCCAAAGATCAAAGCCAAAGGCTCTGCAATCTCATCCCTTGCCTCCCAAAGAATCCTAGGATACATTTCATCAGCCCCAGGGGACTTATCGACCTTCAGTTTATTCAAAACTGCCAGGACATCCTCCCTCCGAACATCTATTTCCTCCAGCCTATTAGCCTGTAACACCTTCTCTTCCTCAAAAACATGGCCCCTCTCCTTGGTGAACACTGAAGAAAAGTATTCATTCATCACCTCGCCTATCTCTACTGACTCCATAGACAAGTTCCCACTACTGTCCTTGACCGGCCCTAACCTCACCCTGGTCATTCTTTTATTCCTCACATAAGCATAAAAAGCCTTGCGGTTTTCCTTGATCCAACCCACCAAGGACTTCTCATGTCCCCTCCTAGCTCTCCTAAGCCCCTTTTTCAGCTCATTCCTTGCTAACTTGTAACCCTCAATCGAGCCATCTGAACCTTGTTTCCTCATCCCTACAAAGTTTCCCTCTTCCTTTTCACAAGACATTCCACATCTTTCGTGAACCATGGTTCCCTCACTCGGCCATTTCCTCCCTGCCTGACAGGGACATACCTATCAAGGACACCCAGTATTTGTTCCTTGAAAAAGTTCCACTTTTCATTAGTTCCTTTCCCTGACAGTTTCTGTTCCCAACTTATGCCCCCTAATTCTTGCCTAATCGCATCATAATTACCTCTCCCCCAATTGTAAACCTTGCCCTGCCGTACGGCCCTATCCCTCTCCATTGCAATAACAAAAGACACCGAATTGTGGTCACTATCTCCAAAGTGCTCTCCCACAACCAAATCTAACACTTGGCCCGGTTCATTTCCCAGTACCAAATCCAATGTGGCCTCACCTCTTGTCGGCCTATCCACATATTGTGTCAGGAAACCCTCCTGCACACACTGCACAAAAACTGCCCCATCCGAACTATTTGACCTACAAAGGTTCCAATCAATATTTGGAAAGTTAAAGTCCCCCATGACAACTACCCTGTGACCCCCACACATATCCATAATCTGCTCAGCAATTTCTTCCTCCACATCTCTATTACTATTTGGGGGCCTATAGTAAACTCCTAACAACGTGACCGCTCCTTTCCTATTTCTAACCTCAGCCCATATTACCTCAGTGTGCAGATCCCCCTCGAAGTGCCTTTCCGCAGCCTTTAAACTATCCTTGATTAACAATGCCACTCCTCCACCTCTTTTACCAGCTTCCCTACACTTACTGAAACATCTATATCTATAGACATGGGGAGAACGTGCAGACCCCGCACAGACAGTGACCCAAACCGGGAATCGAACCCGAGTCCCTGGCACTGCGAGGCAGCAGTGCTAACCACTGCACCACCATGCCGCCCAGAGGCCTGCTTTGCCACTGCTAGATCAGGTTGAAATATTCACAAATACATTTGTTATATTTGCATCTCCCATCTAAGATGGCAACACATTGCAATACACCTTCCAGCAAATATTTTATCAGAGTAAACTTACAATCATCGACAGATTAGCCTGCTGGAAGCTAGAAGGTCTTAATGTTACGAGCCTAAAAAGCACTATTCACAGGTAGAAAGTAGCCAGACTAACTACGCAATAAACTAATGTGGTCCTAACCCGTTTGCTGCCTTTTAACATACAGACGTAATTGGAAGCAACATCATGCAATAGCTGCCAACTCTTGAGCAAGAAAATACTGGCAGCTCTTATTTCTGTAGTGGTGCCCTGAAACAAAAAGACATTCGGAGATTTGAAATTTCAGTCTCAAAGACAACGTGTTGCTTTCGAGAATAAGTTTTCACAGGCTTTCTGTAAATTCACAGTTAATTTTGCAATACGATCAGGAGGCTATCATCTGTGGCATGGCACATAAACTAGCACTTGCTTACATAATAATAACCGGTGCACATTAAAGCAATTTGCGGTGTGAAGCACTCAGGCGATGACAGGCCCAGTGTGGCCGTCATACGTGAAAGCAATTCTTTATTCCCTCCTCCATTCTTGGACAGTTTCACCACGTTACGGACCTCTTGAGTAGAACAAGACCTTTTTGCAAGGGGGGATGCTAATGAAGAAGCAAGGAGCAAAGATAAGGCGCATCACAGGCGAGGAACTCCATGACAATGTGTCACCTCAAACCACCCTTGCATGCCTCCCCCTGGCTAATTATAGAACAGCACTGGAAGAGCATCAGCAGCAACTGAGTTGCTACCCCTCCCAATCCGGGAATAAATAGTATGAAGAAGCTGTTGGCAAAGGTAACAGATCATCACTGATTGGGGTCAGTTGGGACATATAAATCTCTATGTAAAAGCAGCCACAGCATCAATCAATGCAGACCACAGCTAATCCTGTCTTTCTTAAACATATCTTTCTGCAGCTAGCAATGTCAGAATGCTGGAGATATCCTGTCAGCTTTGGAGGGGTTTACTAAAGACCGGGAGATTACAGCAAACTCCATAGGGATTGGACAGTATCCTGATTTCCATTGTGTTCTATCATGTGGATAGTTCAGGGAAGTGTGAGAAAGTGTGTGGGGGTTGGGGGGAGGGGGAGAGTGGGCAGAACACATCTCTGTCCTTCTGATGCAGCTTTGCACTGGATTTATCTTTTAGAATTGAGCCAGTGTGCCAAGTTTTCTGGAAAATCGACAATGCAGCATACCACACAGGATACAGCAGCTGCGAATGACACCAACAGGCAAGCCAGGGACAAGTAAGCTGCCATAAAGGGACTATAATCATGTTGTGGACTTTTCTGTCCATTAACAGGAATATTTTACATCTTTTCAAAATTGTAGGATGAAAAAACAGTGAGCTGGACACTAGCAAGCTATAGATTGCAGCATGGTTTATATACCTCATGGCAGCCAATATGTGCCCCAACATGGAAGGTCAACTCGTACCATAAAGCAAGGGTCAGCTCACCAAAATATTTCTCAGCACTGAATGCATGATGGCTGCAACCACAATATGTGCTACAAACTGACAAGGCCAGTGGGAAAAGGAATGATTTCAGAAGTGCTTGAATTGTGGGATAAACCTGCCAACTTTTAGAAATAACTAATCTGTACTCTGAAAAAATATGCATTCATTTGTATTTGTATCAGAAGGACATATTTTACACAGAGGGTGGTGGGGGCCTGGAATGCGCTGCCAGGCAATGTGGTGGAGGCGGACACACTGGGAACATTTAAGACTTATCTAGATAGCCATATGAACGGAGTGGGAATGGAGGGATACAAAAGAATGGGAGCGGCACGGGCTTGGAGGGCCGAAGGGCCTGTTCCTGTGCTGTATTGTTCTTTGTTCTTTGTTCTTATTTTCAAAGGTTGCTTAAAGGGAATGAGGGGGTGGGGGGGGGGGGGGTGGAATCAGGCTAATTCCAAGATATGAAGCAGCAATCTGTGGACAGGTGCAGCATGGATGGCAGCCGTGATCTCTCCACAGCAATCCCCTCAACCCCTCCCCTCCCCTCCTCTCCTTTCCCCTAGCCCCTTGTTAGATGGAAGACAGTATGATGGGGCTTGCTGCGTGAGGATGCTCAAGTTGTTCATCACGTCTGGTTCTGAGCAGATTGAATGCTGCCTATGGTATCTTCAGTCCCCAACAATCAAACACATGAGAAGGCAACATAATGCAAAGAATCTGGCACAGTGAAACTATCTAATGATATTCCTTCAAGAATCACAGCAACACACGGTGCAGAAGAGGCCCTTCGGCCTATCGAATCTGCACAGACACCTGACCTACCTACCTAATTCTATCTACCAGCCTTGAATGTGACAAGTGCTCATCCAGGTACTTTTTAAAGGATGTGAGGCAACCCGCCTCTACTACTCTCCCAGGCAGCACATTCCAAAGTCAGTAGTGGATACAGAATCAACAACCATATGAACCAAAGATGCGAATGCTAATAAATGAGCTGATAAAATACTGTAGCAATCTCATCAACAGCTCCAAGACACTACAATACAACTGCACACTCAAAATTGAGTAAAATTAATCACTGGTTACAAGTAATTAGCATTATGTCCTGAGCTCCAACAAAAGTATTTAATGCATCAACGTAATTTGAACTGTCACTGTGCAAAAATATAGTTCAGACACTGGAAGGGCAAATACAAACTGTTGAATCTTTGGCAATGGTTCCTATGCCTACAGTGCTATATTGGAATGTCCTAATGGGTGTTATTTTTAACTATTTTATTTCACTGAGATAAGACTTTGTGAGAAATTGTAACACAATGTGCATAGTCACAAGTACTCTTCAACCAATTCACCTCCCCTAGCTCCCAGCCCTGAGCAACATTGTTCCCCAACCTCCATGACCTCCCCACCCACCCCCGCACACACAAGAGGAATAAATGCAACAGGTGACTGGAGAAGGTCTAATCCAACCCAAGCCTGCCCTTATTCAATGACCTTCTCAACCCACCAACAGTATGCCTTCTGTAGGATTCTATGATTCCATGATTGACAAGGCATGTCTGTTGACTAAATTTGAAGGCAGGATTAAAGAACTCCATCTAGGCACAGACAAGGCTATTCCTTCATAGAATTATAGAATCCTACAGTGCAGAAGGAGGCCCAGCGAGTCTGCACCGAATACAATCCCACCCAGGCCCTATCCCAATAACCTCATACATTTACCCTAGCTAGTCTCCCTGACTCTAAGGGGCAATTTAGCATGGCCAATCCATCTAACCCGCACATCTTCGGAGTGTGGGAGGAAACCAGAGCACCTGGAGAAAACCCACGCAGACACGGGGAGAACATGCAAACTCCACACAGACAGTGACACAAACCGGGAATCAAACCTGGGTCCCTGGCGCTGTGAGGCAGCAGTGTTAACCACTGTGCCACCGTGCCGCCACTCCACTGTGCCACCATGCTGCTCATGTGCCTTCGATCTGTGAGTATGTTGACTCTAAATATGTGTTCAATTCCAGTGTTAGGAGGTTAGCTGAGAAGTGCAAAGAGCTACTAAAATCTGGATTGCGTTAGCCATGGTGCATTTGCATTCCCTGGATTGGGGATATTGGGCCTAGTCGGATTTTCTAATTTAGGTTCCTCTCCTAAACAAGAATGGCTTCCCTGTAAAGGTAAAACATAGTAAGAGTTTTAACAACACCAGGTTAAAGTCCAACAGGTTTATTTGGTAGCAAATACCATTAGCTTTCGGAGCGCTGCTCCTTCGTCAGATGGAGTGGAAATTTCCTTGGATTAAACCTGTTGGACTTTAACTTGTTAAAACTCTTACTTTGTTCACCCCAGTCCAACGACGGCATCTCCACATCAAGGTAAAACATACACACGCAGTGTGGCCTTACTGGTTACCAAGAGGAAAAATCAGTCAGCCAGCACTTCTTAAAGGCTATTGCTGGGCCTTAACGGAAAATATTTTTTGGCTGAAGTTTGGAGCTGCAGGATACAGTTTGTAATCTGAGGAATAATGGGCTGGAGGAAGACTGTGGAATTCAGCCCTGATGCAACAGGGAGTCGTGACATAGAGGGAGAGTCAAACAAAGAGCAGAACGTGAGCTCTCCCTCTTCCCAAATGAAGATGCTCTGTGCCTGAGAATGGGTCCTGCAGCAAATGAAGACCATTTCCACTTGACTGGAAGTTGGAATCAATCAGGACGATGTTTTGTGCCATCAGAAGTATCGGGGTAAATGTTGTCAGTTAAACACACATTTACTTTTAATTCTCATATAAAATGTGGCCTCAGTGTAATGAATTAATTGCTGTACCTCAGTCGCAGCAACTATAAACTTTTAAACTGTGGGCGGCACGGTGGTACAGTGGTTAGCACTGCTGCCTCACAGCGCCAGGGACCTGGGTTCAATTCCCGGCTTGGGTCACTGTCGGTGTGGAGGCTGCACATTCTCCCCATGTCTGTGTGGGGAGAATGTCGTCTCCAAAAGACGTGCTGGTTAAGTGCACTGGCCATGCTAAATTCTCCCTCAGTTTACCCGAACAGGTGCTGGAGTGTGACGAGGGAGGCAGTGGCACAGTGGTATTGTCACTACACTAATAATCCAGAGACTGAGTCATGCTCTGGGTACCTGGGTTCAAATCTCACCACTGCAGATGGTGAATTTTGAATTCAATAAGAAAGAAATCTGGAGTTAAGATCAAATGATGACCATGAAACCAATGTAAATTGTTGTAAAAATCCATCTGATCCTTACCTGATCTGGCCTACATGTAACTCCAGATCCATAACAATGTGTTGACTTTCAACTGCCCCTAAAGGCCCAGCCAGCAATGCCCATGAATGAATAAAAAAACAAGTGGAAACTCTAGACACCGTCCTGTTTCTAATATTTAAAAGGGGCGGCACGGTAGCACAGTGGTTAGCACTGCTGCTTCACAGCTCCAGGGTCCCGGGTTCGATTCCCGGCTCGGGTCACTGTCTGTGTGGAGTTTGCACATTCTCCTCGTGTCTGCGTGGGTTTCCTCCGGGTGCTCCGGTTTCCTCCCACAGTCCAAAGATGTGCGGGTTAGGTTGATTGGCCAGGTTAAAAAATTGCCCCTTAGAGTCCTGGGATGTGTAGGTTAGTTGGATTAGCGGGTAAAATATGTGGGGGTAGGGCCTGGGTGGGATTGTGGTCGGTGCAGACTCGATGGGCCGAATGGCCTCCTTCTGCACTGTGGGGTTTCTATGAACGACTGGGGAATTTTCACAGTAACTTCATTGCAGTATTAATGTAAGCCTACATTTGACACTAATAAATGAACTGGAAAGATACAAAACAGTATTGGCCCTTAGTTGTGGAGAAACAAGATGCACAGAGCTGTTTACAGGTCACATAGTGATGGCAGGAAAGGCAGCAGATTAATCAGAGTCCTGGTGGCTATGGATCTACATGATGAAGTCACAAACTGCTTAGGCTTCATCCTGAACTCAGCATGAAACTTTTGCAACTGCTCATCCAATCCCTCAGCATGTCCAGATGCCCTTCCTTCTGACAAACCTTAACTCTCACTCACCCTGGACATTCCCTCAGGTACAGTCACAATCTTCACTTCTTCAAGCCCAAGAGGGGAAGAATTGACCATAACTGGTGCACAAAATTGGTTTAGCCGTCCATCACCAGATCTGGTTAGACTACATCAAGTGTAGCAATATCATCTTCCTCCACCAAAACCATACACTGCTATTACAGGATCATTCCTGGAGGCAAAATGAACTTCAGCATCTTACCCCTCACTAACAACTATCTTCTTAAAAGTCCCCTCCTCTGCTCCCTCCACTTGGACTGGGAGAAAGTCAGAGTCAAAATGAAAAACGAAAGGAAGCAGCCAAACAGATGGTTTTTACAAAGAAGTCAATGAGTTCCTTGCAATGCTCGTTAGAGTCTAAGTTAACAGTAGAGGTGGTGTGAAGAGGTGCTTATGGAGTGCGGTCGTAGAGGACAAAAGGAACTTGGGCAGCACAGTGGCACTGTCTGTGTGGAGTCTGCACGTTCTCCCTGTGTCAGCATGGGTTTCCTTCGGGTGCTCCAGTTTCCTCCCACAGTCCAAAAAACGTGCTGGTTAGGTGCATTGACCACGCTAAATTCTCTCTAAGTGTACTGGAACAGGCACTGGTACACTGTGGTGACCAGGGGATTTTCAGAGTAAAGAAATGATGACATTAGCAAGCTCTTATTTGTCAGATGGCCTTACTAGAACTCTATTATACTCTCATTGGCACTCAGAGATCAGACAGCTGGGAAACATCAAATCAGAAATCAATGTGAGACTCAGTTTTTGTTCTGAAAACCTTAAAAGCTGAATCTTTACAAGAAAGCGTTTCATTGAATCATAAAATCCTTATAGTGCAGAAGGAGGCCAACAATCCCATCCAGACCCTATCCCCGTAACTCCACGTATTTATCCTGCGAATCCTAAGGAGCAATTTAGCATGGCCAATCTACCTAACCTGCACATCTTTGAACTGTGGGAAGAAACTGGAGCACCCTGAGGAAGCTCAAGCAGACATGGGGAGAATGCACACTGCACAATGGCAGTTACCCGAGGACGGAATTGAATCCGGGTCCCTGGCACTGTGAGGCAGCAGTGCTAACCACTGTGCCACCGTGCTACCACATTTGACAGAAGATCCTAAACTTGAAATTAAACCAATAACTGATGTGAAAATTAATTTTGACATCAATGATCTGGAACATTAATGATCTGGAAGGTGGAACAGAGAGCATGGTTACTAAATTTGCAGATGATACAAAGATATGTAGAGGGACAGGTAGTGTTGAGGAAGTGAGCAGGCTGTAGAATGACTTGGACAGGCTTGGAGTGTGGGCAAAGAAGTGGCAGATGGAATACAATGTGGGAAAGTGTGAGGTTATGCACTTTGGTAGGAAGAATAGAGGTGTAGATTATTTTCTAAATGAGGAGAGGCTTTGGAAATCTGAAGCACAAAGGGACTTGAGAGTCCTGGTTCAGGACTCTCTTAGGAACCTCCTTACATGCAGGTTCAGTTGACAGTTAGGAAGGCAAATTCAATGTTAGCATTCATTTCTAGAGGGCTAGAATACAAGAGCAGCGATGTACTGCTGAGGCTGTATAAGGCTTTGGTCAGACCCCATTTGGAATATTGCAAGCAGTTTTGGGCCCCATACCTAAGGAAGGATGTGCTGGCCTTGGATGGGGTTCAGAGGAGGTTCACAAGAATGATCCCAGGAATGAAGGGTTTGTCATATGAGGAGCGGTTGAGGAGTCTGGGTCTATACTCGATGGAGTTTGGAAGGATGAGGGGGGGATCTAATTGAAACTTAGAGAATACTGAGAGGTCTAGATGTAGTGGACGTGGAGACGATATTTCCACTAGTGGGAGAGGCTAGAACTCGAGGACACAACCATAAAATGAGATGAGAAGGAATTTCTTCAGCCAGAGCGTGGTGAATCTATGGAACTCATTGCCACAGAGGGCTGTGGAGGCCAGGTCATTGAGTGTCTTGAAGACAGAGATAGATAGGTGCTTGATCGATCAAGGGATCAAGGGTTACGGGGAGAAGACAGGAGAATGGGGATGAGAATCACATTAGCCATGATTGAATGGCGGAGCAGACTCGATGGGCCTAATTCTGTAAAGTTTATTTATTAGTCACAAGTAGGCTTACATTAACACTGCAATGAAGTTACTGTGAGAATCCCCGAGTCGCCACACTCCGGCACCTGTTCGCGTACACTGAGGGAGAATTTAGCATGGCCAATGCACCTAATCGACACGTCTTTTGGACTGTGGGAGGAAATCGGAACACCCGGAGGAAACCCACGCAGACACGGGGAGAACAACATGGGGAGAATCTGCTCCTATATCTTATGGTCTTACGAAAAAAAGCTCAATTCAGCATTTCACAATTCAACTTTCCTTTTGAAAATACATTTGTGGTTCAGAGACTAACGTGGCTATGTTATCTTGCAAGTGCATAACTCCTAACGCAGCCTTCAGAAGGACTAACAGTTGAACTTCCATGTGTATCGTTTACTAAATACTTCTTTTCAATAAGTTGCCAGACAGGAAGTGGGTGAGACAGTAGTTTATCAGTAAAGTAAAATATTAACCAGGCGCGGGAATGTGGTGACATCAGCTAGCATACTGGTGAGAGGGTGGCAAATCCCCTTCCTGTTTTATATTTTGGCTGAGCAAAAGTTTGAATAAAAAAACCATTAAACATAATTTATTTTAAAATAACACTACTCATTGAAGTCATTAGCTGATTTAGTGCTCCAAGGACTACCTACAATTAGACCTGGTCTGCATTTTTAAAAAGCACACTGTTTAGATTAAGGTACTGCAGTAGTTTGAACAATTTGCACACCCACAGATATTTGCGGTGCAGAAGACAATGTTAAAGCAAATACAATAGCTGAACAGTTGATGTAAAATATGAGAGGCCTGATATTTTAGAAAACAGGATTAATAGATCCTTGTAAAAAGATGCTAGAGGGTTTTTTTTCCATTGGATGCCTAGTAATCAAGATACAAAGTACTTGGAGTTTCACTGTCATACTTAAATTTTGATTTGATTTGACTTATTATTGTCACATGTATTGGGATACAGTGAGAAGGATTGTTTCTTGTGCAGGCAAAAGATACCATTCTTAGAGTACATAGGGGAGAAGGAAAAGAGAGGGTACAGAATATAGTGTTGCAGTCACAGATAGGGTGCAGAGAAAGATCAGCTTAATATATGGTAGATCCATTCAAAAGTCTGATGGCAGCAGGGAAGAAGCTGTTCTTGGGTCGGTTGGTACGTGATCTCAGACTTTTGTATCTTTTTCCAAGAAAGTGGAAGAGAGAATGACCGGGGAGTGTGGGGTCTTTGATTATGCTGGCTGCTTTTCCGAGGCATTGGGAAGTGTAGACGGAGTCAATGGCCAGTATTTTACGACCTTACTCGGCCGAGGCTCGTAAAAGACTCGTAAAAGCCAGCGGAGAATTCCGTTCTGCGAGCCTCGCCCAGCCCCATTCCAGGGTGGACGTGCCGGTAAAATTCCGATAGATGGATGGGAGGCTGGTTTGCGTGATGGATTACCTCCTAATCGATAAAACTGTTTACACTTCATTATTGGTTGTGACCGATGAAGATCAGAATCTTGTTTCTCGGTGTTTTTTTCTCTTCCCCTTTTCTTGGGTCTCAGGATCCTGATCGAAGGGGAGAAAAAGGGAGCATGATCCCAGGTTTCAGCTGACATAGAAACATAGAAACTAGAAGCAGGAGTAGACCATTCAGCCCTTCAAGTCTGCTCTGCCATTCATCTTGATCATGCCTGATCATCAAATTCAATATCTCTTGATCCCTTTATCCCCAAGAGCTATATCTAATTTCTTCTTGAAATCAGACCATGTTTTGGCCTCAACTACATTCAGTGGGAGTGAATTCCACACATTCACCACTCTGTGGGTGAAGAAGTTTCTCCTCACCTCAGTTCTAAAAGATTTACCCCTTATTTCTGAACGCCCCCACCATTGGGGACATTCTTTCTGAATCTCCCCTGTCTAACTCTGTTAGAATTTTATAAGTTTCTATGAGATCCCCTCTCACTCTTCTAAACTCCAGTGAATATAATCCTCACCGACTTAGTCTCTCCTCATATGACAGACCTGCCATCCCAGGACTCAGCCTGGTAAACCTTCGCTGTACTCCCTCTATATATGTACAGAAGATGATATCAGCATGACTTTCCTTTTCTAACCTAACCTTGATGAAGAGCTCCACTAATGGGTTACACCGGGTATCAAAAACCTCAGAAACTAGGGTGGGATGGGGGGAGGGGGAGGGGGGGGGGGAGGGTGCAAGGTTACACAGGGTACTGGGGTGCCAGGATGACAGATCAGTTGTAGGGCTGTTCCCAGGCTGAATTGTGCAGATCATTTTGGATGCTTCATTACTTTAGCAAGAAAAATAGGAATAACTAAAGTGCACAGCGAACATAATGATGATGGCAGTGCAAATTAAATCCAAGTAATTAGGTGTAATTATCCAATTAAATCCTCAACAATGAAAGACGTTTGGATGAATATATTATTGGCCATAATCACAGCAATATAAATTGCTAAGTGCTCTTAATAAACATTTATGCTTCATCAGTAAGTCCTGAGAAACAATAATTACAATAATTGGGAAAATTAAGAAAAAAAATTAAAGTTATGAGGTGTAATAAAGCTCCCCCTGTGCACCGATGGAAAGTTAAAATTGCAAGTCTCTCATGTGGTTGTCAGGGCCTTGAAATCACACATCATGTCAGAAAATTCCAGTGCAGCTAGCTTGGCACTCCCAATTCTGACCACTCTGCCATTGCTGTTTGGATGACTAATGTATCACATTGAGGCCTGCCTTTATTGCACAATACCATGAGGTTGAAAACAAATATAACATAGATATACTTAATAAGTATATACTTAATAAGTAGCCTCAAATTCAAATGTTTCACGAAGTATACAATTGTTACAGAGAAGTCAATTCATAGGATCATAGATTCCCCACAGTGCAGAAGGAGGCCATTCAGCCCATCGAGTGTGCACTGACAACAATCCCACCCAGGCCTTATTCTTGTAACCCCACGTAATCCCCCTGAGGGGTAAGGGGCAACCCCATCCAGACCTGTTCCCCATAACCCCAAATATTTACCCCACTAATCTCCCTCACCTACACATCTTGGGAAACAAAAGGGCAATTTAGCATGGCCAATTCACCTAACCTGCACATCTTTACCCATCCAGACCTGTTCCCCATAACCCCAAATATTTACCCCACTAATCTCCCTCACCTACACATCTTGGGAAACAAAAGGGCAATTTAGCATGGCCAATTCACCTAACCTGCACATCTTTACTGGGAATGGAGGGATACAAACGATTGGTCTAGTTGGACCAAGGAGCGGCACAGGCTTGGAGGGCCGAAGGGCCTGTTTCCTGTGCTGTACGGTTCTTTGTTCTTTGGAGTGTGGGAGGAAACCGGAGCACCCGGAGGAAACCCACGCAGACACAGGGAGAATGTGCAAACTCCACACAGACAGTCACCCGAGGCCGGAATTGAACCCGGATCCCTGGCGCTGTGAGGCAGCAGTGTTAACCATTGTGCCACCGTGTTGCCCCAATATTTTGGGATTTTGCAGATCAGTCATTACTGAAGGCACTCGATTGTCTCTTTAATCCATATGTACTGTCCACATAAATGGTCTTTCCAGTTATCATATTCCTTAATCATATTAAGATTTGGATGAAAATATTCAGCCCCGTCTGCCTTTTCTCTGTCAAACTTCCAAACAAGCGACCATCAGCTATTTGAACCCCCCTGCATTATCATCGTAAACACTTTTCCTGGTTCAGTTTTTTTCATTTTCCCTTGTTAACTTGTCAGTATGCTTACCAAGCAAAACCCTTCCAGGTCCGCATTGTTAACAGTTACAATTTTACTGAATGTAAATGAGGTAAAAGCTTTGTTTTTGCAACACTGGATGAACATTCATAGAACCATAGAATCTCTACAGTGCAGACGGAGGCCATTCAGCCCACTGAGCCTGCACCAACAACAATCCCACCCAGATCCTATCCCCGTAACCCCACATATTTACCCTGCTAATCTCCCTGACACTAAAGGTCAATTTAACATGGCCAATCAACCTGACCTGCACATCTTTGGACTGCGAGAGAAAACCTGAGCACCCGGAGGAAACCCACGCAGACACGGGGAGAATGTGCAAACTCCACACAGACAGTGACCCGAGGCTAGAATTGAACCCGGATCCCTGGTGCTGTGAGGCAACAGTGCTAACCACTGTACCACTGTGCCAACCACTGTGCCACCGTGCCGCCCACACCGTTCATCTCAGCCTTTTTCAGTCAATGTCGGAGTTTGACCCAAAAATCTCACGAAACCAGGTAACAATACAAGGGATAAGAAATAAACAATGACAATAGTGAGCAGATCAGTCAGCAGAGTGAAAAAAGGGAGATTTTCCCTGGTCTGCATTTTGGATCATCAGGTCAAGAGCTCTCTGTGACAACTCATCACTCTTCTCAATATGATAATGCAAGCACATGTTTCTGAGCATCATCCGACCTTTCAGCCTGATACGTTCACACAAGTCGGGTGAAAAGAAATGCTCTAAAAACAGGAAACGGATGGCCAATGAGCCAATGGCATAAATGACTGGCCAACTCCTTCTTCCTCATGACAGAAGGATGATCCGAGTGTGGTATCAGGAACAATTCCTTGGCAATGATGTTGGAAAGAGCCGTTTTATTCATTCTGCCAACGATAGGTGTTTATTTGGACAATTTATATTTGACCAATGTGAAATAGAGACAGCAATGAAGACAGGACATAGAATCATAGAATCTCTACAGTGCAGAAGGAGGCCATTTGGCCCATTGAGTCTGCACAGACACTCTGAGTATCTTACCTCATCTTAGCCAGTCCCAGTCCCTGCCCAATCCCCATAACCCCACGCATTTACCCCACTTAAACCTCTACTATACACATCTTTGGACACTAAAGGGCAATTTAGTATGGCCAATCCACCTAACCTACACATCTTTGGAATGTGCTAGGAAACAAGAGCACCCGGACAAAACTCACGCAGACATGGGGAGAATGTGCAAACTCCACACAGACAGCCACCAAAGACTGGAATTGAACCCAGGTCCATGACAATGTGAGACAGCAGTGCTAACAATTGTGCCACCATGCTGCCCATGACAGATGAAGTTGTAGGTTGGCAGGCAGAGATTAGGTATGGAGGAAATGATTCATCTTCTACCTGTGGGAAAACACCAAGTTTTCCTTTGGTGTCAACCAAGAAATGTGCAGTTAGATGAGGGAATAAATTGCAAGCAAGAGTGTATGTCTTATTACTCCATCGCAAAGTACCTCAATAATCTCGACCACACATAAAAACAAGAATAACTCTATCTGAAGCCCTAAAGACTCGACTCACAGCATGTCAGTCAGATTCAGCCAAGAAATGAATGGCTAAGTTCCCCACCCCATTTTAAATCTCCCACCCTTCTTGGTGAAAAACAGGTGAATCATGGAATAGAATCATAGAATAGAATCATAGGGCGGCACGGTAGCACAGTGGTTAGCACTGCTGCTTCACAGCTCCAGGGACCTAGGTTCAATTCCCGGCTTGGGTCACTGTCTGTGTGGAATTTGCACATTCTCCTCGTGTCTGCGTGGGTTTCCTCCGGGTGCTCCGGTTTCCTCCCACAGTCCAAAGATGTGCAGGTTAGGTCGATTGGCCATGCTAAAGAATTGCCCCTTAGTGTCCTGAGATGTGTAGGTTAGAGGGATTAGCGGGTAAATACGTAGGGATGTGGGGGTAGGGCCTGGGTGGGATTGTGGTTGGTGCAGACTCGATGGGCCCAATGGCCTCCTCCTGCACTGTGGGGGTTTTATGTCAATGGCGAGTCAGCTCATTTGTGCCATAGTTCATCGGCTATTAATTTCTGGTTTTAAGAGCATTTATTTTCACCCAACTTGTGTGAACATATCAGGGGGAAAGGGAAAGGGAGCGAGGGTGAGTTGGAAGTTAAAATCGAGGCCACACCTTCAGTGATAGAAATAGCCCAATCTTACCCCCTTCCTCTCCCTACTAGCAGACCGATAAAGTCCTTCAAACAGCCACAGAACAGCCACACATCTGCATGAATCACCAAAGCTTAAATACTCTCAGAAGTGCCATCTATCTTCTTCCATAAGTCAGCTTAACCCTTCCACAAGAGAAAATATTCCCCAGTTTGTTGAAGCCTTCACAGATTGATGGTATGCCTGATTCATAATGGGAACAGAGTAGCGATATGCATATGTGCATTAATGCAGCAAATTCAACACCCCCTCCTGCACCCTGGTTACTGAGGGGCCCAGCTCTTTCCGCCCATGGGAAGTTTGAATCAACTTTTCTTGATATGCATGCGGATTTCCGCTGAGTTTGTCGCTGCACTCTTCAACTCCAAATCAAGCACCAACGTTTGGGCGAATTTAATTTCATAAAAAGGATTATAAAAAGACACAGTGAGTTTCTTGGACAGCTTGAAACAGCTAAACGTCAGCAGTTCGACAACTTGGCTCATTTAAGAGACTGAGCAGTTCATCACCTGATCCCTTACTGGCAATGAGCCTGCTCCAAGCAATATTAACGTTGAGGGAACAGGTTTTCTCTTTGCTCCCATTAAATTGGAGCCTGCAGGATCTATCATCCAACGTAATATACTGCTATACTATCATAAGGAAATAGTGAGAGCAATTGTATAAAACATCTGTACCTGCAAGGCAGAAAACATCCAATTTCATAGAGATTAGATGAAATTTATCCAGTCATAGAATTTTTGAGAAAGGGTATCCAATGATTATGTAAGGCCCTTTAAAATATTTCCAGAGCGCAACATATTCAATTCTACTGATTGGAGATAATTTATCTTTACAATTCAAATCATACCATATCTTCAAAACAAAGAATACAACATGTCAAAATGTAAAGGCAGATACATGAACTACGATATAATGAGGTGGAAAATAAGGTGACCTTTTTTTGAACCCAATTCCAATTATTGGGTCAGTGGCAGTAATGGCAGAGTAAGTACACATGTAAGATTGTTCACATTATACATTTGCTATCAAGGCGGTTTCACCACAGATAATGGTCAGAGGCCCTCACCTGTACAGCATGATTCTCATCTATCATAGAGGTCATAGAGTCATAAAGGTTCACAGCATGGAAACAGGCCCTTCGGCCCAACTTGTCCATGCCACCCAGTTTTTACCACTAAGCTAGTCCCAATTGCCCGCATTTGGCCCGTACCCCTCTATACCCATCTTACCCATGCAACTGTCTAAATGCTTTTTAAAAGACAAAATTGTACACGCCTCTACTACTGCCTCTGACAGCTCATTCCAGACACTCACCACCCTCTGAGTGAACAAACTGCCTCTCTGGATGCTTTTGTGTCCCTCCCCTCTCACCTTAAACCTATGCCCTTTAGTTTTAGATTCCCCTCGCTTTGGCAAAAGATGTTGACTATCTAGAAAAGATGTTGACTATCAAGATGTTGACTTTTAAGTGTCAAAAACAGAATTATATTGCCAGAAGTTCTGACGATGAAGTTTAGCTTTGCTTCTTGGATAGCTAATGCAACAGGAATGATGGTTCCTTTACAGTTAATAAGAGTCATAAATACTTTTATGAATTGCCCAGGTGTTGTTGTTAAAATATGGCTTCACACCAAGATGTACCCAGGCAAAACTAAATTGGCCACCACAACATCCTAAAGTTTAAAGTTTATTTATTAGTGTCGCAAGTAGACTTACATTAACACTGCAATGAAGTTACTGTGAAAATCCCCTCGTCGCCACACTCAGCACCAGTTTGGGTACACTGAGGGAGAATTTAGCATGACCAATACACCTAATCAGCATGTCTTTTGGACAGTGGGAAGAAACCAGAGCACCCAGAGGTAACCCACGCAGACAGGGGGAGAACATACAGAATCCGCACAGATGGGGACCCAAGCCGGGAATCAGACCAGGGTCCCTGGCACTATGAGATAACAGTGCTAAACACTGTGCCACCATCCAGGGTGATTCTCAATGATTCAGAGTAACCTGTTGTGAATGTTGGTGAAAACAAGGGTTTGGATTTTCACTGAATCAGGATGGATTGGGAGATTTGTAAAAAATGGTAACCGGGCCCCAATTCCGGGATTCTTGGTCCCAATCCCAGGGTTTCCAATTTTCAGGAGTGCCTTTTCAGTGTGTGGGCTGTTCGGGTCGCAAACCTGCACCCTGTTCTCCTGACCTGGCTGGCTTTATTGTGGGATAGACATGTCCTAATCCTCCACAATTTTCATGGAATCAAGCCAGGATTTCAATGAGTTATGGTTCATGATATCTCAGAGTTGTCATGAGTCATAGTGTGCATGAGGATACCTTTTAAAAGGTAAGTGCAAACGGTCCTCCTCATACTCACATGCCACCAACCACCCCTCTGGGCGTTCATGTGCCCCATGTCAAGATATGTCCCCAAAACACTGCTGTGGTACCACATGCCTCCATATTTAGCCATAGCACTTCCATGCCCATTCACCCACTATACACTGTATAGAAGCAATGAACCCTGTAGTTCATAGAATCCCCACAGTGCAGAAGGAGGTCTTTTGGCCCATTGAGTCTGACAGAGCAGGAGCTATTCCCATAACCACTCCTTTTACCCAACTAATCCCCCTATCCTATACATCTTGGGACACTAAGGGGCAATTTAGCACGGCCAATCCACCTAGCCTGCACATCTTTGGACTGTGGGAGTAAACTGGAGCACCAGGACGAAACCCATGCAGACATGGGGAGAATGTGCAAACTCTGCACAGTCACCCAAGGTTGGAATCGAACCCAGGTCCCTGGTGTTGTGAGGCAGCATGTTAACCACATGCCACCATGCTGCTCTATAGTGACAGTAGGATGTGTAAAAGAATGCTTTAAACAAGTAATTCATTTGTAAAAATAGTTTTTACTACAACCCGATAGAAGTGCCAATAATCCAGACCCTTTAAAGTTTCAATAGCAGAAACTGCAAGTACCTGTAACCAATTTCTTTTGTATAAATAAACATTGTGAAATTAGCAGAAGAGATCTCAGAGCCAGAGCTGTTAATCAAGCAATGTTTTTTTTCTGGGGCCCAGGTATTTCAACAGGCTAATGGGTATCTGGGCACATGGCCAAACCTCATTATTTTTAGCTGAACTTTCGCTTATCTGATGAAGGAACAGCGCTCCGAAAGCTTGTGATACCAAATAAACCTGCTGGACTTTGACCTGATGTTGTGAGACTTCTTACTATTTTTGGCTGAGAGTGAATACTAAAACACCTGGTACTTTCCATTTTATAGTTTATATATGCATGTCTAGGCCTGGAATTTCACCTTTAAGGGAGGTAGCAGAGTCAGGAGAATTTCTGGCTTCCCGCAGTCACCTCAGGAAGAAGCGTTTACAAAGATAGGATCCTCATTGATGCCTGCACTTGGCCCCAGGCAATAAGGCCATCCAACCCAGGAAAGAGGTCAGTGGCAACCATAGGAGCTGCCAGGTGCCGAGTCTGGGGTTTAAAAGGCAAACCTCAGTGCTGAGAGACTTTGCCCAGTTAAAATAAAAACAGAAATGCCCTGTATCCCTCACCTTTCCAATGCCCCATCCACATTGCCTCATACCCCCCACCCACCTACTCACTATGGCCCATCATGTCTCCCATGTAAGGATTGCCCCCCACCCGCCCCATGGCCCCTCATGCTCCCATGACAAGCTCTGGCCCTCAAACAACCCCTATGGCCCCTCACGCCATGCCATACTTGTCCCCTGGCCTCCACAGCCCCTCTTGCTCCACCATGCGGAGTTGTTTGCCCTCAAACAACCCCTTTGGCCCCTCACGCCTTGCAATGTTTGTCCCCTGGCCCCAGCAGCCCCTCTTGCTCCACCATGCAGAGTTTTTTGCTCCCATACAACCCCTATGGCCTCTCATACCCCCAATTTTGGAACAAGTTTTATTGGTCCATTTTATATTGTGCAACATTTCAACTGAGCACGATCAGTGTTAGAACAAGCTGTGAAATCGTTCTACAGAAAAGCATATCAGTGCACCCCAGGCAAACCCACCTACGCATTACATGAGTGCCACTACCACTTTCCACCCACTCACACACACACATATTCCAAATAGGGACAGATAATTCCACCCACTGAAACAACAGGATCGTTCAAGAATGAAGGAAAATTAAAAAAAAACATTCCAGACAGTCTGCAGGTGTCAAAGATAACACATGAATTCTGCCTTTTGAAATGAATAAAAGTAATCGCACAAGGGTATGTTGTTTTACACTGATGAAAAGGGCTGGTGAATAAAATCATAAAGATTTAATCAAACTGCAAACAAACTTCAGCAAAAAAAAAGCCCACAAACATACATCTGTTCTGATTGCTTTAACAATTGGAGCCTGCAGCAGTCCAGATTTTCTGTTGCAATCTGTCAAACAATTGCTCTTTAAAGACCCAATCAGCGTCGCCAGTAGAAAAGGGGCTTGGGTTCCAAGAGATACACCTTGATGGTCCTCCTAAAATCTGGAGCAGCAATTTTCCAGCCATTTTCTCCAGTCTAGTTGGCAAGACTTGCAGCAAAATGGAAACTCTATCTTTCCATCATTAATGCTTCTGATCACTGTAATTCTCACAAATGCATCAATATTACGCATCGCAATTGTTAAATTTACCACCCCGCATTATTTGGAGCTCAGCATAGCTCTTCAGAACTGGAATTGTAATCCCAGACAATAATAACATCATTGTAACGAGGGGGTGGAAGAGGGCAGGAATTGTGATCACAATAAGAGGTGAGTGCAGTAACTTACACAAAGTGGTTCAGTTTTATTGAAGTTACATAAGAAATGATTCACAATCCAACTTTGTAGAATCACAGTGCAGAACCAGGAGGGGGGAAGGGTAGGAATGTCAGCAGGGTGACGTTTGATGGGACCCCCTTTCTACATGCAAGGTCCCTTGATTAGACCTTTGAACAAGGGTACCCCCCTACCCCCCTCGCAGGAGCCCACACTCAACCCACACCACCCCATATCAGTTTTCTTGTCTGCTCCCTCTGTGGTGAGCCTCCCACCGACCATTGGGTTAATACCAGCAGTGGCAGAATGAGGCCTTTAAGTGGGCACTAAATGCCCGCCAAAGGGCCTCAATTGGCAGCGGGGTGGGAAGGCCATCCACTGGCTTTTCCACCACAGACTTAGTCAAACTCTCTTGGCTGATTAAATGCCCTTCCAGCCATCCCTGGGATCGTGCACAGGATTTCACCCCATGGGATTCACATTGCCATAGAGATGGAATTTGGAAGTGGAATGGAGTAAGGTAGCACTGAAAAGCACACAAAGTTAGTCTGCCAGGATCCAGAAGAGGGGAGGCAGCTGTAGACAGCAAGTCCTTGCGGGAATGCAGGTGGGAGCTTGAGTCCAGATTGAAAAGATCAGCTTCATGAGAAGTTAACACAAAGCTGAAATGTCTGCCTCGTGTATGTTACAGGAAGAAACTCCGGAGTGGGGGGCAGGGGGGGAAAGGTGGGTGGACTCTGCACTCTGAAAGACAGTTCTGAGGTTAAAGGTTCCTAGACTGAGAAAGGAAAAGAACAGAATTAAACACTTGGAGTTAAGAATCACCTTGAACTGGTTCTAGGAGAATTTAATGTCTACTTAAAGGATGGTACAAAAAGTATATCTGTGAAATGTGTGTTTGGTTGTGTTTTGTGGTTTCAAGCATAAGTTACCGACAAAAGACAGTGTTTAGTCAATAGTGCCTTTCGTCTTTTGTTCCAGTAAAAGTCTAAAACCATGAAATTTTGTTGTGTCATCTTTTCAGCTATTAAATAGAAGTTTGAATTTCTTTTCAAAAGCTATAGGTATGAATGAAGATCGTAGCAAGCATTGCGGTACAATAAATAGTGTAAATGGAACATTGCAAAAGGAATTTGATAGATTAAGTGACTGAGCAAAACTGTGGCAGATGGAATTCTATGTTGAAAAAGATGAGGCCATATGCTTTAGACCTAAGAAAGATATATGAGGGTATTTTCAAAATGGCAAGAAACTAGGAACTGCAGAGGAGCAGAGAGATTTAGGGGGTGCCCAAGTACAGAAACACTAAAATCTGGTGGTCAGGTAGGAAAATTATCTAAAAGGCTATTTGAATAGTGATCTTTATCTCAAGAGGGTTGAAACACCAAGGGGTGGAAAGTTTGGGTTAGATCCTGTTTTAAGTAATGGATTCAGTACTGGGTACCATACCTTAGGAAGGATATATTGGCTTTGGAAGGAGTGCATTACAGATTGACCAAAACTGACCAGGACAGCATGGTGGCACAGTGGTTAGCACTGCTGTCTCACAACACCAGGGACCCAGGTTCGATTCCCGGCCTGGCTCATTATCTGTGAAGAGTTTGCACGTTCTCCCCATGTCTACCTGGGTTTCCTCTGGGTGCTCCGGTTTCCTCCCACAGTCCAAAGATGTGCAAGTTAGGTTGATTGGCCGTGTCAGGGTGATTAGCGGGGTAAATAGGTGGGGTGACGGGGATAGGGCCTGGATGGAATTGTGGTCGCTGCAGACTTGATGGGCCAAATTGCCTCCTTCTGCACTGTAGAGATTCTATGATTACTGGGCTACAGGGATTCAATTTGGGCCACAGGCTTCAAAAAATGGTATCTTGAATTTATAAGATCAAGAGATGATCTAATTGAAGTGTTTTCAGACAATTAAGAGTTTTGATTAAGGTAGACACAGAGAAGCTATTTCTATCAGTGGATATTCCAGAACAAGGAAGCATAAACAAGAAATTAAAACTAGGCCATTCTGGCATGATGTCAGAAGACATTTCTTCACATAAATGGTGATAGAAATATGGAACTTGCTCCCCTAAAAGTCTGTCGAGACGAGGTTAATTAATAATTTCAGAACTGAGATAGATCGATGTTTTTTGTTGGCAGGGGTCTTATTTGCCTCAGTACTTTGTTGAGCACGTTAAGTCCTAAGTGGAACCAAAAGAGAAAATGCTGGAAAATCTCAGCAGGTCTGGCAGCATCTGTAAGGAGAGAAAAGAGCTGACGTTTCGAGTCCAGATGATCCTTTGTCAAAGCTCAAGTCCGAAGTGAAGTCTTGTATAGATGGACACGAGTTAGTCATTTGTTAATTTAACTTGAGGAGGATGCAATAAATTAACTGCAACATTCTGGATAACCTTTTGCTACTGTTTGCATGTTGTTCTTAATAAATATGTCCAATAGAACTAAATGATGGTCTGAAAGTGTGTTCGTTCCACCATTTTCCAAAGTTTAAAGCATGAGTTGCCTCATGACCTCAATGTCTTGTCATTCTTGAACATCCTGCATATTGATTCACATAAAGAATGACAGCAAGGAATGAAAAGTTGTTGCTACAAAGGAAGGAAAAGATAAAGTTAAAGTTTATTTATTAGTCGCAAGTAGGCGAACATTAACACCGCAATGAAGTTACTGTCAAAATCCCCTAGTTGCCATGCTCCAGGTACACTGATGTAAGTTTAGGAAAGATTTGAGCACATTGGAGTGAAATAAATGGAAAGAACAAGTGCAAATGTGGCTTCAATAACTTTTAAAAAATCAAACCTCAACACAAATTGAATGAAAAGACAATGAAAGATGTATGTTGTCACCCCTATATGTACTTAGACAAATTAATGCTCTGCTCTTACTCAACTGTTTGCTGCTGGTCTGAGAGAGAGCTTGGTGTGAGCCTGAGGATGTAGTCATAGAATCATTGAATCCCTACAGTGCAAAAGAAGGCCATTTGGCCCATCAAGTCTGCACTGACCACAATCCCACCTGGGCCCTATCCCCGTAACCCCACATATTTACCCTGCTAAACCCCCTGACACTAGGGTCAATTTAGCATGGCCAATCAACCTAACCCGCACATCTTTGGACTGTGGAGGGAAACCGGAGCACCCGGAGGAAACCCACGCAGACACAGGGAGAATGTGCAAACTCCACTCAATCAGTGACGCTAGGCCTGATTTGAACACAGGTCCCGAGCGCTGTGAAGCAGCAGTGCTAACCACTGTGCCACTGTGCTGATCCTAAAGTGTATGGACAGGATAAATATCAATGTATTATACATTGTCACAGGCTTTACAAGAGGGCATTGCCTCAAATTTAAAAGATGGAGAGTGAGAATACAATTTAGTTGAATTACAATGCACTGTGGTTTGTACATATATGAGATAACCTTACAAAGGTAACCTTACAAAGAAGCAGAGATTGATTCCTAAACTTGCTGCTGAAGAGAGTTGGGTAGGCACCAGGTGAAGATTTATAATAGGAGGTTGTGAGATGTATCATGAGATATCATTTTTAATGAACATTGGAGCCAGCTTGATAAACACACAGGGAATGATTTTCCAGCTGTGTTGCACCCGGCATAGATCACATTGGGGCCGTGTGGGGTAGAAGAATCACAGGGGAGGGGACTAACGCGTTTAACGCCAGCGAGAACTCCCTTTGGGATTCTCTCAGCTCCCATGCCTGGATGTAATCTGGTTCCCGCCCTTTAAATACTCATTTCAATATGTTTAGTCGATTTCAAATCGGATTTTCCCTGCTCCCAGGATTCTCCGACCCTCGGGTGTAGTGGGAACCCGGCACGAATCACTATTGGTCTCCATTTGTGGAGACCAAGCATGATAGCCACACGAGGGGCCCAGAGGCTACTGAAGCCCCCATTGAAACTTCTGCACCTGGGCAGAGCTGGGACCAATATCCTCATGGGGGCTTTTATTCGTTCTGTTGGGAAGGTTTTCAACGGGAATGGCTGGGGAATGGGAACCAAAGGGTTTGCTTCAATGGGTCAGATTTGGATCAGGAAACGGGAGATAGAATATTAGTTAGTGATGTCGTGAGTGACTTGGAAAGACACATAAATCAGGGTTAAAAAGCATCCAGTAAATTGACGGGGTTGAACTGTTTATACTTCAATGCAAGGAGTATTACAAACAAGGCAGATAAACTAAGAGCACAGATAGACACACTGCTATGACAGAAATCTAGCTAAAGAAAGGGGAAAATTGGCAGCTTAATATCCCCGGATATAAAGTTTTCAGGCAGGATAGAGTGGGTGACAAAAAAGGAAGGAGGGTAGCATTATTGGTTAAAAAAGGAGTGATATGCTAAACGGGTTAACACATGAGGCTTTATGGGTTGAGTTTAGGAATTAAATCACACCACTCAGAGTATACTACAGATCCCTGGAGAGATTACGGAGAAAACTTACTAGAATGTTGCCAGGACTGGAGAATTGTAGCTACGAGGAGATTGGAAAGGTTGGGGTTCTTTTCCTTGGAACAGAGAAGGCTGAGGGGTGACATGATTGAGGTGTACAAAATTGTGAGGGGTGGGGAGAGAGTTGACAGGAAGAACCTGGTGGTGGAAGCAGAGACCCGAAACTCATTTAAAAAGTACCTGGATCTGCACCATAAGAGTTGTAAGCTACAAGGCTATGGGCTATATGTGGAAAGATTAAATTAGAAAGGACATCTGCGTGTCTTTCGGATGGCATGGACAAGATGGGCCAAATGGCCCCCTTTGTTGTACCATTTCTATGGTTCTAGGTGGTCAGGGACATGGTTGGGCAGTGCCCACCTGGCAGTGCCAATGTCGGGTTGGCACTGATAGTGTGCCAGGACAGTGCCAAAGGAGCAGGGCCTGAGGGGTGGAGCATGAAGGAGACAGCCCATGAAGGAGGAGGGCATGAAAGAGGAGGGAATGAAAGGGGCATGAAGGGGCAAATGAAGGGAGACAGGAAAGGGACGGGGCATGAAGTGGGGCATGCGGGGGGCATGAAGTGGGGCTCACTGAGAAGTCCCCAGTGCCCTGATGCTGGCGAGTTATGTTTGGGACATGGAGGAGATCAGCTTGGCGATCTATGTTGGGGATGGGAGGGGGCGGGGAGCATGCATCCAATAAGGAGGAGCTGTCCCGATGTCCATGGTGGGAGGGAAGAGGGGCCTACAATTACACTTTGATATCGGGGCATCCTTTAAAAACAGCACCCGATCTCTGTGAAGCCGGGTTTGCCATGTTTAGGTCCCAACCCTCTCAGAACCAGCATAAAACCCATCCAGAATCGCACAAAATGACACTTGGATCAGTTTTTTTGGAAAATTCAGCTCACAATGTTATCTTCTGGTGCTACATATTCAAATGTTTCTTCGCCACTGTAAGGCTTCTGCATACTTAAAGGATACATAGAATTAATTTGTAACGATGCAGGACAGGAGAATACCCACACATTGCAGCCATTCCACAATATTGTTTCAGACACTGATTGGTCTCATCAGTGATCAACATGGGAAATGATGAGGATTTTGTTCCATCCCCACCACTTGTAAACAAATACTCAATGGAGAAAAAGCAAAATGCCCCACGATAGACCCATTGAGTTTGTACATTGTATTCCCTACGATAGAGGGAAGGATTTTTGTCTCTATTCTTCTTGCTAATGACACTGCTGCTGTGTGTCAGATTTCCTTCACATATTATCCCCCAGCAAGGTGACAGATCTATGATGCTGCTCAAGAGGCAACATATAATCCCCTAATCTTTAACAGTTCACGGACAGTCCCAACAGGGTTGAAACATTTTAACACTGTTGATTGGTGCCCATTTGAACTGTCCATCCTTTCCATACAGGCACTCCTTCAGCTCCCCAGCACAACCACAAGTGACAATCAAAATTAGGTCTGGATTTGCTGGCAACTCCTCATTTCCAGGTTTTCTCCCAAAAGTATATAAAAAAGAACTGGATTCTGAGAACTGAGAAGGTTACAAAATAAAAAGGAATTTTCTGACTTCTCAGGATAGGGAAAACATTTGTAGTTCAGGCAAGAACCACCGTAGCTGATTAAATGGAACAAAAGTAAAACATCTTATTGGATTTGCAATACTACAAAACTGAGCAAAGTCCCACAAATGTGAAATAAGTTCCACTTCTGCAGGGTTGGCGATATAAGAACTCCCCTGCCTGTTTGGCTGAGTAAGACAGCCAACATGCCAATGCAGTTTAATTGCACATCACCCCATAATAATTAGCATGTGGTTACATTTTCTAAGCACATTTAATATGCAGCCCTTTCCAACAATTCCACCAGAATTCAAACACTTAATAAATAATTATTGCAATTTAAATACTTAACTTTCCAAATGCATAGGAACAACCTTGGTTCAGCCATACACGCAGATGGTGGCTGGGATTGGTTGAAGTTACAGCCCCATTGCCTAGATTCTGTTTCCTTTTACAGTGGTTAGCACTGTTGCCTCACAGTGCCAGGGAGCCGGGTTCGATTCCAGGATTGGGTCACTGTCTGTGCAGAGTATGCGTGGGTTTCCTCTGGCTGCTCCGGTTTCCTCCCACAGACTGAAAGATGTGCTGGTTAAGTGAGTTGGCCATGTTAAATTCTCCCTTAGTGTACCAGAACAAGCGCTAGAGTGTGGAGATGAGGGGACTTTCACAGTAACTTCATTGCAGTGTTAATAAAAGCCTACTCATGACACTAATAAATAAACTTAAAAACTTAACTTTCATGTCATACTCAGTTCTGAATATTGCATCCTTTCCACCAAAAATTACACAGTTTCACGCAGACTGTGACTATCTCACAAGCTCTTGATATCAAATCGAATTAAACTTTAATTGAAAACAAAGTCAGACAACGGGCGGGAATTTGTGGCCTCACTCGTCCCAAAACTGTAAAATCCCGTCCGAGGTCAATGGACCTTCCCATTGTCCACCCCTCGCCCGCTCCAATTTCCATGGAATTCTATGGGGTGGTAAAATTCCAGCTGATATCTCCAATTGTGGCAAGTTGTTCCCGCTCCATCACCGTCTGATTTAATTTGAATTACATGGTTTTATTAGGCTTCTTTTTTTGGACCAAATTGTGGTAAATTGGGAATCATGGCTAATTTAGAAATCCTTCGTTTCAACAATTCTGACATGCACGAAATGACTAGTGATGCATTTGTTCATGTGTTGAAAATTATCTCATCCTGAACAATAACGTATCTTTCTCTTTCAGATGCTTGCACAATTTCAAAATTCAGTCGGTTTTTCTCTTCTCCCCAAGTATAACATCGGGTTCTCCTCTGGATAATCATGTTGTGAACATCTTGAATATTTTGCCTTGCTTATCTGACTGTAGCCTCATAATTCTATTACCAGGAATATTTCCGTGTTTGCATTTTGAGTGCAATGTTCTTAAAGAAAATGCATTGAAATTGTCGAGCAGTCAGTACCCAGTATGTCACAGGAGGACTTATGGTTCACTATTCTATCAACCTTTCCACTACATAATGAATTGACGAGATATATATATATAATATATATTGCATTAGTCTTCTTACTTGTCAATTGACTCGCTGGTAGCATTCTTGCCAAAATCAGAAAGGCAGCTGGACAGAGTAGATGGGGAGAAACCATTTCCACTCGCAAAAGGATCAAGAATGAGAGGGCACGGATTTAAAGTGATTTGCAAAAGAAGCAAATGTGAAGTGGGAAAAATATTTTTCACACAGCGAGTGGTTGGGGTCTGGAATTCACTGCTTGGAAGTGTGGTGGAGGCAGGTCCAGTTGAAGCATTCAAGAGGGCATTGCATGATTATTTGAATAGAAACAATATGCAAAGGGTGCGGGGAAAAGGCTGGAGAATGGCGCTAAGTCATTTGGAGAGCCAGTGCAGACATAATGGGCTGAATGGCCTCCTTCTGTACCCTAACAATTCTATGACTCTGTGAAGTTAAACGTGGTCTGCTGCAATACATAATCTAGGCTGACTGAACATGATCAAAAGTACTGTCTTTTGGCAAAGGTGTAAAACTGAGGCCAACTTGTGTGTTTAAGTGAATACAACAACAACTTTATATTTGTATGGCACCTTTAACTTAATGAAACACACCAAGATCTTCATAGAAGTATCTGAAACCAAAATCTACCCTTCGAGGTACAGGAGGAGATGTTAGGTCAGATGACCAAAAGCTTGGCAAAAGAGGCATGTTTTAAGAAGTGTCTTGAAGAGAGCAAACGAGATAGAAAGACAGAGAGGAGAAGGGAGGGAATTCTGGACCTTGGGGCCTCAGCAACTGATGGCACAGCCACTGATGGAGTAATTATGATCGGAAGTTCACAAGAGGCTAGGATTAGAGGAAAGCAGATATCTCAGAGGGTTGTGAATGTAAATGGTCTCATGGCAAGAAAGTTCCTATGGTATACTGGCCAATATTCATCCCTTATACAATGCTGGCAACAAAGCCATTCATCTTATAGAATCCCTACAATGCAGGAGGAGGCCATTCAGCCCATCAAGACTGCACCAATTCTCAAACAGGGTATCTTCCCAGGCCCACTACTTGTCCTATCCCCGTAACTCCACACATGTACCCCACAAATCCCCCAAAATTACACATCATGGGACACTAAAGGGCAATTTAGCGTGGCCAATCCACCTAACCTGCACATCTTTGGACTGTGGGAAGAAGCACTTGGAGGAAACTCACGTAGACATGGGAAGAATGTGCAAACTCTACACAGGTAGTCACCCAAGGCTGGAATCGAAGCCAGGTTCTTGGTGCTGTGAGGCATCAGTGCTAACCACTGTGCCACCTTGTCGCCCTTTATTTGTCTTTTTGTGGAACCTTGCTGTATGCAATTTGGTTGCCTCATTTACCTAACGCATTCTTTTTCAAGTAAATTGCTTAACTGTTGACTGCGTGGGACATTGTGTAGATGTGAAAGGTGTGATATATTGTATATATATGCAAGTTCTTTCTTTAGTGAAGATGATATCATGTAAAGTGACGCATGCAAAATTTTTATTTTATTTTTTGTTCACAGAAGAACCACAGCTTCGAAACTGCCTTCAATGTTTAAAATGTCAAAGAACATGAATGATTTATCATGGGGTATACATGTACAAAATCATAGGACAACAGATGAGCTTGACAGACACTGAAAATAAATAGTAGCTTCAGCCATCTTCCGCACGCTTCCAGCAGATGCATATTTCAGATATTATTTTCCATTTACTTTCAATATATTTGGTAATTTCTGCTGAAATTTTCCAGTAATTAAAAATATATTTACTACTACTGTAAAGTAAAGCTGTTTCTTGGCTGAGTCTCTGATGGGGTCATATGAAAAGCCATGGTCAGGCAATTATTCAGTTCACTGGAACAGACCTGTACATTGATTCCCACTTCTGTGTAATACATATGTCTCCAATTCTAGTGAAAGTCTCCACAAGGCTCATACATCTTCAAGCAAACTTCTATTCTACAAATGAGTTTCTACTGCACTTTGAATTCAGGTTAACTTTTCTACCAAGAACCCAAATGCCATTTTATCCACAAGTTGTTGTTTATTACAGTAAAATCCCCCTCAAATATTCTCAGGAGTGCTCCAGCTGTGGATTTGAGCAACGTGTTACTCCAGTTCGTGAGATTATAAGAAAACTCAAGTATGAGGCCTGTTAGTCTAACAGTAGTGGCAGGCAAATTGCTAGAATCTATTAATAGGGACTGCGTACTTAGAAAATCATATTACAATTAAACAGAGTCAATGTGGATTTCTGAAGAAGAAATTGTGTTTGACACATTGATTTCATTGAAACCTACAGAATACTGAACGGCCTGGATAGAGTGGACATGGGGACGATATTTCCATTTGTAGGAGAGACTAGGATCCGAGGGCACAGCCTCAGGGTCACCACATGACCCTTTAGAACTGAAATGAGGAAGAATTTCTTCAGCCAGAGGGTGACGAATCTATGGAATTCATTGCCACAGAAGGCTGTGGAGGCCAGGTCATTGAGTGCATTTAAGACAGAGATAGATAGGTTCTTGATTGGCAAAGGGATCAAGGGTTATGGGGAAAAAACAGGAGAATGGGGTTGAGAAACTTATCCGCCATGATTGAATGGCGGAGCAGGCTCGACAGGCCGAATGGTCTAATTCTGCTCCTATATCGTATGGTCTTGTGGTGGAGAGTTCTTTGAGGATGTAATTAGGATAGATTTGGGGGGACTCAGTGGATGTAGTGTATTTATATTTTCAAAAAGCATTGGATAAGGTGCCAAACAAGATGTTATGGCACAAAATGGATTGAAGATTGATTAATGGACAGAAAGCAGACAGTAGGGATAAACAGGACATTTTCAAGTTGACAAGCCACAATTGGTGGTGGACCACAAGTACTTGGGCCTCAGCTATTTACAAACAAAATCTCCCGTGGTAAACCTTGCCATGACGGGGACAGAATATCCTGGCCTTTGCACCACATCACAAAACAAATATTCCCTCTTGCCATTTAGCATCAATTTTGATGGGTTTGAAGTATTTATGTTTTTAGAAAGATGCATTAATTCACCCTTACACAGTGCTGCCATTGTATCATTCAAAGTTGATTCAAATTGATACTAAAGTTCACCGCCCTGAGTGAAAGTTTCATTTTTAAGGTCGCTCTTGCGGATGCTTCAGTGATTTACTAACCTTTCTTTGCAACCAAAAGCAAGGTCAGAAATAGAAACAGAAACTGCTGGAAGTACTCAGCAAGTCTGGCAGCATCCGTGGAGAAAGAAACAAGAGTTAACGTTTCAGTTCATTGAGCTGTGATCAGAAATAGACAAAAAAAAGTTAGTAGCGTAACATTGAGTCTGCACCAACCACAAACCCACCCAGGCCATATCCTTGTAACCCCACACATTTACCCTGTTAATCTCCCTGATACTAAGGGGCAATTTAGCATGGCCAATCAGCCGAGCCTTCGCATCTTTGGGCTGTGGGAGGAGGCCTGAGCACCCGGGGGAACCCCACGCAGACGCGGGGAGAACGTGCAAACTCCACACTGACAGTCAGGATGGGGAGGGGGCCAGAAAGGACAGGAACAGGGAATGCTCCATATATCCCATAAAGAGACAGGCATTACTGGGACCCATGTGGATACCCATAGCCGCATCTTTTATTTGGAGGAAGTGAGATGAGTTAAAGGAGAAATTGTTGAATGAGAGAACAAGTTCAGTCAGATGGAGGAGTGTGGTGGTTGGTGGGATTGTTCAGACCTCTGTTCAAGGAAGAAGCTTAGAGATCTGAGGCCATCCTGGTGGGGAATGGAGGTGCAGAGATTGGACATATATGGTGAGGAGGAGGCAATTTGGTGTAGGGCATTGGAGGAATCATGGATGTTGGTGGAAAGGGACTGGACAAGAGGAGAAAGAATGGAGTCAAGTTGGGAAGAAATTAGTTCAGTGAGGCAGGAACAGGCTGACATGATGGGTCCTCCCTGTTTGTGGATTTTGGGAAGGAGTAGAAGTGAGATGTCCAGAGTTGAGAGACTATGAGGTTGGAAGCTGTGCAAGGAAGATCTCCCGAGAAGATGAGGTCCTTACTTTTTATTTATTTATTAGTGTCACAAGTAAGCTTACATTAACACTGAGATGGAGTTACTGTAAAAATTCAGGACTTGATTGGCCTGAAAACAGTGGCTTGATGGTGGTGGGGTCATTGTCCAGTGGAAAGTAGGAGGAAGCCTTGGAGTCTTGGCGGTCAGCCTCTGCGAGGTAGAGGTCAGTACACCGGACAACAACAGCTCCACCCTTGTCGATGGGTTTGATCACAAAGTTAGGATCGGACCTGAGAGAGCAAAGTATAGCAAGTACAGAAGGCGACAGATTAGAGTGGGTGAGAGGAGCGGAGAAATTGAGAAGGCTGATGACATGCAGACAGTTCTCAATTAAAAGATCAAGAGCAGGTAAGAGGCCAGAGGAAGGGTCCAAGTGGAGGGAGAATGCTGGCGGTGGGTGAAAGGATCTGCTGAGGCGGGATTGGGGGTGGGGGGGGGGGGGGGGGGGGGGGGGCAGACCCCTACACAAAGAAGTGAGCATGGAGACGAAGGCGGTGGAAGAAGAGTTCAGCATTATGTTGAGTCCAAAATTCATTGAGGTGAGAATATAAGCGTATAAAGCCAAGTCCTCCTTTGCTGAGTACAGCATGAGCAGCCTCGGACAGGGAAAGATCAGAGGGTATGGTGAAAACATGGCAAGTGCTGGGGTTAGGAGGTATGGGATCCAAGGGATGAAATGGGAAGGAGTGTCCTGGATGGGTGTTGGTATTGATGAGTTGTTGGAACTTGTGTTCCTTAACACCTGAAAGGAAAATAAACAGTTTCTTGTTAAGTGTATGCATATGGCCACTGTTATACAGCTTTAATTTAAACACCTTCCAAGCATTCCAGTTTAATGAGACAAACAAGGGCAGTAATTCAATTATTTCTTTATTTAACACTTCTAGTACCAACTCAAACATCAACAGTTGCAACTCATTAACTCTTTACTGAACTTTAACTCTAACTGAACATCAACTTTCAACTGAACTTTAACTCTTAGAACTGCACTTTAACTGAACATCAATTTTAACTATTTAATTGAAAATCGATACTACTGAGTTTAGGAAAACCTTGGCCAAGAAATATCCTCAATGTAGAATCAATCTTCTTCTCTCTGAAGCATTCTTCAGGGTACAAGCTTTGTTGCGATGGTTGGTCTCTTGGAGTTATTGCTGCTAAACAAAGAACTCACATGTCTTTTATCCACAATTCTCCACTTGCTTTCGGAAGATTCTCTGTCATCCAGCCAACTGTGTAACCAGAAATCGATCACATGACTCAAACATCCAGTGAACGTACTTTTGAACGAAGCCATGATGCTTAACTCATTTTTCATGCCCCATACAGAGCAGCCATTAAAATCGGAGCCACAATGTCTCAGTTACTGTAAACAATTTCCCTGATAAGCTGCAGAGCTGGGCTGAGAGGTGGCAAATGGAGTTTAATGCGGAAAAATGTGAGGTGATTCACTTTGGAAGGAGTAACAGGAATACAGAGTACTGGGCTAATGGCAAGATAGTTGGTAGTGTGGATGAACAGAGGGATCTGGGTGTCCATGTGCATAGATCCCTGAAAGTTGGCACCCAGGTTGATAGGGTTGTTAAGAAGGCATACGGTGTGTTAGCTTTTATTGGTAGAGGGATTGAGTTTCGGAGCCAGGAGATCATGCTGCAACTGTACAAAACTCTGGTGCGGCCGCATTTGGAGTATTGCGTACAGTTCTGGTCACCGTATTATAAGAAAGATGTGGAAGTGTTGGAAAGGGTGCAGAGGAGATTTACCAGGATGTTGCCTGGTATGGTGGGAAAATCATATGAGGAAAGGCTAAGGGGCTTGAGGTTGTTTTCGTTAGAGAGAAGAAGGTTAAGAGGTGACTTAATAGAGGCATACAAGATGATCAGAGGATTAGATAGGGTGGATAGTGAGAGCCTTTTTCCTCGGATGGTGATGGCTAACACGAGGGGACATAGCTTTAAATTGAGGGGTGAGAGATATAGGACAGATGTTAGAGGTAGGTTCTTTACTCAGAGAGTAGTAAGGGCGTGGAATGCCCTGCCTGCAGCAGTAGTGGACTCGTCACCATTAAGAGCATTCAAATGGTTATTGGATAAACATATGGATGATATTGGAATAGTGTAGATTAGAGGGGCTTTAGATTGATTTCACTGGTCGGCGCAACTTCGAGGGCCAAAGGGCCTGTACTGCGCTGTAATGTTCTATGTAACAGATTTTAAGCTAGTACTGACAGACGGGGCCAGGATTTTCCAGCCCCAGCATGGCACGTACCGCCGCGACAGATGCGGTGAGCCATTCAGACTTCCAATCACTTTAGCGGGACTGGAAGATCCCACTGGCGGGAGGGCCAGGGAAAGGACAAAAGGGAATGTCTGTGAAATAAGTCAGCAGAGGCCAGTGTCCCTTCATCAGATTTCCTTTTATTTACAGCTGGATATGGACCCAAGGAAAGGCAGAAGGGATTAGTTTAATTTGGCGTCATGTTCGGCACCACATCGTATTATTCTATGTTCTATTCCAGTTCATAGAGTGCTACAGGCTCTGTGTCAGCATCTGGAGTGCCAGGAGGCCTGACACTCCCAGTTATATATACAGAAAAGACTTCCTGATTGGGCAGGCAATAAGAAGCTCAGAGAGTTCATATTCCAAAAGGTCAACCTCAATGACCTCGTTGAAGTCATTACAGTCTGTGAAGGGGGGTGGAAGGCAGGAGAGATTCAATAACAAAAAGGAAGATGGTTAAAAGCAAAGGAGATGGTAATGGAACAAGTAAAGGATAAAAGATGAGTCACATGGAGTTCTTAATGGACTCAATGTTGAGGTTAACAATTTCAGATCATAACCTCAGCCCCATTTTTGTTCGACCAAAGTTGTTGATGATACTGCTTTTCCCATTTACACCTCCTCTAGGCCCATCTTTACAGCTTTAAATTGTGTTATTTAATCTTTCCTCCCTTCTAACCTACCACAGACCTTCCCGTTGCTGCTCTGCCCTTGCCCCACCCCCAACTCGCCCAGCATCTGTACTCGCTTAAAAATGATTCCATCTCTATCTTTGTCGAATTCTGGCAGAAAGTCATGAATCTGGAACATGAACCCTGTTTCTCCAGATGCGGCCAGACCTGCTGAGTGTTGCCAACAATTTCTGCTTTTAATTCCGAGTTCCGGCATCTGCAGTGTTTTGCTATCGTATGCAAGATCAGTCGAGCTTGCTTGCTTCACCTTCTGATTTTGGCTCTTGGTTTCATCAGACTTGTATCTAGTGCAGTACATCTGCTGTCTATCTAACTCACACATTTTAGCTTAGGCTAGGGAAAGGCCATGCGGAGAACTCATCAACATCAAAGACACATGGTGGAAGAAGTGAGCTATTAAACTGTTCTCGATTCAAATATGGCTTCTATCAAAACTTTTATTTTGATACACTTTTTCCTCTTCTGCAATCCTGCTTCAAGCCATGTCCTTCTACACTAATGCGGCTTTTTAAAAATGGGCAAATTAGATAAGATTTGAGGAAATTCAGTCAATGCGTCAGGTCTGGGTTCCTTTCATATGTACAGTAAGAAGTCCAACAGGTTTATTTGGTAGCAAAAGCCACTAGCTTTCGGAACAGGCTGTCCCTTCATCAGGTGGGTGGGAGTTCTGATCACAAACGGGGCACAAAGAGACAAACTCAATTTACATGAATAATGATTGGAATGTGAGTCTTTACAGTTAATCAAGTCTTAAAGGTACAGACAATGTGAGTGGAGGGAGCATTAAGCACAGGTTAAAGAGATGTGTATTGTCTCCAGACAGGACAGCAAGTGAGATTTTGCAAATCCAGGCAGGTTGCAGGGGTTACAGATAGTGTGACATGAACCCAATATCCCGGTTGAGGCCATCCTCATGTGTGCGGAACCTGGTTATCAGTCTCTGCTCAGCGACTCTGCGCTGTCGTGTGTTGTGAAGGCCACCTTGGAGAATGCTTACCTGGAGATCAGAGGCTGAATGCCCGTGACCGCTGAAGTGCTCCCCAACAGGAAGAGAACAGTCTTGCCAGGTGATTGTTGAGCGGTGTTCATTCATCCGTTGTCGTAGCGTCTGCATGGTTTCCCCAATGTACCATGCCTCGGGACATCCTTTCCTGCAGCGTAACAGGTAGACAACGTTGGCCGAGTTGCAAGAGTATGTACCGTGTACCTGGTGGATGGTGTTTTCGCGTGAGATGATGGCATCCATGTTGATGATCCGACACGTCTTGCAGAGGTTGCTGTGGCAGGGTTGTGTGGTGTCGTGGTCACTGTTCTCCTGAAGGCTGGGTAGTTTGCTGCGGATAATGGTCTGTTTGAAGTTGTGCGGTTGTTTGAAAGCAAGAAGTGGAGGTGTGGGGATGGCCTTGGCGAGATGTTCGTCTTCATCAATGACATGTTGAAGGCTCCGGAGAAGATGTCGTAGCTTCTCCACTCCGGGGAAATACCACACAACCTCAAACAGACTATTGTCTGCAGCAAACTACCCAGCCTTCAGGAGAACAGTGACCACGACACCACACAACCCTGCCAACAGCAACCTCTGCAAGACGTGCCGGATCATCGACACGGACACCATCATCTCACACGAAAACACCATCCACCAAGTACACAGTACATGCAGATGCTACGACAACAGATGAATGAACACCGCTCGACAATCACCAGGCAAGACTGTTCTCTTCCTGTTGGGAAGCACTTCAGCAGTCACGGGCATTCAGCCTCTGATCTCTGGGTAAGCGTTCTCCAAGGCGGCCTTCACAACACACAACAGCGCAGAGTCGCTGAGCAGAGACTGACAGCCAGGTTCCGCACACATGAGGATGGCCTCAACCGGGATATTGGGTTCATGTCACACTATCTGTAACCCCCACAACCTGCCTGGATGTGCAAAATCTCACTCGCTGTCCTGTCTGGAGACAATACACATCTCTTTAACCTGTGCTTAATACTCTCTCCACTCACATTGTCTGTACCTTTAAGACTTGATTAGCTTTAAAGACTCACATTCCAATCATTATTCATGTAAATTGAGTTTGTGTCTTTGTGCCCTGTTTGTAATCAGAATTCCCACCCACCTGACGAAGGGACAGCCTGTTCCGAAAGCTAGTGGCTTTTGCTACCAAATAAACCTGTTGGACTTTAACCTGGTGTTGTAAGACTTCTTACTGTGTTTACCCCAGTCCAACGCCAGCAATTCCACATCATTCCTTTCGTATGTCACAGGAGACAGTCATTTGGCCCATTATATTTTTGGGGAGCTATCCAATTAGTCCCAATCCCCTGCTATTCCCCCAAAGCCCCTTTGCAGGTATTTTGTTTCCTTTTCAAATATTCATCCAATTCCATGCTGAAAGTTATTATTGAATCTGTTTTCACCACGCTTTCAGGTAGCAAGTCCCCAGATTATAACAATTCACTTCATCGAAAATGTTTCCTCATCTCTCCTCTCATTCTTTTATCAGCTATCTTAAAGCTGTGTCACTGACAGTGAAAACAGTTTTGTTTTATTTACTCTGTCGAAGTTCCTCATAATTTTCATGTAAAATTTTGCCTCGATGTCCTCTGCACTAAGGAACACAATCTCAGTTTCTCTAGTCTCTCCACATAACTGAAGTCCTTCATTCCTGGTATGAGTTTGGTAAATCTCCTACGTATGTTGTCCAAGGCCTTGACATCAATCCTAAAGGTTAGCTTCCAGAAGTTGGCACTATATTCCAACTGAGGTCTAACCAATAACTTATAAAATTTCGAGTAATTTACATGTTAAGGTCATTCATATTTTTATATTCATTCATGGGACATGGGTGTCGCTGGCTGGCCAGCATTTATTGCCCATCCCTAGTTGCCCGAGGGCAGTTGAGAGTCAACCACATTGCTGTGGGTCTGGAGTTACATATAGGCCAGGCCAGGTAAGGATGGCAGATTTCCTTCCCTAAAGAACATTTGTGAACCAGATGGGTTTTTCCGACAATCAGCAATGGTTTCATGGTCATCAGTAGATTCTTAATTCCAGATGTTTTTTATTGAATTCAAATTCCACATCGGCTGTGGCAGGATTCAAACCCGGGTCACCAGAATATTAGCTGAGTTTCTGGATTAATAGTCCAGCAATAATACCACTAGGCCATTCTCTCCCCATTTGCAGCTGCCTATCACCCACAGTGGTCTTGCTGGGGAGTTGATTAATAACCTGCTGACTTCAAAGCACTGGGGCTGAAAGTGGTTCTGACTTCAACTACATGGTAATATGGTAAATTCAGCCATTGCCTCTACTTAGGAGTATCGGAGAATCACCAAAAAAGGTGGTTTCTGTGGGCATTTCCAGAAAACTGCAGAAACAATAGCAGGTTTTCAGCAACAGATACAGCCATCTTGCCGCTGCCAAGCTCAGCTTCTTAAATCCACCCTGTGGAAGGGAGTGGGGGGTGTGATATGTAGTTGTTATGTTGGTTGGCACGCAATTTGTGATCCAAAAACAAAACCAGCATACACTGGAATCCTGTGGCAATACCGTGGAACAACATCTTGAAGCAATTTTACTATAGACAAGTGCCATGAGATGCCTGAACTCCCACACACATTTGCCAGAAGGATTTATGAACTGTAAAAAGCTAATAAACTCCTATAGCGAGCTTGATTTTCATTTGAAAATAGTTTAAATTAACTAGCTGTTCACTACAGGATTCTGACAACATCACAATGATCCACATGCCACTTGGACAAACATGGATAAATTAAGGGAAACCAGCATGCATTTGTTACAAATCGTGTTTAACTAACCTGATTGAGTTTTTGATGAGGTAACGGAGGGGCTTGATGTGGTGCACATGGATTTCCAAAAGGCGTTTGATAAAGTGCCCCATAATAGACTTATCAGTAAAGTAAAGAGCCCATGGAACAAATGAAACAGTAATAGTGTGGTAGAAGGTTTGATGAGAGTAGTGGTGAACAGTTATTTTTCGGACTGAGGGAAGATATGTGGGATTCCCAGGAGTTGGTGTTAGAGTTCCTGCTTTTCCTGATACTTTCCCTCACCTAGACGTGGGTGCACAGGGCACAATCTTCCACAGATGCACCGTAGAAAGTATCCTTTCCGGTTGTATCACAGCTTGGTATGGCTCCTTATGTGTTCATAAGTTCATAAGGTATCGGAGCAGAATTAGGCCATTCAGCCCATTGAGTCTGCTCCTGCTCTAACTTTAACCTATCATTATAGACCCACCCAATACCATCATTCCTCTGCCCTCTGTCACCCCTGAAGCTTCTCGGAGCCAATATCTGTGACTGCCCTCAAGCCCATTCGGACCCTGCCCTCTCTTGTTATCTGAGGTACCTGTCAATGACCCATCCATTCATAGATTCACACTCTGAAATCTGCCACTCGACCTCAACCCCACTTCCACCTCTGCTATGACTGACCCCTCCTATTATTAATGCCTGAATTCTCCCCCAGGACCCCACCATCGACACCATCGACCCCCTCTCTCTAAGAAACTTCCCCCCCAAATCCTGGTTCAAGCCCCAGACATTACTAACCCCCTGCACAAGGCACTTTCCCCACCCCTCCCCTGTAAGCCTGTTTCCCCTGTCCAGCCTTCTCTCCGACCTTCCAATCTACACCCCATTCCAGTCTTTTCCTGCCTCCCACGTCCAGCCGTCATGCAGCTTTTGCAACCAGCACTTGAGTGAAGTTATACACAGGCCCCAGGAAGGAGATCGCAACATCTACGCACGTCAAAGTCATGGAAGAGGTGAAGCTCGCCAGGTGCAATCCACTTAACTACAGTCGTAAAACTGAATGTTCTAAACTCTCACTGGCAGGGAACATAATTTGAACAGCAGATTAATTCCGGGGAGGTGACCTTTTAATGAGCATGCATGAGGTAGTAATGCAGGCAAATGGGATTCTAGACATTATTCATTGGGAGCTCAATCCACCTTAAACCTGCCTTGAATGTCGGGAGAATAAAATTCCAATAATTTATCCTGCCAGCTAGAAACAGATATTTTGTCTCCCACCAAATGACGTGCTGGGTAGGGTGCGGCGCGGTGCAGGGAAGGGAAGCCCATAAAATCCAGCCCTTTGTGCTCAGTTCCGAGCATCACACTACAGAATGGACGTGAAGGCATCAGAGAGGGGGACTTGAATTACATGGATAGGTTGGAGAAGCCAGGGCTGTTCTCCTTGGCGAAGAGAAGATTGAGAGGAGATTTGATCGAGGTGTTCAAAATCATGAAGGGCCCGGGCAGAGTTGAAATGGAGAAGCTGTTCCAATTGGTGGAAGGATCAAGAACTAAAGGACACCAGTTTACGGTGACCTCAAAGAATCATAAAATCCTTACAGTGCAGAAAGAGGCCATTTGGCCCATCGAGTCTGTACCGACAATAATCCCACCCAGGCCGTATCTCCGTTACCCCACATATTTACCCCGCTAATCCCTCTAACCTACGCATCCCGAGACACTAAGGGACAATTTAACATGGCCAATGTGCCTAACCCGCACATCTTTGGACCTGAGTAGAAACTATCTCATGCAGCCAGTGGAATGCACTGCCCAAGAGTGTGGTGGAGGAAGATTCAGCTGTGGCTTTCCAAACAGAATTGGATAATTATCTGAAGAGAAAATAAAATGTAGGACTACTGGGAAATGGGACCAGACACGTTTCTCTTACAGAGGGTTGGCATGGACATAAGGGGCCAAATGGCCTTTTCCTATGCTGCAATCATTCCTCTTCCTTCAGATATATGCCCGAAGAGGGCATTGACAACCACGAACTTCCATTGGATTGGGCCATGATTATGCTTCACAAAGTAAAGCAGTAGTTTGCCGTTGCCTTCTGCAGTGTGGCAGACTCTCCTGTTCTTATTGCCTGCCATCAAATGTATTGGAAGGATTTACAGACTGAAAACAAAAACATTTTTGGCCATGTTATGAACATACCTTCCATGACCATCAAGTCCTGAAGTGGAACTTGAACCTGGAGAAGTTGGGACACTAACATAGCACCACACTGCACCACACTGTACTGTTACTATATGATTCGATATAAATTACCCTTCATGTCCTTATGTATCTAAAGCACTTGAAGGCCACTTTCTTATGGCAAATGAAAACAAAGTTGCGCTGTGAAAGAGTACAGATTTTGTGATCGGTTTACCAAGGGAAACAAACCCTAGCAGAGTAACCACAATTCAGAATATTACTGCACAATGTAACATTAAGCCAGGGTGGCACGGTGGCACAGTGGTTAGCACTGCTGCCTCACAGGGACCCGGGTTGAATTCCTAGCTTGGGTCATTATCTGTGTGGAGTCAGCACGTTCTCCCTGTATCTGTGTGCGTTTCCTCTGGGTGCTCCAGTTTCCTCCCACAGTCCAAAGATGTTAAGTTGATTGGCCATGATAAATTGCCCCTTAGTGTCAGGGGGACTAACTAAGGTAAATACATGGTGTTATGGGGAAAGGGCCCGGGTGGTATTGTGATCGGTGCAGACTTGATGGGCCAAATGGCTTCCTTCTGCATTGTAGGATTCTATGATCTAAGTGACAACCATTTAGAACCCAAAGTGTTAGCCTTTGTGCAGGACTGACCTTTAAAGTATTCAGCTAACAGGTACATGTGCAAATCAATGAATCTTTGTCAGGAGTATGTTTCTATCTCCCTGGTGCTCTGTGTTACAGATGGGAACCGTTGTGTTTTCAGCCTCTCCTCATTTGCCTTATAAAAACTATCCACGTCTCTCATGTGCACTTTGTTGACAATGATTTTGATCAGTGAGGTGAGTGGGTGGAAGGACAGGCACCATCACAAGTGCAGGGAGCAGCGGCTGAACACAAAGCAAGTCACAACTTGAGCTGCTGTCAAAGGGAATTGGAGCATTTAAACTCATCTCTATAGCTGATGATCACATCCCCCAGGTAGAAAACATGTTCGTGGCTCACCTGAATCACAGAGTTACTAGTTCGAGGAGAGGGAGTCGGTTAGCTCACTTGGGATGGCCGGTTTGTGATGCAGGATGACACCAACAATGTGGGTTCAACTCCCACACTGGCTGAAGGCCCCGCCTTCTCAACCTTGACCCTCACCTGAGGTGTTGTGATCCTCTGTCACCACCAATCAGCTCTCCCCTCTCAAAGGGAAGAGCAGCCAGTGATTATCTGGGCTATGTCAAAAGACATGTCTTCATGATTAGTTGCCTTTCAAGGCACGTTTATATAATAAGGAAGTCAAAAACAGTGCAAATCAGTTGCACTGATCAATGCAACAATCATAATATTAAAACATTTTTAAAAATGCACTTAAAAAGGCACAGCACATAAATATGATTCACAATAATGTGCTCAAGTTAAGTAATGCAAACACACACAAGGACATGGTCCATAACATCCTGAAATAGGTCAGTCTTTTGGCTAAGATCAAGGATGGAATTTTCCTGTCCTGCCCACCACGGGAATTGTAGTGGGCGGGACAGGACCATGCGAAGGTCAGCTGACCTCGGGCAGGGTTTTCCGGTCTTGGGGCAAGCATGGCTGGAAAATCCCACTCCAAATGTCAGATCAAGCAAAGCCTCACCTTGTCAGCTTAGATCTTGTTTGTCTCTCTTGTGGGGACCAGGGATTGGATTCAATTTGAATTTGGTTTTCGGAGCAAGCAAGGAGATGGATTCGGGTCTGCCCAGTCCACTCTGCACTGGCTTTGTAACTTTAGTAAGAAGTCTCACAACACCAGGTTAAAGTCCAACAGGTTTATTTGGTAGCACAAGCTACAAGCTTTCGGAGCACGCCGAAAGCTAGTGGCTTGTGCTACCAAATAAACCTGTTGGACTTTAACCTGGTGTTGTGAGACTTCTTACTGTGCTTACCCCAGTCCAAGACCGGCATCTTCACATCATGGCTTTGCAACTTTAAACATTAAGTAAAATTTTTTTTTTTAAATGATGGGATGGTTAAACAGCAGATATGATATAATCATGAGATAAAGAGGAATAATTTAATTTGATTTCTTATTGTCACATGTATTAGTACGCAGTGAAAAGTGTTGTTTGTTACGCACTATACAGACAAAGCATATCGTACATAGAGAAGGAAAGGAGAGAGTGCAGAGTGTAATGTTACAGTCATAGCTAGGGTGTAGAGAAAGATCAACTTAATATAAGTCCATTCAAAAGTCTGACGGCTGCAGGGAAGAAGCTGTTCTTGAGTCGGTTGGTATGTGTCCTCAGGCTTTTGTATTCTTTTCCCAATGGAAGAAGGTGGAAGAGAGTATGTCCGGGGTGCATGGGGTCCTTAATTATGCTGGCTGCTTTTCTGAGGTAGCGGGAAGTGTAGATAGTGTCAATGGATGGGAGGTTGGTTTGAGTGATGGACTGCGCTTTGTTCATGACCCCTTGTAGTTTCTTGTGGTCTTGGACAAAGCAGGAGCCATACCAAGCTGTGATACAAACAGAAAAAGTGCTTTCTATGGTGCATCTGTTAAAGTTGGTGAGAGTTGTAGCTGACATGCCAAATTTCCTTAGCCTTCTGTGAAAGTAGAGGCGTTGATAGGCTTTCTTAATTATAGTGTCAACATGGAAGGACCAGACAGGTTGTTGGTGATCTGGATTGACATTGAGGGAGAGCACGAGTTCACCAGATTCTCTGTCTCTTTCCTGTATTCCGTCTCGCCATTGTTTGAGATTTGACCAATGGTGGTGTCATCAGCAAACTTGAAATTCGAGTTGGAGGGGAATTTGGCCACACAGTCATAGGTGTATAAGGATTGTAATAAGGAGCTGAGGACACAGCCTTGTGGGGCACCGGTGTTGAGAATAATCGTGGAGGAGGTGTTGTTGCTTATCCTTACTGATTGCGTTCTATGGGTTAGGAAGTTCAGAATCCAATCACAGAGGGAGGTGCCAAGGCCCAGGCCACGGAGTTTGGAGATGAGTTTCATAGGAAAAATGGTGTTGAAGGTTGAGCTGTAGTCGATAAATAGGAGTCTGACATAGGTGTCTCTGTAATCTATGAGAGAAGTCAAAGAAATAAAAGTTATGGAAGGTGTGTAAAAGCTAAAGAAATGAGGGACGGACAGACGGAAAGTGGCAAAACAAAGCAATGACCCAAAAGCCTGGTCCAGTCTGTCCCAGACCACAGACCCACCCGCCTGGACAGAAGGGCAGGAGGTTAGGGGGATGTGAGTAAAACCTTTTTTTACACAGAGGGTGGTGATGGTCTGGAATGCACTACCTGGGAGAGTGGTAGAGGCGGGTTTCCTCACATCCTTCAAAAAGTACCTGGATGAGCACTTGTCACGTCATAACATTCAGGGCTATGGGCCAAGTGCTGGCAGATGGGATTAGGTGGGAGTTCAGGTGTTTCTAATGTGTTGGTGTGGACTTGATGGGCTGAAGGGCCTCTTCTGTGCTGTATGATTCTATGATTCAAAGTCCACTTCCCCTGGATCTTATGGTGGCCTCCAACCTCATCATCATTTTTCTGTCCTGCAATGGATTCTGTATATCTCCTCGATCTTCTTTTGCATAGAAATATCTTTCTATCTGTGCATCCTCCAACTCTTTTCACAACGACCCTGGCCTTCACTTTCCTGCCTAGACCTGTCTTCAAACTTTGACATGAGTTTGTTGATGCTCTGTGCTAACTCCAGCTTATATCAACACTATCTGATTGCAGGAACTCTGATTTCAACCGTGGCTCACTCCTATTGATTCCCATCTATTTCCCAATTCCTACCTTCTTTGATTGTATCTTAATAGTTACTGTGTAAGTGGGTCCATGTAACATGTTTTTCCATTGTCCACTCCCCTGCATATTTTGACTGTCACCACAGACTGAGCTCATCATTTCTGTTTCTACTCTTTTCTCCACTTTTTAAAAACTTCACTTAACCGCTCCTTTCTCCTATCATCGTGCCTCCTTCCATTTCTCTGCCCTTCTAAATCCAATACTTCAGCACTTGTCAATCCTCCTATTCTCCTGTCACCATCCCAGCTTTAACTCCCTCTGAAATCAATCCTCTAATTCTGGCTACTTGAGCATCTAATTTTTCATCACTCCACCGGTGATCAGGTCTTTAGTTCCCTAGATCTTAAGCTCTGGAATTCCCTCCCTAAACCTCTTAAAATCTCCTTCCTCCCATAAGACCAAATGTTTGACCACCCGCCCTAGCGTCACCTTACGTGGTTTGGGGTCAAACTCTGCTTCATAACATGCTGTGAAGTGCCTTGGAGTATTTTAGTACAGTAAAGTCACGATAGAAACACAGAAACATAAAGATAGGAGCAGGAGGAGGCCATTCAGCCCTTCGAGCCTGCTCTGATTCATTATGATCATGGCTGATCATCCAACTCAATAGTCTAAACCTGCTTTTTCCCCAAAACCTTTGATCCTATTCACCCCAAGTGCTATATCCAGTCGCCTCTTGAATACATTCAATGTTTTGGCATCAACTACTTCCTGTGGTAATGAATACCACAGGCTCACCACACTTTGGGTGAAAAAATGTCTCCTCACCTCCGTCCTAAAAGGTCTACCCTGAATCGTCAAACTGTGACCCCTGGCTTTGGACTCCCCCACCATCAGGAGTATCCTCCCTGCATCTACCCTGCCTAGTTCTGTTAGAATTTTATAAGTCTCTATGAGAACCCCCCTCATTCGTCTGAATATAGAAATAAATTGCTGTTGTTGCAGAAGACAAAAATAGGGTGACCACAAGGGTGCATATCACCTTCCCCCATCCCTGAAAATGTTGACGAACCCATGGACATTGCCAGCATTTCCTGCCAGAGAGAAAACGGGAGGTCCAAAATAGCTTAGAATCATAGATTCCTACAGTGCAGAAGGAGGCCATTCGGCCCATCGAGTCTGTACTGACCACAATCCCACCCAGGCCCTATCCCCATAACCCCATGCATTTACCCTAGATAGTCCCCCTGACACTAAGGGGCAATTTAGCATGGCCAATCCATCTAACCTGCACATCTTTAGAGCGTGGGAGGAAACTGGAGCACCCGGAGGAGACACACGCAGACACAGGGAGAATGTGCAAACTCCACAAGTCAGTGACCCAAGCTGGGAATCGAACCTGGGTCCCTGGCGCTGTGAGGCAGCAGTGTTATCTGCTGTGCCACCATGCCGCCCTTAAAGTCCATGGTAAGGCCAAAATGTTGTTAGCAGAAAGATAAGGTACTCCTTGAGTATGCATTTACAACAGTGAATGCCAAAGTCACAGAGGTCAAAGAAGGGTTGGGATAAAGATGGAAAATCATAGTAATGAGTGACAGGGAGTTCAGGACTATTCTTGAAGACAGAATCCAGGTGTTCAACAAAGTGTTCCTCTAGTCTGCATTAACATAGTTTGCACTGCCTGGCTGGAACTGCAGTCACGTTTCCCAAAGAGAAAGCCATCTACATGCATGGGTACACACACACATTAGGTCTAAGCAATGTAAGACTATCTCCTTTTCCTAAAGCTTAACCTTTACACTGCCTATTTTGCAGCTGGTCCCCAATATTTTGCTCTGCACGGAGATTCAAGCACTGCAAAAGTGGCCCAGGGTCTTCCGTTGAAGTGGCCTTGAAGGCCATCTATCGCAAATGCAAGCATCATTTTAATATTGGTAATATGTGTGCTTCGACCCACTTCAGGACCTTATCACTAAATTCATGTACACTAATCAATGCCTGAGACCAGCAATCAGAATTCCCACATTTTGGACTGCGTAACCAGTAGTTCTTAACAGGACCACTGGAGATTGCCAAAAAACCCACAACATTTCTAAGTTATGTTTCCATGCTGTTGGAAAGAGCAAGTGTGCTCCTCCTGGATCCACAAAATTGGAGGTTGCTGTCATTGTACACCTTCCCCAACCAGACCCCCAAATTTAACTATGGGTCTCCACACTTGGCACCCTTTGCTAGGCCCCAGTAGGCCACCAGTGTCAAGGGTCAGGGCACCCGAGTGGCTTCCACAGCTCATCCAGGTTAGGGTGGTGAAGCCCAAGGGCGAAATCCGTTTGAGACACAATGAATTAGGCCCCAACACCTTTCAGAGAGGCAGGGGATGGAGAGAAAATGAGAAGAAAATAATGTACTGGAATAGTCAAAGAGCAATTGAACATCTCGCTAGGTGAAAGGATTGCCTGCAATATAGGCAACGTCAAGTTGCATTGCTGGTAGATGAGTTGGTTGGTTGGCATGCACTGCAACCCACTAAATTATTTGCAGAACCTCATAACACTACTCGATGTTACAACACTCCCCTTTTCACCCTGCACTAAATTGTAATTGATTTACATACATGTCATTGGTTAACCAGGACATGGAGGCTGAACACATTACTACAGGGACAGGAGTACAATAATGTAAGGACAAGGCAATGCTGAAATATAAAGTTTACTGCAGGAACATTCATCTCAGATGATAAAAGCAAGTTCATGCCAACAGTATGGTTAAAAAAAAAATCAAAACCTTGGAGATCAACTACAAAATAGGTAGTTTAGCTCAAACACACAGATGGAAAAGGTATTGTGGCATAATATGGAAACAATTACATCTTGGCAAGTAAACTTGGCACAAAATTCTAAAGTTTTCTGACATTAATCCTTGAACGAGTTCACTTCTACATGATTTGGTCTACGTAACTAAGAATATGTCAGGACAGATTATTCATCATTAAAACATGACAAGCACTTCAATACTCAAATCATCTGTTTCACGTAAAAGTGACTATGATTACCATCGATCACACTCAGCTTTCAACTGTATACATTTCAAATATGAACCAAATTACTAAGAAGGGAACCCTTCCTTAGTCTATTGGAGAGAAGTTCATGCTAACTCAGGCTGCTGTACTGTTTCAGATTCAAGGAATGAATAACAAATCGTAGATTCCCAGATGATTTGAACTATGGACTGGGTATTATTCTACAACAAAGAGATATCACTCCCGAACAGAAACTTTTGACATCATTTGCATCCAACAACATTCATTTGTACTCCTTTGACAGCAATTGCACTCAGAACCAATCATTTAACTTCAATAGCAGTCAAAAGCAATTATTTAGCAATCATTTGGTATCATTTGCACTCAGAAGCAATTGCTTAGCTATCATTTAACATTGCAGATGGTGATCTATTGACATAATTGTCATGAAGTGACTAGCATGACACCAAAAATGATAATAGAGATTGTTCCCCATAAAGCTGAAATCCTATAGTTTCAAACTTCCAAAAACTGAGCTAACTTCTGAAAAAGCAGATTTTGCTTTAACATGCATGTTTTGGCAAACTAGTTTCATGTTTTGCTTCATCATTTATAACTAGTGTAGCACACACATTTCCCCCAATATCCCCATGAACCCCATACCCCACTGATAGCAGAAGATTTATTCCCCATTTCCGATCCCTCTTGCTCCCCTTCTTCTCTCCTCCCCTCTTGCTTCCCCCTTCTCCCCCTCGCTCCTCCTTGCACCCTTTTATCACCTCTTCCCCTTCTTCCTCTTCCCCCCCTCTGCCCTTCCCTCCTTTTCCCCTTCCTCCTTGCCCCTCTAACCCCTCTCCTCCACCTCTTCCCTCAGTGTCGGCCCTCCCACCTCTTCCCTCACCCCTTTCCTTTTCCCTCTCTCTCTCCTCACCCTTTCTTTCTCCTCCTTTCTCTCTTCTCCAACTCCCCATCTCTCTGCCCTATTTCTCCTGCTACCGCTCTCCCTACTCCTCCCTCTCTCCCTACTCCTCCCTCTCGCTCACACCACATTTGGGATTTAGAAGAATGAGGGGGGATCTTATAGAAACATATAAAATCACAAAAGGAATAGACAAGATAGAAGCAGGGTGGCTATTTCCACTGGCGGATGAAACGAGAACTGGCGGACATAACCTCAGAATAAGGGGGAGCAGATTTAGGACTGAGTTGATGAGGAACTTCTTCACCCAAAGGGTTGTGAAACTGTGGAATTCCTTGACCAGTAAAGCAGCTGAGTCTACTGTATTGTATGTTTTTAAGACAAAGAGAGATACATTTTTGAACAGTAAAGGAATTAAGGGTTATGATCAGCGGGCGGGTAAGTGGAGCTGAGTCCACGAAAAGATCAGCTCGAAGGGCCAAATGGTCTACTCCTGCTCCTAGTTCTTATGCTTTTACGTTTTTATTTATCCCAATCCACTTTTCTCTCTTCCTCCTTCTCTCTTTCCAACCCTTCCCTCTCCCACTCTTCCCACTCTCTCCCTCTAATCCCCTCAGAGCCCGAGGGCTGAAGGTCAGTGCGAAATAAAGGATCAGCTGCAGATGGAAGGCCTAAGAGTGCGGGGAGGGAGAGGAGAGGAGAGGGGCTGAAGTCTTCATGGGGGGAGTGAGCTGAACCACAGAAGAGAAGTGGAGGGGGGAGGGGGGGGGGTGAAGGGAACACTGAGTGGAGATCATGGAGGGGTGTGGGTGGGGAGGGGGTTACGGGTGGTGAAGGGAGGCACTAAGGATGCCAAAACTCACACTGATCATCCTGTGTCCCATATGTTTTTGTCCCAACATGGTAATTAATAGATGTATGAAAAGAATTCAGATCTGTGGTGTTCTCACACATGCATAATGGAAAGATTTTTAGACTGAATGAAGAAACTTAATGAATTCAGACATTAAGTGATTAATTTCCTTGTGTTTTTCAATGCAGGCTGCTGATCATAGCTGATGAGTGCACCTGATGCTTTTGAGCACTCAACTTTGATGCCTTGGAGTGCCCTTTGCTCTTGATCGCATTTGATGCCAAAGATGGCAAAACACTCTCACTGCATGAAAAACTCATTCTAAATTCGAATATTCGATGTCAAATGGCCGCTGAACATCTTTGTGCACATCTGCATGCAAAAATGATGTCAACTTTTTCTGGTAGGGTAGGTATGTTTTATTGTGACAGCTGATTCTTAAACTGACACATGGGGTGGGATTTTACGGCCTGGTTCGGAGACTGGAAAAGCCCACCTCAGGTCAAGGGATCTTCCCATTGTTAATGGTTTTTACACAAAAAGAAGCAATGATGAAGTCCAAAGATGTGCGGGTTAGGTTGATTGGCCAGGTTAAAAATTGCCCCTTAGAGTCCTGGGATGTGTAGGTTAGAGGGATTAGCGGGTAAATATGTGGGGGTAGGGCCTGGGTGGGATTGTGGTCGGTGCAGACTCGATGGGCCGAATGGCCTCCTTCTGCACTGTAGGGTTTCTATGATGATTCTATGATGAACAGGTGGAACATGTGTTCCTACAGATGATTAGATATGTAGCTCATAGCAGCAGATATTCCAACCTTGCAAATTTAAGTTTAAGTTTATTTGTTACTGTCACAAGTAGGCTTACATTAACACTGCAATGAAGCTACTGTGAAAATCCCCTATTTGTCACATTCCAGCGCCTATTCGGGTACACTGAGGGAGAATTTAACATGGTCAATGCACCCAACCAGCATATCTTTCAGACTGTGGGAGGAAATCGGAGCACCTGGAGGAAACCCAGGCAGAAACAGGGAGAACATGCAGGCTCTGCACAGACGGTGACCCAAGCCGGGAATCGAACCCTGGTCCCTAGCGCTATGAGGCAGCAATGCTAACCACTGCGCCACCATGCTGCCCCATATCATACAGGTTGAAAAACATTTTAAAAGTTTAAAATTCAATACTTCACTGCCTTAATTTAACTGGGCATTGTACAAGGATATAACTTACATATTTTACCATAAAGTGCTTTCAACTTGACTTAATGTAAAATTTTTGCAGCACCATCCAAAGTTTAAACACTTTGCTGCAGACATGATAACACAATCAGCAGCATTTATTGGAGGTGGCAGGGGTCTCGTCCAGGAGCTAAAGAGCTGGGGGCAAGAGTCCCACGCCACCAATTTTCAGGAAGGCTGGCTGCATCATGTGCCACGCGGGCACTTGACAGGCCAGCCCCAGGGTCAAGGACACAGGGTAAAAGCCCTGCCCACAAAGAGCTGCCGACCAATCAGAGCTAGCAGCTCCATTGAACAGAGGTTCAATAGAACAGTCCTTCGCACCACGGATTTAATCATGGCGAAAGCAGGAATGCAGCAGGGCCCCATCCTGCCAGATTAAATACCCCTCCACCACCAAATTCCCCACGTTCGGTTCCATTTTTACACCAATATTAAGATGAAAGCTATGAGTTTGTATTTACAGGCAACTGACCAAGAACAGGGATTCCCTCGTTATAAATCATGCCACCTCTCCAGTGCAGGTGGCCCCTTCTGTTATTTTCTTTTCCGACAGTGACTTAAGAGGGAACAGATTTTGAACAGAAACAACTTTGGAACATGGTTGGAAATGTACACAATGTACATAAAGCCCTTAAAGCGATTAGAGTCATGCAACGAGATGTTCAGTTAATTTAATGTTCCTGTTTGTGTGCGAAAGAATTACTGGAACGGAAAACTGTATCACCAGTTCATTATTTCCACACCATTTTCTTAGTTAGAAAGTGGGCTAAAACAGCCTATAACAGACTAAGAACTACAGCAAACCACCATCAAGCCAGCCAAAATCCAGAACAGGTCTTTAAAGGCTTAATGAGGCATTAGATTTCTTGATTGAATTCATTGTGAACTTACCTTTACTGCTAGTAAAGCTCGTTTTCACTCGCTTAAAGAAAACATATAATTTTGTGATTATACAGTAAGGCACAATGCTGTTCGGGTGATAGGGTGAAACAATATATTAGTGTTTTGATGCATTGTGTGCATGCGCCCAATTCTCCCCCATGACAAGTTGTTAATCTTAGCTACAGTCCAGGAGGTGACGCTGACTAGAGGCCAGACACTTTAAACAGGAAAGGAGAGAAAGGAAACTATTTAAAAATTAGCAAGGTTGAATTCCCGAATGCTCTTGTTCACCTTCTGGTGGCCAACTCCAAGCCAGAATTACAGAAGCTGGAAAAAAAAAAATCTCCTCGCCTCTTTCTTGGCTGCAAAACATTGCAATGCATAAGGGAATCGAAGGGGGATTGGGACGAGACTTAAAAATAAGGTGAAAGGAAGCCAATAAAATCAAACAAAAGAGTAAAATGCTGCAGATGCTGGTAATCCGAAATAGAAACAGAACATGCTGGAACTAGTCAGCATCTGTGGAGAAAGGAAGGCTGGCTTAACATTTTAGATGCCTTCCAACATAAGGTAGCTGAGCTGGAGCATTAACCCTGCTTTCTTTTAACCACCGATAGATACTGGTTGATCTTTCTCAAGAGGAGCGGGACAACTTCTTGCAAGCTGTGCCCAGCATACCTTCGAATTCTATCTTTTACTCTTGTTCTATGCTTCTAAAACTGCATTCTAACTCTTTTAAACTCTCTAACAATGCCTCCATCGGGAAAAAGATACAGAAGTCTGAGGTCACGTACCAACTGACTCAAGAACAATATCTTCCCTGCTGCCATCAGACTTTTGAATTGACCTATCTTGCACTAAGTTGATCTTACACTGCACCCTAGCGATGACTGTAACACGACATTGTGCACTCTCTCCTTTCCTTCTCTCTGAACAGTATGCTTTGTCTGTATAGCAGGTAAGAAACAATACATTTCACTGTATCCCAATACATGTGACAATAATAAATCAAATTAAATCAAAAATGATGAGTGTTTATATCATTCTCTGCCAATAGAAATGAAATGTTGAGCTTAAATTTCACGTCATCTCGTTTTCCTGCCAATACTGGAAGAAATGCCTGATAAATTTCGTCGCAGTGCCTGTGGCTGTCCCAATTTCTCTCACATGATCTAAGAAACATAATTGGTGTGCCGCATCTACCAAGATTCCTTCAAAATCAAGTGTCTTCAATAACAGTAGCATCAGCAAATGAGAGTTATAAATTTTCTACATCTAAATGGACTTCCCGCTGTTAAACTTTTGTGCCAACGTTTTCCTTCATAAATTTCCACTTCTATACTTGCAGTGAAAAATGCCTACATGAACCTCTTACACTGTAATTACACTCGCTGCTGCAGTTTTAGATCTTCCAGTTCCTCAACTGATACCACACAGAAACTCCAATGTTCCAACCAGCCTGATATGTTGCTTTTTATTGTAAATTATAATGTTAAATCAAAGTCTTACGCAAAGATAAGAACAAACGAATCTAATACAATTTATGGACAGAATTTACAAAAAGACTTGTTACAAGCCTACCAGGCTACACTGCTTTACTTATGTCCATGACACCTTTATCAATCTTTCCTTTTCCCTGATGGCAAGGTGGCACAGCGTTTAGCACTGCTGCCTGTGTTCGATTCCTGGCTTGGATCATTGTCTGTGTGGAGTCTGTACATTCTCCCCGTGTCTGCGTGGGTCCCCTCAGGGTGCTGTGGTTTCCGCCCACAGTCCGAAAGATATGCTGGATAGGTACATTGGTAGTGCTAAATTCTCCCTCAGTGTACCCGAACAGACGCCGGAGTGTGGTGACATGGGGATTTTTACAGTAACTTCATTGCAGTGTTAATGTAAGCATACTTGTGACACTAATAAATAAACTTTACCTCTTCTTATTCTTCTCTTCTGTCCCACCTCCTCCATCCACCACTCCTACTATAAAATCCATTGCAGTTCTATCTGTCCATCTTTTTTGTAGAAGAGTCATTTGGACTCGAAACATTCGCCAGAATTCTACTGTCCCGCCCACCATGGAATTAGAGAGGGTGAGGGGCGAACAATGGAAATGTCCGTTGACCTCGGGTGGGATTTTCCAGTCTCGGGTTGAGCGAGGTCATAAAATCCCACCATTAGCTCTGCTTCTCTCCACCGATGTTGCCAGACTTGCTGAGTTTATCAAGCCTTTTCTGCTTTAGCCTCTAAACCAAGGTGGGTCATCAACTATCGGACTGTTTCACCATGAGCAAAGCCTCTATAGAGAAATTGTTGAAGGTTCAAGAAGAAGGATGTCTCGCTATGCAACAGTGGGAAATCTGATTTCTTTTCTGCATTTATTTCTGCGCACCTCTGTCTGAATATAATTGTTATGTTTTTCTTAAAAGAAAGGGAATCTGACCCTGTAGAGAGGGAATCTGACAATGTTAGAAATGCAGGCCTCTTAAGCGTAAACCAGGTCTTGGGGTGACACGGTAGCACAGTGCCTGACAGCTCGAGGGACCCAGGTTCAATTCCAGTTTTGGGTGACTGTGTGTGGAGTTTAAACATTCTCCCCGTGGGTTTTCTCTGGTTTCCTCCCACACTCCAAAGATGTGTGGGTTAGGTTGATTGGCTGTGCTAAATTGCCCCTTTGTGTCTGGGGGATTAGCAGGGTAAATGCATGGGGTTACGGGGATAGGGCCTGGGTGGGATTATTGTCGGCACAGGTTCGATGAACTGAAAGGCTTCCTTCTCTACTATAGGGATTCTATGATTCAGAGTGAATTGAGGGGCAGGTAATGTTGTTTTTTTCCCAATAGGGAATGCTTTTGGATAGGAAGAGAATCCAGAGGGGAAGAGTAGAAACCAGTGTTTGTAGTGAATTATAGCATCACAGTAAAGCAGTTGTGAATCATCAGAATGTCTTCTGCTGCCTTTTTTAAAAAGCTTATTTATTAGTGTCACAAGTAGACTTACATTAACACTGCAATGAAGTTACTGTGAAATTCCCCCTAGTTGCCACACTCCGGCACCTGTTTGGGTACACTGAGGGAGAATTTAGCATGGCCAATGCACCTAACCAGAGGTGTGGCCAACAGAAAAGTAATTTAAACTTGTATGGATGTAGGTTAGAGTTCTGTCTATAGGTCATCAATCTGAAACGTTAACTCAGTTTCTTTCTCCACAGATGCTGCCAGATCTGTTGAGTATTTCCGGCATTTTCTGCTTTTATTTCAGATTTCCAGCATCCACAGTATTTTGCATTTATGCTACTTTACGAGAGAGAAAATCCATTTTGGGAGGGCATAAAACTCGATAGCAGATTGCCTGTCTAAAATAGACACTCCTCCCCACCTGCTAAATTTCAAAGACTTCAATGTTGAGGTAAAATTAAGTGAACTGAATAACAGGCAGCCGATTTGCTTCTGTCCATTTTGTGCTGTTGCTAAAAGCGAATTTAATCTCATGTCTATCTGCAACTTACACAGTTAAAAGAGGGAAAATTAGAACTGAGTCAATTAGAATCCAGCCCTGCTTGTAATGAATAAACAAGTATGAACAAACCAGAATTCATATGTGGTAAATTTGGTTTCTGTAGGGTTGTGATGTATGCTTTGTGCTCTCCTGCGCGTTGCATGCCAGCTGCTTCTGGTATGCTATCTTAAAAAGGGTTCCTCCTACAATCGGCAACCCCAACTGCAGACACAACTCAACACCCACGATCCAGACACTGCACAACCCAATCAACAGCTGCTGTGACCCCAGACCTCCTCACTTTAACCAGGCAACTTCACCGATTGAATCTGTGTGCCACTTTACAAAGGGAAAGTGTTGAGCTGCCACTAGGATCCTGCCTGGGGGTGCGAGTTAAAGCACTCAACTTACAGATAAGGTGATTTTGAAGAACTTCTACTGTGCATGAGAGTACTATGGGGTATGTTGGAGATGTTGCGGTGAGTTCCTGGGTTTGACAGAGAGTGTTGCTACATTCTCACAGGGAAGGCAGGGGAGTAAATGACTTGTCCACGCAAATGCTGTCAGGGGTATAAGGACGCTGGCTGCAGTGTCTCTGGGTCTGCCGCATAACAGGGAGATTGGGCAGAGCCTGCAGAAAAGGCGTGTTCTGCGTGATGCCCTCTGCCAACCTGGAGCCGCACGCTTTCACGCTCCTCACCAGTGACAGGAGATCGTCTAGTAGGGAAGCCAATTGGCTAGCATCTGGCTGTGCATGTGCAGCAGTGATCTCTTCTATTCTGTCCCATGGATCTTCTTATCTGATTCCAACATAGACCTCACTCTTCAAGGAGCTGGCAAATGAACATTCCTTTTTCCCCGGCTTGACTGCAAGCCACTTATGCCCATTGAGTTACACAATGGTTAGCACTGCTGCCTCACAGCGCCCAGGACCCGGGTTCGATTCCCGGCTTGGGTCACTGTCTGTGTGGACTTTGCACGTTCTCCCAGTGACTGCGTGGGTTTCCTCCGGATGCTCCGGTCTCCTCCCACAGTCCGAAAGATGTGCTGGTTAGGTGCATTGGCCATGCTAAGTTCTCTCTCAGTGTACCCAAACAGACGCCGGAGTGTGGCGACTGGGGGATTTTCACAGTAACTTCATTGCAGTGTTAATGTCAGCCTACTTGTGACAATAATAAATAAACAAATCATGAAATAAATAAATAAATAATGCAGATCCCAACACGAGCATCAAAGGTCCGTGCAATGCCAGCATCTGAACTGTTGGATCATGTCAGATTATGGGGCCTCTTCAACAGTGCAGAGGTGGTGCTCTCTCTCTTTCTCTTGTTCCTGGAGTTGCCATGGTTGGACAGCTGGCTAGTTATCTGAACGCAGAAAATCAGCAGGGTAAAGGTTGGAATAAGGGTAGATTAGAGAGCAATCTGGTTCAAGTCACACTAACTGCAGCATTTCTCATAGCAGAATGAGAGTGAACTGCAAATTGAGAAGGGGCAGAAAGTAGGAACATTCCATAATCCTCAATGTTCTCAATGATGCTGGCTAGTCTTACGATGCAGAGAACCCTCTCCTCCGCATAGCTCATGCATCCTTGTCCCCTGCTCCCTTCCATGCCACCTTGTCCTATAAGAGACAGGGCAGAATGCCAGCGATTGTGTAGCATTGTGTTTGGGTGGTGTACCAAACAGGAGGAAATACCTGGAGGTATACAAGAGGCGGGTGCGGGCAAGCACAATGAATATATGTGAGGCTCAGATGGAGCACCAGAAACAGGAGCCGGGGATATAACACATTGAGCAGTGTGAGAGGCTGGTGAAGTTTCGGGTAGATGTCAGCATGTGAAGATGCAGTCACTGACCTTGACCACACTTGTTGCCTCCTTCTGGCACCGCTGCCAGTTCCCCACATCAAGATGGGAATTGACATCCTCCACCAACTATTACCAGTCCCTTCTGATGATGGTCTTCCAGGTCCTTTCTGCCCCACCACCCATGGTCTCTCTTCTCCTGTCCACCTCCACCAGTAAGGTTTCCTGCGTTGCACCTGTGAGCTTGGATCTCTTTATCTGACGTCCATTTTTCTTGTTTAGAATTGTAGCAACTATATTCAGAAAGAGTCTCCTGTAATTCACTAAGTTTCCCTTTGAAAGTGAGAGTGACTGTCTTTAAGAACAGAAGGCTGACTGGACAATGAATGCCGCTTGACCCCCCCCCGCAGAGTGTAAAGGCAGCCAGTGGTGTGACTGACATGCAGCTCTACACGACAATCGTTTAAATGAGTTTGGAACTCAAAATCCGTGTGCTGTCCACTTCCAATGAAATCAACACAGATGGTATGCAATTCACAGCCCCTGCGCCCAGCAAGTAGGGCAAACTAATTTTTAGCTGCCTTTCATCTGAACACATCCCTACAGATGGATAACTCCAAAACAGATCATAATCAGAGTCGCATTCTGAACGGCTAAATTGATGGTGAGAATTGGAACCTTGCCTTTTGGATCTTATCATCATTTACTGCTTTTTGCATAACATTTAGCCTATCAGTTTGCTCCTCTTTCAGTTCCCTTCCCATATACCATCCTCCAATTGCTTTCGCCAGGAGGGAGACAGCCTAGTGGTATTATCGCTAGACTATTAATCCAGAAACTTAGCTAATGTTCTGGGGACCTGGGTTCGAATCCCTGCACGGCAGATGGTGGAATTTGAATCCAATAAAAACATATGGAATTAAGAATCTACTGATGACCATGAAACCCATTATTGATTGTCGGAAAAACCCATCTGGTTCACTCAATCTGCCGTCCTTACCTGGTCTGGCCTACATGTGACTCCAGAGCCACAGCAATGTGGTTGACTCTCGACTGTCTTCTGAACAAGGGCAATGAGGGATGGGTAATAAATGCTGGCCAGCCAGCAACGCCCATGTCCCACGAATGAATTTTAAAAAAGGTACAATCTGCTTTCTAGCTCCCTGACAGTGCTCTTCAACCCATTGTTGGCTCACAAAGCATCCACTAACTTTTTCTTTTGTGCAGAGGATTGGTGGGCACTTTCATCTCCCCACCATCATCACTCTCGACCCCCCCACCCACACTCTTCCCCCCCCACTCCAACACACCCCTAGTTTATCTCAGGAAATCAGCTTGTGGAAAATCACAGGCACAAACCCACGTCCTGCCACTGCTGTGTTCACTCGGGCCAGCCAAACAGAATAATTCAGCACTTTCCATTTTTTAGTTTATGTTGGCAAATTCAACATTTGAAACAGAAGACAATATATTAGTACTTAAGCGCACAGCGCCACTGAGTTGATTAAAAGCCAAATAAAACCCAATCTAACACTTTACTTGACTCACTAAATAATATAGTCTTAACCTTCAAATCAGATGGCGGGCTACAATAGCATTCAGTTCTGAAGTGTTTTTTTCCCACATGTCAGTGGTCCATAAGTGTTTTTTTAAGCATTTAGTTTGATTTGATTTGATTTGATTTATTATTGCTATACAGACAAAGTATAATGTATATAGAGAAGGAAAGGAGACAGTGCAGAGTCAAATGTTCCAGTCATAGCTAGGGTGTAGAGAAAGATCAACTTAATGTGAGGTAAGTCCATTTAAAGTTCTGATGGCAGCAGGGAAGAAACTGTTTTTCAGTCGGTTGGTGCGTGTCCTCAGACTTTTGTATCTTTTTCCCGACGGAAGAAGGGGAAAGAGAGTATGTCCACGGTGCGTGGGGTCCTTGATTATGCTGGCTGCTTTTCTGAGGTATTGGGAAGTGTAGACAGTGTCAATGGATGGGAGGCTGCCTTGAGTGATGGACTGGGCTTCGTTCACGACACTTTGTAGTTCCTTGCGGTCTTGGACAGAGCAGGAGCCATACCAAGCTGTGATACAATCGGAAAGAATGCTTTCTATGGTTCATCTGTCGAAGTTTGTAGAATTGTTGCGGACGTGCCAAATTTTCTTAGTCTCCTGAGAAAGTAGAAGCGTTGGGGGGCTTTCTTAACTATAGTGTCGGCATGAGGGGGCCGGGAAAGGTTACTGGTGATGTGGACACCTAAAAACTTGGAGCTCGTGACCTTTTCTACTTTGCCCATGTTGATGTAGACAGGGGCATGTTCTCCTCTCCACTTCCTGAAGTCAATGACTATCTCCTTTGTTTTGTAGACATTGAGGGAGAGATTATTATCGTCCCACACAGTTCACCAGATTCTCTATCTCTTTCCTGTACTGTGTCTCGTCGTTGTTTGAAATCCAACCCACAACGGTGGTGTCATCAGCAAACTTAAAAATTGAGTTGGAGGGGAATTTGGCCACACAGTCAGAGGTGTATAAGGAGTATAGTAAGGGGCTGAAGACACAGCCTTGCGGAGCACCAGTGTTAAGGATGATTGTGGAGGTGGTGTTGTTGCCTCTCGTTCCTGACTGTAATCTGTGGGTTAGGAAGTCTAGGATCCAGTTGCAGAGGGAGACCACGAAGTTTGGAGTTGAATCTCGTAGGAATAATGGTGTTAAAGGCTGAGCTGTATGCTATGGTGGGGTGTCCCACTGCCACTCTGCATTCAGGCTGAGTGATAAAGGGAGGGAGGCCAGCGATCGGGGCTGGCCATCAGGGTGGGGCGGGGGGGTGGGGGGGGTCAGCCTGCTGGGGGGGTCGGGGATGCCAGGTCAGGGCTGCCGGTTGTGAGGAGGTGGGGGATGGGGGATCGGAGGAGTGGGGGCATGGGAGATTGAGGCTGCAAAGGGACGGGGTGTGAAGGCTGGGCCGGACACGGTCAGGGCGCCAGCGATCAGGACATGGGAGGGTGGAGGACTGGCGTTGCGGGGGTCACAGGGTTGGCTAGCAATTGAGCTGGCCACCAATCGGGAGGCCGGCAGTGTGGGAACGCTGCGCATGCGCCGATCTCCATGCTGACAGCTCAGCGTAAACGCAGTGGCCCGCTCAGCACTATGCTGCCAGCCTCTCCAGGGGGAATAGACCCTGCCCACTGAACTCTGGAGTGAATCACGCTGGTGCACTCTGCAGGGCACAGAGTGTGGGAGATTCATTTTGAAATTCCCGCTAAAAAACGCAGCGCGACTTACTCCAGTTTTCACGCAAATTCAACACTTAGAATTTTTTTGGGAGAATTTTGGCCCTATTGTCAGAAAGAGAACCAGTTTTAAGTTGACGCTCGCTTTTTTAAAGGTGAGTTAATAATAAAGAAAATGTTGTATTTAACAGGTGCTGGGTGATGTAGTTAATTTTCCTTCTTAAAAGGTACGTGGATAACTTTTAACAGATACAGGCAATGGTGCCCAGATCAACTTCTGCCCTTGAGCAACACAGTGGAAAGTAAAAATAAACTATACCGGATACGCAGTCACAAAATAAATTTTGAAATTGGTGTGACTAATTTATCTTAATAGTCAAGTGTAAAATGAGCATCAAAAATGCTCTTGTGGAACTGCCAGCTGTTGGAAGCTTTACCCTGTTGCAGATTCAGTTACTGTTGAAGCTGGGGAATGAATTAAAGATTCTTCTCCTCCGCACCACCCTCCTCTTCCCCAAGAAGAGGAATAAACAAAGGCCGGGGAGTCATTGATTGCTGAGATCGTTTCTGTTACTAATCAAGGTATTTAGCACTTTCAGTGTTCATGATACAATAACCCAAGACATTCAAAATATTCCAACCACATCCATCTGCCTAAAGTTCCATAAGTCGATAAGTTGGGGACGGCATGGTGAAACAATGGTTACCACTGCTGCCTCAGAGCGCCAAGGACCCAGATTCAATTCCCGGCTTGGGTCACTGTCTATGCAGGGTCTGCATGTTCTCCCCATGTCTGCGTCGGTTTCCTCCGGGTACTCCGGTTTCCTCCCACACTCCAAAGATGTGCAGGTTAGGTTGACTGGCCATGCTAAATTGCCCCTTAGTGTTCAGGGGGGTTAGCGGGATAAATACGTGGGGTTATGGGGATGGGTCTGGGTGGGATAGTTGTCAGTGCAGGCCTGATGGGCCAAATGGCTTCCTTCTGCCCTGTAGGGAATCTATGAAGTGGAGGTGCCAGCGTTGGACTGGGGTAAACACCGTAAGAAGTTTCATAACACCAGGTTAAAGTCCAACAGGTATATTTGGTAGCACAAGCTTTCGGAGTGACACTTCGAAAGCTTGTGCTACCAAATAAACCTGTTGGACTTTAACCTGGTGTTATGAGACTTCTTACTGGGGATCAGAGATCCATGCAAACCAGGACTAGCTCAACTGAATAACCTAATATTTTCCATTTTCGGTTTACATTGGCAAATATAACCTTTGAAACGGAAGACAATATAAACAAGATGCAAATTTATCTCAGCAGAAACTGTACAATCCCACACTGTGCTAATCATCTAGTGTTTCTCCACAACCTCAGCTATTTAAAGTTATCTTTCCTATTCACAGTACCTGAGCATCGGTCAGTGGTTAATCAGTCTGCAAGTGAAACACGTCATCTCAATTTCCCCAGGGAAGCAGACAAAGGTTAATTTTATAAAACCCTGGTTGCTAAGACTCCCGAAACACATCAAATGCATTAATATTCAAGCTCCTGTTGCTGTGAAAATAGTCAACGTCACGGGAGTTCAAAGGCACCATTTTATTTCTACCACCGTCAGAGCTGTTGCCACATTCCAGTTTTCCTGAACCACCCAGGAGTGCCGCCAGGGATGTCATCGGGGACTGGACGTTTTGTAGTTTTTTTTTAAAAAATTGTAAGCCTGCAATATTGAAAGGGTCGTAAATGCGCTCCAAAAATAAACCACAAAAATACTGCAACCTCGGGACGCTTGATGAAGTCTCATAAACATAAAGTTAACTAAGGCATAAAGTCATAAGAATATCCTGCTCAGTTTTTTTTTACAGAAAATGGCACTTTTATACGGGCCGTAGTGTTGAGCAGACGGTTTCTCAACTTACATATCATGCTGTAACATTGTTCTTTTGTTGACGGTGAAATATTTTAAACTTACTACATCATGCATGGATCAAATAAAATGTAAAATGATCACTTTGAATGCTAAATTTCCTCGCAGCTTGTAGCAAGGAAAAGTGTCCGATTGTGTATTTTACTCAATCATGGTATGTTACACAGAATATTATACATTTGAGTGAATGATAGATGTGGATCATGTTAAGGTGCACGAGGAAATGTTCCCCCAGCAGACAGTGGTTAGCACTGCTGACTCACAGCCCCAGGGACCCAGCTTCGGTTCCCAGCTTGGGTCACTGTCTGTGCAGAGTCTGCATATTCTCCTCGTGTCTGTGTGAGTTTCCTCCGGGTGCTCCGGTTTCCTCCCACAGTCCAAATATGTGTGGGTTAGCACATGTTAAATTGCCCCTCAGCGTCAGGGGGGACTAGCTAGGGTAAATGCATGGGGTTATGGGGAGAGGGCCTGGGTGGGATTGTGGTCGGTGCAGACTCGATGGGTTGAATGGCCTCCTTCTGCACTGTAGGATTCTATGATTATCTGGTTAGGTGCAGTGGCCATGCTAAATTCTCCCTCAGTGTACCCGAACAGGCGCCGGAGTGTGGCGACTGGGGGATCTTCACAGTAACTTAATTGCAGTGTTAATGTAAGCCTATTTGTGACATTAATAAATAAGCTTTAAAACAGAAAGCAGGCATGAAGTGTCAAAATAAAACACAAGAAGGCTGAACAAGAAGGCTGTTGGCAATGTATAACAAAGATTGCATGACGTCAGGCAACTAGGGTTGGGCAATAAATGCCGGCCAGCCAGCGACGCCCATGTCTCACGAACGAATTTTTAAAAAGAACATCATCACAATAAAGTCCTGAAGTCAGATACATCAAACTGAAGAATAATTTGCAAGAATGGCAAATGCAGTTAGTTTTTGTTTTAGTTCAAACGGTTACAGCTGCTACGTGGTAACCCGTGTCTGAAAGCATGTTTACCCACTCCATACAGTGTTAATCTCAGGCCCTTTTACAAAAAGGAACTTACAGCAGTCATTGTATTTCTAAATCACTGTGAGAAGGGAGATCCCTCGTTGCGGAATTGGGAAATCATTGCAGAGTTGAAATGAACCCAAGTGGAAAGTGATATTTCTGGTCTTAAGAGTATCAATGGTTTACAGAGCAATTATTCTGTTACAGTAGCTTCCCAATAGATGGTCTTATTTCATTTTAAAATTTGTAAAACTCTCACATCTAATCCCATGACCGATTGGTTAAGAATTGGCAATGGTTACGAGAAAAAAAATATTATTTTAGATTACTATCACATTTCACTTCAGACATTAAGGGACCATCTCTTGCACCTCCTTACTTCACTTCAGCACCTCCAGAGATCCCAATCTTGGCCCATTTTCTTCCTGATTCTGCACGCTGACCCCTTGGTAAGTGCAGCTTACATCAACTACACGCCTCAATGTTCAGTCATTTGAAAGCTGAAATGTTCAGGTATTGGTTTTAAAACATAATTCCCAAACATATTTTTTTTGAAAAAGCAAATGTGACTAAAAGCATAGCAGAACGGCACGGTGGCACAGTGATTAGCACTGCTGACTCACAGCGCCAGGGATCCAGGTTTGATTCTGGCCTCGGGTGGCTGTCTGCGTGGAGTTTGCACGTTCTCCCCGTGTGTGCATGGGTTTCCTTCGGGTGCTCCGGTTTCCTCCCACACTCCAAAGATGTGCGAGTTAGGTTGATTGGCCATGCTAAATTGCCCCTTAATGTCAGGGGGATTAGCAGGGTAAAGATGTGGTGTTGTTGGGATAGGGCCTGGGGTGGGATTGTTGTTGGTGCAGACTCAATGGGCCAAATAGCCTCCTTCTGCACTGTAGTGTTTCTATGATTACTGATGATCATGAAACCATTGTTGATTGTCGGAAAAAAACATCCAGTTCATTAAGATCCTTTCGGGAAGGAAGTTTGCCATCCTCACCTGGTCTGGCCGACACGTGACTCCAGGGCCACAGCAATGTGTTGTCTCTCAACTGCCTTTGAAATAGTTTTGCAACCCACTCAGTTCAAGGGCAACTAGGGATGGGCAATAAATGCTGGCCCAGCCAGCAATACCCATGTCCCACGAATGGATAAGAATAAATCATCAGTACGATCATCTGCCTCCATACCCACCATTACAGAAAGCCTCAGGCACGTCACTGATTTCTCATTTATCAATGCTCTCCAGCCATTTGAGCTACGCCTCACACAATCTAACTCATTCAGATTTCTAATGCCCATATCCAGTACTTATATAAAGTCGCACTCACTAATTGTGAAGTCCTTGCTGTCTCTCAACAGCTTCTTCTCCTCAGCACATGAAACTCAAAATCCTTGTTGCCAAATCCTTCCATGGCTTTTCTCCACCTTCCATCCAAAGGTCATGCAGCCCAACATCTCTACTGAATAGGGGCAGCTATGCAATTACTCTGTTCCACCACCTTCAATAGATCTAGATCACAGCCTTGCATTAAGTTCTTAAGGCCTCGATAGGTCTCTCTCCCAACTTCCTCAAAACAAAAACCCCCTTGAACTTAGTCTTTGGCCAATTCTTTTAAACATTCCCAGTTCCCTCACAATGGTCAATCTACATTGTATCATGGGGCATTTTGTTACCATAAATCATAGAATCATCGAATCCTTGCAATGCTGAAGAAGGCCATTTGGCCCATCGAGCCTGCACCATCAACAAACCTACTCAGGCTCTATCCACGTAATGCCAGGTATTTACCCTGCTAGTCCCCCTGACACTAGCATGGCAATGAACCTAACTCACACCTTTGGAGTGTGGGAGGAAACTGGAGCTCCCGGAGGAAACCCACTCAGACATGGGGAATTATCATAGAATCCCTACAGTGCAGAAAGAGGCCATTCAGCCCATCAAGCCTGCACTGACAACAATTCCACCCAAATCCTATCCCTGTCACTCCACATATTTACCCTGTGAATCCCCCTGACACTAAGTGGCAATTTAGCATGGTCAATCGACCTAACCCGCACATTTCTGGAGTGTGGGAGAAACCGGAGCACCCGACGGAAACCCACCCAGACACGGGGAAGAATGTGCAAACTCCACACTGTCACCCGAGGCCGGAATGGAACCCAGGTTCCTGGCGCTGTGAGGCAGCAGTGGTAACAACTATGCCACAATGCCGCCAGTAGAAGGGAAAATTTTAACTTGTACCCCCCGTGTTGTATATCTGTAAAAACAGAAACTGTTAATGACCTTTTCCATAATAAAACTGACAAATAATATTCTCGTTAGATGAGCAGAACCTGAAACCAGCATGCCTCGCTCCTTCCATACCCAATCTTGGTCAAGAGCATATTTTGCTTGGAATGAAGAGCTGAGGTCAGGGAAAGACTTGCTTTGTGCACTCATTCCATGAGCTCTTGGAAATTTCCCAAACTACATTCGGCCAGAGCACAACCTCAATTAACCCGAAGCAGCCAGCTTCAGTAACGTTTATTTCTTTTAGCATAGTTTGTGTCGATTTTGGCCATCTCCTTAAATGGGGAAAAAAGTCCCAAAAAATATGAACACGTAATTAGTAAACCAACATGTCTCGTTAAATATGACAAATTGATCTTATGGCTTCAGGCAAATAAAATATAGGACTCTGAGGTACTAAAGGACAGAAAAACTGGCTGATTACAAAACACTAGGGCTGGAATTCTCCGGCCCTTCATGGCCCGCCGCCAGCGAGAATGGAGAATTTGGCGCTCAGCCAAATCTCTGTTCCCTGCAGCCAGACCGGAGAATCCCAGCCACGGGGGCGTTGTTGGAGAATCCAGCCCCAATGTAACAAACGTTGCTGCTGATATTAAACAGTGACAGAAGCGATGACACAAATATTGCCTTTTCCTTCTGAAACGTGTCCAAAAGCAAAAGGCGACAATGTGAAGAAAAGAGAAACGGCGTTGCCACTGGCCAACGACAAATCAAATATTTATTTATTTAAAATACTGGAGATCGGGAATCGCTGGGGAGATTAGAATGGCCATATTCATTAACACAAATAAAACGTTATATGTCTGAGGACCACATCAAGATGAAGAAAACGGAAAGGGCATTGCCATAAGAAACTGGCCATAAGCAAATCAAATATTGATGGGCTGCATTTAAAATAGTGGAGATCCAGAATTGATAGCTAGATTAGAATGGCCATATACATTAGCACAAATAAAAAGATATATTGCCATTAATTGTTAACCACTGAATGGTTAGCAATTAATGGCATTTTTTAATAATGCAACTATAATGTAATCTTAGAAATAAGTCTAGGCAACTGCGCCATACATTAATGGTCTTTTAGCTGTTAAATCCCTGCCTCAGCATATTTGCTATCCTGGAAAACTAGTGAATATTGGCCCATAGGGTCAAAAGTCTGACCCATAGCAACAATAGACCTGAATAGACGTCTTATAACACTTGAGAGCATGACTTCAACTATGAATGGCAGTGTGACACAGCTTGCCATAACTTAAGCCACAGTTATACTCAACACCCGATCACTTTTATTGCAGGGGAAAAGTACGAAAACGCGGTTTTTGGCAATGATGCAATTAGAAATTATGGGGAACGCATGTACTGACACACAACATGTATTTTCTAGTAGGCCTCGTCCCTCAGGTACATGAATTGGCAAAAAAAAAATGAAATTAATTCTTCTATATCATTGCGGAGCTCCTGGTAATTTTGCCTTTCAACCCCATTTTCCTTTCCCAGCAAGGGTCAAAGATATTCAAAACATAAAAATAAAATCAGCTGCAGAAACCTTCCAGGGTCCAGTTTCTCCTCTCGTGAATCTAATCCCTGCTACATCATATTAAATTTGCGAACTAAAACCTACAATAATTCTAACCAGCAGTGCATTCGACATTCACAGACAGCATCGGTTCATTGAAATTAAACGGGTTATCACCCAAGTTAAAATAGCAGACAGAGGAATGTTATATGAAAATATAAAAGTGTTTGTTCACTATTATTGCCAACAGGATTTTTAAGCTCATATTGCTCTTTTAAACATATCAAGAAAGATTGTTTTTATTGCTGAAAATAAAATCCATTGCACATTGAAATTGCTCAGACAAAAATATCGCGACATAAACTCTTGTTTCCTTCTCTATGAACGGTATGCTTTGTCTGCATAGTGCGCAAGAAACAATACTTTTCACTGTATACGAATACATGTGACAATAATAAATCAAATCAAATCAAAGGAGGATGGTAAAAGCACATTAAAAAAAAGATGGTTCCAGAGGAGGTGTCACTGGTTAACACAGAATGTGACCCCATCTTTTGTGTCTTTACTTATCCCATTAGCACCAACTTTGCCTTGTTCCATCATGCCTTTTGGCATTTCAACACATCTTCTCTCCACCCTATCACAGTTAAGCAGAAGTGGTGGCGTAGTGGTATTGGCACTGCATTAGTGATCCAGAAGCCTGTGGTGATCACTGGGGACCAAGGTTCAAATCCCTCCACGGCAGGTGATGAAATTTGAATTCAACACAAAATTCTGGAATTAAAAAGTGATGACTATGAAACCATTGTTAAAAACTGCTAACCATTTGATAGAAGAACTTCATAGAAACCCTACAGTACAGAAAGAGGCCATTCGGCTCATCGAGTCTGCACCGACCACAATCCTACCCAGGCCCTACCCCCATATCCCTACATATTTTACCCGCTAATCTCTCTAATCTACGCATCCCAGGACACTAAGGGGCAATTTTTTTAGCATGGCCAATCAACCTAACCCGCACATCTTTGGACTGTGGGAGGAAACCGGAGCACCCGGAGGAAACCCACGCAGACACGAGGAGAATGTGCAAACTCCACACATACAGTGACCCAAGCCGGGAATCGAACCCAGGTCCCTGAAGCTCTGAAGCAGCAATGCTAACCACTGTGTTACTGTGCCACCCATTTGGATGGGATTGTGATCAGTGCTGACTTGATGGGCTGAATGGCTTCCTTCTGCACACTAGAGATTTGATGGAAAACCCATCTGGTTCACTAATGTCCTTTATAGAGGTGGCACAGTGACATTTATTTCTTTTTAACATAGTTTGTGTTGATTTTGGCCACTTCCTTAAATGGTAAAAAAAGTCCAAAAAAATATGAACACGTAATGAGTGAACCAACACACCTCATTCAATATGATGACGCATTGATCTAATAGCTTCAGGCAAATAAAATGTAGAACTCCGGGTTACTAAAGGGCTGATTACAAAACACTAGGACTGCTGCCTCACAGTTCCAGGGACCTCGGTTTGATTCCCGGCTCGGGTCACTGTCTGTGTGGAGTTTGCATGTTCTCCCCGTGTCTGTGTGGGTTTCTTCCGGGTGCTCCGGTTTCCTCCCACAGTCCAAAGTTGTGCAGGTTAGGTGGATTGGCCATGCTAACTTGCCTATTAGTGTCAGGGGACTAGCTAGGTAAACATGTGGGGTTACGGGGATAGGGCCTGGGTGGGATTGTTGTCGGTACAGGCTCAATGGGCTGAAGGGCCTCCTTCTGCACTATAGGGATCCTATCATTCTCTGATAATATGATTGTTCATTCTTTCCACCAAGCATTCTTGGACTCCCCGATCTGTCAGGATATGAGGTTTCTGGTGGAGTGGGCTCTGAATGAACTCTCCCGGCCAGCATGACATTGTGGGACCCTCCCCTTCCAATTTTTTCCTTAGTATTTAAAAATACGATGGTATCCCCGTCATGCTGGCAGAGCAAGTTCATTCGGATCCCACTCCACCAGCAACCTCACAGCCTAACAGATCGGGGCGTCATTTCTAAAGGGTGCCTCATCTGAAAAAATAAAAATAAAAGCAGACACACACCACAGAACCCAACAACCATGGACATGAGGTTCCCCCTAGGGAACTCCCTCACCCAATCCCCTTTCAGATATGGAAATTTCCCCCCCCGCTCCACTGGGGAACCCTCTCAACACCGAACCTCTCAAACAGAAGCCCCCTGGCAATGCCAAAGCACTGCCTCCTGACACTGCCCCCAAGAAGGGTTGGAGGGTGTCCTTGAACCGTTTCATCTGCCCTCCTGGGGCTTGACTGCCATGTGGAAGCTCTGACTAGAACGCTGGGTTTGTGAGTCTCGTGCCAGGCATGCGTACAATGTGGCCCACCCAGCGGAGCTGATGGAGCATGGTCAATGCTTCAATGCTGGGGATGTCGGACTGAACGATAACGCCGACTTTGGTGCACCTATCCAGGCGGCACTGCCAGGGGGAACTGCCAGGGCACCTCCGGGGCATAACCCTCTCCGCACTGAGGACTGTACTTACCTGTGCGCTCCCGGTGGGTTGCGTTCACCAGGTCCCCGTTTGTCAAGACCCGTTGTAAATCCCTCCACTGTGCTGTCACATCAGTGGGTGGGGAAATTCCCTACCTGGGGATTATACAGCTGGGAAGCCCTTTAAGTGGATGCTAATGGGGTTCCTAACCTTTCAAGGTGGGAACCCCATTACGTTATGGGTGAGTGGCAGGGGGGGGAATATTCTCAACAGGAAATCCCACTGGTGTAAAAGCCATTTTGCGACTCCAATTGGATTTCCCACCCGCTCCACCATTCCCGCCCACTGAAAATAGGGACAGAACCCCCTCCCACCTCACCCTTCCCAGTAACCCTGTTTCCCTCTCCAGGTGCTGCCTGACCTGCATTTCACTTTCGCAATTTCTGCTTTTTATTTCCAGCAACCTCAGTCTTTTGCTTTTGTTGCACAAAAAGACAATTTGTACGAACGGATGCAAAGATCTGAATGTGTTCTCTCAGGCTGAACGGATTGACTGTTTCCAGTGTATTATGTTTTCACTGTTCGGTAATGCCATTCCTCACAATTCTCCAGAGACACTGACGGCTTTAGCATTGCTAATACGGCCTTTCCCCCTCATTGACGTACGGTAATAAAAGAACCTGCACTGGATGCGCAGAAAGAAATCGAAAACCATTTTCAAAGTCACAGACATAACTACCAATCTATCCAAAAACAGCCAAGTAAGCTGCATCGCACATCTCATTAGTACAGTGTGGTGAATTCTTAAATCTCATTTTTCAATTTTAACTACAACTTATCAACACGCGAAGTCCATTCACTACCTTATTTTCAAGCAATTCAGTTAAAGCTGTAGCAGGAATGGCCAAACAATGCCAATGAATGCATTGATACCAGGAACATCCTCCCATCTCACATAAGAAAAACAGTCTGGCATAACATGGAAAACTCCTTCAAGGAAATTGAAAGGTTTTCTTTCAAGTTGCCTTTTAGCTGTATGTTTTTTATAACCTCTTTGAGGATGTGTCTGAGATTCTTTGAGGGTTTGGAGGTTAGAAGTTCAGGAGCTGGTTCCCCCCTCAGAGACCAAAACTAGGGTTTGTAATCTCAGGATAAGAGATCAACCCATTTCTTCTCCTTCGGCAGTCCCTCAGAGTTGAGGGATGATTGGTTTCCACACTAAAAATTAGCTCTCAGGTGACGGAGACAGTAGGTCGTACACCGGACTCTGGCGACAGAGGCCAGCGTGCGACCTACTTGCCGGACCTTTACCGGCATGCCCACCCCGGAGGCTTGCAGAACGGCATTCTCCATTGACCTCGGGCGGGATCTTACGAGCCCCGGGCGGGCAAGGAAATTTCAGTAACTGTCTCCGTCACAGGTGAGGCAGATGATGGTTGGAGGAGTGGGTGGGTGGGGTGGTGCCATGCCCTTCTTTCCCTTGGCGATGAAACACGAGCTGCTCAGTTCCTTCTCAGATGTTGGTGGGAATACTGCATCTTTTCATGATGGCTTTGAGGGTGTCCTTAAAGCAATTCCTCTTACCCCCTGGGGCTTGCTTATCATGTCGATGCTCTGAGTGGAGTGTTTATTTTGGGAGTCTTGTGTCAGGCATGCAGAATATTTGGCCCACCCAGCAGAGCAGATCAAGCATGGATCTTGCAGAGGCAGCGCTGGCGGTACTTCTCCAGATGCATACCATTGTACATAATCCAGATCTCTGAGCCATACAAGAGGATGGTTACTACTCTGTAGACCGGGTCTTAGGTCCTTGTCATCAAACACTCTCTTCCTCAGGTAACTGAAGGCTGTACTGGCACAGTGAGGGCAATGTAGAACCTAGGACTCAGATGTGGGATATTTCTTCATTCGGAGGGTTGAGAAGCTTTGGAATTCTCAACTGCACAAGGTCAAGAATGCCAAAAACAGTGAACACAATCAAGACAAAGATAAATAGATCTTTGAACACTAAGGACATCAACTGACATTGGAGACAGGCAGGAAGCTGAGGTAAAAGATCAACCACACTCTTACTTAATGGCAAAACAGGCTTAAGAGGCCATATGGTCCACTCCTGCTTTCAGATCTTATGCTGAGGACAAAAGCTAAGCATTCTATCACAGCACCATGTAGAAACTAACAGTGCATGTTAAATATCTTGCTTCATATGCAGCCAACAGAGGTAGAAGATAACAGTTATTCAGATTAGTCAAGCATCTCTTTTCTTGCCCTGAGTCAACCAGATTGGATGATGTTGGTAAGTTCCAATCCAGTGAAGAAATCGTCAATCATATACAATCCCTACAGTGCAGGAGACCATTTGGCCCATTGAGCCTGCACAGACAACAAGCCCACCCAGGCCCTATCCCCGTAACCCTAATTATTTACACTACTAACCCTCCTGACACTAGGGGGGCAATTCAACATGGTCAATCAACCTAACCCACAACATCTTTGGACAGTGGGAGGAAACCGGAACAGCCAGAGGAAACCCCCGCAGGCAGAGGGAGAACATGCAAATTCCACACAGTCGCCCAAGGCCTGAATCGAACCCGGGTCCTTGGCCCTGTGAGACTGCAGTGCTAACCACTGTGCCACTATGCTGCCCTCTCTTCATGAAAGAGAATTAACTTATGCGTTGAAACAGTGACGGTCAGCTTAAAATCTTAACAATTGGCTCGTATACCTCACAAAGTAAAACTGTTGAAAGGTTGAACATTTGTCTGGCTCCTAATGCCATGTTGTTGAGACATGTAAATTTAATTTTTCGTGTAATTTTTCATGTAAACGGTGGCACAATGGTTAGCACTGCTGCCTCACAGCACCAGGTTCGATTCCGGCCTTAGTCACTGTATGGAGTTTCAAAATTCTCCCGTGTCTGCGTGGGTTTCCTCCCGCAGTCCAAAGATGCATTGGCCATGCTAAAATTGACCCTAGGGTCGGGGGATTGGTTAGCAAGGTATGTGAGGGTTATGGGAATAGGGCCTGTGTGGGATTGTGGTCGGTGCATACTTGATGGGCCGAATGGCCTCCTTCTGAACTGTAGGGACTCTATGATTCTATGAAATAAAACAAGGGAATACATACAGGACAGGTCGTTCTATATCCATAAATGGCAATATGGCCACAGCTAAGGAAAAGGAGATTGTTTAATCATAGGAGGACAGGCAAGAGGTTAGCTGTACTTCCCATCAAATTACAAGCTGAATATCTTTCAGAACCACTTGGCTGCTGACCAGTGGGCCGATCCATTTAAAATCTAATGTGGTTGACCTTCAGCTGAACCCATGAACAATCACATGATAACAGTAATAGTCACTTGCCAATAACCAAAAGATTACTCATGGTTGTTTGTCGCTGGAAGCTTGACAGTCACACCATCAGGTGGGGAAGCAATTTATCTTGTTTCTGCCTGGGACGATACCTGAAGCCCATTGCAGCTGTGCCATAAATAATCAAAATTAGTTGGAAGTAGATTATTTTCTGAAATACAAAGCCTACATTTACTGTGAAAATCCTCTGAGCATCCTAACAATCATGGCACCTTTCCTGATTGCTGCCACCTGTCCTGTGACTATCAAGTGAGTGTTACCAATTGGGAATTAGGACGAAAATCCATCACACCAGATCATGGGCCATTTTATGCATCACCTGCACTTCTGTTGGGGAACTTCTGGTTGCAGGAAACTCCCATCTGAAACAGGCAGGACTTCATTTTAATTTTGCAGCAAGGGCTCTGATGAGACTAGATAGATACCCATGCCTTATCTGATGCAAAACATTGAGTCATTTACCAGCTAACTTAAAATTTGCATCCAGAATTGCCAGGTATTGGGTTGCACATGTAAGTTAATTTGAGGTCAGTGAGTAAATACATTTTGGTGCCAGTTGTCAACACAGGTTCTTGCTTTTTCATTTTTGTCTTTGTAGTAACTGTTGTGATCCGATCTTGCTGCTCCTCCACCAACTGAAATAGTGCCAAAATGATTTTAATTCTTAAAATCTCCTGCATCTCTTCTTCTTGGAAGAACACCAAAGGGATTCTGCATCCTCCCTTTTCTTCTGTAAGTTCTCCCACACCAGAGGCCAGCATATTCTCAATTCACTGCAAACAACATGGCCTTCTGTGATTTGAATTACAATAGAGGTTGTGTCAGCATTGTGTGAATGAATGGCCCTGAAGTTGGCCCAAATGCCCCAGAAGCACATCACCAGAAGGGACTGTCAAGATTACCAACCTTTCTTAACTTTCATGGTTTCATTTGTTTTCCAGGCTAACATTTAAGGCTTAAACAACATAAGACAAAGAGCCATCCAGAGGTGTATAAATCACCAATGCCATCAATCAGCCAATTTCATCTCCTTCCCCATAAATAATTATAACTAGAATGACACCGGTGCAATTTTATAAAGGGGAATTTCAAACATCTCAGGATGTCAGGATCCCAAAGATGTGCAGGTTGGGCTGGTTGGCTGTGCTAAATTGCCCCTTAGTGTCAGGGAGATTAGCAGAGTAAATACATGGGTTATGGGGATAAGGCCTGGGTGGGATTACTGTCAGTCCAGGCTCAAAGGCCCGCATGACCTCTTTCTGCACTGCAGGGATTCTATGATTCTATTCTATGATTATGAATGCGCCAATGCGGCCCCATGTCTTCCCCCACACACCTCTATCTATGTGAATAGGAAACAACTCCATGATTTGCACAGACAATCCATCTGCAGCCATCCACAGCATATTATCTAACTCAATGTTAACTCCTCAGGCAGTGGCTACAATGTCTTTATTTTAAGACAGACCAGGACGGCATGGTTCAGGCAGCGTCAAGCCAATCAAGGCTCTTGTTCGTGACACATCTAGATATCCCACAACATCAGGTATGCTGGTGAACACAGGCACAACGAAGGACACGGATCTACTCAAATAATCACAGAGCATCTTTCTGCATGTTGAAGCATTGCTTCAGCTGCTTGACAAGATCTAGGTGAATCTTGCAATGCAGCCTGGCCAAGGATATGAGGATTTTGGTAATGGTCTGAACATCCATGGGAAAAGATTCAGCTGCCCTTCAGGCCTGCAGCCTGGGTAAGAGCAGGAATGGATAGGCACAATATAGAAGGTTGTAGGTAGAACACAGAACACCACAAGTAACAATTATCACCACTGATGTTAAACAATGACAGAAGTGATATGACACAATTATTGCCTTCTCCTTCTGAAATGCATTCAAAAGCTAACCATCGTAAGATGAATAATAGGGAAATATTGCCAGAAAATATTTGCCAAAACAATTACTGATGATTTAAAATTATTGAGCAGCAGAATTGTTAAGTTTAAGTTTACTTATTAGTGTCACAAGTAGGCTTACATTAACACTGCAATGAAGTTACTGTGAAAATCTCCTAGTTGCCACATTTCGGTGCCTGTTTGGGTACAGTGAGGGGCAATTTAACATGGCCAATGCACCCAATTGTTGGGGAGGTTGGAACGGTCAGATTGATTAACACAAATAAAAAGACACTTTGATAAAATTAATATGATGCAATATTAGGAGTGGTTGAGGCAACAGCCCTGTATGGGTGGGATTTTATAGCCTTGATCGAGCCAGACCAGAAATTCGCGCCCGAGGTCAACGGACACTTCCGTTGTCCGCCCCTCGCCCGCTCCGATTCCATGGCGGGTGGGGCGGTAGAATTCCGACGTATATGTATTTCAGTTACCAGTCTTTCCTTTTAGCCTTCAAATCCCTGCCTCAGTATATTTGCCATCTGGAAAACAAATGAATGCTCATCCATGGGGTTTCAGAAGTGCAACAACATTTTGAATAGATGCCTTATAACACATGAGAACATGTCCTAGACGACAAATATTGGACGGCATGGCTTGCCATAACTTAAGCCACAGTTAAACTCAACACTTGATCATTTTTATTGAAGGAGAGCTGTACAAAACCTGCAGTTTCCAACAGGGTTGGATTTAGAAATTACGGGAATCTAAGTAGCTAAGGCACAAGGTTGACTTTCTAGCTAGCCGGGGAGATGTTGGTTACTTCTGATATTTGCATTCTTTGCCAATTGATTTTATTCATTTTCTACCACTTTGGAGCTTACAGTAATTTGGCCTTTCGAGCCAAAAATATTGTTTTTCCTGGAAGGGTCACTGATACTTAAAATATGAAAACAAAAGCAGTTTCAGAAACTACACAGGGTCCCGTTTCTTCTCTTGTGAATCTATTCCCAGATGTGGGGATGGGAGTGAGGGCAGTTCTACCTCTGTTGTCTTTGGAGTTGAGACATGTTCCATGGTAGACTGCAGTGTTACAGAGCTATTGTATAAAGGATAAGAACATGCAATGGTTGTAGTTGCAGCATCACGCCAATTAGATTCACCCAATGACTTTATCCACACTTGATGCTCAGAAGTTAAAGGAATATAAGAGACAGGAAATAGGCCATAATGCCCCTCGCTTGCTCTGCCATCCAATAAGATCAATGGTGATCTGAAACCTCAACTCCTCCTTACCGCCTAAGCCCCATATCCATTGTTTCCTTCTGAATCTCAAAATCTATCAATCTCAGCCTTGAATGGAATAGAAAGGGCAGTAGCAATGTGGATATAAAATTGTCTGAATAATAGGAAGCAGAGAGGAATGGTCAATGGATATTTTGCAGGCTGGAGGAAGGTTTGTAGTGGTGTTCCCCAGGGGTTGATATTGGGACATTTACTTTTCCTGATGTAGGTCTGTATCTAGATCTTGGTGTGCAGGGGACAATTTCAAAATGTGTGGATGACACAAAACTTGGATGTAATATAAACTGTGAAGAGGACAGTGTAGAACTTCCAAAGGAATATAAGAGACAGGAAATAGATGGAATGGGCAGATAGGTAGGTGGCAGATGAAGTTAAATGTGGAGAAGTGAGAGATGATATTTTGGGAGGAAGAACGTGGAGAGGCAATACAAAATAAGGGATAACAATTTTTAAAGGGGTGAAGGAGCAGAGAGTTCTGGGTGTATATGCGCATAGATCATTGAAGGTGGCAGGATAGGTAGAGAGCATGATTAATAAAGCATATAGTATTCTGGGTATTATTAATAGGGGAATAGAGTACAAGAGCAAGGAGGTTATGCTGAATTTATACATGACACTACATAGACCTCAGCTGGAATATTGTGTACAGTTCTGGGCACCACACTATAGGAAGGATGTGAATGCATTGGAGGGCGTGCAGAAGAGGTTTACAAGAATAGTTCCAGGTATGAGAAATTTCAATTATGAGGATAAATTGAAGACATCGTTCACTTTGGAAACAAGAAGGCGAAGAGGATATTTGACAGAGATGTTCAAAGTCATGAGGGGTTGGACAGGGTAGATAGGGAGAAACTGTTCCCACTTGTAAAAGGAAAATGAATGAGAGGGCACAAATTTGAAGTGATTTGCAAAAACCGCAAATGTGATGTGAGAAAAAAACTTCACACTGAGTGGTTCAGGTCTGCAAGTGTGGTGGAGGCAGTTTAAATCGAGGCATTCAAGAAGACATTAGATGATTACTTTATTCAAAACAACGTGCAGGGGTGCGGGAAAAGATGGGGGAATGATATTAAGTCATGATGTTTATTTGGAGAGTCAGTGTCGACATGATGAGCCAAATGGCCTCTTTCTGTGCCATAACAATTCTGCAAATATACTCAATGACTGAGTATCCACAACCCACATTGTTTTAAAAATAGATTCCATAAGGTCCAGCTCCCCAGACTCATCAGGTAAAGCAGGTCCCTAACTAACCCTTTGGGCAGCGCGCTTCTGTTCCTCCACTACTCACTTACATTACAGATTTCATCTTGCTCATTCCTCTGTAGTTCATTTATTGACACAGATGTATCTGAGCTGGTGCTGACTGGGAATAAATTGAGTGGCAACGCATTAAAGCCTGGCTTTGCTTTGTATTGCACATTGAGAAACTAAGAGGAAGGCAGGTTGCGATAATGACTTTCGAAGCAGCTGACATTTATAATGTTCAGCAGAAGTGCCATGCTTAAAGCCTTCAGTGCATGGCATTGCTGTTGAGTTAGGACAACAGAAGGAGATGCAGCAGAAATACAAGAAGAAATGTCAGCGAATGGCACTCCTACTTTATAGCCTCCTTCCCAATGATTTATAGCCCCTCACAGGGTTAGAAGTTGAAAGTTAGAATGTCTTCCTCCAATCAACATTCCATCTTTGTTGTGAAAAAGAACAAAACAAGTTTCAATCATCAAGATGATATAACATAATAGACAAGTGCTAACATACAGCCTTTGGAGGGTGTGGTATGTACTTACAACATTTAACTACATTCAATGGAATGATTCCTGAGGGCAGAAACCAGGCAAAGATTCAATAAAGACTTGAATGCTACCAGAACTGAGAGGTTATAGCTATTAGGAAACATTGAACAAGCTAGGGTTCATTCCCCCTAGAAAGGGAAGACCAAGTGATAGCAGTTTGGTAGGATGGATATAGAGAAGAGATTTCCAATTGAAGGGAAGGCCAGAACTTGGGGCTATAAGCACAAGATGGTCATTAATAAATCTAATAGGGAATTCACACAAAAGTTTTTTTTAAATCTTGTGTGGTTAGAATGTGGAACTTGCTACCACAGGGAATAATTGTGGCAAAAGAGCTTTAATACACTCAAGGGGAAGCTAAGTAAGCATATGAAGATGAAAGGAATAGAAGCATATGGTGACGAGGTTAAATGAAGAGGGGTGGGGAGAAGCCTGTGTGAAGCATGACCACTGGCATGGACCCAATGGGAAAAATGGCCTGACTCGGTGCTGTAGATAATTATCTTCAATTTTTTTTTTGTGGAATGTGGGCGTTACTGGCAAGGCCAGCATTTGTTGCCTATCCCTATTGTGTGGTTACGAAACCATTTCAGAGGGCAGAGAAGAGTCAACCACATCACTGTGGGACTGGAGTCACATGTAGGTCAGACTAGATACGGGTGGCTGGTTTCCTTTTCTAAAGGATATTAGCGAACCAGGTGGGTTTTAACAATGTTATTGAGGTGAGCTTTTCAATTCTGGGCTTTTTAAATTAAGTAATTGAATTTAAATTTCACCAGCTGTCACAAGAGTTGAACCCACCCCGAGCATGAGCCTCTGGATTACGAGTCCAGAAGCATTATCATTTATAAAGAAAGGGACACGTCTAGGTGGAATCTGGGAGTGGCAGCATGTAGGACATTTGTAGCCAGGGTCAAAATGATCTAAGGATCATCTGAGAAGCTGGTAATTGTAAGTGAAAGTTACTGGTCTACTTGCCTGTTTTGGCTGATCCGCTACATTCATAAAATCATACAGTGCAGAAGAGGACCTTCAGCCCGTCAAGTCCGCACAGACAGGTGAGAAACACTTGAACTCCCACCTAATCCCATCTGCCAGCTCTTGGCCCATAGCCCTGAATGCTACGATGTACCAAGTGCTCATCCAGGTACTTTTCAAAGGATGTGAGGTAACCCGCCTCTACCACCCTCCCAGGCAGCGCATTCCAGACCGTCACCACCCTCTGGATAAAAAAGCTTTTCTTCACATCCCCCTGAAACCTCTTGCCCCTCACCTTGAACTTTTGTCCCCCTGTGACTGACCCTTCAACTGAGGGGAACAGCTGTTCCTTCTCCACTCTGTCCATGTCCCTCATAATCTTGTAGACATAAAATTTCTGTAAGCCCAGGTGTGTGTGATGTTCCTCAGGACAGCTGAGATGGTGAACATCACCTCCAAGTCACCCTGGGCTCCTTCTCAAAAGCTGTAGAATTCACTTTCAAAAAGGGCTCCCTTCCCTAATGTCTCACATCCTTCCAGAACTCTGGTGCTCCAATCTGAGCAGTAGGGAGACATCAGCCTCCGGACTTTTTACTGCCCGGCCTCTTTGTGAAAACAAACTTTCTAGCTCTAAATTGGCCAAACCATGATCTCCTCATTTGGTTAAATCCTGCATTAGTGTGTGATTTCCTCCCAATCAATGGACAATCACTTAATTAGCCTTTTTCTGCTAAACTCACAAATCTTGTTCAAATAACACCAAGCCCAGAAACTGGCATCGGGTTAAAAGTCTGCACATCAGGTGGGTGTTATTCTTGCATCAATTTACTTCTGGTTGGGGCTAATCCTAATTGGAAAATCCAGGCTAATTTATCCTCTATCAGGTTACAAAAAATGTAAAAATGCAGCACAGAAATGGCTATTTGTCCCAACCAATCTAAAGTTCAATTTGAGCCTCCTTCCTCAATTGACTCTATTAGCATTACCCTCTATTCCCTTCTCCCTCACATACTTTTACCTCACTTCCTCTTAAATGCATCTGAATTTCCAATTTGATTTCTTGGTGGCTACCTCATATCTAGTTTCTCTGTTACTCACAAGTGGAAACATCCCACCTCTGTCTACACAATCAACATCTTTTATACATTTTAAAGACGTTTCTTTTCAAGAGAAAAAAGAGCCAGAATGATAGGCATAGTCTCTCATAGTTCTGGTATCATCCTTATAAATGATATAAAGGCGGCACAGTGGTTAGCACCAGGGACCCGGGTTTAATTCTGGCCTCGGGTAACTGTCTGTGTGGAGCTTGCACATTCTCCCTGTGTCTGTATGGGTTACCTCCAAGTGCTCCGGTTTCTTCCCACACTCCAAAGATGTGCAGGTTCGGTTGACTGGCCGTGCTAAGGTGCCCCTTAGTGTCATGGGGATTAGCAGGATAAATATATGGGGTTACGGGGATAGGGTTTGGATGGGATTGTTGTCGGTGCAGGCTGAATGGGCCGAAGGGCCTCCTTCTGCACTGTCGGGATTCTATGAAATCTATTTTCCCCACTCTTCAATTCTCCCTCTATTTTCTTTTTATGAAGTAGAATCATAGAATATGATACGGGCATGAGAACAGTCGTGTGATTGAACCAAAGTTCGATACAAGTTTATCAAACTTCTTTACTTTTCAACTCCCTTTCTCGCTCTAGAAATAAACCTGAGTCCTTGGTTGGCTTTTATTACTGCTCGTGATTTATGTGTCTGTACCCTCTGGCTTGCTTTGTTCCTCTGAATCTATCCCCATTTAGATTCTTATTTTCCAAGCAATAAGTGAACGCTTTACTTTTCTTATCACACTGCAATGTCTCGCACCTATCTACGTTGAGATTAATTTGTCAGTGATGTGCCCACTCTGCAAGTTGATTAATGCCCTCTTTAATTTGTTGCAGTCTTCTTCATATTGCTCATCTCTCCCAACTTGGTGTCAATAGAAACTTCAAAATTCTATTTGGATTCTAAAGTTTAAACCGTTAATATAAATTGTGAGCTGTGGTCCCAGCATTCATCCTTGTGGGACTCCACTTCCTACCTCCTGTCACTGTGAATAGCAACCCTTTACCCCTGCTCGCTGCTTTCTGTTTTGCAGCCAGCTAGCTTTTCATTCTGCTTGTCCCTCGGCTCCCCATTGCTCTGACCTTATTCATTAGCCTATCATGAGAATTTTGTGAATTTCACCAACACCCCTGTACATTTTTTGGTGCAGGAAAGGTTTATGGGTTCGCTTTGTATATCGGGCACAAGGAAAAGTAATAAGGCTGGAAGAAAATACGTCATAAATCACAACAATATAACTTTGACACCATATTGTGATGGCTACTGTTTGGTACCTTTTCTGCATTATAACAAATTGCATTTTATGGAGTGTTGTTCTCTGTAGTTGGAGTAGTATAAATAGTGGCTGTAATAAAAACTGGTCAGTTACTTCCCCAGTTACAGAATGTTCCAGTTAATTATAGCCCTGAGTTCTGTTATGCATGTGTCCTATTAAGTAACCCATTAATGTAATTGTTTATGATACACAGTTTCTCCTGTGCACTATTAAAACTATTCGCTTTGGTTTGTACCACATGTGTGGACTGGAAAACAGTGGCCTATTTTTCTGCTGGAACTACTTTCTATGTTTTTCTATGTTTCCCTGTAGTATGGGCGGCACGGTGGCACAGTGCTTAGCACTGCTGCCTCACGGAGCCAGGGATTCGGGTTCGATTCCCAGCTTGGGTCACTGGTCTGTGTGAAGTCTGCATGTTCTCCTCGTGACTGTATTGCAGTGTTAACGTAAGCCTACTTGTGACACTAATAAATAAACTTATCCAGCAATTTAGCATGGATTCAGCTTGAACCTGCTATGGTTGGTACACACCACAAAAACCAAGTCCATTAGGCATGGAAAGAGATTGCTGAGATTGTCAGCTCCTGAAGCATCACCACCAGAGACAAGACAAGGCCGTGTACAACTGAGAGAGGACTGGAGGAGGGCCAGGAAACCTCATGGTACCAGCAGAGATGAAGCAGCAAATGCTGGAGGTCACGAGCAATCCACAACTGAGTGAGGCAGTATGAGAGTCGGGGTACTGAATGTATTGTCTCCTGACTATTAAATGCACCCCTTCATGACCCGCTGAAACTGCACACTTGCATATAACATGACTAAATGATGGGTGCTTGTTACGTCCGACAGTTCAGCCTCGCATTGCCATCATAATCCTTGTCCCTTCCCTACTCCAAAAAAAGAAGACATCTCACAGAGCAGGAGGATCCATTGAAGGCACCGTCACGCACACGATCACTCCCTACCACCAGCACGGAGTCTGATTGCCTGACCAGATTACAGAGTAACCGAGATTTGATGTGGAGAAAAGGAATGCAGACTTTAGTTTTTCAGCAAACAGGAGAAAGCTACGCACTTCACACAGTAATTCTGTCTGGTACTCGAATGCATGACAAAGAGTTTCACCGTGATTGCTGAAAACATTGGAGAAGTCAGGCCTGTGTCTTGTCATCTCCTGAGGTACGGACACGCTGCAGTTTACCATTGTTTTAATTTAAATTGAATTACGTTTGTAACTTTGAACTCCAGTTGGTAAAAGTCATAGGGCAGGATTTTCTGGCCGTGCTCACCCCAAGACTGGAAAATCCCACCCGAGGTCAACCGACCTTTGCACGGTCCTGTCCCACCTACTATGGTTCCCGTGGCGGGTGTGATGGGAACATTCCACCCATAGAGTCATACACACACACAAACAGGCCCTTCAGCCCACCATGTCCATGCCAACCATCAAATACCAATCAATATTAATCCTATTTATCAGCACTCGGTCTGTAGCCTACTATGCCTTGGTGATTTAAGTGCTCGTCCAGATGCTTCTTAAACGTTGCAAGAGTACCTGTCTCCACCACCCTCTCAGGCAGAGCGCTCCATATTTCCACCACCCTCTGGGTGAAAAAGGTTTTCCTCAGGTCCCCTCTAAATCACTTACTCCTCACATCAAACCTATGCCCTCTGGTCTTAGACATCTCTGCCATGGGGAAAAGATTCTTACGATCTCCCATATCTATGCTTCTCATAATTTTGTATACCTCTATCAGATTCCCCCTCAGCTGAATCCTTGAAAACACCAATGGTAGGCTACCTGATGTTTCTGACGATCTCCTGGCTGTTCTTAAGTGTTGCGCAAACAGATTGTGGGAAGATGTCTTCAGCAAGATGTCAAGGCAGATATTCCTTGCCCTCCCACAGCCATCCTCAGGCATTCTGAACTGGGTGGAAAAATTGGAGCATGGGTGAGAATTGCTGAAAAATGGCATAAAAATGGAAGCTGCCAGCAAAACTAGTGCAGACTTCCATTATCTTTCGGTGGTGATCACAGACTCTTCCTCGGTTTAATGTGGGTTAGTAATGTGGGGGGACAGAAAGGTCAGAAAGCAAGTTGGAAGCTCAGAATGGCCATGGAAATCACTACTCATGCCAGAGCAGTGCAGCGGGCTGGGAGAATCGCAATCCCCCACACCGCCGTGATTTGAAAGCTGCAGAAAATATTTCTGTTTCAATTTTCTTTTAGCTGTTACTTTGCCACCATGTGTTTTAAATAGTTGAATCTAACACTGATCGGATAACAAATGTTCTCCAAAAGAAGTCAGAAAAAATCAAACACAACTCTGTGCTAAGATTCTGAAACAAATGGCGCAATTGATTTGTGCGGTCGCTTAGTATATCTGTGATTGTGTTAAACCAGGTGGGGAAATCCCTTAAAATGTCTGCAATTTCAATAGCAGTAAGGAACTTGAACATTTATTTTCAACTTTATACACGAGGAACCCAGTTTAACCTTCAGCCTGAACCTAGAACAGATCCCATGCAGACCACAACACATAGAAAGATTTGTTTATTATTCTTCATGAACGTCTAGTAAGAGCTGTAAATTAAGAGCAAAATACATACCTCACTAGTTTTTATTCTGCAATGGTCATCGATGGTTAACCTAAAACAGTGATTTACATCTTAATATTTCTCATGCTTTGTCAATTTACACCGTGTTTCCACGCTAACAGCAACAGAAACAAACTTAAAGTAATAAATGACATCCATTGTGTTACCATGAAGAAATCGAGAATCCGAGAAAACCAAGCAAAAAAAAAGATTCTTGGCACCTGATAATTGCTCCATTTTGCTGCCCTTATTTAGTGAAGTGGGAATTGAAGTGGGATTCATTAGCTATGTTACAAAATGCAAACATCCACATCATTTCGCAATACGTTGGGAACATTACTGTCATCTCAAAATCATTATTGGTTGAAAAATAAAACATGCAGGCAATGCAAAATAGATTCAACAGTGTCACAAAAGATAATAGATCGGTTTCTGTTTCTGGTATTGATACTCCACCTGAATTCCAGCGTGGAATTTCAATTTTCTCGCCATAATTTGTTAATTTCTCATGACGAAATATTTTTATATCAATCACTGCACATGGGACAATGCTAAACCTACACAACATTTGTGTTCAGTTCTATATCAAACACTTTAATAAGGGCATCAAGGCCATGGAGAGGTTGAGGACATTCTCTGCAGATGAGAATTGCTGAAAAAAATACATGACGTCAAAGTTTTTCTTCTTGTGCTCATCAGGACAATTTGCAAGAATACCGAGTGTAAAAGGCACAACAGTTTGAGAAATGACTCTTCTCATGAAGTATAAATTGTTGCTTCCTTTATATTTGGCATTCTTGCAAATTGTGCTGTTGAGTGCAAGATGAAGGCTTCAACAACATGTGTTTTGTCAGGAATACTCAATTTCTGCATGACCTAATGACTAAGGAAATGAGAATCTTTGGTTACAAGGACAGAAATTGGAACCCTTTCACACCAAAAGGTTATGAGAAGCACTGATGGAGATATTCAAAATCGAGGATAAAGTAAGCACAGCAAGTTAATATTGATTGGTCAGTGAGGCAATAGCTAGAAATGGCTTGAATAGTATCCCAGGTTATTGACCTCTCTGCTAAGGACTATATGGTTCTCCCAATCCATTCTACTCAGGCCCCTCTTAATTTTGGAGATCACAAATGAATGTCCCTCAGCCTCCTGTTCCAAATTAAACAACGCCAGCCTATTCAATCTTTCCTCATTGCTGACATAACATCCCTACATTTATTTTAATGAAGGAATAACCACCTCCTTGAATTCATGGGCTCTGTGCCAGGGACAATCCTTGCAGTGTCCAGTTGCAACATCTTTGATCCTATCTTACTCATTTCCTTCTTCTCTGTTAAGGCAATTGCAACTTTTCAGTCCTGTTGCTATTAACTTAACTTTTCCAATCTTGCTAATTTAAATGTTTGCGATGCTTACCCTGAAGTATACAACTAGCTACACATCAGCATAAACAACTGGAAATGCATAGATCACAAAAAGCTAGCATGCAAGTTCAGCAGTTAATAGGGAAGGCAAATTGAATGTTGTCCCTTATTCTGAAGGGAATGAAGTATAAAAGTAGGGAAGTCTTGCTAAAACTATACAAGGCACTAGTTAGACCACACCTGGAACACTGTGATCAGTTTTAGTCCCCTTACCGAAGGAAAGATATACTGGCATTGGAGGCAGTCCAGAGAAGGTTCACTAGGTTGATCGCAGGTATGGAGGGATTTTCTTATGAGAAGAGGTTGAGTGGCACGGTGGCACAGTGGTTAACACTGCTGCTTCACAGCGCCAGGGACCCCGATTTGATTCCCGGCTTGGGTCACTGTCTGTGTGGAGTTTGCACGTTCTCCCCGTGTCTGCGTGGGTTTCCTCCGGGTGCTCTGGTTTCCTCCTACATTCTGAAAGATGTGCTGGTTAAGTGCATTGACCCGAACAGGCGCCGGACTGTGATGACTAGGGGAATTTCACAGTAACGTCATTGCAGTGTTAATGTAAGCCTTACTTGTGACTAATAAATAAACTTTTAACTAGATTGGGCCTGTACTCATTGGAGTTCAGAAGAATGAGAGGTGACCTTATTGAGCCAAAGAGGATTCTCGGGGGCTTGACAGGGCAGATGCTGAGAGGTTGTTTCCTCTTGTGGGACCAGAAGACATAATCTCAGAGTAAGGAATTGCTCATTTAAGACAGATATGAGGAGGAATTTCTTCTCTCAAAGAGTAGTGAATCTGTAGAATTCTTAACCGCAGAGGGCTGTAGAGGCTGGGTCATTATGTATGTTTAAGGCTGAGATGGACAGATTTTTAATCAGTATGGGAATCAAGGGTTATGGGGGTAAGATGGAAAAATGGAGTTGAGGATTATTTTATCAGATCAGTCATGATGTCATTGAATGGCAGAGCAAACTCGATGGGCCAAATGGCTTATTTCTGCTCCTACGTCTATGGTCTATCTTTCACACTAAGTCCCACGGAAATAAAATCTCATAAGAGTTAAACACTTTTTTTTAAATCCAAAAACATGAAAATATTCCCCTCCCCACCCCAAATGTGTTTAAACTGAGTAATATTGTTTAACACACCATGGAGTGTATATCACAATGTTAGGAACTCGGGCACAGAAGACAGTGTACCTCATGCGATTTTTCTTTCATAAGATGAGAACTTCCTGTCCTGTTATGAGACAGCGCTGAAAACATTTAATGTATAAAATCTACTTAATATTCAGATTACCGGGAAGAGGTATTTTGCTACTTGACAAATAAACATCAGTTTTGTAAGTACCTCGTGTACAAACGTGAAATATGGTGCACTGCCCAAAATGCTGAAACAGACTCCAAGCAAAATGATCCCATCATTTGTCAAAGTAAATATTGCAACACAATGTGTGTTATGAGGTGTTTCTCGTGACCATTTGAGGAACTATCAATAGCTGTTCTGGTAAAACCTGGTCAGTTATTTCCTTCAGTTACAGAATTTTCTCGCTAATTATAGCCCCGAGTTCTGACAGCCCAGGTAAACAATTAATGACTCAGACCATTACTGCTCCTATAGCAGTCATGTATTTGTACTTTTGACTACATGCTTGCTAAAGAGTTCTCATCACAGACAATTTTCATCTTCATGGAAGGAAGATGTAGACTATCAAGTAGCATGTCATGATACTGGAATAGATATCTTCTGACCTATAATCACAGTATGTTTGACCAAAATTACACAACATAGTCGCTTTTTTTATGTTGCATAGTGTAAACCAGTTTCAGAATCCCGAAATAAAACCCTGTTCACATTTTCACTGATTTAAATTTTCAATAGTTAAGTATGGCAGCATGCAGAATTCCCAATAAGATCACTTCTCCTATTGCTCTCACACCTAACAAAAGCATGGTAATTTCCTGAACAGTAGAGAGCATCTTTCCACCAGAAAAAATCAACCAGATCTCCCACCACTTTCCCTTTCAACATTCTGAAGAGACTGTTCCCACCACAATACCCTTGGCCACTCATCAATCACTTCCATCATCCCATCCCCTTCTCACGGCACCTTCCCATGCGAACGCAGGAGTTGGAACACCCGCCCTTTTACCTCCTCTCTCCTCACCTCCCAGTTAAAGCTCCCAAACACTCCTTCCAGGTGAAGCAGTACTTCTTTCAATTGAGGCAACTATATTTTCTGTTCACAACGTGCTCGCCTCCACACTGGGAAGACCAAATACAGACTAGGCAACAGTTTGTGAAATTTCTCCATTCAGGCTTCAAGCATGACCCTGACTTTCTGGTGGCCTGCTATTTTGATTTCCCAAAATACTCTCTCTTGCTGACACCTCTGTCCTAGGCCCACTGCATTATTTCGGTGAAAATGAACACAAGCTGGAGGAACATCACCTCATCTTTCAGTCAGACTCTTGACAGTCTTCCGGACTTAGCACTGAATTCAACAATCGCAGACTGTAAACTCTTGGCCCCCATTTTATTTCTTTGTTCTTTGAATGTTTCTCTCATTTTCACTTCCAGATAGCACACCTGCTCTTTTTCTTTTCTCTTTTCATGTCCCATTGCCATTCCCTTTGGCCCTGTAAGACTAACTCTTGTGTCATTCAATCCTTCCCCCCACCTCCGTCTTCCTTTGGCTCCCACCCCCTTGCTTAAGATCTAACACATCTCTAACTTTGCCCAGTTCTGATGAGAGGTCATCGACCCGAAGCATTAACTTTGCTTCTCTCTCCAAAGATGCTGCCTGACTTACTTTTGAAATACATCTTGCAATATTAGAATCAAATGTTTGAGCAAATATATACGAGCATTTTTGGAGTATGTATGTAGTGCTCTGTAATCTTGTTTCGCAAGCACTCAATAAATTCTCATTCAGGCCGGGCCAGTTGAAGTTAATTTTGGCCCATGAATTTAGTTGCCTTTTGAACGAAGGACAAGATTATTTAAAGTTTTAAATATTATTTATTAGTTTCACAAGTGGGCTTACATTAACACTGCAATGAAGTTAACTGTGAAAATCCCCTAGTCGCCACACTCCGGTGCCTGTTTGGGTACACTGAAGGAGAATTTAGCATAGCCAATGCACCTAACCAGCACGTCTTTCGGACTGTGGGAGGAAACCGGAGCACCCGGAGGAAACACACGCAGACACGGGGAGAACGTGCAGACTCCACGCAGACGGTGACCCAAACCGGGAATTGAACCTGGGTCCCTGGCGCTGTGAGGCAGCAGTGCTAACCACTGTGCCACCGTGCCGTCCATTTGGTCGTATATCTGTGCTTCTGAAAGCGAGCACAGAGGGTGGTGAATGTCTAGAACAAACTGCCAGAGGTGGTAGTAGAGGCGAGTACAATTTTGTATTTTAAAAAGCATTTAGATAGTTACATGGGTACGATGGGTTTAGAGGGATATGGGCCAAATGCGGGCAACTGGGATTAGCTTAGGGGTTTTATAAAAGAAAGGGCGGCATGGACAAGTTGGGCCGAAGGACCTGTTTCCATGCTATAAACCTCTATGACTATGACTCTATGAGCCAAGTTATATTGTACAAAAGAAATTCACCAGTTCAATCGGCAAAGTTGGAAATCTATGCTGGGAAACAAAGAGCATAAAACCACTGATATCTACATTCTCCCTGCTGTGCAAGGAAAGAAGATGTAAAAAGACAGGTAAAAATGATCCTGATTTACATTCATTTATCAATGTACGCAAACAAATGGAGTGAGGAGGAACATGAAAAATGGATTCTGATTTTCCCACTTTCAAAAAAAAAGTGGGAAACATTTATGGGTTAAAAATAAATGTATATAACTCCGATCACAATGTTTCCATTCTCAAGCAAGAAAGAAAGACTTGAATATCTATAGTGTCTTTGGGACAGGGCTTACCAATGTGCTTTACACTCAATGAAGTGTAGAGATGTAGGGCAGGATTTTCCGGCCACGCTCGCCCTAAAACCGGAAAATCCCGCCCGGGGTCAATAGACCTTTGCATCCCGCTCCGATTCCTGTGGCAGGCGGGACGGGAAAATTCCTCCCGTAATGTGGGAAATGTAATATAATTGTTGCAACAATGAACTTTATCTCTATTATTGGAATTTAATTCCAATGGAAAGTTAAGAGGGGATTGACAGAGGTATTCAAAATAGTGAAAGGTTTTGATCTTCCACAAGTCACCAAATGGCCACCAAAATACAAAGGAATGGGTTTGAAGGTTTATTTATTTTACCATGAGTTGTTAAGACTTAAAATGCCTTACCAGAAACAGCAGAAGTCAGCAGAATCCATTGGGGCATTTAAAAGAAAAATGCTTAAAAATTTTAAATTGAAAACAAAATACAGGGAAAAGCCAGAGCAATGGCTTGAAATGGAGAATTATTTTTGAAAACTTGGCACTGGTCTCCTGCTGTGCTTAAAATTCTATGTTTCTCAACTAAAATACTTAGAAGCTGAACTTCTGCCCTGGATTGGACAGGCCCATGCTCCTTTAAGGACAGAGTATGCTACTTATCACATATGGGATTTATCTGCCACCAAGCAAACCGTTTTTGATTTGCTGATGGCAACTGCAATCTCTGGCCCAATTTAAAAACAGCACATGCTCTGGGACACAAGGTACTACATATAAATGCAGACTTCACACTTCAAACCCTGTAAAAATGTAAAAGCACCTTCCCAGAGCAACAATTTCATCACTATCACAATAGTTATATATCAACAGGTTTAGTATGAATTCCAGAGTGAAGAGTTATTACTATACTGGAACACAGAGTGGTCAATTTCAACACAGAATGAATTTCAGGTGAGTGGGCCGCACCACCTGAATGCCACCAGTCACCTTCTCACCAGGAGCATGAGTGAAGAGGATGCAGAATAACTGCTGACAGATTTCAATCACTCAGCTCCTGGTCAGCTGTCAGGTAAGTGAGGAATATTCTAGGAGGGTCTAGCTGGTTGGAAGGACAGGGTTGTGAGGGGGTGGGGCGGGGGGGAAGTGAAGTCCCAAAAATTGGATGGCTGTAACTTGTAACTTGCCTTGTGCGGCCTGGAGTGGCATTGCTGAGTACCTCTGCCGAATGGTAAAGTGGTGGCAACTTCCATGCTCACGCCCCAGTGTTAACGTTGTATTGGGATCCCATTGATACAGTGGGACCTGAAGCTGAATAAACTAGTGAGGTTTTCTTGGCTTTAGCAGAGTGACTGATCCACCTGCAAAATCTTCCGTGTTAGCATTGCACTTGGGAAGGATTTGTGAGCGTAATTAACCTACACATTTCCAACTGCCATCAGCAAGTCTCCAGGGAGGATTAAAATTCACCCTATTGATTTTGGAAGGTTAAAGAAATGCAAATAACAATGAGGTTGTTTATCCATTTCTATGTACAGTCCGAAAGATGTGCTGATCAGGTGCACTGGCCATGCTAAATTCTCCCTCAGTGTACCCAGATAGGCGCCGGAGTGTGGCGACTAGGGGATTTTCATAGTAACTTCATTGCAGTGTTGATGTAAGCCTACTTGTGACACTAATAAATAAACTTTAAAACTTTATTGTTAAAAGACAAATTTTAAAACAGGCGGGAAGCAAGTCACAGTGAATTGGTAGAGTTAGCGCATGAAGCAATGTCAGGCCTACAGAAGCAGGTTGATCTACACTAAAGTAAAGATTTATAGGAGCTTTCAGTTACTGTGAATTTCTACTCAAAAGATTGCACTGTAAGTTATCTCCAAACTTGCGGTATTATACGGCATTGTGTCGCAACAAGCACAAAACATATTCTGCCCTCCCTTGTCAAAATCCTATAAGCAGATATGATTAGAAATGACATTATCTGTCACTATTATACAGCCTGATAAATTACCAAAGGCTTAAGGACAATTAAACCGAAGGAAAATTACACAATTCAACATTTTTTGCTTACTTTCAGTCCGTAATGCCTTGATCAGATCCAGATTTGTGCGAAGAATGTTGAAAAGAATCTGCAAAGTGCTGGAGAAGAAAATGAATTCAGGCATTAACTTTATCCTCTGGATATGAGTAACTTTTAAGCTATACATGTTCTGCAGAAATATCCCAAAGTGAATTTACTAAACAAGCCTTTGCTGTGAATATACTTCACAGATTTAAGCAGATATTTTGTCACAGAATATCTCAATGAATGATTTTCAAAATAATTCCAAGATTAATTTTAAAATTTGTTAACAACTAAAAAATAAAGACAGCATTTTAGATCTGTAGTATTAGGGTGCTCAGGACTGTAAAAGTTAATGTGGGATTGGGAAAACAGTACTGCACCCATAGTGATGTACAGGGTCACATGGGAGTAGTATATAGTGATGGAGTCGGAGTCGACTTGAAGATCGCATCTTGTCAAGTCTGTATGCGGTATTTATGTATATGGTTGTGTGTTATTAATACATAGTAATAACACTCAACCATTCAAGTCTCTAAATCTCTTCATGAGACAACATATAACATTTCAACAACACTGAAGAAGCTCAACATCATCCAGGACAAAGCAGCCTGCTTGATTGGTACCTATTCCACAAACATTCAATCCCTCCTCCACTGAGGAACAGTAGCAGCAGTGTGTACCATCTACAAGATGTGCTGAAGGAACTCACCAAGGCTCCTTAAGCAGCACCTTTCAAAGGCAAGGACAGCAAATACCTGGGAACATCACCATCTGGGGGTTCCCAGGTATCACCATCACCATCCTGATTTGGAAATATATCACCATTCCTTCACTAGCACTGAGTCAAAATCCTGGAACTCCCTCTTGAGCAGCACTGTGGGTGTATCTACACCTCAGAGACTGCCACGGTTCAAGAAGGCAAGTCACCATCACCTTCTCAAGGGCAACTAAGGATGGGCAATAAATGCTGATCCAGCCAGCAAAGCCCACATCCCGTAAATAAATAAAAACTAAAAGTAAAAAAAAACATGGTGGCAGCAGGTAAAGGACCCCAAAATTCTGAAGAATGAAGAAGTAAAGAAACGCAGTCTGGCCTGGAGAAATGTACTTAACTTGGTGACCTCAAATACATAACTGGAGATGACCTAAGAGAGTCTATTACAGGTGTGGCTGCTGAAAGGGAGAAGAAAGGCCCACTGTGCAGCATAAAAAGACTCCACTAGACAACATGGAAGTTCATTGCAAGACCTGATCGAAAGCAGAGTCAAAGGACCTAGCTAGATCACAAAAGAATGGCAAACTCCAAAACAATAGGCTTTAGAAGTCAGCTTCTAAATTTGGCACAGAATCAGGCAGCACTGGGAGACTGATTGTTTTAACAAGCGAGTTTGAAGCACACCGCAGCCCGGGTCCAGAGTCGGTGCCGTAACACATGGTGACTGCGTGTAAACAGAAAGAACATTTTAAAGAGAAGTCAGAGCAAAGAATTCGGTTTCAATTCAATTCTCCAAGCTCAGGAGAGCAACTAGCAGGCCAAAATGACTTGTTCAAAAGATTTTCTACAGAATTGTTGAAGTTTAAAACAGCTCCTTAACCATGATGGGAGCTCATCAAATCCCAATAAGCATGGGAAGAAGAAAAGAAAAACAAACATTGCAGCACCATTTAAAAAAAGATAAAGCTGTCCTCCCCTGTTCTGAAAAGAGCAATGGATGGGACATCAACACTGCCAGATTAATTAAATCAGATGAAAGGACCAGGCCAGATGTAAAATTGGGCATTATGGAGGAGATTTTTAACATACAAGTGTATAAAATAGCATTGGACTTGAATAGGAGAGGCTGAACAAATGAATACACATTTCTATTCAGTAGGTTCAATAGCCAATGATGTAATTGCCAGACAAAGAATAAATTAATCTTCCAATAATTTTTAAGAGGCTGTGAAGTCCTTTGACACCAGCTCTCACCGAAGAGGGTGGCACGGTGGCACAGTGATTAGCACTGCTGCCTCACAGCGCCAGGGACTCGGGTTCAATTCCGGCCTCGGGTCACTGTCTGTGTGATGTTTGCACATTCTCCCCGTGTCTGCGTGGGTTTCCTCTGGGTGCTTCGGTTTCCTCTCACAATCCAAAGATGTGTGGGTTCGGTTGATTGGCCATGCTAAATTGACCCTAGTGTCAGGGGATCAATGGGGTGGATGTCTGGGGTTACGGGAATAGGGCCTGGGAGGGATTGTTGTCGGGGTGGATTCGATGGGCCAAATGCCCTTCTTCTGCACTGTAGGGATTCTAGGATTCTATCCTAAGAAGCAATAAAATTGTGGAACAAGCAAAATTTCAGAGTCCAAAAGTCCTGGGAACCCGTTGACTCTTTCATAAATTGATTGATCAATTGACATACAGACTGACTGACAGCTCTTACTTACTATGGTGAATTTAAGTCAAAGCTCATAAGGGATCAAATAGTAGCAGAAGTTGGTCAGTGCAACTCTTTCAGATGTACTCCAATCTAAAGAAGATCTGACTTTGGTAAAAGCCAATCAAATTGTCAGACAATCACAGTTCACCATCAGAAACAATCCATTTTGCGAGGTGACGTTAATCTATGGTAAAGACCAACCCCAAAAGTCCAGCTCATACAGCAACAAAAGGACAACACTAAAGCAAAACACAAAATGCTGGCAGACCATGTCAGCGCTGTGGCATCAAAAGACCTCACATGCATGAGCATTGTCCAACAATCGCTATGCGGTGCTTTTGCTGAAACTGCCTGGGACACTTTAGAAAAATATCCAAGTCTAAAATCTCAACATGTGCTGAGGATCTCAAATGAGCCTGTGAGATGGATGAACCACAGCATGAAGGAGCCCAACAATGCAAATTGGAAGAAATTAAGAATCCCAGATTCACATTTTAGAATGGGGGACATTCCCACAAATGGTCACCTCACAAATTCCATGTTGTTCAAGAGTCAGTGTAATGGTCCTGTTGGATTTGGAGCCGTAACTATATGATCTCTGACAGAGGAATAGGCATGATTCAAGAGCCGCAACAGACAAATAATCAAAATTCTGTATGATGTCTCCAGTCAAACCTTTCCTCTCCTCAGCAAAGATGCCCATGTTGCCCTCAACCTCCTCAAAATGGCTCAAAAACAACCACTACAGCCAACTACACTGAATTAAAGACTCATGAGAGGTCCACCATTGCCCTCACTCTTTGCAGAGGCAGTCATTCCAGTCCCTCTGTGGATGGCAGGATATACTCTTCTTCAGTCAGGCCAGCCAAACCTCCAGATGAGAGCCAATACACTGAAGTCAAAAGATACAGAAGAGATAGAGAAGCAGCGGAAGATTGAGCCTGAACTTCAGAAAGCAGGTGCTGTCACGGAACCAGACTAAGCTGGACATGAAGTAAATCTTGCAGCAGGAGAGAAAACACCCCCTAACTAAACAATGCAAAACTCGGGGAGGTACAAGTGCACATGAAGAAACAGAATGCAGCATCAGAGGCCAAACTGTAGACTGAGCTCAAGTTTGAGGAACACACAGGCGTAGGGGAAATATGCCTTCAAATTCCAGTAAGAACATGCTGGACCCCAACAAAAATAGACAACATGAGTCCACTGTATGAACGAACAGAACAAACTATCCCTCCACAAGGAGTTCACAGAATCCCTACAGTGCAGAAGAAGGCCACTTGGCCCATCGGGCCTGCACCAACTCTTTGACTACAATCCCACCCAGGCCCTATACCCGTAACCCCACATATTTGCCCCGCTAATCCTCCTAACCTGCACCGACCACAATTCCCCACATATTTATCCTGCTAATGCCCCTGACACTAAGAGCCAATCCACCTAACCTGCACACCTTTGGAGGGTGGGAGGAAACTGGAGCATCTGGAGGAACCCCACGCAGACATGGGGAGAATGTGCAAACTCCACACGGACAATCACCCAAGGCTGGAATTGAACCCAGGTCCCTGGCACTGTGAGACAGCAGCGCTAACCACTGTGCCACCTCACTGCACTAAGGTTATGAGTTTCCTTTGCAATGGTTCAAAGTAAAGTGGCACAGTGAGGAGAAACAAATGTAAGTCTCCAAAATCAGATCACCTTGTTTTTGCAGTGCAAAGAGGTGGCACAGTGGTTAGCGCTGCTGCCTCACAGCACCAGGGGCCCGGGTTCAATTCCAGCCCTGGGTGACTATCTGTGTAGAGTTGGCACATTCTTCCCGTGTCTGCGTGGGTTTCCTCCGGATGCACCAGTTTTCTCCCACTCTCCAGAGATGTGTGGGTTAGGTGGATTAATCCTTAGTGTCAGGGGGATTAACAGGGTAAATGCGTGGGGCTACGGGGATAGGGCCTGGGTGAGATTGTGGTCAGTGCAGACCTGATGGGCCAAATGGCCTCCTTCTGCACTGCAGGGATTTGATGATTCTATAAAAGCTATTCATCCTCAATCAGCATGAGGGTTAGTGACACTGCGGATTGTACAGTAGCAAGCTGCAGTAGCACAGTCGGCAGCAGACCTGTGTCAGCAATTCCCCTCATGACGCATTTTGCATTTTCAAATACAAATTTTCTGCCCCAGAGGAAGAAGAACAGAAGACAAGACAATTTTGCCACCTCTGTGCAGAGCAGCTGCACTGGCAGCACTTGGCAAGTGGAACTCCTACCCGGCCTTTTGATCAGGGATTGGTGGATGATAACGGAGCAAACTGCGAGAAAAAAAAGAAAAAAAATGAAATGAGACCGGAGAGAATTCACGTCAGCAACTAATTTCATACACGACTTCTTATTGTTCAAAGATACCATTTTTCTCGAGCAATTATGTTTCGAGATTTTTGAGGAAAGAAAACTGCTTTAAGATCATAGAATCCTAAAGTGCACAAGGAGGCCATTTGGCCCATCGAGTCTGCACCGACAACAAGCCCCCCCAGGCCCTATCCCCATAACCCCATGCATCCATCCCAACCAGTCCCCCTGATACTAAGGGGCAATTTAGCACGACCAATCCACCTAACCCACACATCTTTGGACTGTGGGAGGAAACCGGAGCACCCGGAGGAAACCCACGCAGACACGGAGAGAATGTGCAAACTCCACACGGACAGTGACCCAGGTACCTGGCGCTGTGAGGCAGCAGTGCTAACCACTGTGCCACCGTGCCACCTATATTTAAAGACTACTTAAATCTCACAGCAAACCATGAGGACTTATTCCTTACACAGGTACAATAGGAACGTATTCATTCTATTAAAAATGTGAGTGCACAACTTTAAAATATTTTTCCTGCGATTTCACTGCAATGAAGCAAGAAGCATTCAGCTGAACTTGCTAAAGGAGGAAATTCAGTGTTGTTTAAAATGTTACTGATGGATATACAAATTTGCACTGGAAGCTTAGTAATAGGTTAAGTAATATTTAGTGAACTGAGTGGCAAAGCTGATATCGAAGCTACTCAAACATGCAACTGTACATACTGATGGAGAAACATTAAGAGCAGTTTGTTTCACTTACTTCACATTCAGAATCTTGTGTAAACAGGAGAGGTTTACCATGAAATGAAAAATTCTTTTTACTGATAATAATCTCTTGGCACATGATTAAAAAGATATTTCAAGTTTGTCGATGAACAGCCAAAAGGAATATGACAGAAAACGAATAACAAGCTACAAACACGACCTGAACTGTAATGTTTGGAGGTGGAATTGTGCTTTCAGATAATCCCTGGTTGTTCAACAGGATTTGGTAGAGTCATTAAAGGAGCTATCTGAATGAAACGCGCAAATGGAACACAATGCTACAATTCTTCACTACCTATTACACTGAGCTTGAGTTCCAACATCTGAAAATTAACACCACACACAGCTGCCAATATCAAACCTGAACAAAATGGCTGAACGGTTGCTGAGAAAAGGGTGCCACTAAGAGACCTGTTGTGTTATATGGGTCAGATTTTAAACAAATAATTGGAGGAGAAATGATTTAGTGCAAAGCAAACTGGTTCAAGACAATTCGCTACCCTGATCCAATAAATCTGAAATGAGGAGCACTGACACAAAAGAATACACAGATTCCAAACGCTTCACATAAAGATCCACGGAATGCTGCCACACCAGTTAAGGCCAACAAAAAGTTATAGCAGAAATGTACACAATAAGGTTGTGAGGCAAAGACAACAAACATTGGAATAGATAGAAGTAGCATTTTATTTGGTTTTTACTGACCTTAAAGAATGCAAATGTAAAGGTTGAAATACATTTCATAATTATGAATTACCCATAGCTCAAATCTCCAATTCCTGTCCATGTGATTTTTTTAAATTCATCCATGGGACATGGGTGTTGCTGGCTGGCCAGCATTTATTGCCCATCCCTAGATGCCCAAGGGCAGTTGAGAGTCAACCACATTGCTGTGGTTCTAGAGTCACATGTAGGCCAGACCAGGTAAGGACAACAGATTTCCTTCCCTAAAGGACATTAGTGAACCAGATGGATTTTTACAACAATGGTTCCATGATCATCAGTGGATTCTTATTTCCAGAATTTTTCCATTGAATTCAAATTCCACCTTCTGCCATGGCGGGATTCGAACCCAGGTCCCCAGAATATTAGCTGAGCTTCTGGATTAATAATCCAGCGATAATACCATTAGACCAATGCTGGCAGGCAATATACCCATATTCTGAATCACGCGCATTTGGTCAACACCAAATATAAATGATAAACTTATCTCTTCAAATACCAATTTTTGCCGGCAAAGTTTCAAAATGTTACATGGGGATGATCAGATGACACATGGAAAATTCTTTCAAAGAAAATGAATGTGAATCAATGAAGGATGGCTATATGCATTTGGTCTCGGGCAATAAGAATTTAGAACCATGAGAATGTCATTCAGCTCATCCAGTCTGTTCCATGGTTGCTGACCTGTACCACATCCAGTTCCTACTTTTGCTCCCATGGTAGCTTTACCTAAAATAAACTCTCTCAAACTCAGTCTTGAAAGCTTCAAATGATGGCAGTATCCAAACAGTTTTCGGGGAAGAGAGTTTGAGATTTTTACTACCTTACCACACTGAGAAGCTCAGGCAAGTTTGGAGTCGAGACTCTCAGTGGGGTGGGGGCTTCAGGTATAAGAGGCTGGGGGAGGGTTAAAGGGGGTTGACATTGGGGGTGACGCACCTCTGCTGTGCCCAGGGAACTGAGAAAAGAGGTTCCTCCTCCACCCCACCTTCCCCAGCACCAGCCAGCCCAGTAAAAGCCACTAGGCTTCCCACATGGCATGAGCCTCTCCCCACTTCAGATAACATTCTAGCAGGGGCTGAATGAAGTCCTTAACTGACCATTAATTGGCGACCTAAGCGCCTCAATAATTCCAAGACCACGTCAGCTCCCCACAGCTCAGGGGCAGGTGGGTAGCTGACAGGGAGGACATCGGCTGGACTTTATGTGTCTTCAAACCTGCTATCCATGGAGAATAAGCTCCAGTCCATTGTGTTGGCTTCCCTATGACATGAAAAGAATCCTCAGACATTATTTCTTTGCCATTAAAATAAAGGACTTTCTGACTGAATGAAAAAAAGCTGCTACAAGTCACAAGACCACAGGGTTGGCCTTTTGCTCTGGGAGCTATCACCAGAGGTTACAGGAATAAAATAATTGCTCAGTCAGCTTGTGGAATATCACGCCTCATTTACAGATCCCTTGTAATCAACAAAAGCAGAAGAAGCTTAAACGAACCAGCTCCCCAGCTAGAACTATCGCAAAAGAGAGAGATCGAAACTCATACTGCAACAGATGCTAATAACCCGCTTGTCTCTTTCCCAAGGAGAGACAATGGAATTCTGGCCAGAAACACAGAAACTGCTTGTTAAGCTACAATTAATCATGAATGGACCATGTCACATGACCTAAATCTCTTGCCTTTTGAACATTTTTAACACTACATCTTTAGCCTCACACAGTCAGTCTGCTGTTTTGACATCTAATCAGTGAATCCCTCAAGAAGCAGAACTCCAGGCACAGCAATAACCTGCTCATCGAAGCTGGTCTCTGCTTTGAAAATGTCCTACCATCAGCTGCAGGACTGACCCAGTCTCTGTGTACCTATTTCATTTTGCAGTATCAGCACCAACTATGAGGCAAACTCTACAACTCCGGTCTTTAGCCAGCTGAACCCGGGCTCCTACATGAAAGAGTTCCTCACTCAACTCTGACTTCGAAAATAATGTGAACTAATGTCCATTTCTATGGTTCTTCCAATGTTACGACCCATAGCTATAAAACTTTTTCCTCTTTCCCTCACACGTGTGTGTCTGTGTGTAGTGGAGTGGAAAGTTGCAAACATTCCCTCCCTGGGTTTTGAATGAGAAATAAGCTCACTTTCAGAGTTATCGTAACACCTGTTTGCTGTGGGTTATTGGTAAATTGGATCACACAACGTGAGGGTTTGGGAAAACACGCCATCACATATTTTAAAAATTATTCAAAATACCTTTTGCTTACAGACAGATGATGAGAGGAAACAAGTGCTATTTGCTCGTCTCTCTTATTTTTGTCTGTAACAATAGTTTATCTTAATGTAGCCTATTACGTCTGCCTCAGTTATATCATCCCTCATCCTTTTACACTCAAGGGATTTAGACCTTTATGCCTCAGGATCATTTTACTGATTGGGGCCTCTAGGGATCTTCATAGGGGGTCTCCCATTATGTGGTAAGGTGCAGTGATGGTGGGGGAGGGGGGTTGGGGTGCAGAGAAAGAGAGGGGATGCCTGCATTGTGGGAGGAGGGGGAAGCCTGCATTGTGGGTGGGGGCATGGGGAAAGGGCTTTGTTGCTCCAATGCCAGCAATGATAGGGGAGGGTGGGGGGTCTTTAACTTCAATTTGAGATCGGGGCACCCTTTTAAAGGGGCATCACGATCTCTGTGGAGTCAGGCTTGCTGGCATCTTTATGCCCCACAACCTCAGGAATGATGGCACAAAACACCGTCGTCCCCCCCCCCCCCCCCCCCCACCGCACCCCCACCACCACCGTGTGTCAGAGTGTCAGAAGATCTGGAGAGAAAACCTGCCTGGGGTTTCGTGGGAAGAAACATGCCAGTTTTCAGTCGGAACTTGACACTTCCGCCCATGATTTGTGAATGCATATTTATCACTAGTTTGAATAAACAATTCTTACATTTATAGTGTCCGATAAAATAGTTACATCTCAACCAGCTTTACTGAGAGATTATTGTTATTACAATCCCTCACCCAAGTTTAGATTTGGATGTGTTCTGACATGTTAAGATGAAGAACTGAAAGCATTTTTCCTCCTCGCCACATATAAACAAATCATTTTATCTTCCTCAATCTACCTTGTCATCCGTTCTTGATATTAATGCAAACATGCTCACTCGGATAATTTCGCACTGCTTATCAAGATCACCCGTAATGCATGGTATGTTCCAGTTCATCTTGACCTGATACCGGAGCCTGTGAAAGGAGACATGAAGGGTGGGAAAGCGGGAACATCAGGCGTCAAAGAATTCCAGTCAATGTTTCAAAGGATATGGCCGCATGAGATTAAGTATTGATTCAATCTTTACAAAGACTGCTATCTTACATGGATATATAACCTAAAGAGTATTATGGGGGGTTGCAAAAATCAAAAAGGAAAAGCACAAGAAGCATGAAGGCAAGAAATAAAGTATCTTATTTCATTGCTGATGAAGTGAAATTCTTAGGGCGGCGTGATGGCTCAGTGGTTAGCACTGCTGCCTCACAGCACCAGGGACCTGGGTTTGATTCCTGGCTTGGATCACTGTCTGTGTGGAGTTTGCATGTTCTCCCCGTGTCTGCGTGGGTTTACTCTGGTTTACTCCCACAGTCTGAAAGACTGGTTAGGTGCATTGGCCACGCTAAATTCTCCCTCAGTGTACCAGTGATCAGTGAACAGGCGCCAGAGTGTGGCGACTTGGGGATTTTCATGGTAACTTTATTGCAGTGTTAATGTAAGCCTGCTTGTGACACTAATAAATAATTTTTTTTTTAAACTGTGCATCAGCAAGCTTTGGCACTCTTGGCATAAGACAGAAGCGGTGTCTGACAGGAGATTGTGACCAAGTTAAATGTCGTGTTCACTATGTGCGAGATATGTAAAGAAAAAGCCACACCTATTGACGTTATCACAGCACGATCACCCAACAGTTCTCTTTAACAGATAGATGGCTCAAATATACATGCCAAAAATTATTGTTTGTCAACCTGTCCCACCTTAACTGCTGCCCACAATAGCCCCTTCATTGTTCTTCTGCAAATCCATGCTCCATTTGGGTAGACATTCAAGCTGCAACTTACAGTTAAAAAATTTCAAAATACTCCCAAGTTAAAACTATAATCTGACATCACAGAAGTTAATTGTTGATGAATTGGTGAAACTAAAATTAACACATGATCCATTAGAAAAGAAACACAATCTTCATTTTCATATGTGACATGATAATGTTATCTCATGACTATATACCCTTCTCACAAATTTTTAACAAAGTCCTCGATCGTTAAAAAGTCACATTGTTCCGGATCCCCTGTGTTTGTGACCATTTGTGCAGGAATGTATATATCGTCAAACCAGAGTGAACTAGACATTTAAGGTACCCAATTGAAAACATGTGCTGTACACTGTCTCTTTCCTGTCCTGCAAAACGCTATTGAAGTATGGGAACAAGGGGGATGGTAGAAGTCCCTAGCCAAGGAAATTTGGTTGGAAAAGCTTCCAGCAAAGCAGGAGAGGAATTGTGAGTTTACTTTGCAAGAGAAATAGTTTTTAATATCCAGCGTTAATGAAAAGGCTGTTTGTACCCAGGGGTGGCCTGGCCTTCGAAGGTGGCTGCCAAGGATTACTGAGTGACTGGGAGAATATAGTCATGACCAAGAGTCTTTCTGCGTGTACGTGGAGTGGCTAAAGATGTATTTTACTGCTAATAATAGGAAAGGAAAAAGGAAAGGGGTGATATTTCTGACTGAAATAGGCGGACTGATCTGGGTGGGCGAGGCTCACAGGACAGCATTCTCCATTGGCCTCGAGCGGGCAAGGTGGTAAAATTCCGGCTTTTGATAAGATTGATCAGCACAAGAGTCCCAAGCCACTGGAGATTGCAAAATGTTATTGTTTTTGGAACAGTGAATCAGTTGCCCAGCGAGGACAGTGGACACTTTATTGTGGTTTTTGAAGAAGCTGTTCATTCATTGTAATTTTGGAGCATTTCAAGAGAGAGATCATTTTGGGATAGATTTGTGTGCGATTTACAAAATATTTGATTTGATTTATCATTGTCACATGTATTCGCATACAGTGAAAAGTATTGCTTCTTGCGCACTATACAGACAAAGCATACCGTACATAGAGAAGGAAAGGAGAGGGTGCAGAATGTGGACGCATAGAACAAGAGTAAAGGATAGAATTTTAGGGTATGCTGGGCACAGCTTGCAAGAAGCTGTCTCGCTCTGGCACCAGATAACGCAATCGTAGTAAGTTGCTGATATTGCCAAAGTCAACTTTCGATGTAGCTCACCCAACAGTGATTGGTTCTTGGATTAAACACCTTCCCGTTTGACAAAACCGGTGTAATGTCCTCAACAAAGCCCATGAGGTGGGCCTCTTGGAGTATGAGCTCCCTGATTGAGGTAATGACTGCCTGTCCAATCTGGGAATCTCATCTGTGTATATAATGAGGAGTGTCAGACCTACTGGAACTCCGGATTCTGACTTTGTACCTGAAGCGCTCTAGGAGTGGAGATAAGTTTGTAAACAAAGGGAATCTGGTGAAGGAACACCGGCCTCTGAGGAGTTATTTCAACAAGATAACGGAACAAAATTTTGATTTCCCCATTTATAGCACTGCAGAAGAAATATGAATGAAAATAAAAAATGACTCTTCCAATTAAATGGCGGTTAGGAGAGAAATAGTCAAAAAAACAGAATTCACTGAATTTAATGCCTTTTACAGCCTTAACATTATTTGGCTTGTTTCTTTGAACATGGCTAAAAATGAGTGAGTATCGTTTTAGCTTGGTGGCTGCTCTGTCCACTCCAGTCAGTACATAAGGGAGTTGATTCTGATTTTTTAATAACTGGTTGTATTGGAGTGCTTTGGCTCGCTGCTGGTTCTGAGCCTGATTTTGAGGCTTCATCCTCAGCTTCATTCAAATTTGGTGGGCGGGCAGCAGGATGTCAAATTGGCATCGCGGACGGTGGGTTTCCCATAAGCATCAATGACGCAGGTTATCTTTGTGGGATCCAAGGAATCACTCCTGCAGGGTTCAATAAATAATTTGACAGATATCCTTAGGCAGGCATCTTCAGTTCCATCACTTATGGAACCGATTGGAGATTTGGTCTGTTTACCTCACACGACCCTTATTTTGCAGATTAACAAAAAGCTTATTTATTCGTCACAAGTAAGGCTTACATTAACACTGCAATGTAGTTACTGTGAAATTCCCCTAATCACCGCACCCCGGCGCCTATTTGGGTCAATGCACCCAACCAGCACATTCTTTGGACTATGGGAGGAAACCAGAGCATCCGGAGGAAACCCAGCTGACACGGGGAGAACATGCAAACTCCATACAAACTGTGACCCAAGCCGGGAATCGAACCCAGGTTCCTAGCGCTGTGAGGCAGCAGTGCTAACCACTGTGCCGTGGCTTCATGAAGAGGTTTCATGGGAAAAAGGCTTTGGAAACCCAGTAATAGGCCACTTCCAAAATGGAGCTGGTTGCATTAACTTCAGTGGAAACAAAAATCAGGAAAGGTGTTTAATAGGGTACCCCAGCCAATATCACCGGTGTTAAAAAGTCAACTTTACATCCAGGTAATACAGATTAATATGTAATAGATGAACTGTCTTGACAGGCCTGGTGGGCATTTCCTACTCATCATGTTTATAGAATAACTTTTATCGTTGAACAATTTTGTAATTGCTGATAGTTTATCAAGTGCCTAAGCCTTGGAATGGATCATCGTGACAATCACAAATAGAAAACTGTGAACAGTTTACAAATTTCCTTCAAGCTATAAAAGAGCAAGAAAAATACAATTTCTATGGCTGGAATTTTCCAGGTTTTCCCATGGCAGAGGTCGTGCACCATTGGCTGCGGGCGGGATCTTCCAGTATCGCAGAAGCATTTTGCATGGCTCGCCCCTGTCGCCACCAGGGGACCCACAGTGAGGATTGACTTTGGCAGGACTGGAAGCTCCTGCTGGTGGGAAGGGCTGGAAAATCCCACCCCATGTCTCTGGAAAAAAATACGTTCTCCTCCCACTGGCAAACTGATATTTTAAATAAATCAGGATTGTGTTTTTTTTTTTAAATACAAACTTCTTTCTCAGGCCTCCAAGTAGATGGAGTGTGGAACCCAGTTTGTTCTGTAGTTGGGAAATGCAACATCCGCAGAGAACTGGGACAGGCCTGAGTCTTAGCTCAAAAGCAATAACCAGCATAAGTTCCAAGTTCCTTTATCATTTCCTCTTACTGTTCTCATTCGCTGGTTTGCAGTTGGAACTGATTTCATTCCACAAAAATTTTGTGACCAAAATAATTCAATCCAATACCGTGGTGAGATTCTCCGGCCTCCCAGTCACGTGTTTTCTGCCAGCGATGGCACCTTGTTGGCTACCAGCGGGATTCTCTGGTCCCATCGCTGTTAATGGGACGTCATTCACACTGGCGGGAAACCCATTGGCGGGGATGCGATGCCAGCGGGACCGGCGAATCCCACCGGCGTGAACGGCCGGAGAATCACGCCCAGATTCGGTTTTGTTCTTTTGTGACAATTATCAACAGTGGTCAAATTTTGCGGTTTAAAAAAAAATCTTCTAAATATTTGTGCCATTTATATTAGTTGGCATAACAGTTCTTAAATTTGTTTTGAAGTCAATTTGAAATGTTTACATTTCCAATAAAAGGATTCCAATAAAAGGCAGCACGGTGGCGCAGTGGTTTGCACCGCTGCCTCACAGTGCCAGGGACCCAGGTTCGATTCCAGCCTCAGGTCATTGTCTGCGTGGAGTTTACACTTTCTCCCCTGTGTCTGTGTGAGTTTCCTCCAGGTGCTCCGGTTTCCTCTCACAGTCCAAAGATGTGCGGGTTAGATTGATTGGCCAAGTTAAATAGACCCTAGTGTCAGAGAGATTAGCAGGGTAAATATGTGGGGTTACAGGAATAGGGCCTGGGTAGGATTGTGGTCGGTACAGCCTCGATGGGCCAAATGGCCTCCTTCTGTACTGTAGGGATTCTATGATCTTATGATTGACCTCGTTCAGCTGCACTACAAATCATAGTGGTCAAAAAACAGATAATTATGGGGCACAGTCTATGTTAGCTCTCTGTAGAAGAAGACAGTCAGTCCCATCGACATCCTCCCTACCGCCCCCAACCCAAACCTCCATGGCTCTATCCCCATTTCCGGGTGAGGTATTTTCCTCATGCCTATCCAATTTCCTTCTGAAATTACTGATTGTCCATACTTCCAGTGAGCTTTCGCCAGCTAGTGGGAGAGAGACTGCAGCCGGAGTGAGATTCAACCAGAGTGAGGGTAGCGGGAATTTGGAGCTGAGGGGAAAGAGGTGCTCATCTTTGGGAGGAGTGGAGAGGCAGAGCTGCGAGAGAGATTCGAGGGCAAGTGAGAGGTAGAAAGAAACCGTGCTGTCACAGCCTGCAGGTAGGTGACTGGCTGGTGACTGGTAAGTAGTTTTTCCTTTCCTTTTTCTCTTTTTTTGTCTTGGCACTTTAGTTGTTGTCGTCAGTTAACTTAAGGATCAAGTCAGGCAGGAGATCCCAGACGTGTGTCATGCTCCTCTTGTGCGATGTGGGAATTCAGGGATTTTTCCAATGTCCCTGACTCCTTCACGGGCAGGACATGTGTCCAACTGCAGCTCCTGTTCGACCAGTTGATGGCTCTGGAGCTGTGGATGGATTCACTTTGGAGCATCCACGATGCTGAGGAAGTCATGGAGAGCACGTTTAGTGAGTTGGTCAATCCGCAGATGAAAATTATTGAGGGAGATGGGGAATGAGTGACCACCAGACAGAGGAAGAGTAGGAAGGCAGTGCAGGGGTCCCCTGCGGTCATCTCCTTCCAAAACAGATGTACCATTTTGGATGCTGTTGGGGGAGATGGCTCACCAGGGGAAGGTGGCAGCAGCCAGGTTCATGGCACCATGGCTGGCTCTGTTGCGCTACAGACTGGTGAACCTAACATCTGTAGTGGTAAATTGTTAGAAGGTATTCTGAGAGACAGGATCTACAGGCATTTATAGAGGCAAGGATTGATTAGGGACAATCAGCATGGCTTTGTGAGTGGAAAATCATGTCTCACGAATTTGATTGAGTTTTTTGAAGGGGTAACCAAGAAGGTAGATGAGGGCAGTGTAGTCAACATTGTCTACATGGACTTTAGCAAAGCCTTTGACAAGGTTCCACACGGTAGATTGTTGCATAAGGTTAAATTTCATGGGATCCATGGTGAGATTGCCAATTGGATACAAAATTAGCTTGACAACAGAAGACAGAGGGTGGTTGTCGAGGGTTGTTTTTCAAGCTGGAGGCCTGTGACCAGCGGTGTGCCTCAGGGATCAGCGCTGGATCCACTGTTATTTGTCATTTATATTAATGATTTGGATGAGAATTTATGGGGCATGGTTAGTAGGTTTGCAGATGACACCAAGATTGGTGGCACAGTGAACAGTGACAAAGGTTATCTAGGATTGCAATGGGATCTTGATCAATTGGGTCAGTGGATCGATGAATGGCAGATGGAGTTTAATTTAGATAAATGTGAGGTGATATATTTTGGTAGATCGAATCGGGGCAGGACCTAGTCAGTTAATGGTAGGGCGTTGGGGAGAGTTATAGAACAAAGAGATCTAAGGATACAGGTTCATAGCTCCTTGAAAGTGGAATCACAGGTGGACAGGTGGTGAAGAAAGCATTCGGCATGCTTGGTTTCATTGGTCAGAATACTGAATACTGATGTCGGGACGTCTTGTTGAAGTTGTACAAGAGATTAGTAAGGCCACACTTGGAATGCTGTGTACGGTTCCCCTATTATAGATAAGAATATTAAACTAGAAAGAGTGCAGAAAAGATTTACTAGGATGTTACCAGCTCTTGATGGCTTGAGTTATAAGGAGAGGCTGGATGGACTGAGACTTTTTTCCCTGGAGCGTAGGAGGCTTAGGGGTGATCGTATAGAGGTCTATAAAATAATGAGGGGCATAGATCAGCTAGATAGTTAACATCTTTTCCCAAAGGTAGGGGAGTCTAAAACTAGAGGGCATAGGTTTAAGGTGAGAGGGGAGAGATACAAAAGGGTCCAAAGGGGCAATTCTTTCACTCAGAGCATGTTGAGTATCTGAAATGAGCTGCTGTAGAGGCGGGTACAATTTTGTCTTTTAAAAAGCATTTAGACAGTGACATGGGTAAGATTGGTATAGAGGGAAATGGACCAAATGTGGGCAATTGGGACTAGCTTAATGGTAAAAACTGGGTAGCATGGACAAGTTGGGCCGAAGGGCCTGTTTCCATGCTGTAAACCTCTATGACTTCCACTGCCGTTGTATGCAGCGTGATGAAGGTCACATCCCCTCCTGTAACTCTTGTCCAAAACCTTAAACCTACGTCCTTGTGCCATCACTGAATCTTTTCTCCTGCCTCCAGCTCTTTCTTCAACATGATGATCAAAGCTCCCATAATATCCCACATCAAAATAGCAAGAAATTCTCGAAAACCCAAATTAAAAACAGAAAATTATGAAAGTATATTGAAGTCAGCCTATCATAAAACCTTTCATTTCTTTTACACGTGCTGACTCATTTTCAGTTTCTCATTTTGTTAACAATACTCAACATGATTTCACTAAACCTTTACAAGTGACTGCTCCTTCCTCCTGTCAGGACGAACCAGTTGGAGTTGTTGGCTCTATGCCAACCATTACGTTTCCAAATGTTGAGCCTTCGTTTTATAGATTTTATTATAGGAAAATGATACTCAGAGACAACACACATAATGACGCAAAGACTGCAGGAGACCCTCACATTACAGTTGCTGAGTTTAGTGGCTGGGTGATTATTCCTCTGGGTCTTCACTAACCTCCTTACAATGGGGTTCAGTTTTTAAGCTCAGTTGAAAGGCCATTACATCATATCCTCCATATGACAACACTCAGCTAACCAGCATTCAGAGACAGAGGCTGTCCTCACGAGCACAGCAAAGGTAAACATATAGTCATCAAACAGATAGATATATCTGGGTAGAAAACATGAAAACTACCTTGTAGAATGAGCATCTATATAAGCCTTGGATATTTCAACTGACTTTGTGATATTGTTAAGAAATTGCCTGTTTGTGAACAGATTCTGCAGACTGTCTATTAACTTTGGGTGGCACGGTGCCACAGTGGTTAGCACTGCTGCCAGCCAATGCCAGGGACCCAGATTCGATTCCCAACTTGGATCACTGTCTGTGCGGAGTCTGCACGTTCTCCCCGTGTCTGCATGGGTTTCCTCCGGGTTCTCCGGTGTTCTCCTACAGTCCGAAAGACATGCTGGTTAGGTACATTGGTCATGCTAAATTCTCCCTCAGTTTTCCCAAACAGGCACCGGAGTGTGGCGACTAGGGAATTTTCACAGTAATTTCATTGCAGTGTTAATGTAAGCCTACTTGTGACACTAATAAATGAACTGTAAACTTGAAAAACTATAAAATGGAGACCTGAACATAGAATACATTCTTTAACCATTCCTCTCATCCTAGGATGCCACTAACTCATTATCTGTAGACCTGCTTACCTCCCTTAACTGGATGCTTCACAACCATACGAAGATGCTTTACCTATTAATTCACCATTTTTAGCACGTAAATATTTTTTGCTAAGTTCTTTCCATGGCTTGTTATTTTCAAGGCGTTCAACTCAAATGGTTCCAAGCCACATCCACGCCATAAATAGTGCTGCATTACTTAAACTCATTATATAATCCCAGTCGAATTACTTGGTAATCAAATGTAAAGTGATATTTCAGTGAAGCTGCAGTAACGATGTTGCAATTGTGAACCCTATCTTGAGGGTGACACTACCACAGCACTGACGCTACACATCAACACAGAAATGGACTCAAAACGGAATACAGCCATTTCATAAAATTACAATCATATAACAAAAGAACAGACTCAAAAGGCTGTTTTCATGGCAGTAAACTATGGCAGTAATTTATTATGTCATTTGAAACCTGTGATTAGCTTACTGCTTTGTGATCACTGCTATAGGTAGCCATTGTTCTGTTACTTAATCCAACGTTTCGTTAACTGAGCATCTGACACAGGGTATTGGCTCAAAATTGAAATTTGAAATCACAGAAATTCATTCAGCATGAACCGAACGCACAATTGCTTAAGAATGAATATTCAATTGTCCAAATAAATCAAGCAGCAGGCACAGTCCCAGCACTTTCATGTGTAGTCCACAAAGATAGAATACACAAAAATCAGAACCGCTTCTCATTTTAAAATATTTTATTTGAGACAGAAGGAGCCTATGAATGCAGAAAATGAAAAACAAGGTGCTTTTTGCTACTCATCTGTAGTCCCAAAGAAGATATCTATTAAAATAAATAATAGGGTGGCATGGTGGCACAGTGGTTAGCACTGGTGCCTCACAGCACCAGGGACCCAGGTTTGATTCCGGCATTGGTCACTGTTTGTGTGGAGTCTGCACGTTCTCCCCGTATCTGCGTGGGTTTCCTCCGGGTGCTCCGGTTTCCTCCCACAGTCCAAAGATGTGCGGGTTAGGTGGATTGGCTGTGTTAACATTGACCCTAGTGTCAGTGGGATTAGCAGGGTAAATATGTGAGGTTACGGGAATGGGGCCTGGGTTGGATAGTGGTTGGTGCAGACTCAATGGGCTGAATGGCCTCCTTCTGCACTGTAGTGATTCTATGAAAATATTTATTGATAAAGATATAAAACACATTTCCTGTGAGTAATCTGTCAGGTTTTTATTTATCAAATGTGATTGCCTGGTAACAATGCTGTCCATATTAGAACATAGCCACTTCCACTAATCTTACTGGCTCCACTCCTAAAAGCACCAATGATCTTCATAGCGTAAGGGAAAAAAGGTTTTGAAATGTTCCAAAAGAAACAGGGCCAGACAATCCCTGATGACGGTTAGTGGTTCTTAGATTGCCATATGCTATGCACACAGTACTTTACGGCATTCTTACTTTTTCGCAAGCAAAGATCTTGCAGCCTGCATCCTCACAAGGTTGAAAACACAAACAAAATCACACAGACAAAATAGCCAAGTTATCAATGAAACTGTGGGTGACCAACTCATGCTTTGGTAGCCGGAGAGAGCTGAGAGTTTCAATGCCTGCCCACCATTTCAAAACCTGATCATAATTGACAAGTCAGGGCAAGAACATATCTTCTCCAAATCAACGTCAGTCACTACTTCCACACAGTTTCACAGTTGCAAATGTTCATGCATGTCACACAAAATGCTGCTATAATTTGCTTTACCGCAATGTGTGTTTAATAGACATAATTCTGGATTATACAGTTTGCAATGATGCATTTTGAATCCATTATGCCACCTAGCAACCTAGGGTGAGGTTGATCAGCATATTTAAAGTAGTATTTAAATATGCATCGCCCATTCAACTCCCAGCATACGGGATTCTCCAGCCTTTGGGCGCGGTGTGAGAATGACATGATTCACTACTGCTCTCCATTAGCAGAGACCTGACATGATGGCCATGCTGGGGTGGCCATTGAAGCCATCGGGCAGGTCAGGGACATGGCTGGGTGGTACCCATTGGGCAGTACCCACCGGACACCCCAGCAGTGGCCACCAGGCACCTATATTTTTGTAACAAAGCCAGTACCATTGAAACATATTAAAATAAATCCAGTCAGAAAGCTGTAACTGTAAGAACAGGCATTTACATGGATAGCAAGACAAACTGGAGCTCATTTGGAATCAAACTTAATTAGTTATGACACAACCAAAAGGGGTTCCCAGCGAACTCTTAACAAGTAGTCTAGAGCTCATTTATAAAGTTTCTGCCAGATGTGTTCGACTCACAATTTCAAACAACATCTGCCCCTTTTATCCTGCTTTAAATTTCACAACCTGCTGGGTGCAACTTCATTTCAAAAACATCCACATAGGAATAGCAACTTCTAGCCAACACAGACCATGCCGGCCACTGCAATTGTGAGAAATCTCTCGATATAATCAGTTGCTTTAGTTCTAAGTTACAAGAAATTTTCCGATAAAATTTCAAGTTATGCAAAGTGATTGCTATAAATCTTCTGTGTAGCAGTTCATAGAAACATAGAAAATAGGAGCAGGAGGAGGCCATTTGGCCCTTCGAGCCCACTCCGCCATTCCTCACGATCATGGCTGATCATCCAACTCAATAGCCTAATCCTGCTTTCTCCCCATAACCTTTGATCCCATTCGCCCCAAGTGCTATATCCAGCCGCCTCTTGAACACATTCAATGTTTTGGCATCAACTACTTCCTGTGGTAATTAATTCCACAGGCTCATCACTCTTTGGGTGAAGAAATGTCTCCTCACCTCCATTCTAAAAAGTTTATCCTGAATCCTCAGACTGTGACCCCGGTTCTAGAGACCCCACCATCGGGAATATCCTCCCTGCATCAACCCTGTCTAGTCCTGTTCGAATTTTATAAGTCTCTATGAGATCCCCCCCTCATTTGTCTGAATTCCAGCAAAAACAATCCTAACCTAGTCAATCTGTCCTTGTACATCAGTCCTGCCATCCCCGGAATCAGCCTGGTAAACCTTCACTGTGCTCCCTCGAGAGCAAGAACATCCTTCCTCAGAAAAGGAGACCAAAACTGCACACAGTTGTCCAGGTGTGGCCTAAGTGTTGTATAATTGCAACAACACATCCCTGCTCCTGTACTCAAAACCTCTCGCAATGAAGGCCAACATGCCATTTGCCTTCCTTACTGCCTGCTGCACCTGCATGCTGAGCTTCAGTGACTGGTGCACAGGGACACCCAAGTCCCGCTGCACACTCCCCTCTCCCAATTTACAGCCATTCAGGTAGTCATCTGCTTTCTTGTTTTTGCTTCCAAAGTGAAGAACCTCACACTTATCCAAATTATGCTGCATCTGCCATTGATTAGCCCCCTCACCCAACCTGTCCAGATCATTCTGAAGGATTTATGCATCCTCATCACACTTCACCCTCCCACCCAATTTGGTATCATCTGCAAATTTTGAGATGTTACATTTTGTTCTCTCATTCAAATCATTAATATATATTGTGATAGCTGGGGTCCCAGCACTGATCCCTGTGGCACCCCACTAGTTACTGCCTGCCAACTTGAAAAACACCAATTCATTCCTAATCTTTGTTCCCTCGCTGCCAACTAGTTTTCTATCCATCTCAATACATTTCCCCCAATCCCATGCGCTTTAATCTTGCACGATAATCTCTTGTTCTTTCTGAAAGTCCAAATGTACCACATCGACTGGTTCTCCCTTGTCAACTCTACTAGTTACATCTTCAAAGAATTCCAACAGATTTGTCAAGCATGATATCCCCTTCATAGAATCATGCTGATTTTGTCTGATCCTGCCACTGCTTTCTAAATGCTCTGCTATAAAGTCCTTGATAATGGATTCAAGCATTTTCCCCACTACCGATGTTAAGCTTCCTAGTCTATAATTTCCTGTTTTCTCTCTACCTCCCTTTTTGAATATTGGAGTGACATTAGCTCCCCTCCAATCTGCAGGGACTGTTCCAGAGTCTATAGAATCCTGGAAGATGACCACAATGCATCCATTATTTCTAGAGCCACTTCCTTAAGCACTCTGGGATATAGTATATCAGGTCCTGGGGATTTATCTGCCTTCAATCCCATCAATTTTCCCAATACCATTTTTCTACTAATATTGATCTCCCTCAGTTCTTCTCTCTCACTAAATCTTGCATTCTCCAACATTTCTGGCATTTGATTTGTGTCCTCTTTTGTGAAGACAGAATCCAAGTATGTATTCAGTTGCTCGGCCATTTCTTTGTCCCCTATTATACATTCCCCCATTTCTGTAGGGGACCTACATTTGTCTTCACTAACCGCTTTCTCTTCACGTATCTATAGAAACTCTGAGTGTATGTTACCTGCAAGCTTACTTTCGTACTGTATTTTCCCTTTCTTAATCAATCCCTTGGTCCTTCTTTGCTGAATTCTAAACTGCTCCCAATCCACAGACCTATTATTTTTCTTGGCCATGCTTCTTCCTTAGATCAGGTACTCTCTCTAATTTCCTTTGTAAGCCATGGATTGGCCCTCTTACCCATTTTGCTTTTGTGCCAGACAGGAATAAACAGTTGCTGCAGTTACCCCCATGCGTTCCTTGAATGTTTGTCATTGCCTATCCACTGTCCTCCCTTTAAACAACCCTCCCCAAGCTATCAAAGCCAACTCACAACTCATATTCTCATAGTTTCCTTTATTAAGATTCAGCACTCTCGTCTCCGAATCAACTCCTTCACTCTCCATCTTGATAAAAAATTCTATCATGTTATGGTCGCTCATCCCCAAGGGGTCTTGTACAGCTAGATTGGCAATGATTCCCTTCTCACTACACAGTACCCAGTCTAAGATGGTCTCTAGTTGGTTCCTCCACATATTGGTCAAGAAAACCATCCCGGATACACTCCAGGAATTCCTCCTCTACAGCATTGTGGCTAATTTGATTTGTCCAATCTATGTGCAGATTAAAATCACCCATGATCACCGATATTCTCTTATCACGTGCATCTCTAATTTCGTGTTTAATGCCACTCCCAAAATCACCACAGCAGTTTGGGGGCCTATATATGACGCCCACTACTCTTGGTATTTCTCAACTCTACCCATATAGACTCCATGTAAATGACATGTCTAAATATAGCAGCATGTCTTACTCTGACAAAGAACATATGCCAAAATGCAACAGTTTCTTAGTTTATGATGAGAGACAACTTTGCTGTTTAGGTTGAACATCCTACCATCATCCTTCTTATGTATTATTTTTTACATGAAATCTCAGCAAGTATGTAGATCTTAAGGAAAGATAAACAATGGGCAGAACTCTCCTCCTAATGTTTGACAAAGGGCCCTATTTTACCAAACATTCCCATGGTAAAGTCGGGCATCGGGCCTTTAACGCGATCTGCACCCAAATCCGAGCAGATCGTGGCTTTACCGACAGCCTATTCGGGCGCGGGTCCGGTCCGCGCCCGAATCAGGCGGCCCGACAATTTACCATGCATTTAAATCGACTTAATGAACCACGCGCCCAACTCTACCGCCAAATCCCACTTTACCGTCTTCTGGTCCGTTCCGGATCCGCGCTTTTAGCAACCTGCAGAATAAAAATCTGAAGCGGATTTCTATTCTGCAGGGGAACCTCCGAAGCCCATCCTCCTTGACCATCCTTCGCAGACCCCCCCCCCCGCTAAGGACCCCGGCAGACCCCCCCCTCCGGATCAGACCCCCCCTGGGAGGCAGGCCCCCCTCGGCAGAGCACACCCCCAACCTACCTCGATCACTGGTCTCCCTCCACCATCCTTCCAACCTGTAGTCCTTCAAGAGCCTGCAGCACCTTCCTGGCCTTCTGCTGGTGTCCGCCGGAGGAGGGGGGCAGGCTCAGATGGATCTCTGGTTGGCGGGATTCTACAATAATGACCATCACATCATCAAACAGCAGCTAAACTTTCTCTGCTCATTCTCTAACCTCATCGCTAATGTGACCGAAGTAACTGTGTTGATCCAAATGCAACACCTATGCTATACACAACATGGTGCTGCCTTTTAAAGCTGACAGAACTTCCTAAAGTGTCATTATAAAGTGCAGCAGTATCACTAGTCATGTGCAGTGCCGTGAGGTTGTGGTGGTTGTCCCCTTAAGGATCCATCCGCAGAGCAAGGATCACATGAGCTGGGGAACCAATTGGGGAGCAGGGTGGGTGATCACTCTGGCGAACTCGGGTTCCTGTTCCAGAACCTTCTTGTAAGCTGACTGGCAGCCATGAAGCTGCAAGCCTCTGTATTATAGTTACACGTAAATAAACGGTGCAGTTGTTATTTACCTAACTGGCGAAGAGGAATTATTACAGATGTAAAAGTGAAAATTCAAACCAAACTGCTGTCAACCACTTCCTGTCAGCCTGGAAAACCAACAAGAAATAAACTGCTGAGATCATATTACTTGCCTCTCTTAATACCTGAGGAATTTTACAATTGAGGGGATCTATAAAAAATGCAGGGACAAAAAGGTGGAATTGGGGTTAATTTTACCTACCCCACTGGGCGGAATATATACGAGATTGGCTGGAATTCTGGCTTTGTACTCCTTCCAATATGCTCCATTGGAGTGAAATCAGGCCTAGTTAAACCATGTTGCATCCGAGCCCATTTCCCAATGGGTGGATTAGATTAAAACTGCCACCAGAATACTGTGTTCCCTACTTCAATTACATTCAGAATGTAACAGGCCACAATTTGTTTGCCAAAAATCAACAGGGTGTGATGCCTCAGATAGTGAGTGTACTTCAAACATTTAACAAGCTATGATCGTGACAGCTGCTAGTGATCAGTGCTCTGAAGAGGAGCACAGCTGTTTTGCACAGAATTGCTTCCCAAGATCCAAGCAGTTTAGCCAGTTCAGCCGACTGACTTCATGCAGTCTCACTAAAAGAAATACACATTGATATCGAGCTTGGATGGAGGTTTTCTTCCTATTCACGTACGTTTAACCTGGGAATAAATGTTACTCAGTCGAGTGGGGGGAGAGACTGGATAGACATGAACACTAGTGAAACCTCAATCAAGGACACACCAACTGTTCTACCAGCGTTGCCTCCCACTCCCTTAAGACCCAGCCAAGACCAGCAAACTAACTCTGCCCTACAATGAACTACAAAGTATCTGTAGTTTACTAATGGATTTTACAGTTAAAAAGAACTTGATTTAGATAATACGTTATAAGTAATGATTATTACCAAAGGTTCTATGATCTATATGAATACTACATGACTGCTGCTCACAAATAATGGCTGATATTACTTTGTAAAAGTTTAAGTAGTCCGAGACTCATAAGGCTATAAATTGAACTGTGAGAAGTAAACACAACCCAAGATCAATTCAAAAGCAAAAAAAAGCTGGACATTTGAAATAAAAGCAGAAAATGCTGGAAATATTCAGCAGCCAGGCAGCATCTGTGGAGAGAGGAACAAACTTTCACAGATGCACCATAGAAAGCATCCTTTCTGGATGTATCACAGCTTGGTTTGGCTCCTGCGCTGACCAAGACTACTAGAAAGTACAAAAAGGTTGTGAACAAAGCCCAGTCCATCACGCAACCCAGCCTCCCATCCATTGACTCTGCCTACATTTCCCACTGCCTCAGAAAAGCAGCCAGCATAATCAAGGACCCCACACACCCCAGACATTCTCTCTTTCACCAACAGTCTGAGGCCACGTATCAATCGACTCAAGAACAGCTTCTTCCCTGCTGTCATCAGACTTTTGAATGAACGTACCTCGTATTAAGTTGATCTTCCTCTACACCCTGTATATGACTGCATTCTCTTGTTTCCTTCTCTATAAATGGTATGCTTTGTCTGTATAGCCCACAATAAACAATACTTTTCACTGTAAACCAATTCATGTGACACTAATAAATCAAATCAAATGAAAAAAAGAGTTAATATTTCAGGTCAATGACCTTTCAACAGAACTGGGAAAAGTTAGAAATGTAACAGGTTTTAATGAACAAAGGGAGAGTGGGAATGAACATAAGGGAAGGTCTGCAAAAGGGTGCAAGACAGGAGGGATTAAATGACCAAACAGAACAAGTGAAGAAACACAACCTCTGTATAGAGGAGGTGCAAATGGCAGAAGTTTAAAGTTTATTTATTAGTCAAAAGTAGGCTTACATTAACACTGCAATGAAGTTACTGTAAAAGTCCCCTAGTTGCCACACTCTGGCGCCTGTTTGGGAACACTGAGGGAGAATTTAGCATGACCAATGCTCTTACCCAGCACATCATTCAAACTGTGGGAGGAAACCGGAGCACCCAGAGGAAACCCACACAGCCACGGGGAGAATGTGCAGAATCCACACAGATAGTGACCCAAGCCGGGAATTGAACCCGGGTTCCTGGAGCTGTGAGGCAGCAGTGCTAACCACTGGGGCGGCACGGTAGCACAGTGGTTAGCACTGCTGCTTCACAGCTCCAGGGACCTGGATTCGATTCCCGGCTTGGGTCACTGTCTGTGTGGAGTTTGCACATTCTCCTCGTGTCTGCATGGGTTTCCTCCGGGTGCTCCGGTTTTCTCCCACAGTCCAAAGATGTGCGGGTTAGGTTGATTGGCCATGCTAAAATTGCCCCTTAGTGTCCTGAGATGTGTAGATTAGAGGGATTAGCAGGTAAAATATGTAGGGATATGGGGATAGGGCCTGGGTGGGATTGTGGTCGGTGCAGACTCGATGGGCCAAATGGCCTCTTTCTGCACTGTAGGGGTTTTTTGATTCTTTGATTCACTGTGCCACCTTGCCACCCAGCTACTATCCAAAAGCAAAAACAAGGGGGAAAAAAAAGAGTAAAACTGAAACCCGCAAAGAAAAAGAAAACAATGAGGGAAGAGCTGACGATCTAAAATTGTTGAACTCGGCGTTAAGTCCAGAAGACTGAAAGTCCCCAGTCGAAAGGTAAGGTACTGTTCCTCAAGCTTACATTGAGCTTCATTGGAACACTGCAGGTGGCCAAGTACAAGTACAGTGTGAGAGAAAGGAGACGGATTAAAATGTCAGGCAGCTGGAGGCAGGTCATACTTGAATCCTGAATGAAGGCATTCCGTAAAGTGTCCTCCAATTGGCATTGGGTCACCCCATTTTAGAGCAAACTGTACTGTGAGCAGCGAAGACTGAATGCTGAACTGAAATATTTACCTATATATCTGTTTTTTATTCATTCATGAGATGGGGACATCACGGGCGGTGTCAGTATTTATTGCCCAGCCCTGAGGGCATTTATGAGTCAATCACATTGCTGTGGATCTGGAGTCACATGTAGACCAAACCAGGTGGGGACAACAGATTTCCCCCTCCAAAGGACATCAATGAACCAGATGAGTTTTTACGACAATCAACAAAGATTTCACAGTCATCATTTGACTTTTAATTCCAGATTTTTATTGAATTCAAATTTCATCATTGACCATGGTGGGATTCGAACCTGCTTTCCCAGAGAACTACCCTGGGTCACTGGATTACTAGTCCACCGACAATACTGGCACACCACTGCTTCCCCTCATGGTTTCACAAGGAATATTTGGAACCCAAGCCAGTGTGGAGACAGAAGGTAAAATAGGAAATTGTTGGGGCCATATGAAATATCAAAAGAGTCATGGTGTAAGTGGGAAGAGAGTGGACAAGGGGAGAAAAAATAGAGTTGGAATAGGAAGAAATCAGTTCACTGGGGGCAATAATAGGCTGAAGCGGATGTACCAAAAAGTCTCATTTGCTTTCAGACTGTAGGAGGAAACTGGAGCACCCAGAGGAAACCCATGTAGACACAAGGAGAATGTGCAGACTCCGCACAGTCAATGACCCAAACCAGGAATCGAAACCAGGTCCCTGGTGCTCTGAGACAGCAGTGCTAACCAGTGTGCCACCGGTAGGTTGAGGGATCTGAGGAGCAAACTCCAGACCATGAAGCCTAGATGGGCGGCACGGTAGCACAGTGGTTAGCACTGCTGCTTCACAGCTCCAGCGACCTGGGTTCAATTCCCGGCTTGGGTCACTGTCTGTGTGGAGTTTGCACATTCTCCTTGTGTCTGCGTGGGTTTCCTCCGGGTGCTCCGGTTTCCTCCCACAGTCCAAAGATGTGCAGATGAGGTTGATTGGCCATGCTAAAATTGCCCTTAGTGTCCTGAGATGCGTAGGTTAGAGGGATTAGTGGATAAATATGTAGGGATATGGGGGTAGGGCCGGGGTGGTATTGTGGTCGGTGCAGACTCGATGGGCCGCATGGCCTCTTTCTGTACTGTAGGGATTCTATGATGAAATCTATGATGATGGCTGGCAGGACTGTCACCAATGGTAGGGCAAAGCAAGATGGGAATGGACAAAAGAAATGGGAGCTGCAGTGATAGGCTGCAGGATGAGAGCATGATGCATAGAAACGTAGGGGAGGGACATGGTCACAAAGGGATCAAACACAAAGATGTTGGAAAGGATATAGGGCTGAAAGCTCAGCTCAGGTCAAGTAGAACTTTGAGGTTGCAAACAGTCTGGTTCAGCCTGAGCCTGTGTCTGGGAGAGCGGATGGAAGTGATGGCAAGGCTTGTAGCCTGTTGCACAGAAAAAGATGAAGGATTCTGTCATCCCAGCATTTATCAGAGAAAGATTACTTTGTTCCAAATGTCCAGTTGCACTGTCTAGAAAACATCACCTTGGTTTCATTTAAAGGTCAGCACCTTTGATAGTGCAGCAATCTCAGTTATCAAAAGAAAAGTTTGCACTTGTTTGGCACATTTTGTAACCACAGGATATCTCAAAGCCCTTTACAACCAAATGACCAGATATTCTGTAGTTGTAATGTTGACGGAGGAATAAAGAAAGTGGCCAATATACCTGGGATATACCCTCGTCAGACCCCACTTGGAGTACTGTGCTCAGTTCTGGTCGCCTCATTACAGGAAGGATGTGAAAAAGATTGAAAGGGCGCAGAGGAGATTTACAAGGCTGTTGCCTGGATTGAATGGCATGCCTTATGAGGATAGGCTGAGGGAGCTCGGTCTTTTCTCCTTGGAGAGACGTAGGATGAGAGGAGATCTAATAGAGGTATATAAGATGTTGAGAGGCATAGAGCGGGTGGACTCTGAGGCTTTTTCCCAGGGTGGAAATGGCTGCTATGAGAGGACACAGGTTTAAGGTGCTGGGGGGTAGGTACAGGGGAAATGTTAGGGGGAAGTTTTTCACACAGAGGGTGGTGGGCGAGTGGAATCGGCTGCTGTCAGTGGTGGTGGAGGCAAACTCAATAGGGTCTTTTAAGAGACTCCTGGATGAGTACATGGGGCTTAATAGGATGGAGGGTTATAGGTAGGCCTAAAAGGTAGGGACATGTTTGGCACAACTTGTGGGGCTGAAGGGCCTGTTTTGTGCTGTAGTTTTTCTATGTTTCTATGTTTCTATAACTTCCTTGCTCTTCTTTGCAAACCCGTAGTGCTGCTCCCAGCATACCCCATTGGCCCCGATCAGGTTCCTGCCCAGAGCTTGCAAGAACCTGTTAATTATGCTAAGCTGCTTATTGTAATGTAATTAGCGGCTGGAAACTCAATTCAGTGACTTCTCGCAATGCAACCCCACCCCTCCACCCCATAAAGCAGGAAATCCTCCGGGCAGGCTTTGGTGCTGATCCTGCCAAACATGGACCTGGTGACTTGTCCTCTACAGGGAGTGAAGGGGGGAGGGGCTGGGGCGCATCGTGAGTGCTTTGTAATCATTGCAATTAGAAAAGAGAAAGTTGAACCTTGTAAGATGTCCAACCCGTCAATGAAAGACTGAATGTTTATAAACATTGCGGTTTGGAACAAAAACAGCACTTGAGGTGCATTCAATCTTGAAGGGAAAGAAAAGCAAACAAAGTTCTTTGTTCTTGGTTCAAAAGGGATATCATGTCTATTTACAAAGAACCGCCACCCGGGATGTTTGTCATCCCAGATCCACAAGACATGATTAAGATTCACGCCCTCATTACGGGACCTTTCGACACGCCTTACGAAGGAGGCCTTTTTCTTTTTCTCTTTCGCTGCCCTCCTGACTATCCCATCCACCCACCGACAGTCAAGCTGATGACATCCAAACCACTTCAAAGGATGCAGGCATCAGATGCTGTTAAAAGGGTACGCCCCAGTGAAACTGACCATTAAAGCACTTCAAAGGGGTTTCACAGCAGATGTGGGCTATGAGAGAAAGCAAGAGGATCTCCCTGGAAAACTGACTGGTCATTTCTATAAGAGCCCTTTAAAGAGGCTTTTACCACCTGGGCCAACTGTGGATTGGAGTGCTTGCAGTTGTCCAAGGGGCATGGACATCAAAGTGACTAGGGCACTTCAAAGGTTTTAGCGGACAGAGACAATGATGAATAGCTTATCCCAGATTGGTATCTGAATTCACCATGCTGAAACTGAACACTTTTCACAGGGCAACAAAGACAAGTTTTGCCATTGGACTCTGGTAGAGTCCCGAGGTCAAGGCCTTCCTCCCAGCCAGAGCCCACTCAACCCCCAGGACAGTTGGTGGAACTCTCTCTGTGGACTGACAGCCACATCGGTACAACACATAGGTTGAGGGTGTCACTGCCAGGGTGCCAGGAGGCAGTGCAAGGTTGGCACTGGTGGGGGGGTCTGAGGGAGGGTCCATCTGGGAGTGTCTCTTGGGGAGGTGGGATTTGAGGCCTCTGGTTGGGGGGCAGCCGGATCACCCTCATGCCTGTGGTGTGGAGGGGGGAGGTCATCAGTGACTCATTCTTGCAGTGGTGGGGGGGAAGGGTGCCCCTCTACTCTGAGGGGTTGGGGGTTTACCCTGCCAGCAGGGGTTGCAATGTCCATTGTGCGGGGGGGTGGAGAGGGGGGGGGGGGGGCCGGTCTGTCAGCCCAGTTCTCTGTAAAGCCAGGCTGGCCGGTGTGATTCCTGGTATGCATAAACCAATGTGGTTAAGGTGGTGAATCTCCTCTGACAGCCACTGAATCACCAGCAGGAAACACTCCGGTTTTTCCAATGGCAGGTGCATGTCAAAATATGTCACTTTCTTTTTTTCTCTTTTAAATCTTATTTATTAGTGTCACGAGTGGCTTACATTAACACTGCAATGAAGTTACTGTGAAAATCCTCGAGTCGCCACACTCCGGCGCCTGTTCGGATACACTGAGGGAGAATTTAGTATGCACCTAACCAACACATCTTTCAGACTGTGGGAGGAAACCGGAGCACCCGGAGGAAACACACGCAGACACGGGGAGACTCCGCACAGATAGTGACCCAAGCCGGGAATCGAACCCACGGTCCCTGGCACTGTGAGTGCTAACTACTGTGCCACCGCACCACCATTACTCTGCAGTTACTATTACATTAGATAACTGCCTTTGACGGAAGGTGATTAGATCGCACTGCATTGGTTGTACATAACAATATAAGTATTTCATATACTCCATAGCAAGTTACTTGGCCGGTAATGTGAAAACTGACTTGTTTTTTCTTAACTTTTTACTGTGCAAAATGAGCAATTTGAAACGTTGAAGAAGTCAGTACAAAAGAGACTAAAATCCTTAACAATCGTAATCAAACAATCTAACCCCAGTTGTCAGACACTGGTCAATAATACAGTTACAGGATTCAATGATCCATTTGAATGATTCAGTTTGTGTGAGTTGAATGTGGCAGACATCAGCTACAGTCCTTCAGTTGCCTTGCAGACATTTCAACTCATTAACATGCACAGCTACACTTCTGGGTATTAAAAGCACCAAAAACCTCTTCTTTCAACAAGACTGCAACAACTAATAATATACAGTCAAGAAGCTGCATGGGCCTTCCTCAAGACATCCTTCCTTCCTCTTTTGCAATCAATTACTGAGGAAAAACTTCCGAGATTTTTCCTTCCTCCTGCTCCACACGGATGGTTCTATAATTACCCCAGAGATTAAGGCCCACAACTTCAGAAAGTATTTATTGCTCTGGTTAGGGCACTTAAGCCAACTTTGCTTTCTCCCGTTCTTCCTCCCTTCCCCCTACTGAGCACTTGCACCCTGTCTGAATATTCTCTGGACAGGTATTAGGTTTTATGGAGAAATTAAGAGCAACACTCTTTATAAATTGAACAGCCTTCGTGGTACGTGGGAAATTTTTCTTTCATGTCAATCTGTAGTATCCCTTTTTCAACAGCCTGATCAAATTAAAACGGACCCAGTATGGTAACTGATGTTCCTGCCCCAGTTTTAAAAGACAAAACGACTCGAAAAACATTACTGAGAAACAAAAATTCAAGAAGTTTAGTTGAAGAAACTGACTGGAATAGAAGTCAGCCTTTGACCTACGGAAAGAAAGTTAAAGCAGTTATTTCCCGATTCATCTCTGCTGCCCAAGTTGTTGATTTTCTTACAATGTCTGTTTCTGAAGCAGATAAAGGACGATTCGATTGTTACAATGGGCATAAATGTGCCAATTGAATTACCAATCTTTAAATTTACAGATCGCATGCAGTATCAGTTTTAAAATTATTGGGTGAATATACAAGATAAGAAAATATACTGCAGGTCGTTTATTCATCTTTAACCAAAAATTTAAGATCTTTCGTCAGTTAGGTCTTGCAGCTAAATATATTTAGAAAGGTGTCATGTGAAAGCACAGGCTTGGTGGGCCGAAGGGCCTGTCCCTGTGCTGTACTGTTCTTCTTTGTTCTTTATATGTTCGGCTGAACGATGAATTAACAAGTTTACAACATTCACAATACTCACCTTTGCTGACTTTCTTGTTGCAATATCTAAGGTAGGCACTGGTTTTGTCGAAAAGGAGAAAGGTCATTCAAGGTCAAAGAGACTGACTAAATTTGAGAGCGTGGGAGCAGATGCAAAATATAACTTTTGTTTTATTGGTGTTAATTATGTATAATTGCTAATATAAATGCCATTTAGTTTTAATCTCGACTCACAAATTCGATTTTTGTCATCAGGAAAGAGTTAAATTTCAACGATGAATCACATTAACTTCTTTACATTTTCCCTCGCTTTTTCACCGAGTATAGTTTATAAACCACAACAGCAGTTCCACCAGAAAGTCCATAGATTGCTTCTCTGTCTCACAAAGTTAAAATAATTTAAACACAGAACATTCTGATTATAATGCAATTCTCTTCGATTACAAGTTTAGTTCAGTTTATTTATTTGTGTCACAAGTGGGCTTACATTAACACTGCAATTAAGTTAAAATCCCCCGATCGCCACACTCTGGCACCTGTTGGGGTACACTGAGATGTAATTTTGCATGGCCAATGCACCTAACCCATACATCTTTGAACTGTGGGAGGAAACTGGAGCACCCGAAGGAAACCCATGCAGACACGGGGAGACTCCGCACAAACAGTGACCCAAACCGGGAATTGAACCCAGGTCCCTAGCACTGTGAGGCAGCAGTGCTAACCACTGTGGCATCAGCTTGACTGTAAATTACTGTTGGCTGACAGAAAAATAGAAACTCGTACAAGAGTAGGCCATTCGGCCCTTCTAGACAGCTCTGCCATTCATTTTGATCATGACCGATCATCAAATTCAACATCCTGATCCCTGCCTTTCCCCATATCCCATGATCCCTTTAGCCCCTAGAGCTATAGAAACAAAGAAACATAGAAATCAGGCCTCCACCCGATTAAGTGCCCCCCAGCCACCAAACTTGCTAAGACGGAGGCTATAGGATTCTGTCCAGTGTCTGACCTGTAGAATTTTCATAATATTCAGCAGTATTGATGGATGCAGTAACTTTTAAGTTTTGTAGTTTCAGTATAATTAATTTAATTGCGTTTGACCACTCCACTGGGAACCTGGGATCGAATCCCACTGTGGCAGATAGTGAAATTTGAATTCAATAACAGTCTGGAATTAAAAGTCTAATAATGACCATGAAACCATTGTCGTAAAAACCCATCTGGTTCACTAGTTTCCTTTAGGGAAGGAAATCTGTCATCCTGACTTGGTCTGGCCCACATGTGATTCCAGACCCACAACAATGTGGTTGACTCTTAAATGCCCTCAGGGATGGACAATAAATGCTGGCCCAGCCAGTGACACCCACATCCCATGAGCGAATTTTTAAAAACCCGTTTGCATCCCCAATTGTGCCTAGAACCTAGCAGCATTGTGCACAAATATGTTTTCTGCTGTTTGTCCAACAAAGGTGACCTTGCCTACCTGTTAGATCATTGCCCTTGCACGATTATCTGGAACTATGTAGGAAGCATCCCAGTTCCCAAATGACATGGCTGCCCCTGCAGCTTCCATGAATGTGTCAAGTTGGCTGATCAAACATCAACAGGATCTCGGAGCGTTGCATAGCGGCTGTATTGGATTACAAAGTCTGCCGCAGTGAGTTGACTTGGGTCCAAGCATCCATTAGCAGTTATTTGATCTTGAAGGCACATCAGCCTCGGACAGACGATACCACCCCGCCCCGCGCCCCCCCCCCTCCCCCGCCCCCCAACACCAGAAGGGAAAGTCCGATATCTCGGCGATGAATGACATAGCTGTAACTTGGTAAACAATGTTGTCACACAATTTATACATAATCATTGTATAGACTGAATATCTGTTTCCACTGTTTATTTTTCCTCAGTGACACCTTCCTAAATCCTTCAGCAGGTGCTCTGCTTGCTCCATCAAACAAGGAGGTCATATTCCTTCCAATTTTGCTCTTTTAAACAACCTCCTTGAGGTAGTTGCCAGAAGAGTCACAAATTAACTAGTGATCTGTTTACTTCCTTCATCTCTGATCTTATGTTTGCTATCCGTGCAATAAATGGGAAACCAATGTTTTCTTCAATTCAAATAAAAAGGCAATGCAGGCTTAACATTGTAGCAACCACAACTAATATCTTATTTTCAGGAAATATACCTTAGTCTCCTTCAAATAACAAATGCGGGTAATTATTTCTAATCTTGTCACACTTACAATGACAATTTCCAACTGGACTTGGAATAAAATGGCCAGAATTTTATTTGGCTCAGGTGGGTACATACACGCCTGATCCAGACATGCGTAAGATCACCCAAAGAGGTCGGGCACACATCCAAATTGCCTCCAACATCATTTCGCAATATTTTGGTCGGCAGGTGAGCGCAAGAGTCGGAGGCAATTTGGATCATTAAGGGGCGGCATGGTGGCACAGTGGTTAGCACGGCTGCCTCACAGCGCCAGGGACCCAGGTTCAATTCCCGGCTTGGGTCACTGTCTGTGTGGAGTCTGCGCGTTCTCCCCGTGTCTGCGTGGGTTTCCTCCCACAGTCCGAAAGATGTGCTGGTTAGGTGCACTGGCCGTGCTAAATTCTCCCTCGGTGTACTCTAACAGGCATTGGAGTATGGCGACCAGGGGATTTTCATAGTAGCTTCACTGCAGTGTTAGTGTAAGCCTACTTGTGACACTAATAAATAAACTTCAAATTTTAAAAAACAACTGAATGCAATTTTACTTGGCCTGTCTGCTTTTACGGTTGGCGGGCAGGCTAATTGGCCAGGTGGCCTTAACGATTTAGCTTCAACGTCAATCCAGGGCAGGATGAACTGTGCGGGCAAAATAAAATTGAAGTGTCCAGGGACTGAGGTTTGTGTTCGAATGCACCGACTAAACACTCTCTGCAGTATTTTTCCATCGCAATTTTATTCATTTGTGGGTCTGCAGCTCCCTGAGAGAGCTCCGCAGCAGCTGTCCCCCTGAGGGGGCACATTAGAAGCACCAGCCCGCAACCTCCCTTGTCTCAATACCCTCTTCCCATCCTCCCCAGCAGCGCTGAGCCTTTCACAGTACACCTTTCACGCTGGTAGCCCATCAACTTGCCAGCCAGGATGAAATGACATTCGGGGGCTGATGACAGCAGAAGTGCATTTTGCGTCTATTTCCAGACCCATCGAATGCCCACACGCGATGGACGAAAAATAAAGACCGATGTGTTTCTTCCTCACGAAAGAGAGAGGGAGGGGTGGTGAAGATAAGCTTTTCCCAACTAATGTGAATGAATAATCAAAAAGCTATCATTCACAGTGCTGCACTATCAATAGCCTGTCACGCGGATCACCAGCTCTGCACTGTTTCTTACTTTGGGCCGCACCATCTAGTTCCACTTTGAGTTTAGAAATCGCCCCAGTTAGGCTGAGGAAATATGAAATCTCATACATTAGCTGTCAAATGGTACAGCAAAGGTAGAGAAAGGACACTAAAATGTTCCTTAAAATCTAATAAACTTGATTAAATTACATTCTCTTTCCTCTCCTTGAAATCACACACACTTTTCAAATACTGGATCTCAGGAAATAAGCAAGGACAATTTCCTTCATGTAATGCTAGAAGGCAGAAAGAGGTCCAGGCTGCAGGCTGGGATGCCTGTCCTAATTAAGAAGTTACCCTACTGAGTTGAAACTGATCTCAGCACAGGATAAAGGAACTACCTAAGTAACTTTATTTTTCCATTGCATTAAAAAAAGTTTTTACAAAAAACCTTTCTGTGCAGTTAATTAAACTTTTTTTCTTAAACTGCATTACAATCGCTTGATGCATTAATATGTACACAAATCTTAAAATGATTCATTTAGGCCAGAAAAAATATTAACTCAAAATTATCCGTGTGAAACAATACTGGGGCTGACAGAAAAAAATACCTTAATAATAACTCTGTTCACTTCTTTCGCAAATACTTAGCTGTGATTATTTTCATACATTTAAGAAATAATGACCACACATTAAAAAGTCTGACCTTCTAATGTGAATCGGGTGGGATTTTATGGCTACGCTCGCCCCAAAACTGTAATATCCCACCCTAGGTCAACAGAGCTTCCCATTGTCCGCTCCCCGCCCGCTCCAATTCCCATAGCGGGCAGGGCGGTAAAATCCCGGTCTTCGAACTTTTGCACATCAGTAATTTGATAAATCAAACATACTTTTAACCATTCAACAACTGCGCTGTAGCACAGCACTACCAATGTTGAGAGGGAAACAAGTGATTACATCAGTCAAGTTGTGCCCCATTAAGTAATATTCGATATCACCCCTGACAACACAACAGTGACCAGACTTCAACAGGACTTCATTGGCTGTGAAATCCTTTGGGACATCCTGAGGTCATGAAAGGTACTGTACAAATGCAAGTTCTTTCTCTCTAACCAAATTTGAAAAGAGCGGACAAGGGAATCTTTAGGGTAGCTCATTGGCAAATTTCTTTAACGTGCTGTCGGACTGATTATTAAAACCAGGTTTGATATAATATAGCTGACATTTGAACACAGGTTGTTACAGACACTAAGTGAACAACCTCTATTATGTTTTCTATAGATATATAGAGATATATGGGGTGGCATGGTGGGACAGTTTGGGCGGCACGGTGGCACAGTGGTTAGCACTGCTGCCTCACTGCGCCAGGGAACCAAACTCAATTACGGCCTCAGGTCACTCTCTGTGCGGAGTCTGTACATTCTCCCCATGTCCGCATGGGTTTCCTCCAGGTGCTCTGGTTTCCACCCACAGTCCAACAATGTGTGGGTTAGGTAGATTGGCCGTGTTAACTTGCCCCTTCATGTTAGGGGGACGAGCAGCATGAATGTGTGGGGTTATGGGGATAGGCCTGGATGGTATTGTGGTCGGTGCAGACTTGATAGGCCAAATAGCCTCCTTCTGCACTGCAGCAATTCTATGATTGCTTTCTATGATATAGCTCTTGGAGCTAACGGGTTCAAGGGATATGGGGGAAAGGTGAGATCAGGATATTGAATTTGATGATCAGTCATGATCAAAATAAATGGCTGAGCAGGCTCGAAGGGCCAAATGGCCTACTCCTGCTTCTAGTTTCTATGTTGCCAAATACAGTTCAAAATGGATGTGTGGTATCCAGCTGACAACAGAAACAACAATAAACAATGTTTCCGTTGAAAATCAGAGTCCTGCCACGTCCTTGCGAGAACCTTTTCTCATCAGCTACCTATCCAATTCCTTTTCAAAAGACATTACTGAATCTGCCTCCACCACACACTCAAGCAATGTGTTCTAGATCCTAAACATGTACTATGTAAAGGAGATTTTTCAAGTCACCCATGTCTTTTTCCCATTCACCTTAAATGCTGCCAGCCAGCGACGCCCATGGACCTGGAATGAATTTTTAAAAACCGGTGCCCTCCATTTTCACTCTTTTAGCCAATGGAAATGATTTCTGTCTAGACCCTTCACAGTTTTGAACACCAATATCAAATTTCTCTCAACCTTCGCTTTTCTGAAGAGGACCAGCCCAGCTTCTCCAATCTATCAACATATGAAGTCCCTCAGAATCATAGAGACATAGAGGTTTACAGCATGGGAACAGGCCCTTCGGCCCAACTTGTTCATGCCGCCCAGTTTTTACCACTAAGCTAGTCCCAATTGCCCGCATTTGGCCCATATCCCTCCATACCCATCTTACCCATGTGACTGTCTAAATGTTTTTTAAAAGACAAAATTGTACCTGGCTACAATTGCCTCTGACAGCTTGTTCCAGACACTTACCACCCTCTGAGTGAAAAAATTGCCCCTCTGGACCCCTTTGCATCTCTCCCCTCTCATCTTAACCCTATGCCCTCTAGTTTTAGATTCCCCTACCTTGGGCGGCACGGTGGCACAGAGGGTGACACAGTGATTAGCACTGCTGCTTCACAGTGCCAGGGATTTTCACAGTAACTTAATTGCAGTATTAATGTAAGTCTACTTGTGACTAATAAATAAACTTTAAACTTTTACTTTTTGGGAAAAGATGTTGATTATCTACCTCATCTATGCCCCTCATTATTTTATAGACCTCTATAAGATCACCCTTAAGCTTCCTATGCTCCAAAGAAAAAAGTCCCAGTCTGTCCAGCCTCTCCTTATAACTGGAATAACTCATCCCTAGAACCATTCTCGTAAATCTTTCTTGTACCCTCTCCAAAGCTTCCTAAAATGCAGTGCTCAGAAATTGAGGCCTAATCAGTCTTTTTGGAAAGTTAATCATGGCTTCCTTACTTTGAACTCCATGCCTCTATTTAGAAAACCCGGAACCCGTATGCCTTTTGAACCACTTTCTCATCCCGCCCTGTCACCTTCAACGATTTGTGCGCATGTGACCCCAGGTCTCTCTGTGTCTGCATCCTCTTTAGAATTATATCTTTATATTTAGTTATTGCCTTGAGTCATCCTACATTATCTCACCGGCTAACCATAGAGAAGGATTAACAAAGTTTATGACAATATCTGAGATGCCAATCTTCTCTGCTGGAGTTCAGGATGCATAGCCTGGATATTATGAAGGAGAGGAAATGGCAATGTAACTATATCAAAATAAACTTCCAAGAAAAAAAAATTGCACCAAGATTCTTCTGAAAATCAATTTTAAAAACTTCTATTGCCGTTGGCTCTGTGTATTGCAAAGAGTTGGGAAACCAATGTGGCCATCACATCAACTTGAGTTTTAAGTTCACAATCACCGCAAAAGTTACACTTAGTTCTTTTTAAACAAGAGTTGAATTTCTCTGACAATGCAGAACACCGAACTGTTTTTAATTTCCTAACATCTGCAAAAATAATATTGTAAAACTCGAACAGAAATAAACATGATAGAGAAGACTGCTTTTGAACAACCGCGGTAGCACAGTGGTTAGCACTGCTGCTTTACAGCACCAGGGACCTGGGTTCGATTCCCGGCTTGGGTCACTAGCTGTGTGGAGTTTGCACCTTCTCCCCATGTCTGCGTGGGTTTCCTCCCACATTCTGAAAGATGTGCTGGTTAGGTGCATTGAGCCGAACAGGCACCAGACTGTGGTGATTAGGGGAATTTCACAGTAATTTCATTGCAGTATTAATGGAAGCCTTACTTGTGATTAATGAATAAACTTTACTTTAAATCGGTTGAAATCTCGACACTTTCTTTTACATTTTGAAATGGTGTAAAAACACTGTGATTTTTCACACATTCTCCCCCCCACCCCACCCTTCTTTTCTCCTCAGCTTTAAGGTCGCTTCATGTCTTAACCAAGGTGATTTCTTTCTCGACAGGCCTCAATCAATGTCACCACCGTCAAAGAAGAAGTCGCTCAAGTTGACCTGTTTCCTCACCCAAACCAGCTCTCAGATAAAGCTAACCTACTCCAAGCAGTACAATCAAGTAAAACTATCAACACCAACAGGGATCCTAAACTATTGCTCTACCTGGCTGGCTCAATTGAAAATGAATTTACCAATTTTTTTAATTCATTTGTGGGGCTTGGGCGTCATTGGGCAGCATTTATTGCCCATCGCTAGTTGCCCTCGAGGAGGTGGTGGTGAGCTGCCTTCTTGGCAACTGAGTGGCTTGCTGGGCCATTTCAGGGGCCAGTTGAGAGTCAACCACATTTCTGTGGCTCTGGAGTCACACATAGGCCAGACCAGGTAAGGACGGCAGATTTCCCTAAAGGACATGAATGAACCAGAAGGATTTTTCCGACAATTGACAATGGTTTCATGGTCATCAGTAGATTCTTAATTCCAGATATTTTTACTGAATTCAAATTATACCATCTGCTGTGGGGGGATTTAAACCCAGGTCCCCAAAAGATTAGCTGAGTTTCAGGATTAATAGTCTAGCAATAATACCACTAGGTCCTCACCTCCCCATGTAAATGGCGTGTTTCCTACTGCAGCAAGGTCACTCAATGTAGACACAATTCTGTTGCCATGGGTTTTGTCTTAGCTGTCATTAGCGTCTTATGCTAGAAGATATTTCCCTGGAGGCAAAGGTCTTTATTCGAAAAACAGTTATTTACAAAGGTTAAATAAGAGTAACATATAGCAGGCGCTGCCCTCTGAGACGTGACTCAGACATTCTGTCACAGTGATATCATTCACTGAGAGATAGCTTCTTTTGCACATGCTCAGTATGCTCCTATTAGAGTTAACCCTTTACTCAATACTATATGAAAATCCCTACAGTGCAGAAAGAGGCCAGTTGGTTCATTGAATCTGCACCTACCCTCCGACAAAGCATCTTAACCAGGCCCATCCCCTGCCCTATCCCAGCAACCCCACATTATTTACCTTGCTAATCTACACATCTCTGAACCCTAAGGCGCAATATAGCCTGGCCTATCCACCTAACCTGCACATCGTTGAACTGTGGGAGACACCTGGAGGAAACCCACACAGACACAGGGAGAACATGCAAACTCCACACAAACAGCCACCCAAGGCTGGAATTGAACCCAGGTCCCTGGCACTGTGAGGCAACGGTGCTAACCACTGTGCCACCCCAAACTTTGAGAAATGGAGGCAATACTCTCAGAAAGGGGGAAAATTTGAAGGCATCTCTTAATGGAAATTGCTAATGTACTTGCACATGCATTTTAGTGTTGTACTCTTCTGGAAGGTAAATGTTTAAACTTAAATTTGGAATCGGGGTTACTATTTTTTCCATGGTTGAAATTGTGAAGAAAAATTCATGGATAAGAATTCTGTTGGATCAAATCATTTACTTGAAGCAAACAATGATGGTGATGCCCCTTGTCAGAATGATTGAAAGTTGATTGTTATGGAAAGGATAGAAAAAGCAGGAATGACTTTCCTTAAAACTTCCAGTGTTCTGTCTAATTTTCCAAAGAACTGCCTTTACCCAGCTTTGCAGAAATGGCTTTCAAAGTGGCCATTTTGATACAAAAGCCATAAGTTCACCACCCCAGGATGCCAAGAGGAGAAAGCAGTACCTTCACAACAGAACTTACCCGCAAATAGAATCATAGAATCCTAAAGTGCAGAAGGAGGTCATTTGGCCCATCGAGTCTGCACTGACCACAATCCCACCCAGGCCCTGTCCCAATAACCGCATGCATTTACCCCAGCTAGTCCCCCTGACACTAAGGGAGAATTTGGCATGGCCATTCCACCTAACCCACACATCTTTGGGCTGTGGGAGGAAACCGGAGCACCTGGAGAAAACCCACGCAGACATGGAGAGAATGTGCAAACTCCACACAGACAATGACCCAAGCCAGGAATCGAACCCGGGTCCCTGGCACTGTGAGGCAGCAGTGCTAACCACTGCGCCAACATGCCATAGGTAATAATCTATTACCTACTTCTCACTGAAAGATGGTGGCAAAGATGACTAAGGCTCGACAGACAAATTGATTGCTCCACACAAGTCATCACAGAGGCATTCTCACCCGTTAATTCCTCCGACATTACCAGTCGTTTTGAAGGACACAGTTTCTCCTGACTAGCAATAGGGGAAACCCAAGCTTCTGTACTTAAATAAACGAGAGACGTTTTGTCCTCACGGCAGTGTAACATTGTAAATTGTGATGACAGATCCTAAACATGGTGAAGTATTAGGTATTGAGGAGAAGAGGAATTCACATTTTATTAGATTTAATTTGAATAGTCAAAATGGTTTTGCTGGATTACGGTGAATGGCATGTTACAGCCGCCGCGATACATTTTCGGCTCCTCTTAAAAAGGGTGCATAATCAATTTGCGTCATATTAGACTTCATGGTATATCAGTGTTATAGCAAAGGGCTTTTGTACGGTCTTTGAATCATTGATTAAAAAGTATGCCTTAAGCAATATAGCTTCTGCCACAAGTCATTTAACATCATAGTGTTCATCAAATAAGGGGCTATGTTATACTTCTGTACCAAAAAATTTAACTTGGTTAAACACTAAGTAAAAAGCATCGATGCCCTAAAGTTATTGGTGTTGCATTCATGCTAAAGGCACTTTTGGTATTAGCTTTGGCTCAGTGGTAGCCTCTCAGACCTGAATCACAAGATTGCAGGTTCAAATTCAACTTCAAAGATTTGAACACATAATCTGGGCCTGAAACCTCAGTGCAATGCTGAGGGAACACTGCCCTGTCTGAAGTACTGTCTTTCAGGCGAGACATTAAACAAGAGGCTTGTCTGTCCTCCCAGCTGGACAACTCAATAGCACCATATTAAGGAAAGCAAGGGGGTTCTCACCTGTTCTGGCCAGTACTGCTCCTTCAGCCACCACCACCAAACCAGGATATCTGGTCTTTATTCCGATGCTGTTTGTGAGACCTTGCCTTGATCAAACTGCCATGTTTCCTACATTCAAAATAGAAATTACACTGCAAAAGTACTTCATTGGGTGTTCTTGGGCCATCCTGAGGTCTCGAAAGCCGCGACGCATATCCAGATTATTTTATTTTAAATGTTTGAATTGAAGTTGCAGAATAACAGATATCAAAAAAAGACAAAGATTTGCAAGAGCAGTTACTGGTTGTGGGTGTGGCTTCCAGTCACTAAAGTCAATACATTTGCAGTTCAGGTTTTTCATAGTTAGCTTCCATTAATGGAGGAGACGTTATCTGGAGCAACAATGACTCAGGCTTGTAAAAAACACTCATAGAAATAGAGTATAAGTTTAGAGTAAAAAACTAAATGCAGCAGACTTTATAATGCATTAATATGAAAAATGCAATCAAAAATATGATCAATTTCATTTAAATGCAACTATGCACATCATCGGTTTATCAAAATCCATGTATAAGAATAGGCTACGTTTATATATTTAATGGTCAATATCTGATCTGTTACACATCATGTGAAGTTAATGGAAATAAAAATCAAAGATAAAACATAACTGATGGCTGATTGGCCATTGTACTAGATTGTCCAAAGGCAAAATGATTTCCAGAGTTTACGTTGAGGGGTGTGACGGGAAGCAATGGCCTCGTGCTATTATCACTAGACAATTAATCCAGAAATCAGCGAACATTCTGGGTTTGAATCCTGTCACAGCAGATGGTGGAATTTGAATTAAAAATGTCTGGAATTAAGAATCCACTGATTACCATGAAACCTTTGCAAATTGTCGGAAAAACCCATCTGGTTCACTATTGTCCTTTAGGGAAGGAAATCTGCCGTCCTTACCTGGTCTGGCCTAGATGTGATTCCAGAGCCACAGCAATGAATCACAATGTTGATTCTCAACTGCCTTGTGAATAAGGACAACTAGGGATGGGCAATAAATGCTGGATAGCCACCATGTCCTCCAGATGAATAAAAAAAAACCCATCTTGTATGAAACAAGTACAGGAGACACAGAGACACAGAAACTAGAAGCAGGAGTAGGCCATTCAGCTCTTTGAGCCTGCTCCACCATTCATTTTGATCATGGCTGATCATCAAATTCAGTATCCTAATCCCCACTTCCCCGCCACATCCCTTGATCCATTTAGCCCCGAGAGCTACATCTAATTTCTTCTCGAAATCAGACAATGTTTTGGCATCAACTACATTCTGTGGTAGTGAATTCCACACATTCACCACTCCTTGGGGGAAGAAATTTCTCCTCACCTCAGTTCTAAAAGGTTTACCCCTTATTCTAAAACTATGGCCCCTAGTTCTGGACTCTCCCACCATTGGGAACATTCTTTCTGAATCTACCCTGTCTAACCCTGTTAGAATTTTATAAGTTTCTATGGGACAATCACATCGTAAGGTTCTGACCATTGACAAATATATTTCCTGTAAGGTAACAATAAATTGTATGTGTGCAGCACATTTAATATAATAAAACTCATAAGGTGCTTCACAGGAATGTTATCAAACAACATTTGACACCATACCACATAAAGGGAGATTAGGACAAATTACCAAAAGCCTGGCCAAAGAAGTCGGTCAGGATTTTCCAGCTGCGCCATGGTGGGACTCACTGTGGGTGGTGCAGCAGGCTAGTCAAAGGTCCATTGACTTTCAGTGGAACCGGATGATCCCAGCGGCGGGAGGGGTCAGAGAATCTCGGCTGTAGATTTTAAGGAGCAAAAAGATGTACTGTTACACAGGTAGAGGTAAACGCCGGCGACCTCCGACCTCGTCCTCTGCTGGGATTCTCCGGTGTCGCTGCAGCGAATGGAGTTTTGACTGAGGGCCAAATTCTCCATTCTCGCTGGCAGTGGGGCAGGAATGAACAGGAACGGAGAATCTCACCCAAACAGAGAGAAAGAGATATCTGGTTTATTGAAAATTCATTTGCCAATGTATCGCAATTATTTTTCCACTGAAATGCTCATAATTGAGCAATCCTGTTATTATTTTATACTTTCTTTAATGATTGTCAGTAAAGTAAAAGTTTATTTATTAGTCACAAGTAGGCTTACATTAACACTGCAATGAAGTTACTGTGAAAATCCTAGTTGCCACACACCAGCGCGTGTTTGGGTACACTGAGGTAGAATTTAGTACGGCCAATTCAACTTAACCTGCACATCTTTCAGACTGTGGGAGGAAACCGGAGCACCCAGAGGAAACCCACGCAGACACGGGGAGAATGTGCAAACTCTACACAGACGGTGACCCAAGCCGGGAATCGAACCCGGGTCCCTGGCGCTGTGAGGCAGCAGTGCTAACCACTGTCTGTAACTATGTTATGAATTATGATTGTTTTATCTGAATTTATATCACATTGCGACATCTGCCGCCATGATGGTTTTTCAATAAACCAATTAGGAAAGGAATTCTAGAGCTTTTGGTCTTGCCAGCTGGAAAAAAACATTTGCTAAAGGCGAGGCAATCAAAATCAGGGATGCTCAAGAGGCTAGAAATAGATGAGTGCAGATAACTCAAAAGAGTTGTGGAGCTGGAGGAGATCTCTGAGATAGGGAGGGCCGAGGCCACATAGGGATTTGAACATGAGGGTGAGAATTTTAACATCAAGGCACTGCTTAACAGGAAGCCAATGTAGATCAGCGAGTTAAGACTTGGTCTGCGCCAGGGTTTGGAGGATCTCAGGTTTCCTGACGATAGTAAGTAAGAGGTTGGCCACGAGTGGTTTGTAATAATGACATTGAGAGATAACAAAGACATGGATGAGGATTTCAGTGAGAGGCGGGCTGAATTCGGGGCAGGATTAGGGCAGCACAGTGACACAGTGGTTAGCGCTGCTGCCTCACAGCGCCAGGGACCCGGGTTCGATTCCTGGCTTGGGTCACTGCCTGTGTGGAGTTTGCACGTTCTCCCCATTCTGCGTGGGTTTCCTCCGGGTGCTCCAGTTTCCTCCCACAGTCCAAAGATGTGCAGGTTAAGGTGAATTGGCCATGCTAAATTCTCCCTCAGTGTACCCGAACAGGCGCCGGAGTGTGGCGACCAGTGGATTTTCACAGTGACTTCATTGGGGTGTGGATGTAAGCCTGCCTGTGACTAAGCAATAAACTTTAAAAGGACCGAGCAATGTTACGGAAGTTGGATTGGGGGCTTTAGTGATGGTACAGATATGTAGCTGGAAGACATCTTAGGGTCAGATATGACATTCAGGTGGCAAAACAGTCTGTTTCAGTCTCAGACAGTTGCCAGGGAGAGAGATGGAGCTTGTGATGAAGGAAGAGATTTTTGTGGCCGAGAATAAAGATATAGCCGGAATGGGAGCACTGTTCACGCTGACGGGATTTTCCCATCCCACTGCAGCAAACGAAGATTTGGCTGGGTGCCAAATTCTCCAACTTCACTGCAGCAGGCATGTGGTGTGAACGGCCGGTAAGATGGCGCTGATTGATTTTGGTCTTCACAATATCCTCTTGCAGGAAATTTCCGTAGTGAAGGTTCAGAAATGCAGATCACATCATTTTCAGTAACTATCACCAAAGATCGGTTGATGGAGCTGGAAGTCAGTTGATCGAGGTATATGCATCAATCTGCTAACCTTGAAATTGCTTTAAATTTTATGGGAGTTGGTATTTTATTTACAGATGACAGCAATTACAAATGAACATACAAAATACATGACCAGGAAAAAACTAGCAAGTTGATCAAGCCTGCCCCATGGCTGGAACATCATGACTGACAACTTTCTTCACTCCACACACCCCCAACCACCCACACCCCCACCCACCTCCCCCCCGCCCCGCTCACCCCGCTCACCCCGCGCACATGCAGCCATGTAATCCCATGGGAGAGGCAAAAAGGTCCAGAAGGGAAATATTCCTCTATGACCCAGAGGCAAATAAAACGCAGTCTAGGAGATTACACAGACCATATGTTATCTATATCGACACTTTATAAAGTAAATACATGCACAGATTGAGCAATAACTTCACATTACTCAAGTCAAATATTGATGGTTCTACTTATTGAAGTGATTTTAAAAATTGACTGAATTCAGAAGTTTTGAACCATTTACTTAATGCAAAGGACACCTTTAATGAGAAGGAAGGGTTGAAACCTCATCTTGGAAACCTGATTTTTTTCATTTAAAATTATTGGGATGACCAGAGTCATGAAATGGAATAGAAACATACCCCTCAGATTAAAAATGTATCACCAATGAAGTTTAAAAAGTTCCAAAATTAACCAGAATACAGTAATTTTAATATAAAATTCAATTATTTCCTGGAACAGCAAACCCCCCAAAACTCCCACGTCAGGTTTCTCCCTCAGTGTACCCGATGTGGGACCCAGGTCCGAATCCCGGCTTGGGTCACAGTCTGAGGAGTCTGCACCTTCTCCCCAGGTGTCTGCGTGGGTTTCCTTCGGGTACTCCGGTTTCCTCCCACAAGTCTGAAAGACGTCCCAGTTAGATGCCTTGGCCATGCTAAATTCTCCCTCAGTGTAGCCTAACATGCGCCGGAGTGTGGCGACTAGAGGATTTTCACAGTGACTTCATTGCAGTGTTAATGCAAGCCTGCTCCCTACTACTTCTGGCAAACTCCCACGTCAGTTTGTGTTACCTCGCAACAAAGAAGGAATATCAACACATTTTTAATATTTGCTGCCAGCACCCCTGTTTGATGCACAATAAAACATTGCACTAAAATAAAATCGCAATTATATTTTAGCTAATTTGGTTCTTTCCCTCACTATGTTTTACTGTATATCTTAAAGGCCTGTTTCCGTTCTGCATCCTCCCTCTAGGCAAGACAACAAGACAGCAAACTCGTTCACAATTGCCACCATCAGCGTTTCATGATTATGCTGCAAATGATGTGATTCCCTTTGGAAGCAGGCAAATAATGAATTTTTCTTTCCCTCCTGAGGCACAATGCCCTGTTTGCACATGGCACTCATCTGGCAACCCAGCTGTGACCTGACCAAGCTACCCAACTTCAGGCACATAAGCTCAAGTGACAGGCAACCCTGGAACCTGAACTTACGACCTTCTCGTTGGGAGTCAATTGTCAATCATTAATTTAATATTTATTACGCGGCATCTTTTCTGACAGCTGCAACATTTTTGGCATACGCTCGGGCTAAATTACTCACCACTTAACCCACACATGCACCGTAACAACATCTGCAAGTTATCTGACATTGTGACATTTTAGCTGTTACACCGGAGGCTGGAAGTGAGACGAAGATGGATAGTTGAAGCTGCTTGGCTGTGACTACCAATTAGGATTTGGTTTAACACAGAGAGGAACATTAGGCATTAACCTTGGGGACGTCCTTACTCTGTCAATTTAGCTCAATGTCTGATCAATTTTGATGCATAAAAAACGTTTCCTCCGTTCCCACCCACCCCCCCCACCCCCACCCACCACCACCCCAGCCCTGTCCCCTCAATATTTCTCTTAGACCAACTTTTTATAATGAAAAGCAAATGCAAAGTGGGACAAGGGGCTAGAAATACTTTTACATACACAGCTTTAAGTCATTCAATATCCAGAATTAGTTACGTTATGGGTGGCACAGTGGCACAGTAGTTAGCACTGCTGTCTCACAGTGCCAGAGACCTGGGTTCGATTCCTGGTTTGGGTGACTGTCTGTGCGGAATCTGCATGTTCTACCCGAGTCTGTATGGGTTTTCTCCAGGTGCTCAGGTTTCCTCCCAGAAGTCCAAAAGACGTGCTAGTTAGGTGCATTGGCCATACTAAATTCTCCCTCAGTGTACCTGAACAGGCACCGGAGTGTGGCGACTAGGGGATTTTCACAGTAATTTCATTGCAATGTTAATGTGAGCCAACTTGTGACACAAATAAATAAACTGTAAAAAATGTTATGGTGTCATATAAATCTACATTACATATTCAGAATTTTTAGAGCTTGGTCTGGAATTACGTGTGTTCGATTACCCAACAACTATAAGTGGAACATAGTAGAGAAATGTTTAAGGGCTTTTGGGGGGCAGAGAAAGAGTTGAGTGCTTTAAGAATTACTGATTCTAATAGCCAGACTTCCATCTCATAGAATCATACAATGCAGAAGAGGCCCTTCGCTCCATCGAGTCCACACCAACAAATTAGAAACACCTGAACTCCCACCTAATCCCATCTGCCAGCATTTTTTTATTCATTCGTGGGACATGGGTGTCACTGGCTGGCCAGCATTTATTGCCCATCCCTAGTTGCCCTTGAGAAGGTAGTGGTGAGTTGCCTTCTTGAATCACTGCAATCCATGTTCTGTGGGTTGACCCACAATGCCGTTAGGAAGGGAATTCCAAGATTTTGACCCAGCGACTGCGAAGGAATGGCGATATATTTGCAAGTCAAGATGGTGAGTGGCTTGGAGGGGAACTTGCAGGTGGTGGTGTTCCCATTTATCTGCTGCCCTGGTCCTTCGAGACGAAAGTGGTGGTGGATTTGGAAGGTGCTGTCGAAGGATCTTTGGTGAATTGCTGCAGTGTATCTTGTAGATAGTACACACTGCTGCTACTGAGCGTTGGTGGTGGAGGGATTGAGTGTTTGTAGATGTGGTGAAAATCAAGCGGGCTGTCCTGGATGATGTCAAACTTCTTGAGTGTTGTTGGAGCTGCACCCATCCAGGCAAGTGGGGAATATTCATCACACTTTTGACTTGTGCCTTGTAGATGGTGGATAGGCTCTGGGGAGTCAGGAGGTGAGTTACTCGCCGCAGTATTCCTAGCCTCTGACCCGCCCTTCTAGCCACTGTGTTTATGTAGTGAGTCCAGTTGAGTTTCTGGTCAATGGTAACCCCAAGGATGTTGACAGTGGGGGATTCAGTGATGGTTGCACCATTGAATGTCAAGGGGTGGTGGTTAGAGTGTCTCTTATTGGCGATAGTTAATGCCTGGCATTTGTATGGCGCGAATGTTACTTGCCACCTGTCATCCCAAGCTTGTATATTGTCCAGATCTTGTTGCATTTGAACATGGGCTGCTTCAGTATCTGAGGAGTCGCGAATGGTGCTGAACATTGTGCAATCATCGGCGAACATCCCCACTTCTGACCTTATGATGGAGGGAAGGTCATTGATGAAGCAGCTGATGATTGTTGGGCCTAGGACACTACCCTGAGGGACTCCTGCAGAGATGTCCTGGAGCTGAGATGACTGACCCTCCACAACCACAACCATCTTCCTGTGTACCAGATATGACTCCAACCAGCGGAGAGTTTGCCCCCTGATACCCATTGATTCCAGTTTGGCTAGGGCCCCTTGATACCACACTCGGTGGCATGCGGCTTTGATGTCAAGGGCTGTCACTCTCACTTCACTTGGCCCATAGCCCTGAATGTTATGATGTGCCAAATGCTCATCCAAATACTTTTTTAAGGATGTGAGGCAACCCACCTCTACCACCTTCCCAGGCAGCACATTCCAGAGCGTCACCACCCTCTGGGTAAAAAGGTTTTTCCTCACATCCCCTCTAAATCTCCTACCCCTCACCTTGAACATATGTCTCCTCGTGGCTGAGCCTTCAACTAAGGGGAACAGCTGCTCCTTATCCACTCTGTCCATGTCCCTCATAATCAGGTACACATCGATCAGGGTGCCCCTGTCTTCTCTGCTCCAATGAAAACAACCCAAGCCTACCACCCTCTCTTCATAGCTAAATTTTCCATCCCAGGCAGAATCCTGGTGAATCTCCTCTCCAGTGCAATCACATCCTTCCGATAATGTGGCGATCAGAACTGCATACAGTACTCTGGCTGTGAGCTCACCAAAGTTCTATTCAACTCCAACATGACTTCCCTGCTTTTGTAATCCATGCCTCAATTGACAAAGCCAAGTATCCCACATGCCTTTTTCACCACCTTACTAGCATGCCCTTCCACCTTCAGGGATCTGTGGACAAACACGCCAAGATCCCTTTGTTCCACAGAACTTCCTCACGTCCTACCATTCATTGAGTACTTTCTTGTCAAATTACTCCTTCCAAAGTGTATCACCTCACACTTTTCGGGGTTAAATTCCATCTGCCACTTTTCTGCCCATTTGACGATTCCGTCTATATCTTCTTGTAGCCCAAGACACTCCACCTCACTGTTAACCACCTGGCCCATCTTTGTGTCATCCGCAAACTTACTAATCCAAAGTCATCTATGTAATTTATATAAATGATGAATAATAGTGGACCCAACACAGATCCC